>NC_090938.1:27041546-28241546 GCF_040938575.1 Ambystoma mexicanum | reverse complement strand
ACAGTAATAGAAAATGTGCCCACCACCCAAGGCCCCCTGGCTGTACTGGCGATTGACTTTGAAAAGGCCTTTGATTCAGTGTACTAGGAGGAAATCTGGGAAATAATGCGTCGGATGGGGTTTGGTCCGCAATTCCTGAACTGGGTGCAACTCCTATATGAATCCCCCGAGGCACAAATGAGGGTGAATGGGTGGCCATCGCAAACTTTCAAGCTAGGGAAGGGAACCAGAGAGGGGTGCCCCCTATCCGCCATGATATTTTCTCTGGCAATGGAACCTCTAGCGGTGGTATTGAGAACGTCACCGGCTTGGAGCGGTATTCAGTCGGAAGACGGGTGTGAGGATAGAGTCTCCCTGTAGGCAGATGACCTGCTGCTCTACTTAAAAGATCCGCACCACGCCTGTTCCACGATTGTAGACATACTAGACAGCTACGGTGCTTTCAGTGGACTAAGAGTAAACTGTCCCAAATCAATGCTGTTCCCAATAGGCAACACAATTTTCATACCACCAGTTAACTGTCCCTTTCGCATAGAAACAGAGCAGTTTAAATACCTTGGCATACAAATCACTAACGACTTGAACAAGTATGTGGCCAATAATCTCCACCTGATAACAACCAGATTCACGGAAGATATCAGGCACTGGGTCTCTCTCCCACTGACCCTACTAGGAAGGGCAGCACTATTCAAAATGTTGGCTCTCCCACGTTTCCTATACATATTGCAAAACGCCCCACTACACATCCCAGTGAACGAATTCAAAAAGATAGACAACGCACTTAGGAAACTCCTCTGGAACAACAGACACCCACGCATTGCGCAGGGCACTCTTCAGTGCTCCATTTGGGAGGGGAGAATAAGGCTCCCTCGTCTACAGTCCTACTATTGGGCTAACCAAACGGCAGTGGTCAATGACTTACTGCACGGGGACACCACATTGCCACACAATAGACTAGGGAGCACTGGAGGACGCGATAGACCTCAAACTGAACTCCTTTACAAGACGATATGTAACTCAACCCCACGATCTATGCTATCACACATTGCCCGAGTTTGGAAAGACACACACAAGTTCATGGGGTGGGAGGGGAAAATCACCCCACTACAACCACTGCGGAACAGGAACCTACCCGAGGTATATAAGCTTCTGAGGTGGCGTACTTGGCTACCACACGATATCAGAACAGTGGGTGATATCATCGAGGGGGGCAGATTGGTATCCTTTGAATCCCTGGAATCCTGATTTCACCTCCCAAGCACTGAACATTTCCAATGTACGCAGATGCAACATGCCCTACAAGCCCACCTTCCAGCACTAGAAGACGTGGCCGAAAGCACTCCCCTTGAAAGCAACATAGTCCAGGCAAATATCGAGACTAAAGTCACGTCCACCCTGTATAATGTAATTACCTCCTTTGCCACCACCAAACTAATCAGCCTGAAAAGCAAATGGGAAAGAGATATAGGCCCTCATTACGACCCTGGCGGAAAGGGGTTTACGCCGGCGTAATGCATGGCGTACCTTTCCGCCAGACTATGAGTTCCCGTAGCGCCATGGCGATTTTTACGGCTGCTTTTTGCAGCCGGAAAAATCCATGGCGCTACGGGACTTGTTGTTAATTACGCCACCGTAATTTACGGTGGCGTAATTAACGCCTTCCTCACTCCCATTATACCCTATGGGGCAAAAATGGGAATGGGGAAGGGTAAATGGGGATTGGGGACTTACCGCCCCGCCAAGGTCGGAATGGGGCGGTAAGTCCGCCAACCCCCATGGAGGAGTTGGCAGCTTTGCGCCATGGACCATGGTGCAAATTGCACCATGGTTCTCCGCCAGGGTCGTAATGAGGGCCATAGGGTTTGTACAACTGGAAGACTGGGTGGGGGCCCTCATGTACCATCGGGAGGTGGCCACCTCGGCCAGACTTAAGGCCTCATTACACGGATGGCGGTAAGGGTTTACCGGTACCGCTATTTTACCGGTACTGGTAAATCCTTACTGCCTTACTACGAGGTCCCTTTGCGGGTTGGGGAATTTAACGCCTGCTTTTTTGCAGGCATTAAAAACCAACCCGCAAAGGGACCAGTGGTGCTAATTACGGTACCGCAATTTGCAGTACCGTAATTAGCGCCTTCCCCATTCCCATAAAGCCCTATGGGGCAAAAATGGGAATGGGGAAGGGCAATGGTGGAAGGGGGAATTACCGCCCCGCCAATAGGGCGGTAATTCCCCTTTCCACCAAGGCGGTGCCAGTATTTTACCGGCATGAACCATGGTGCTAATAGCGCCATGGTTCACTGCCATCCATGTAATGAGGCCCTTAGGCTTATTCAGCTCAAAATACTGCACAGGATTTACTACCCAAGGGTGGTGCTATATCGCTGGGGGAAAACAACTGACCCACACTGTTTACGTTGCAAGAGGGAGGAGAGAACCTTCCTCCACATACTGTGGGACTGCAGTCGCATACAACAGTACTGGCAAAAATGTTGCGACAAACTCTCACGGGTACTGGGTAGAACGATACACAGAGACCTGAAGCTACTCCTGCTTGGAGTGGAGGAGGAGGGAGAAGCGTCTAAATACGAGAAGTTGCTCTTGTCGACGACCTTGGCAATAATTAAAAGGAACATTGCACAACTGTGGGGCTCGGAAACGACACCGAAGTATGAACAATGGGTGACGGACGTCAACATATGCATTGCAATGGAACGAAGAGTATATACAGCCTGGAGGTGTCCGAAAAAAGCAGACAAAATATGGAATAGATGGGAGGAAGCCCAATGACTGTACCAATCTGTACAATGGATGATGAAGCACAGTGTACAAAAGTAATCCAATTTGGCAAATAGCGTGAGATACAATGGACATTGTAAGACCCCTTCCTTTTCCTTCCTTTTCCTTTCTTTTCTTTTTTCTTTTCTTTTTTGTTCTTCTTTCACCTAACCAAGAACTGTTTAATTGGTCATTCTAGGTTGATTGTTAATGTGAAGAATGTATGTTTTGTGATGTTAAAACGATAAAACAATAAAATGTGTTATTAAAAAAAAAAGAAAAGACTACACCAACAGCATCCATCTCGGAATGCCAGAATACCTCACGAGGAAGCTACAACGAATTCAGAACGCAGCGGCAAGACTACTCCTCAGACTCACTAAGAGAGAACACACCACAGCAGCACTGAGAACACTACATTGGCTACCAGTTTAAAGACGAATCTTCTTCAAAACTCATGCATAACACACAGAGTGAACAACAGCCAAGGACCGGAATTCATATAGGAAAAATCACCATCCAGAAACCAACTCGAACGCTAAGATCCAGCAATGACACCTGCCTCGAACCAACACAATACGCAAAAACAAACTTTTGGGGGATCAGCCTTCTCATGCATAGCGGTGAAACTATGGAACCTGCTCCCAAGGGAAATACGAGCAGCAGAAGACCACCTCCAATTCAGAAAGCTATTAAAACAGGGCTTTTTAACACACTGAGCTGAAGAAATCACAGAGAGAGAAAGCCACGACCACAACGCAAGAAAACTCTACAAAACCAGATCACCCAAAGAGCTATCCGAGGCTAAACTGAAAAGAAACAAAATAAGCTGAAGGGCTATCCCAATGCATAAAACAACCCAGACAACCCCCGACTAACCCTGAAAATAACCCTCCTACACTCTGCAAACCCACCACCCAATCAGACCTCCACCACAAAACACCCACACTGCAGGCACTCTACCAATTCTCCACAACACCCAACACGCACATGAAACACCTGCATACAACTACACACAAAACATCACAAGATGACAATTAACTAAAACCATACCAGCACACAGCAACCGGTTTTCTCAAGCTGAAGCTACCAACCGCACATCAAAGCTCTCTTGCGCTGATCCCTCTCAGACCTACTAATTAACTAACCACCCTAACCCCCTTCCCTTTCAGATCTACCTGAGCTCCTGGAGACCTTAAAATATGGTAGCAGTTTGCATTGTAAGTCACAATAACATAAGGTTCTATGTCCCACCGTTTTTTAAAAAGTAATTTATAACAACAAAATTACTTTGAAAAAAACTCTGCAAATTAGTATTTTTATTTTTTTTGGGGCTCCCCTTTCCCTATATTCTAACTCCTACCCCAAACCCCTCCCCACCCATTTTAACCCCTTACCCCCTATATATTTCAATTAGTTTTTTCATAGTAATTTTGGCATTTAAATATGTCAGCAAAACAACAGGATATGTAACACAATATAATAAATGTATGAATGACCCATCATCCAGAAAGATGTAAATACTAAGCATTCCGAGAGACATAGGTCAGCTTTCACATTCTGTTTATTAAGTAAATAAGATAAAATGGCGAAACAGAACCGACACACCAAAACATTATGTTAGCAAAAGTAAGGCTTTGGGTCTTCACAGTGTTCGTCGTCTTGAGAAAAGCGCTGTCTTTAAAGCAGAATGTTCTCACGTGCTCCTCAAGCTGAAAGGAAAGAAGAAAGAGTTACATCACACAGATCACACCGGCAGTGTAGCTCCTGAAGAAGGCCACTTTGCACAATCACATGGGAAATGAACCAACAAGTACATAGAGAAGGACCTAAAATCCACACCACAGATCACACAGAAGTAGAAGCAAGGAGCAGTGCTCAGTGGGTAAATGCGCCTTATGCAGGCATGAGGGTTCAGCAGCATACGTTTCATCAGAGGCCGCGTCCAACTCTTGATCAAAAGACTTGCCATTTACAGAGCTTTCAAACCCTTGTGGGGTTCAATGCTGCAGTCAAGCAATACATTCCAGCTCTTAGTTATTAGAGTGCTGCATCTGGGGCGCTGTGGACTTTTTTTGCCACTTAGAGGGGGTGCAATAACCAAAGATCCCCTGCTTGACTCGTGCCATGCCCTTGCCATCCATGCTGGCTAGCCCAGTGCCTTTTGCCAGTAGAGAAGCGGGCACTTTCCTGAGCATTGACCCTTCTGGTCCACCTGTTCTTCCCCTCAGTTGCCCTGCTCTGCTCACCGTCACCTCATGGCCCACCATTACGAGGGTAGCGGGCATCCAGTAAGATCACATTAAGTACTGATAGTGCTGAAACTGGTACTCTTGCCACCCGGGAACCTTGGGATGCACATTATACAGGATGCCAATATACAGAAGCCCATGGGCCTGAAACTCTTCATGGGAAATCAATGATTCTGGGGAGCTTTATTAACCACACAACACCCTCTTGTCCATTTACATGCATAGATGATAGACACAGGAGTCATTTGTATTGAGTTTCCAAACTCTTCTCCATGGACAAGGATCATGGGACCAGCATTAACCTTCTTCAGGGAAACTGCAAGAAACAAGCCTTTAAAAAAATGCTTCCTTACCCCGGCTAATTACTGGGGCCTTTTCAATGTTTCATTCTTGAAATATTTACAGAGAGCATTGCTACCTATGAAGTCAGTACCCCCCATTATCCTCTGGTGCCCTCAGCTAGCACCAGCCCTCTTGGGTGGAGGACTGCTAGTGCAAAATAGTGTCAGATCAAAGTAGTTAGGACTCAAACCAAGAGCCCCTTTCTAGGAACCTCATCAAATTGAAACTTTCTTTCCAAAATTCGACTTTCTCTTTCAAAAAAGTGTTTGGAAACCAGGCTTAGGAGGCCGCAGATGAGTGAGATGTCTGTAATGACAGTGGGATTTATTTGAATGCTACAGAGACTAAGTAACCAACCTATTCTAAGGTAGACCCAATGGTGGGCCTTGGGGTGTAGTAACATGAGCTCTTAGTGCTAAGAGATGAGGCAGTGTGTGCAGTGTGTGCAGTGTGTGCAATATCTAATGCAGTCATTCAGGAGACAATGGCCTAGTCCACTCAACGAGCTCCCAGTCAGTATAACCAGAGTATTCAGAGCGACAGCAACAAAGCAAATGGCATGAAGGGAATCCCAGGTGCCGCCTTGCATACTTACAGCAGTACAGGCGGTTGATCTTGGTGATGTCCGTGCTGGTGAACTGGCGGGATGTACCAATAGCAACGTTGGGATCCGGCTTGGGGACAATGGTGGCGCGTCCATTGCTTGAGAAGGCGGTCCTGTAGGGAAGCACAGAAAGGAGAGATGTGAAGCATTTAGCAAGTACACTGCGCCGAGAGGCCATTGTGAGAAAACTGTGCAAGCGCTCGGCTACTAAGAGGGACGCTGGAGAGAGAGAACTCACTCACTCACTCACTCACTCACTCACTCACTACTGCACTTAAGACCACAGGGAAAAGCTTCCTGAATCCTATGACTTGAGAATGCTCATCCCAGGACCAGTATCGCAAAAAAGCGTTACTGGTTTTGCCTCAATGAAGACAAGACGGAAGTGATGATTGTGGGTCCACCGTCTGCAGCCTCACTCTGGACACCGGCCTTCTGGCCGGCATCTCCTGGGCCGCTGCAGGTTCCTGTTTCCATGGTTAGGGATCTGGGCTTCAAAATGTCTTCTTCACTGTCTACTGAGGCGCAAGTAAGCGCTGTCTCTCAGAAGATACATTTTAAACTTAAGGTTCTTCATAACGTGTTTCCATTTCTCCCCATGCACTTTCGTCTTCCGGTTGTGGCTACTATTATTTCTGGAACCTTGGATTATTGCAATTCTTTGTATCTGGCTCAAACAGTTTATTTGGTTAACGGCCTGCAAATTTTGCAGAACGCGGCGGCCAGAGTTGCAACGGGTTCTGGTTTCCGTTTGTCTCCAATTCTTAAGTCATTGAACTGGCTTCCTGTTGCCAAACGTATTGAATTTAGAACACTTTGAATTAGTTCCGCAGGCTTTTTATAGCAATGGGCCGGTTTATCTAAATGAGAAATTTCACCCTTATGTTCCCACCCATTTTTTAGATCTGCGACTGCTTCTCTAATTGCGATTGCACGCTTTTCACTATTGCGCATTGCTAGCCGAGCTATTGCGCATTGCTAGCCGAGCCTTTTACGTGGCAGCTGCCCAGCTATGGAATGGGCTGTCCCGCAACTTCGTGCTACTGAGAATCATTTAACATTTTGGTGACTTTTGAAAACGTGTCTCTTCTAGGGTTTTTTTCCTTTTTCTTTTTTCTGTCTTGTGTTGTTTAGCGCCAAGGTGCCCTTGTGGTGAATGTTTGTGCTATACAAATTGGTATAACATAACATGTGCCATTCACTGATACAAAAATGCCCCAAACCTCAGTAGCGAAAAAGCATCGCACATTGTGATTATCAATACTTGCCTTGCGTAGTGCATGATTGATGCATAGTCATAGCGGGTGCCCAGGTTGTTGCTGCTCACCTTCCGAAAATTATGTTCCATGCCTAAAATGATACAGCTTGTTATTAGGAGAAGTTATCAATCATTGTTTCCAATGTTATTATGTCTCGGTCACAGTAATTTACCATTGCTTTTAACTATACATTGCAGTTCTAGCAGTTTATCTGAAGGGATGAGCAGTCCTTGATGAATCACGTACACATAACTTTAAAGATCAGTCTTTACAGCGATTTATACGGAAATCTCTACATTGTTGGCCATTGTGGGTTGGGCAATATATGTCTGGACTAGTGTCCGATTTGTGATATTAAATTACAGTGGTAGTAAAATTGTGATGTGCAAATATATAATACTTTTTATTGATTAATAAATAGCAATAGCATAATCTATGCTATTAAACCTAATTGGTGTCAGGAATGGGATGTGCAATACAGTCCTCCTCAAGAGTTAGAAGTGCAATGCTAAAAACAGGTCTAGCCACTTTGGCATGTATTAGACAAGACTTCTCCTTGGTGACGCTGCTAATATCTGTAATGTTTAACTAAATTGGTGCTACCAAGTGCTGAGTGTGCTGAGAGAATGCTGCTTAGACTTGAAACCCCAACTTCGGATTTCTTAAACCCATCCTGGAATTTATACATAAGCATCCATTCTAGAATTTAAAAAACCATGTCAAAGACCCAAGTCCATTCCTGGATCTTATCACTAGTGCAGCAAAGCAAAGACACACCTGAATTGCCCACTGGCCTGAACTGAAGAAAATCCATTCCTTGCCCCAAGAGCCAGATCATGCCTAGAATTTCAACGCTTCGCCTCGTGTGTAGAACGCTCAACATGTATTGTCTGTCCATTGCACACACAGGCCACCTGCGTTAGTTATCTCCCTTGGGTGACTTACATAGATAAGTAGGTTTCTGAAGAGTTAGAAGTATATTCACGGTACCCCCCAAAACAACCAATATGCTATATATCCCCTTAAATTCAGGAAATACCTCCGGGTTACTCAGTGTCCCTGCAAGCACTCAACAGAAGTGTCTCCACTATCTGCCCTTTACCACTTATAGAACTTTACATCGGCATTTACCCCGTCTGATGTCTTTAATCGAATGTGTTCAACTTACAAAAGTGTTTTTGTCCCTCATTGCCAACCAGAACTAGCAGATGCGCATCACCCGCCACTGCGCCAACCTTTTTTTGGATTAAACAGACAGCAAGTCATTTTATTTATTTATTTAACATTTGTTTGGCGCTTATACAGCAGAATGTGTTTCCAGGCGCCACAAGTCTAAGGGCAGAGGGGAACAGAAGAGGATATACAACAATAAACAGTTCTACTAGGCCTTGTGACATTTGGATCGTGCAAGTACAACAAACAGGAAATGTAGAGGGGGAGGGGGTGGCGAAAGGGAAGGTAAAGTTGGAGGATGCAGGAGGGAGGGGGCCCCAGGAGCTGGCTAAGTGCTATGCAGAGCCCAGAGGGCAAGTGTGCCACGGGACAGGATAAGGGTCAATTAGTGTGAGGAGGGGGGTGGACCAGACTCAGTAGTCTAGTCAGGGAAGGGTGCCCGGGTGCAAGTGCTGCTGAGGAGGTGCTGAGGCAGACTGGTCAAGGGGGCGGCCTGGCCCCTGTATGACTCCGAAGGGACCAGGTAGCCAGTTGCAGAAACAGGAGGTCTTATCAAGGAAGCGGGAGAGGGAAGGAGAAGGAGAAGAGGAAGGTCTTGAGAAGCTTCTTGAATGTAAAGAGCTCCGGCTCAAGTCTGAGAGGGTCGGAGGCCATCTCCTGCCGAGTAAAGAGATGTACCCCCTCTCTCTGCTTGGAGAAACGTCGGACCTGCAAAGATTTAGAGTTAGAGGACCGAAAGACTATAGCAGGGTGGTATCTAGGGAGAGAAAGTTGGATGTAGCGCGGTACCCAGAAACTTTTGTGGATGATGCAGAGGGTCTTGAATTTCATCCTTACGGCCACCAGGAGCCAGTGGAGAGATTTTATGGCTGGAGAGATGGGGTCCCTGGGCTTGAGGCCAAGGATAAGTCTTGCAGTCCTATTCTGGATTAGTTGTAGAGGGCAGAGGGAGGATAAAGGCAAATTGAGCAAGAGGCTGTTGCATTAGTCCAGCCTGGAGTGAACCAGAGTGGATGGTGAGGAAAGGGAGAAGGCCTCTGAGGAGGTAAAGCTGAAAGTGATCCTTCTTGGGAAGGTGAGTGATAAGATTTGGGAAGGAGAGAGAGGAGTCGAAGATGACACCCACGTTTTTTGCCTCACAAGAGGGTGAGGGAAGGGAGCCCAAGAAGGGCGGCCAGAGAGTAGGGGGAGGGAGTTCCAACGAGAAGGATCTCAGTCTAACTGGCATTAAGACAGAGATTGTTAGCAGCACACCATGCCTGAATAGCGGTAAGACATTCGGGAATCAGAGAGGAGGGAAGGCTGCAAGCCTTACCAGGTGTCACATTCTGGAGCAAGATGTCAACAAAGCTGTCGCGGTCACTACGGTTCTGTTCGTGGTGGAATCCCAGGGCATGGAGGAGCTCATGCTGCGCCGTGCCCAGGTAGACGCATCCGTTCCGCTGCAAAGAAACAACCTGGCGGCCCCCAGTTCGTCCAACGTAGGACCAGCATCTGAAAAGAGGGGGGATTAGTACTCACATGGGCACATTTGCTGACTGTCATTGGGTGCGCTGATATCCGTAGGGCTCAAAGAACTTCTCACGAGGAAGGGTCTCAACCCTTGAGGATTTACATATTTCTGAACCTCTACCTGCATGAACCATCTTGAAGAGTATGATGGCTTGAAGGATTTGCGATGATAAAGGCGTTCCTCACCAATAACAATTATCACAAAGAGAGGGCCCACCTAGAAAGGAGCACCCAAACCTTCAGCTGCAGGTATGCAACAATTAGAGGACGTCAGTGGTCCTTCTGGGAGGTCAAGGTAAACACAGGCTTTGAAACACTCAATGCAGTGGTCAAGAACAGTGCTAGGGGCCAGCGTTGAGGACTACGACACTAAATGGGGTTACAGCAGGGGTGTTACTGCCCTACCCCGCTGAAATTGTTCCTTCTCTGGAATACAATGTCTGAATCCTTAGGACACAGCACAAGACAAATTTCTCTGGAGGTTGAAATGTAATATCTGGCTATCGTGTAAATCCACACAGCCTTGGAGAACCGTGTGTACGTAAACAAGGAATGTGGGTACAGCCCGGTAGCACCAACCTGGGGGCCTTTATCAGCAGACATAGGGGCTTAATAAGAGCACAGCTGATGCTGCCCTCAGGCTGGACCACCTTCTGTGTTTCCAATCCAAGAAGGCCACAGAGAAGCAAACCAACCCCCCTCCCAACGCTCCCATCCTTCATTGGTGTCAATCAGGCCCTTGACTTTCCTATGGAGATCCCATGTGATATTCTCTCTGAAACAGCACTCAGTGTCACAGAATTACAGCAAAAGATGCCTATCACAGACCATGCCATGAAAAGCCCACCACAGACTGCACCATGAAAAGCCCACCACAGACCCTGTCATGAAAAGCCACCACAGATGGTGCCATGAAAAGCTCTCCACAGACTGTGCCACATGAAGCCCACAACAGACTCTGCCATGAAAATCTCACCATGGACCGTGCCATGAAAAGCCCACCACAGACCGTGCCATGAAAAGCCCACCACAGACTCTGCCATGAAAATCTCAAAACGGACCGTGCCATGAAAAGCCCACCACAGACCGTGCCATGAAAAGCCCACCACAGACTGTGCCATGAGAAGCCCACCACAGACTGTGCCATGAAAAGCCCACCACAGACTCTGCCATGAGAAGCCCACCACAGACTGTGCCATGAAACTCCCACCATAGACTGTGCCATGAAACACCCACCACAGTCTGTTCCGTGAAAAGCTCACCACAGACTCTGCCATGAGAAGCCCACCACAGACCGTGCCATGAAACTCCCACCACAGACTGTGCCATGTAAAACCCACCACAGACTATGCCATGGAAAGCCCACCACAGACTGTGCCATGAAACTCCCACCACATACTTCGCCATGAAAAGCCCACCACAGACCGTGCCATGAAAAGCCCACCACAGACTGTGCCATGAGAAGCCCACCACAGACCGTGACATGAAAAACCCACCACAGTCTGTGCCATGAAAAGCTCTCCAAAGACTGTGCTATGAAACTCCCACCACAGTCTGTGCCATGAAACGCCCCCCTCAGACTGTGCCACGAGAAGCCCAGCGCAGACTGTGCCACGAGAAGCCCACCACAGACTGCACCATAAAAAGTCCACCACAGACTGTGCCATGAAACGCCCACCACAGACTGTGCCATGAAACGCCCACCACAGACTGTGCCATGAAACGCCCACCACAGACTGTGACATGAAAAGCCCACCACAGACTATGCTATGGAAAGCCCAACACAGACCGTGCCATAAAAGGCCCAATGCAGACTGTGCCATCACATTCCCAGATGCCAGACAATGAAAGGTCTATCAGAGAGTGCCACATTAAATGTCCATCAGAGACTGTCCGATGCAATGTCCATCAGAAAGA
Organism: Ambystoma mexicanum; assembly: GCF_040938575.1. Taxonomy (NCBI): domain Eukaryota; kingdom Metazoa; phylum Chordata; class Amphibia; order Caudata; family Ambystomatidae; genus Ambystoma; species Ambystoma mexicanum. The sequence goes on along the minus strand of NC_090938.1, from coordinate 28,229,709 downwards.
GTGCCACACAATGTCCAGACTGTGCGGGGAAATCCCCAGAACTGTGCCATGAAATACCCAACAGAGACAGTGCCATCAAATTCCCACACCTGTGCAATGAAATGCCAATCCAATTGTCCCCTGAAATGCCCACCAGGCCGTGCCATGATATGCCCAACAGTGCCCACAGAGATAGGGTGGCCAGATGTCCTGGATTTTCCAGGACTGTCCCGGTATTTGCCCCCCTCCGTCACGGTGTCCCGAGGCTTTTTTAAGTTTAAAAACCCTGTTCCGGGAATAGGTCTGGGAGAGACCAGGGTCACCAAGTACACGGGTGCTCTAGGGCCCAGCCCCCACCCCAGGAAAGGCCAATTGCATAAAAGTCCACATAGGTTACAATGGGACTTTTTTCTTGCTGCCGGCCCCCCAAACCCTACCCGGAAAACTATAAGTCAACCCCCTGGTGGAAACTGTCCCAGTTTTTTGCCAAACACTATTGAAAAATCTGAGATCGAGCCGGTTACCGCTCTCCCCAATCCCTTTTCAACCCACTTACCAAACCTGCTCCCTTCCTCAAGGTCATCTTTCCTCCAATCAGCGTTCTGTGCCTCCAACATGCACAGAGACTGACCACTGACACAGAAGTAGGACTAAAGTTGCATCAGCACCCTGTTTGTGTTTTAGTCCTTCTTTGCTGTTTATCTGTTTATCACAGCGGAAACTGTAGTCCCACTTCTATGTCGGTGGCCTGTCATGGTTTTTTTGTTTGAAAATCTGGTCCCCGACTGTCACAGACACCCTTACTGACCCATTCTGTGGCTCGATGAAGAGATAGTCGCGCTCGTTGGTTCGAGATCTGAAGGAAATGCAGGTGCTTTGCGAGAAGGACTGGATGGCGGACATGATGACGGAACGCTCGCTCGAGGCTAAGGAGGGGAAAGAGAAGAGGAAGGAGTTGCATGCTTTCATTCGACACAAACATACTATGATCTGGCAAGGTTTAAAGTAGCTCAGACAAGATTAAATCAGGGAAGCACTTGACATAGGATCTTGGTTTGAAAATGAGGTGCAAAACGATGGCAAGAAACAACGTGAACAGGAACTGGATTTGGGAATTTTCCAAGAGGTCAGCTGGCCCTAAAACACAATCAGAACATCCCAAAAATATAATTATGATATAAAAATGACCTCTTAATACATTTTTAGCTGCTTAAATAAATGCAGACTAATTTGACCCAAAAGGGTCAGCTGAAGGGAACTCTACTTCAGCCATACTACTCTTTTTACTACTTCAAGTGATAAGGTAAAGTGGCTCTATAATGAGACGGGTGGTGGTGGGCTGTGAGTGCGATAGAGGGAGTGGCACATGCAGAAGACTGCTGCGCTGAAGAGTGCAGGTGGGAAGCACCCCTAACTATTTGCAGGAGGGGTTCTCGGTGTTCAGGGGGAGGAAGGGCGCCGTGGAGGATATCCATGAGACATGCCTCAGCTGGGAGCCCTGCGATAGATGCAGTGTAGGTGCTGATGGAGCAGAGCATGATGGGAGTCTGTGATTCCGATGCTAGGCCTTGTGGGCCGTCGGATGGGGAAGGAATGTAGTGTGAACATCAGAGATTTTAGCAGTGACGGTGTTAATGAGTGGCGAAGGAGGGATGGTAGTGAGGGCCCAGGAAGTAGACCCCCAGACACCGTGCTAGGGCTGTTCCTTGGTTGAGGGGCTGTCGTCCAGTTTGAAGAACATGGAAAAGACACAAGCGGTTAAGCAAAGGTACGTGGGTCGTGGTCTGTAGGTGAAAAGTCGAGTAGACCACTTCCTTGCTCAGCTCAGGAACAGTGGTTATAGCAATTAGTTGAAGAGACATGTTTTAGAGCTGTTCCTTGAAAGTCTGGTGGTACCCTTTGTTGAAAAGCAGGTTCCATGCTCTTTATGTTTACTTCATGTAAGTTTATTCCGGCTTAACAGTTACAGTTCCACATGAGGACATTAAGGACATAGATAATTGACAGACACCGGCTCCCATCACCCAGGGCCAGCCAGCAGTAACTGTCACTGAATAGAACACTCAGTAAGAATATTCTATCATCCACACACAAACATTCCACATGACATCACCAGCTACTTCACCAGAGACAGGCACAATACAACACACCTCCCTCCTTTACAAACCTAACCTGCACAGAACAAGTCACACACCTCAACAAAACTACCAACTTCCAAGGACCGACACACATTACACTCAACTGAAAACAGACACTTCCACAGCCAAACCCAACCAACAGAATCAGCACACCCTGACAAACCACAAACCAAATACCCTCGCAAAAGTACCATCATCCATCTGCCTGTTCCTGCCACAAACAAGCCACTAGGCTCTCACCCCAGTATTGACCGACCCTGAACTGGGCTACATCACCTACACTCTTGACCACCATACAACTGCCTCGCCTCCTACCATCTGCCCCCGCCTACAACAATGCGGGTGTCCAGGCTGCCGCCCTGGAATCGCCAGCAGGCCTCTAGACTGCCACTCCAGAGAACTAAGACCTCAAAGTCTCCAAAACATCAACCACAACCTCACACCAACAGGGAGCACCAAATGAAACGCCGGAAAAGAATCACTTGACAAACTCCATTACTATGGAGCCGCATTTCCAGTCAGCTTCATTCCTTACAGTAGCAAATGTCATTTCATCCCGTGGCTGCAGCCATTACACATCGCTCCAAAAATATCTTTACACTCACTTATAACTCCATCATGCTGCCTTTCTCTGCAACATCACTGCACCGCGCTGCGCTGACATTTCCTAATATTTTTCTTGAGGCCATCGGATCGATTGAGCAGTGAACCCGATAGCATCATCATGCTCGGAAGACTCTGGGCTTCCGCATTCCACGCCTCGATATGAAAATACTTTCACTCTGTCATCACGTTTCCTACGTCCATGTAGGTCCTTTCATCATCGCATTACGAAGCTGCTCACACTGGCCCACAGCCCAGAATTCGATCTGCCAACAGTGACATTCTGGCCTTCGCCATACCCTGGTGCTCTAGTGTGACGTCATCAGTCACACACTCTCAGTGGGAGCGAAACGAAGCTCCTGCTTTCAACGGCCCTCCATTTACTCAGCACAACGGCAGCTGCTTGCTACTGACAGCGCGCATAATATATGACCTTTACAAGGTAATAAACACTGGCGTGCGCCTGCCACTCTTCAACAACAGTCACGGGCGGTGCCCCCGGCTCCCTTTTAACAGGAATTCCAGAAATAACAGAATGTGTCCACTGCACTTCCCCTTACACTGTGCAGTACCTTGAAGGAGACTTATTTCTGTACTTCGCTCATTTCACAGTACCTTATGGGCGCTGGTCCCACCAACAATGGGGCTTTATGCCACCATGCGCCCTGGGGGAGCATGTCTGGGCTTTTTCTTGACTACCTCCTGGGTCCCAGCTTCCCCACACTCCACAAGCTCACCATGAGCACTGGCCCCAAACAACAATGGAGCTTTCTCCCTCCGGCACCCCTTGTGCTCTGGGGATCATGTCAGGACTTCTTCCTGACGACCCCTTGGGCCCCTGGGTGATGGGACTTACGGTTTCTGGGGGCGGTGTTGTCCTTTTCCATCAGCTTGTCCTTCCTGCACCCCCCGCAGCAGGGTCCTCAGTGCACGCGTGTTACCAAATCCCATCCTCGTCGCCATTGTTGAAAAGCAGGTTCCATGCTCTTTATGTTTACTTCATGTAAGTTTATTCCGGCTTAACAGTTACAGTTCCACATGAGGACATTAAGGACACAGATAATTGACAGACACCGGCTCCCATCACCCAGGGCCAGCCAGCAGTAAATGTCACTGAATAGAACACTCAGTAAGAATATTCTATCATCCACACACAAACATTCCACATGACATCACCAGCTACATCACCAGAGACAGGCACAATACAACACCCTTCAAAGTTCCTTAGGTAGTGAGTTCCAGAATGTGGGGGCCAATACTGTGATGCTGAATTGCAGCTTTGAAGTGTCATAACTAACGCAACATGGCTGGCACAGCATTGCTGACTCAAACATGTCCTCTGCAGTGGCATGCCGTGCCTGACTATAACATGGCCGCCATCGTGACTTCAATACTAAAATCAGACAGCCAAACAGTTTACATTGATAGCGAACATTTGAGACTGCTAGGAAGGAGCTTTTAAGACGAAAAGATGGAGTGTTGAATGTGCCTTTTTAATTACATTGTGGTGATATTTAATGAGAGAGAAAGTAAACAATCTATGATAAACAGCAGTAGTTTTGCCCAAAAAATATAATATATAATAATAAGAAGTCCAGGGAATTTCGGAGGCGGGCGGCTGCTGCCATTAATTCACAGTTTAGTCGGTCAGCTGCAGCACCACTGCAGGGCCATACTAAACCCCCCTAAAGTAGGATAAAGGATGGCACTGAGCAGCGGTGGGCAAGCCTCCATGGAGGGAAACTCGCCTGTAACTGACTCTGCAGAGCCTGCTTGACATATGACTGACTCTGCCCCAGTCCCACCAGACCAACAGAGATGCCTACTTGTGGGAACAGAGTAGCCTATCTCTGGATGTAATGGACCACCAGAAATGTTAATCCCACGTAACTGACCGCCATCTCTTTATGGAAAAAACAAGGTTTTAATGTAAAATGCCAAACTTAATGGTTGCCCCCAGTGCTGATGAGACCCATGACATGAAGTTGGTGATGGCACTCACTGTAACTGGACGAGATCTGATATGGTACCAGCACTTGGCCGTTGGTGCCACGCGGCCAGCGGCATCGGCCAGAAGCACACTGGTCGGCATTTCTGAGGGGATCCACAGCGATATCACCAAACTCGAGGGACGGCTGCCCGATGTGGGATTCACCTATGAAATGGAGAAGAGAGAACAAGGAGTTAAAAAGCTGATCATGTGTGCTTCCAAAATGCAGTCTGTGCTCGTACCCCTGCTCTATCGTTACCCCGCCACCAGTTCCAGGTCACTAACAAAATGCTTTGTCCTCCTGCTTCTGACCCCTCTAAAATCTCTTCTCTTTCCTCTTCTGACTTTGCTAACTTCTTCACATCTGAAGCCACTACCCTATGCTCTTCACTGACTCACTCCCTTCGGTAACCTCGCCTACACCCCTTACCTCTCCTTGCCCATCTTTTTCATCTCTCTAATTCTCCTCTCTCGCTGATTCAGACACTGCGTCTCTACTCTCCCGCACCCACCCACGGCCTCCCCACTTTATCCTCTGCCATCTTCTCTCATCCCCTCAGTCTATGCCTCGATCAGTCCCTTTCTGATGTCCTAATCTCTCGTTGGGTTCCTCCACCTTTACTTCGTCCTTTAAACACGCTTTGGTTATTCCTAAAACCCCTCTCTTAATCCTTCTTCTCATCCAACTATCGTCTCATTTCTCTCATTCGATGTCTCTTCAAAGTACATTTTCTTCTTATCTTAATCCTCATTCACTTATTCCTCGTACTCAGTCTGATTTTGGCCCCGCTCCCTGCAAGGAATCACCCTTCTTCTTCCTGCTCTTCACAATAAATCATCCCCCATTCTCATTCTCCTGGATCTATCTGTAGCTTTTGACACTGTTGACCACCCTACTCTACTTTCTGTGTTCACTGCACTCGGGTTAAAAAGCTCTATTTTCCGCTGGTTCGATTCTTAGCTTTCTAGTCATGCGGTCTTTGACACTGTCGACCACCCTACTCTACTTTCACTGCACTTGTGTTCTCTAGCTCCATTATCCACTGGTTCCATTCTTATCTTTCTAATCGGCCGTTTTTATGTCCTGGGCAGGCTGCACCTCTTCTCCTTAGCCGATCTGCTACGGGATCCCACAAGGCTCAGTACTTGGCCCCTAGCACGTCTCTATATATACTCTCCCGTTGGTCTCTATCATTGAATCTTTCAACTTTCCTTGCACATTTATGCCAATGACTCTCAAATCGTTTTTGCCATTTCTCTGTTTTCTGGCTCATTCTCATCATGGCTCTCTGCCATACAGCATTGGATGCACTTCCATTTTCTTCATCTTAACCCTTCGAAAATGTAGATTGTGTACTTTGCACCAACTTCTCCCTCTCCCCTCTTCTCTTCTTTCCCCACCTGTTCTCCCCTTTTCATGATCGAGGCGTCACTTATGATTCTTCTCTTTTCTTCTCCGCTCATATTTTCCTAACTGTTCGCACCGTCGCTGCTTTCTCTTTAACATTCAGGAAATCCGCCCTCACCTGTCCTTTCACACTACTAACTTCTTATTACCGCCTCAATCTTTTCCCGCCGAGACTGCTGCTCCGCTCTCCTCATTGGACTACCATTCTCCCATATCACCCGCTCTGCTCTGTATTTAACTCTGCTATCATCTTCTGCTCTCACTTTCTCCTCTCTCGTCCCTTATTCCCTCCGTTCTATATCTCTACTTCCTTGTGACTCTCGTCTTCTTTTCCACTTCCTCTGCATCATTTTAAGTCTTACCAGGGTCTCGCTTCACTTATTTCCCCCCACTCCGCCTCACGTTCTCTTCGTTCCCAGCCTCTCATCCTCTCCTCACGGCTCCTTAGCTTCCTTGTGCTGCTTCTGGCTTCTGGTCACTCTGCCTGCTGGCTCCAGCATACTGAAATGCCCCGCCTCATGATCCCACCAGGATCTTGCTTACCTTACTTCTCCCTACTCTCCCTCACATTCTCTTCGTTACCAGCCTCTCATCCCCTCCTCGCGGCTCCTGAGACATCTTGTGCTGCTTCTGGCTTCTGGTCAACCTCTCTGCTGGCTCCAGCATTGCAGAATGTCCCTCCTCATGGTCTTACCAGGGACTTGCTTCTCATATTCCTCCCTACTCTCTCTTATGTCCTCTTCGTTCCTAGCCACCCCTCGTCACAGCTCCTGAGACATCTTGTGCTGCTTCTGGCTTCTGGTCACTCTCTCTGCTGGCTCCAGCATTCTGGAATGCCCCACCTCATGGTGTTACCAGGATCTTGCTTCCCTTACCTCTCCCTACTCTCCCTCACGTTCTCTTCGTTCCCAGCATCTTATCCCCTCCTCGCTCTTCCTAAGCCTCCTTGTGCTGCTTCTGGCTTTCGGTCACTCTCTCTGCTGGCTCCAGCATTCTGGAATGCCCCACCTCATGGTGTTACCAGGATCTTGCTTCCCTTATTTCTCCCTACTCTCCCTCACGTTCTCTTCGTTCCCAGCATCTTATCCCCTCCTCGCTCTTCCTAAGCCTCCTTCTGCTGCTTCTGGCTTCTGGTCACTCTCTCTGCTGGCTCCAGCATCTTGGAATCCCCCCTCCTGATATTCGTGCCTCTTCCATTCTTCACATCTTTTGCTCTTGATTAAAGTCTCATCTTCTGGCACCCCTTTCACCCCTTTAATCTCTGCTTTTTTACCTCGGTTTGATATTTATATTCAATTTAATTTCTTTTTGTACTGTCTTTTGCCATGCGATATGTACAGCACTTTTACGAAAGTGCTTCATAAATTGCAATAAAATACAAATACAATTTGGACAGCAGAGCTGGGCCTTGAATTCTAGCCAACACCACGTGAAGTTATGTGCCCACACGATCCCCAAACCAATGCTGCAACCAAAGCTTGCACCCACACCACCACGGCACAGTGGTGCATGTCATGTTGAGGGGCGCACTCTGGTCCCCAGCTGGTGTTCTCCTTCGAGTTCTTCAGCGTCTCTCTCAATCATCAGAGAGGCAGTCTGTTCAGGTGTTGCTGTTTAGTACAAGATCGTGGCCTCATGGAATTCTGGTAGCTGTAGTCCATGCCATCCTCCCATTGCACAATAGCCTTTCTTCTGGAAACGGATGCCTCAGATGCTGCCGTAGGAGTGGTGTTAAAACAGCTACATGACAATGGCAGAGAACACGCTTTTGTCTATTTTTCAAAGACCTTATCGCCCGCTGAGTGCAATTACTCGGTATTGGAGAAAAAATGCTCGTCATGAAACTGGCCTGTAAAGAGTGGAGACACTTGTTACTTGGCACTCCTCACCCCACTGAGATCAGGACAGACCATCGAAACCGGATGTCCTTACAAAACCTTGACTGCCAGAACAGCTCGCAAGCACGATGGGTGCACTTCTTTTCCCATTATTCGTTTGTGATTACCTACCTTCCTGGAACAAAGAACGTGATCGCTGACCTTCTGTCCAGAAACAGACACCTAGAAGCAGTAGGACCATTTCCGGGTAAGATGTTTCCTACCACCATCTTCATACACACACACAATACTTGGATACAGCAGTAACAGGCTGAAGGAAGGTGCAGTCCCCTGGATCCTAAACTACATAACAACTCATGTCTAAAGACGGTCTATACTACTTCAAAACAAAAATATATTTACCTACCACGGAATTCCGCTTAAAGGTTATGAAGTTGGGACAAAACTCGTTTGTGGGTGGACACCATGGACAGAGAGTCACAATTGAGCTCATAAAGTGGTAGTTTTGGTGGCCCTCTCTTATCAGTGACGTTACTTCCTACATAACTGAATGTTTGGTTTGTGCTCAGAATAAGACATCACGTCATCTTCCAGCAGGTCACCTCTATTCCCGCACAATGCCTTCTCATCCATGGCAGAAGATTTAAACAGACTTTATAGCAGAGCTACCGGAATTCTGTGGATGTAAGGTCATTATGGTGACTGTGGACTATTTCACAAAACTAGCACATTTCTCCTCTCTGAGAAAGATCCCAACTGCAGACGAAATGAGCGCTGTGTTCCTCAGGGACATCTTTCGCTTGAATGGGTCAACGAGTCCATAACTTCTGACCGTGGAGTGCAGCATACCTCCAGGTTCTGGGGGGGCATTGTGTAGGCTCCGCGGTATCTCTAGAGCCATGTGATCAGGATACCACCCTGAGACAAATGGTCAGACCGAGCGCCTTAACCAAACCCTGGAGCAATACCTCAGATGTTTCACTAACTACTCTCAGGACAACTGGGCAACTCTGTTACCTTAAGCTGAGTTCTCATATAACAACCTGGTACACTCAGCTATGGGAAAGAGTCCTTTCTTTTGTTCCTATGGATTTCACCCCATCTGGATCCCGGATCTACCCGCTGTGGTCACTTCAGTACCATCTGTAGAGGAAAACTTAAGTTATTTACGGGAGGTTCAGCAAAAGACCTGTTAAGCCTTACAAGGCGCTCAAGCCAAGTACACGACCTATGCTGATTGTAGGAGGAGACAATCGGAGAACTATCAAAAGGGCGACCTGGTATGGTTATTCTCAAAATACCTCCCACGCAGACTAAGACCTGGCAAGTTCCCCCCTAAACATGTCGGACCATTTCCAGTGATGAAAACCATCAATCCGGTGGCTCAAAAACTCTGTTTCTCAACCACTTTGCAAAGTTTACATCCTGTGTTCCACACCGCTTTGTTGAAACTGTTTATTGGGCAAGACAAGAAAGATGTAATTCCCCCAGTGAAGGACCAGGAGGGTGAATACGAGGTCAATAAGATCTGCGACTCCAGGTAACATCAGGGTGTCCTTCAGTGTCTGGTAGATTGGGAAGGTTATTCTGCAGCTGAAATATTGTGGGAATCCCCCTCCAACATACGATCCTCCTCCAACATACGTGCGCCTCGTCTGATTCAAGAATTCCACCAACGTCACCCCTGGAAGCCAGGTGTATTTTCACACAGGAGGGGGCATAATGTAACATCTCTGTTACGCTTACGGTAGACATGGAGGTTGCTAAACCGTGTGTCGCTATGGAAACGCTGGAGGAGCTTTTCCCATTCCAACATGGCCGGCATTCACGTACCCACAACATTGAAGTCATTACGTTTGCGTCAGTACCGGAAGAATGCAGTTCTGGCAATATAGACACAGCAGAACAGGTAGGCTGCGCGTTGCAACTGCTTTCCATTGATGCTGTTTGCTAGTGTGTGTGTTTTTCCCTTGCACGGCTCGCCGCGTGCTTCTGTTCTATTTGACTTCCTTTCTCTGGTTCTTACTTTCGCGCTTGCCGTGCCTCCAGATTCTCGCGGCATTCTACATTCTGTGCCTCTCCCTGTGATATTCTGGATTCTTGTAACTGGCGCCTTCTGTGGTTCCCCCCTGCCTGAGTTTCCTGCCTTGCTCTCTTAATTCTTCATATACAGTTGGTTCTCTTCTCTGCATATCCGCTGTTACCTGCCACAGCTCTCATATTTTTTCCGTATCTGCTGCACAGTTTGAAGGAGAGCTGCTACTGCTACTGTGATCTTCAACAACTACAGTGACCTGGCACCATAACATTCCAGTCAGGTTTTCCCCCAGGAGGGGTTTATTCCTTGAGACCGAGCTCACCGGGTGGGCTCCGTGCCTCCCAGATTACTATACTTGGTTGGCACGTTGGCGGCATGGAGTGAAAGGCCTTACCTCTTTGCACCAAAGGACAACAAAGCAAAGAAGGTGAGACCTGACAGTGACAGAGAGAGAGAGAGAGAGGGAGCACACAGAGCAGACAGAGAGAGAGAGAGGTCACAGGGCAGAAAGACAGAGAGAGCACAGAGAATAGAAAGACAGCGAGAGAGAGAGAGACAGAGAGAGAGAGCGAGGGAGCACCCAGAGCAGAAAGAGAGAGAGAGCACATAGAACAGAAAGACAGAGAGAGAGCACACAGAGCAGAAAGAGAGAGAGAGAGCACACAGAGCTGAAATACAGAGAGAGAGATAGACAGAGAGAGCACACAGAGCAGAAATACAGAGAGAGAGAGAGAGAGAGAGCACACAGAGCAGAAAGAGAGTGAGAGCACAGCACAGAGATAGAGCACACAGAGCAGGAAGACATAGAGAGAGAGAGTGAGAGAGCACACAGAGACAAAAGCGAAAGAGGGAGAGAGGGATCCCACGGAGCAGAAAGACAAAGTGAGAGAGGGAGAGAGAAAGCACACAGATCAGAGAGAGAGAGAGAAAGAGAGAGAGAGAGAGAAGTGGACAGCGAGGGGGAGGGAGAGAGCACACAAAGCAGAAAGACAGAAAGAGACAGAAAAAGAGAGAGAGCGCACAGCATTGAGAGAGAGAAGAGAAAGAGAGCACACAGCAGAAGAAGAGAGTGCACAAAGAGCAGATATACAGCGAGAGGTAGGGAGAGAGAGCATACACAGAGCAGAAACCCTGAAAGAGAGGGGGGAGAGAGAGCACACAGCACAGATAGAGAGAGAGAGAGAGAGAGAGCACAGAGAACAGTAAGACAGAGAGAGGGAGCACACAGAGCAGAAACAGAGAGAGTGGTGGAGAGAGAGAGTGAGATACAGATAGAGGGAGAGAACACAAAGAGCAGGAAGACAGCGAGGGACAGGGAGAGCACACACAGAGCAGAAAGGCAGAACGAGAGGGGGGAGACAGAGCACACAGCACAGAGAGAGGGAGAGAGAGAGAGCACAGAGCAGAAAGAAAGCGAGAGAGCAGAAAGACAAAGTGAGAGAGCACACAGAGCAGAAAGACAGAGAGAGAGAGAGAGAGCACACAGAGCAGAAAGACAGAGAGAGCACACAGATCAGAAAGATAGAGAGAGGGAGAGAGAGAAAAAACAGAGTGCACAGAAAACCAGGTGTAGAGGAGGAGATGTACATGTCACTCATGGAGCCCGTCCCCTCACCTCTGTCATATTGGAAGAGCAGCAAGAAAGCACTGTGCATGACACCTGGTATCGTCCCAATACCGCATTGACAATATGAATGACGTTATGTACTCAGACAGCTGTTTCGAATGTACCCTCAAACTGACGTGGTAGAAGGAAGTATGTAGACAACACCAGACGTAGAAGAGTTATAAGTAAAGTCTGACAGGTGTAAAGTGACGTCATAAAGAGAAGACATAATGACGCACTGAAGCGATATACAAACACTCAAAGAATGAAGATGTAACTGAAGCAACAAAGTAAACGAACATAAAAATGTGAAGAAATCATATGTAATAAGAAGACACTGGAGAAGAGATGCAGTAGATGTGTATACGCAGAAACGCAAGGTAGATGAGAAATATAGAAGCATGCTGCAGTAGAAAATATAACATGGCTAAAGCAGCCATTTTGAAAAGATAGGCGTCGGTTTCGTGTAATAGCAAGCTGAAAACCCACGGAGAGAGACCGAGGCAGAAGAGCTGACAGGTACTGGAATACAAATTCATGCAAGAACAATGAATATTTGTTTGGCTAAGGATCAAGGATGCCACAGTCAGAACCAACTGCAAAGAACAAAAGGAGTGAAAGAGGATAAGCCATGTACGCAGGACATATTTCTCTTAGATTAAGCAAAGGAGTAAACATCTGTGAGAGCCAAGTGTTGGACAATTAAAAGTGAAGAGGAGCATGTGCAAGACAGAGCAACCAAGTCCCCAGAGGCCAAAGAGAGTAATAGAACCAGTATAACTGAATCAAGTAGCACTAAATAGGAGGACAGAATGGAGAGATCATGGTCTGCTCACACGTGGTGCAAGAACAGAAAACCAGGGCTATTCATAATGCTTGAAATGAAGATAGCAGTGTACCCTCACTCGCTTAAGAGTCCCGGAGAAGAGAACAGTCAGCAAGGTCAACTCCAAAGAAGAGGCCTTGCCTTAAGGCCTAACTGATGCAAGATGGTAAGGCTAATTGGCCAAGTGGGCAGTTGTCTGACGTTGTTCCCCGCACCTGGGTTTCGTTCTGCTTATGTGCTGCTAACGAGCTGAATATCCAAGGTTGGAAGAGGATGCCAACCAATCAGAATGGCCTATGTGATGATGCACTATATATTGTTGCAGAAGCCAATCCGCTTCTGTTATTATGCTATTATCTGCATTATGTGTAGTTAGAGGTCGTTCTAGGCGTGCCTATCAGATAAAGGACAACCAATCATGTTTCTAATACTCAAATAAGCGATAGCTATATATGTTCCCTTAAACTATCGCTCGGCTCAATAGGTTTTTACTACTTGCCACGAAGGATGGCCTCATAGCTGATGCATTTTGCGTTATAAAGCCTCTGTATAATGGGAATGTATTTTGAGAGCGAGTAATCTGCGACTTGTTATGCTTGCCGGATTTCCCTGCTTTATTGAGCTGATAATAAAGTAGTATTTTGGCATATTATGTGAGTCGGTCCAGTTATTTGGGCCTGTAATTAGTGTTAAGGTAGCCCCGCCCAGCACTTGATACCTGCCAGGTGCTACTACACACAGGTTTCACATACACTCTGAGTGCAAGAGACCGAGAACAACAAAAAGCAGAGAGAGACTGAAGAGAAAAGCAGGGCAGTCGCTTTCAGCTAAAGAAGTTACCCTGTCCCTCACCGTCACTTTGGCCCTCAGTCTAAGCGGTACAACGTCCTTTCATCGCAGGATGTTTTTTCAATGGTATTTTCACAGTGAAATTTTTAACGAAAAAACCCATCAAATTTTTTAGGGGGGGGGGGGTAGAAAATGACATATATGGGTTGTGGGTGTTCGGGAATACATACAAAATTAAAGGGAATGGGGGGCTTGGGGGACCCCATCGAAAAATAAAATAAAACTAAATTCGATGGGTTTTTTCATTACAAAAGTCACCCAAGCACCATGCAATCACTGTGGCACCCCGGGCAATTACTACGTCCCCCAGCAGTCACCCAGACAGCAGGCAATCACTGTGGCACCCAGGCAATTACTACGTCCCCCAGCAGTCACCCAGACACCAGGCAATCACTGTGGCACCCAGGCAATTACTACGCCCCCCAGCAGTCACCCAGACACGAGGCAATCACTGTGGCACCCCAGTCAATTACTACGCCCCCAGCAGTCACCCAGACACCAGGCAATCACTGTGGCACCCAGGCAATTACTACGCCCCCCCAGCAGTTACCCAGACACCAGGCAATCACTGTGGCACCCAGGCAATTACTACACCCCCCAGCAGTCACCCAGACACCAGGCAATCACTGTGGCACCCAGGCAACTACTACGCCCCCAGCAGTCACCCAGACACCAGGCAATAGCTTTGAGTCCCAGAACTCACCACCCCCCAGGCCCCCACACCTCTACCCCATCCCTGATAACTCCACTCCCGCCACCCACCCCTCCCCCCGCAGTCACTGTTGTCTGCAGGCAGTCACCATATGGCCACCAAACTCTCAACCAAAACCCCAGAAGTAACCATGGCCCGTTGGCAGTCACCACAGCCCCAAGCAATCCTTATATCCCGGCAGTCACCCCAACACAGAGGCGTTGCTAGGGGGTGGCTAAGGGGGCTATAGCCCCTGGTCTTTTGGTTGTAGCCCCGGATAGAAACTCAGGAGCTACAAACAAAAGGGCCCGATAGCCCCCAGTCCCAAATGTTCTGACCTTAGCGTAGCCCCGGGTCGTTTCCAGACGTAGCAACACCCCTGCCCCAACACCAGGTACCCCTCATCTCGACTTACCAGAAGCTTCGTTGACCTTTAGGATCTGAGCTGATGGTTCGGGGTCTTCCTCCCCAGAGCTGAGGTCAGCCTGCTCGTCGGGCCCTCCTCCTATCAAAACAGGATCTGATCATGTGACTTAGACATTAAGAAGTGAAACAGTGACCCCGCCCCCGGCCCCACCCCCGCTTAGCGCACCCAGGTCTAGCTGGAATACTTACCAAGGTGGTGCTGGGTCTCCGAGGGTCCCGCCAGCCATCCCTGCGCCTGAAAAAGAGGAGAGGGCACAGCTGAAAGAGCAGGCAAGGCAGTAGAGTTGGGCCTGTTTTTGGGGTGCTGCCCTTTCCCTGCATGCAGCTGGGTAGACATGCACATGGCATTTGCAGGGAACCTTTTTCCGAACCGTTCTGAAAGATGCCAACGACTGCAGAACAGTTTCTCGCTTCAAGAGTAAATGCTTTCTGCAGAACTGGCAACACTGCGCCAGGTTATAAGCACTTGAGTGTTGGCTACAAAATTAAAAGATTAGCGGGGGATGTTTAAAGTAAAATAAAAAATACAACTGGATAGCAGCTGTAGAGTGGCTTACAGTTAGCGAGGGACCGGAAATGACATCACAGGAAGTGACATCACAGGAAGTGACATCACATGCAGAAATGGATACTTGCTTGTAAACATTGTTAGGCAGAATCCTGTGCAGTTTCCTTAGGGACGAGTGCAAGAAGATTAAGACTATAGGAGTAAGCAGTAAACCCAATTGGTAGCAGTCTGTACCACCCAGATTTACCTGGTAGCTGTGGCTGAGCAGTCAGACTTCTCTCAAGAAGAGTAGGGCAGTATACAGAGCATACACAATAGGGCAAAAGAACACAGTAGAACAAGCAAACACTGACCAGAGCTTTGTATCAAAAGTATATAATTATTTATTTAACACACACTTCAGAGAATACACTAGCACTATTAATTAAAAGCAAGTTCCAACACAATCAGAAAAGTATTTACACCTCCCTTAGCAATTACTAGACAAGTCTAAGTTAAAACACCACTTTTTATCAAAACAGAGATGAGCGCGTAACTTAGATGGCACTCCAATAATTAGGTTAAAGGGAGAGAAAAAAGGCAGGTCATAAAAATAAAACAGTTCCCAACACTTTTAAGAGACAAAATCAAGTTACTGAAGGCAGGGTATACTGTAGAGCCAAAGTTCATAGGCCAGGCCCACTTTGAATGGAGCAAGGCGAAATGTGCCCAAGATCACACGGTTTAGCAATGCATTCAAGTCTTTGTAGAAATGTTCAAAAGAGGTTGGGGTGGTTCAAAAGACAAAGTTAGAAGGTCTGGGGGCCAACCCATTTGGAAAGCCAAGGATTTAAGGGTCACCTTGGGCAAACCAAAGAAAGGGAGGCAAGGTAGAACACAGTACCTTAAAGAGTGAGGAAGCTCCAGCGGTGGCAGTTGTTCGTGGCAGCGGGTGCAGTTCGTGGTTTCGACCAGGGGAAGAGAGGATCTCGTCAAGGAGGAAACTTGGAGTCGTTGCACTGCCCAGGGAAGAAACTAGCCGCGGTGTTCATCGGTGGAAAGGTGTGTTCCTGGTATTCGCGGTCACAGTGGTGCAGCTTGGCTATCCAGCTGCTGGGGTGCTTGGCACGGGCGATTCGACCAAGAGATGTCTTTGGAAGACGAAAGGGGTGAACTGGTTGGTCCCACCAACTCAAAGGAAGAAGACTCGTCCAGCAGAAGATCTTCTCTTGTCGTTGGTGAGTTTGTTGCAGCAGGGCTTCACCGGTGGTGTCGTCGTTGCAGATGGCTCAGCTTCTTCCCTCATTGGATTCTTAGGTCCTGTGGCTTCTTCTGAAGTTCCAGTCCCAAAGGCCCTGCTTTTATGCTGAAAAACCCCCATTCAACAGCCTAGCTGTCACTCACACATGCTAAATGGTGAGCCGGGTGGCTCACCACTGGCCCAATCAGAACAGAGTGCGACTTGAGTTGCTAAGGCAACGCATTCCAGGGTGACAATTCCCCCACCCACACATCCTGTGGAACCCAGACAGAGTGGCACCAGTTGGAGGGCTTCTGTGGGGAAGTCTGCCAAAAAGTGGAACAAAGGGTCCGACCTTGGTTGGAGTTACAGAGGCGGACACAAACGCCATTTTAGAAAAGAGCTCTGGCAAAAAGACCCAACCGGTGATTTGATATTAAATAAATAAACCAGCGGTATCTTTAACATTGCACCAAAAAGTGGTGCGTTTGAAATCAATGGGAAAATCCCATAGGAAATATTCTGGTGGAATATTTTGCGTGGTAACCACTGCCACCAGCCAGAAACTCGACAAGCGGGGACTGGACAGTGCCCCCTTGGAAACAGACCCAGGGGCAATCGAATTAACCCCTTCCAGTATTTCCACAATATGATGGTTTGTACTGGTTCTGTTCACAATTTTGTACTAGTAAAGTCAATGGTGACTTTACATGCCCTGGGAGACAGTAGTCATTCCCAGGGTATGGAGTCTATGTTTGGGGTCGCTATGACACCCCTGTGTTAGTGCACTGAGGGTGCTGTGTAACACATACACAAAAAACAGATGATACCCTATGGAGTAAAAGACCCCATATCCCATAAGCACACAAAAAGTCAGAGACATACCTCAAATCATGCCTAAGAGTGGGAGGAAAAGAGTCTCACTCTTAGCAGGAGAAAAAAAACAAACGCCAAAAATCCAGCAAAGCTGCTGGGGGACCACTAGGTTTGGGAAATTAGCAGTATAAGAGAATTCTCCCTAACAAACATACCTTTTCATAAGGTGAATAGTGCCTCACACTGGGAAATTCCAAACGTTTTAAATAAACATGTGCAATAAACACTTAATATAAAGTGGATTTTGCCTTTAAACACTTGATTAACACTTGTTTTGCCTATAAATTGAGAGCCCTTTCGTAGAGCCCAGGCACTGCCAGGGAAGCCCGCCACTATCCGATCACTCTTGGGCATGTAATTTCCATCCCACAGGATTTCCTTCCGATTCACCAGTTGCTTCCTAGATCCCAGGCACTGCCAGGGAAGCCCCCCACTACCCGATCACTCTTGGGCACTTAAGTTCCATCCCCCAAGCTTTCCTTCAGATTCACCAGTTGCTTCCTGGAGCCCAGGCACTGCCAGGGAAGCCCACCGCTACCCGATAGTCTGGGGGAGGTAAGTTCCATCCCACAGGCTTTCCATCAGATTCACCAGTTGCATCCTGGAACCCAGGCACTGCCAGGGATGCCGCCATTACTTGATCAGTCTGGGGCACGTAAGTTCCATCCCACAGGCTTCCCTTCCGATTCCCCAGTTGCTTCCTAGAGCCCAAGCACCGCCAGGGAAGCCCACCACTATCCGATTAGTCTTGGGCAGGTAAGTTCCATCCCACAAGCTTTCCTTCAGCTTCCCCAGTTACTTCCTAGAGCCCAGACACTGCCGGGGAAGCCCCCCGCTACCTGATCACTCTTGGGCAGGTAAGTACAACCCCACAGGCTTTCCTTCAGATTCACCAGTTGCTTCCTAGAGCCCAGGCACTGCCAAGGAAGCCGGCCACTACCCGATCATCTGGGGCAGGTAAGTTCCACCCCAGAGGCTTTCCTTAAGATTAACCAGTTGTTGCCTAGAGCCCAGGCACTGCCAGGGAAGCCCGCCACTTTCTGATCACTCATGGGCACTTAAGTCCCATCCCCCAGGCTTTCCTTCAGATTCACCAGTTGCTTCCTAGAGCCCAGGCACTTCCAGGGAAGCCGGCCACTACCCCATCACTCTTGGACAGGCAAGTTCCATCCCACAGGCTTTCCTTCAGATTCACTGGTTGCTCCCTGGAGCCCAGGCACTGCCAGGGTTGCCCACCACTACCCGATCACTCTTGGGCAGGTAAGTTCCATCCCACAGGTTTTCCTTCAGATTCACCAGTTGCTTCCTAGAGCCCAGGCACTGCCAGGTAAGCCTGCCACTACCCGATCAGTCTGGGACAGGTAAGTTCCACCCGAAAGGCTTTCCTTCAGATTCACCAGTTGCTTCCTCGAGCCCAGGCACTGCCAGGGAAGCCCGCCACTACCCGATTAGTCGCAGGCACGTATGTTCCATCCACCAGGCTTTCCTTCAGATTCACCAATTGCTCCCTAGAGCCCATGTGCTGCCATGGAAGCCGGCCACTACCCGATTAGTCTGGGGCAGGTAAGTTCCATCCAACAGGCTTTCCTTCAGATTCACCAGTTGCTTCCTAGAGCCCAGGCACTGCCAGGGAAGCCCGCCACTACCCGATCACTCTTGGGCATGTAATTTCCATCCCACAGGATTTCCTTCCGATTCACCAGTTGCTTCCTAGATCCCAGGCACTGCCAGGGAAGCCCGCCACTACCCAATCACTCTTGGGCACTTAAGTTCCATCCCCCAAGCTTTCCTTCAGATTCACCAGTTGCTTCCTGGAGCCCAGGCACTGCCAGGGATGCCCGCCACTACCCAATCTGTCTTGGGCATGTAAGTTCCATCCCACAGGCTTGCCTTCAGATTCAACAGTTGCTTCCTAGAGCCCAGGCACTGCCAGGGAAGCCCACCGCTACCCGATAGTCTGGGGGAGGTAAGTTCCATCCCACAGGCTTTCCATCAGATTCACCAGTTGCATCCTGGAACCCAGGCACTGCCAGGGATGCCGCCACTACTTGATCAGTCTGGGGCACGTAAGTTCCATCCAACAGGCTTCCCTTCCGATTCCCCAGTTGCTTCCTAGAGCCCAAGCACCGCCAGGGAAGCCCACCACTATCCGATTAGTCTTGAGCAAGTAAGTTCCATCCCACAGGCTTTCCTTCAGCTTCCCCAGTTACTTCCTAGAGCCCAGACACTGCCGGGGAAGCCCGCCGCTACCTGATCACTCTTGGGCAGGTAAGTTCAACCCCACAGGCTTTCCTTCAGATTCACCAGTTGCTTCCTAGAGCCCAGGCACTGCCAAGGAAGCCGGCCACTACCCGATCACTCTTAAGCAGGTAAGTTCCATCCCACAGGCTTTCCTTCAGATTCACCAGTTGCTTCCTAGAGCCCAGGCACTGCCAGGGAAGCTGGTCACTACCCGATCAGCCTTGGGCAGGTAAGTTCCATCCCATAGGCTTTCCTTCAGATTCACCAGTTGCTTCCTAGAGCCCAGGCACTGCCAGGGATGCCTGCAACTACCTGATAAGTCTGGGGCCTGTGTGTTCCATCCCACAGGCTTTCTTTCAGATTCACCAATTGCTTCCTAGAGCCAAGGCACTGCCAGGGAATCCTGCCACTACCTGATCAGTTTTGGGCAGGTAAGTTCCATCCCACATGCTTTTCTAGAGATTCACTGGTTGCTTCTTAGAGCCAAGGCACTGCCAGGGAAGCTGGCCACTACTCGATCAGTCTGGGGCAGGTAAATTCCATCCCACAGGCTTTCCTTCAGATTCACCGGTTGCTTCCTAGAGCCCAGGGACTGCCAGGGAAGCCCGCCACTACCCGATAACTCATGGGCCCTTTAGTTCCATCCCCCAGGCTTTCCTTCAGATTCACCAGTTGTTTCCTATATCCCAGGCACTGCCAGGGAAGCCCGCCACTACCCGATCACTCTTGGGACCTTAAGTTCCATCCCCCAGGCTTTCCTTCAGATTCACCAGTTGCTTCCTGGAGCCCAGGCACTGCCAGGGATGCCCGCCACTACCCGATCAGTCTTGGGCATGTAACTTCAATCCCACAGGCTTGCCTTCAGATTCAACAGTTGCTTCCTAGAGCCCAGGCACTGCCAGGGAAGCCCAACGCTACCCGATAGTCCGGGGGAGTTAAGTTCCATCCCACAGGCTTTCCTTCAGATTCACCAGTTGCTTCCTGGAACCCAGGCACTGCCAGGGATGCCTGCCACTACCTGATCAGTCTGGGGCACGTAAGTTCCATCCCACAGGCTTTCCTTCAGATTCCCCAGTTGCTTCCTAGAGCCCAAGCACCTCTAGGGAAGCCCGCCACTATCCGATCAGTCTTGGGCAGGTAAGTTCCATCCCACAGGCTTTCCTTCAGCTTCCCCAGTTGCTTCCTAGAGCGCAGGAACTGCCGGGGAAGCCCGCCGCTACCTGATCACTCTTGGGCAGGTAAGTTCAACCCCACAGGCTTTCCTCCAGATTCACCAGTTGCTTCCTGGTGCCCAGGCACTGCCAGTGATGCCCGCCACTACCCGATCAGTCTTGGGCATGTAAGTTCAATCTCACAGGCTTGCCTTCAGATTCAACAGTTGCTTCCTAGAGCCCAAGCACCGCCAGGGAAGCCCGCCACTATCCGATCAGTCTTGGGCAGGTAAGTTCCATCCCACAGGCTTTCCTTCAGCTTCCTCAGTTGCTTCCTAGAGCGCAGGCACTGCAGGGGAAGCCCGCCGCTACCTGATCACTCTTGGGCAGGTAAGTTCAACCCCACAGGATTGCCTTCAGATTCAACAGTTGCTTCCTAGAGCCCAGGCACTGCCAGGGAAGCCCACCGCTACCCGATAGTCTGGGGGAGGTAAGTTCCATCCCACAGGCTTTCCATCAGATTCACCAGTTGCATCCTGGAACCCAGGCACTGCCAGGGATGCCGCCACTACTTGATCAGTCTGGGGCACGTAAGTTCCATCCCACAGGCTTCCCTTCCGATTCCCCAGTTGCTTCCTAGAGCCCAAGCACCGCCAGGGAAGCCCACCACTATCCGATTAGTCTTGGGCAGGTAAGTTCCATCCCACAGGCTTTCCTTCAGCTTCCCCAGTTACTTCCTAGAGCCCAGACACTGCCGGGGAAGCCCGCCGCTACCTGATCACTCTTGGGCAGGTAAGTTCAACCCCACAGGCTTTCCTTCAGATTCACCAGTTGCTTCCTAGAGCCCAGGCACTGCCAAGGAAGCCGGCCACTTCCCGATCACTCTTAAGCAGGTAAGTTCCATCCCACAGGCTTTCCTTCAGATTCACCAGTTGCTTCCTAGAGCCCAGGCACTGCCAGGGAAGCTGGTCACTACCCGATCAGCCTTGGGCAGGTAAGTTCCATCCCATAGGCTTTCCTTCAGATTCACCAGTTGCTTCCTAGAGCCCAGGCACTGCCAGGGATGCCTGCAACTACCTGATAAGTCTGGGGCCTGTGTGTTCCATCCCACAGGCTTTCTTTCAGATTCACCAATTGCTTCCTAGAGCCAAGGCACTGCCAGGGAATCCTGCCACTACCCGATCAGTTTTGGGCAGGTAAGTTCCATCCCACAGGCTTTCCTACAGATTCACTGGTTGCTTCTTAGAGCCAAGGCACTGCCAGGGAATCCTGCCACTACCTGATCAGTTTTGGGCAGGTAAGTTCCATCCCACATGCTTTTCTAGAGATTCACTGGTTGCTTCTTAGAGCCAAGGCACTACCAGGGAAGCTGGCCACTACTCGATCAGTCTGGGGCAGGTAAATTCCATCCCACAGGCTTTCCTTCAGATTCACCGGTTGCTTCCTAGAGCCCAGGGACTGCCAGGGAAGCCCGCCACTACCCGATAACTCATGGGCCCTTTAGTTCCATCCCCCAGGCTTTCCTTCAGATTCACCAGTTGTTTCCTATATCCCAGGCACTGCCAGGGAAGCCCGCCACTACCCGATCACTCTTGGGACCTTAAGTTCCATCCCCCAGGCTTTCCTTCAGATTCACCAGTTGCTTCCTGGAGCCCAGGCACTGCCAGGGATGCCCGCCACTACCCGATCAGTCTTGGGCATGTAACTTCAATCCCACAGGCTTGCCTTCAGATTCAACAGTTGCTTCCTAGAGCCCAGGCACTGCCAGGGAAGCCCAACGCTACCCGATAGTCCGGGGGAGTTAAGTTCCATCCCACAGGCTTTCCTTCAGATTCACCAGTTGCTTCCTGGAACCCAGGCACTGCCAGGGATGCCTGCCACTACCTGATCAGTCTGGGGCACGTAAGTTCCATCCCACAGGCTTTCCTTCAGATTCCCCAGTTGCTTCCTAGAGCCCAAGCACCTCTAGGGAAGCCCGCCACTATCCGATCAGTCTTGGGCAGGTAAGTTCCATCCCACAGGCTTTCCTTCAGCTTCCCCAGTTGCTTCCTAGAGCGCAGGAACTGCCGGGGAAGCCCGCCGCTACCTGATCACTCTTGGGCAGGTAAGTTCAACCCCACAGGCTTTCCTCCAGATTCACCAGTTGCTTCCTGGTGCCCAGGCACTGCCAGTGATGCCCGCCACTACCCGATCAGTCTTGGGCATGTAAGTTCAATCTCACAGGCTTGCCTTCAGATTCAACAGTTGCTTCCTAGAGCCCAGGCACTGCCAGGGAAACCCACTGCTACCCGATAGTCTGGGGGAGTTAAGTTCCATCCCACAGGCTTTCCTTCAGATTCACCAGTTGCTTCCTAGAGCCCAAGCACCGCCAGGGAAGCCCGCCACTATCCGATCAGTCTTGGGCAGGTAAGTTCCATCCCACAGGCTTTCCTTCAGCTTCCTCAGTTGCTTCCTAGAGCGCAGGCACTGCAGGGGAAGCCCGCCGCTACCTGATCACTCTTGGGCAGGTAAGTTCAACCCCACAGGATTGCCTTCAGATTCAACAGTTGCTTCCTAGAGCCCAGGCACTGCCAGGGAAGCCCACCGCTACCCGATAGTCTGGGGGAGGTAAGTTCCATCCCACAGGCTTTCCATCAGATTCACCAGTTGCATCCTGGAACCCAGGCACTGCCAGGGATGCCGCCACTACTTGATCAGTCTGGGGCACGTAAGTTCCATCCCACAGGCTTCCCTTCCGATTCCCCAGTTGCTTCCTAGAGCCCAAGCACCGCCAGGGAAGCCCACCACTATCCGATTAGTCTTGGGCAGGTAAGTTCCATCCCACAGGCTTTCCTTCAGCTTCCCCAGTTACTTCCTAGAGCCCAGACACTGCCGGGGAAGCCCGCCGCTACCTGATCACTCTTGGGCAGGTAAGTTCAACCCCACAGGCTTTCCTTCAGATTCACCAGTTGCTTCCTAGAGCCCAGGCACTGCCAAGGAAGCCGGCCACTACCCGATCACTCTTAAGCAGGTAAGTTCCATCCCACAGGCTTTCCTTCAGATTCACCAGTTGCTTCCTAGAGCCCAGGCACTGCCAGGGAAGCTGGTCACTACCCGATCAGCCTTGGGCAGGTAAGTTCCATCCCATAGGCTTTCCTTCAGATTCACCAGTTGCTTCCTAGAGCCCAGGCACTGCCAGGGATGCCTGCAACTACCTGATAAGTCTGGGGCCTGTGTGTTCCATCCCACAGGCTTTCTTTCAGATTCACCAATTGCTTCCTAGAGCCAAGGCACTGCCAGGGAATCCTGCCACTACCCGATCAGTTTTGGGCAGGTAAGTTCCATCCCACAGGCTTTCCTACAGATTCACTGGTTGCTTCTTAGAGCCAAGGCACTGCCAGGGAAGCTGGCCACTACTCGATCAGTCTGGGGCAGGTAAATTCCATCCCACAGGCTTTCCTTCAGATTCACCGGTTGCTTCCTAGAGCCCAGGGACTGCCAGGGAAGCCCGCCACTACCCGACCACTCATGGGCACTTTAGTTCCATCCCCCAGGCTTTCCTTCAGATTCACCAGTTGTTTCCTAGATCCCAGGCACTGCCAGGGAAGCCCGCCACTACCCGATCACTCTTGGGACCTTAAGTTCCATCCCCCAGGCTTTCCTTCAGATTCACCAGTTGCTTCCTGGAGCCCAGGCACTGCCAGGGATGCCCGCCACTACCCGATCAGTCTTGGGCATGTAGGTTCAATCCCACAGGCTTGCCTTCAGATTCAACAGTTGCTTCCTAGAGCCCAGGCACTGCCAGGGAAGCCCAACGCTACCCGATAGTCTGGGGGAGTTAAGTTCCATCCCACAGGCTTTCCTTCAGATTCACCAGTTGCTTCCTGGAACCCAGGCACTGCCAGGGATGCCCGCCACTACCTGATCAGTCTGGGGCACGTAAGTTCCATCCCACAGGCTTCCCTTCAGATTCCCCAGTTGCTTCCTAGAGCCCAAGCACCTCCAGGGAAGCCCGCCACTATCCGATCAGTCTTGGGCAGGTAAGTTCCATCCCCCAGGCTTTCCTTCAGCTTCCCCAGTTGCTTCCTAGAGCGCAGGAACTGCCGGGGAAGCCCGCCGCTACCTGATCACTCTTGGGCAGGTAAGTTCAACCCCACAGGCTTTCCTCCAGATTCACCAGTTGCTTCCTGGTGCCCAGGCACTGCCAGTGATGCCCGCCACTACCCGATCAGTCTTGGGCATGTAAGTTCAATCTCACAGGCTTGCCTTCAGATTCAACAGTTGCTTCCTAGAGCCCAGGCACTGCCAGGGAAGCCCACTGCTACCCGATAGTCTGGGGGAGTTAAGTTCCATCCCACAGGCTTTCCTTCAGCTTCCCCAGTTGCTTCCTAGAGCGCAGGCACTGCCGGGGAAGCCCGCCGCTACCTGATCACTCTTGGGCAGGTAAGTTCAACCCCACAGGCTTTCCTTCAGATTCACCAGTTGCTTCCTAGAGCCCAGGCACTGCCAAGGAACCCGGCCACTACCCGATCACTCTTGGGCAGGTAAATTCCACCCCAAAGGCTTTCCTTCATATTCACCTGTTGCTTCCTAGAGCGCAGGCACTGCCAGGGAAGCCTACCACTAACCGATCAGTCCTGGGCAGGTAAGCTCCAACCCACAGGCTTTCCTTCAGATTCACTGGTTGCTTCCTAGAGCCCAGGCACTGCCAGGGAAGCTGGCCACTACCCGATCAGTCTGGGGCATTTTAAGTTCCATCCCACAGGCTTTCCTTCAGATTCACCAGTTGCTTCCTAGAGCCCAGGCACTGCCAGGGAAGCCGGCCACTACCTGATCAGTCTGGGGCTCGTATGTTCCATCCCACAGGCTTTCCTTCAGATTTCCCAGTTGCTTCCTAGAGCCCAAGCACCGCCAGGGAAGCCCGCCACTATCCGATCAGTCTTGCGCAGCTAAGTTCCATCCCACAGGCTTTCCTTCAGCTTCCCCAGTTGCTTCCTAGAGCCCAGGCACTGCCGGGGAAGCCCGCTGCTACCTGATCACTCTCGGGCAGCTAAGTTCAACCCCACAGGCTTTCCTTCAGATTCACCAGTTGCTTCCTAGAGCCCAGGCACTGCCAAGGAAGACGGCCACTACCCGATAACTCTTGGGCAGGTAAGTTCCATCCCACTGGCTTTCCTTCAGATTCACTGGTTGCTTCCTAGAGCCCAGGCACTGCCAGGGAAGCTGGCCACCACCCGATCAGTCTGGGGCAGTTAAGTTCCATCCCACAGGCTTTCCTTCAGATTCACCAATTGCATCCTAGAGCCCAGGCACTGCCAGGGAAGCCGGCCACTACCTGATCAGTCTGGGGCACGTAAGTTCCATCCCACGGGCTTTCCTTCAGATTCCCCAGTTGCTTCCTAGAGCCCAAGCACCGCCAGGGAAGCCCGCCACTATCCGATCAGTCTTGCGCAGGTAGGTTCCATCCCACAGGCTTTCCTTCAGCTTCCCCAGTTGCTTCCCAGAGCCCAGGCACTGCCGGGGAAGCCCGCCGCTACCTGATCACTCTCGGGCAGCTAAATTCAACCCCACAGGCTTTCCTTCAGATTCACCTGTTGCTTTCTAGAGCCCAGGCACTGCCAAGGAAGACGGCCACTACCCGATCACTCTTGGGCAGGTAAGTTCCATCCCACAGGCTTTCCTTCAGATTCACTGGTTGCTTCCTAGAGCCCAGGCACTGCCAGGGATGCCTGCAACTACCTGATAAGTCTGGGGCCTGTATGTTCCATCC
The DNA here is from genome assembly GCF_040938575.1 of Ambystoma mexicanum. Lineage (NCBI taxonomy): Eukaryota > Metazoa > Chordata > Amphibia > Caudata > Ambystomatidae > Ambystoma > Ambystoma mexicanum. Next base: position 28,203,573 of record NC_090938.1, on the reverse strand, counting down.
CACAGGCTTTCCTTCAGATTCACCAATTGCTTCCTAGTGCCCAGGCACTGCCAGGGAAGCCTGCTACTACCCAATCAATCTTGGGCAGGTAAGTTCCATCCCACAGGCTTTCCTTCAGATTCACTGGTTGCTTCCTAGAGCCCAGGCACTGCCAGGGAAGCTGGCCACAACCCGATCAGTCTGGGGCAGTTAAGTTCCATCCCACAGGCTTTCCTTCAGATTCACCAGTTGCTTCCGGGAGCCCAGGCACTGCCGGGGAAGCCCGCCACTACCTAATCACTTTTGGGCAGGTAAGTTCCATCCCATAGGCTTTCCTTCAGATTCACCAGTTGCTTCCTAGAGCCTAGGCACTGCCAGGGAAGCTGGTCATTACCCGATAAGCCTTGGGCAGGTAAGTTCCATCCCATAGGCTTTCCTTCAGATTCACTGGTTGCCTCCTAGGGCCCAGGCCCTGCCAGGGATGCCTGCAACTACCTGATAAGTCTGGGGCCTGTATGTTCCATCCCACAGGCTTTCCTTCAGATTCACCAATTGCTTCCTAGAGCCAAGGCACTGCCAGGGAAGCCTGCCACTACCCGATCAATCTTGGGCAGGTAAGTTCCATCCCACAGGCTTTCCTTCAGATTCACTGGTTGCGTCCTAGAGCCCAGGCACTGCCAGGGAAGCTTGCCACTACCCGATCAGTCTGAGGCAGTTAAGTTCCGTCCCACAGGCTTTCCTTCAGATTCACCAGTTGCTTCCTAGAGCCCAGGCACTGCCTGGGAAGCCGGCGACTACCCGATCACTCTTAGGCAGGTAAGTTCCATCCCACAGGCTTTCCTTCAGATTCACCAGTTGCTTCCTAGAGCCCAGGCACTGCCAGGGAAGCTGGCCACTACCCGATCAGCCTGGGGCAGGTAAGTTCCATCCCACAGGCTTTCCTTCAGATTCACCAGTTGCTTCCGGGAGCCCAGACACTGCCAGGGAAGCCCGCCACTACCTAATCACTCTTGGGCAGGTAAATTCCATCCCACAGGCTTTCCTTCAGATTCACCGGTTGCTCCCTGGAGCCCAGGCACTGTCAGGGATGCCCGCCACTACCCGATCACTCTTAGGCAGGTAAGTTCCATCCCACAGGCTTTCCTTTAGATTCACCAGTTGCTTCCTAGAGCCCAGGCACTGCCAGGGAAGCTGGCCACTACACGATCAGCCTTGGGCAGGTAAATTCCATTCCACAGGCTTTCCTTCAGATTCACGGGTTGCTTTCTAGAGCCCAGGCACTGCCAGGGAAGCCTGCCACTACCCGATCAGTCTTGGGAAGGTAAGTTTGAACCCACAGGCTTTCCTTCAGATTCACTGGTTGCTTCCTGGAGCCCAGCACTGCCAGGGAAACTGGCCACTGTCCGATCAGTCTGGGGCAGTTAGGTTCCATCCCACAGGCTTTCCTTCAGATTCACCGGTTGCTTTCTAGAGCCCAGGCACTGCCAGGGAAGCCTGCCACTACCCGATCAGTCTTGGGAAGGTAAGTTCCAACCCACAGGCTTTCCTTCAGATTCCCCAGTTGCTTCCTAGAGCCCAAGCACCCCCAGGGAAGCCCGCCACTATCCGATCAGTATTGGGCAGGTAAGTTCCAACCCACAGGCTTGCCTTCAGATTCAACAGTTGCTTCCTAGAGCCCAGGCACTGCCAGGGAAGCCCACTGCTACCCGATAGTCTGGGGGAGTTAAGTTCCATCCCACAGGCTTTCCTTCAGATTCACCAGTTGCTTCCTGGAACCCAGGCACTGCCAGGGATGCCCGCCGCTACCTGATCAGTCTGGGGCATGTAAGTTCCATCCCACAGGCTTTCCTTCAGATTCCCAAGTTGCTTCCTAGAGCCCAAGCACCGCCAGGGAAGCCCGCCACTATCCGATCAGTCTTGGGCAATTAAGTTCCATCCCACAGGCTTTCCTTCAGCTTCCCCAGTTGCTTCCTAGAGCGCAGGCACTGCCGGGGAAGCCCGCCGCTACCTGATCACTCTTGGGCAGGTAAGTTCAACCCCACAGGCTTTCCTTCAGATTCACCAGTTGCTTCCTAGAGCCCAGGCACTGCCAAGGAACCCGGCCACTACCCGATCACTCTTGGGCAGGTAAATTCCACCCCAAAGGCTTTCCTTCATATTCACCTGTTGCTTCCTAGAGCGCAGGCACTGCCAGGGAAGCCTACCACTAACCGATCAGTCCTGGGCAGGTAAGCTCCAACCCACAGGCTTTCCTTCAGATTCACTGGTTGCTTCCTAGAGCCCAGGCACTGCCAGGGAAGCTGGCCACTACCCGATCAGTCTGGGGCATTTTAAGTTCCATCCCACAGGCTTTCCTTCAGATTCACCAGTTGCTTCCTAGAGCCCAGGCACTGCCAGGGAAGCCGGCCACTACCTGATCAGTCTGGGGCACGTATGTTCCATCCCACAGGCTTTCCTTCAGCTTCCCCAGTTGCTTCCTAGAGCCCAGGCACTGCCGGGAAGCCCGCTGCTACCTGATCACTCTCGGGCAGCTAAGTTCAACCCCACAGGCTTTCCTTCAGATTCACCAGTTGCTTCCTAGAGCCCAGGCACTGCCAAGGAAGACGGCCACTACCCGATAACTCTTGGGCAGGTAAGTTCCATCCCACTGGCTTTCCTTCAGATTCACTGGTTGCTTCCTAGAGCCCAGGCACTGCCAGGGAAGCTGGCCGCCACCCGATCAGTCTGGGGCAGTTAAGTTCCATCCCACAGGCTTTCCTTCAGATTCACCAATTGCATCCTAGAGCCCAGGCACTGCCAGGGAAGCCGGCCACAACCTGATCAGTCTGGGGCACGTAAGTTCCATCCCACAGGCTTTCCTTCAGATTCCCCAGTTGCTTCCTAGAGCCCAAGCACCGCCAGGGAAGCCCGCCACTATCCGATCAGTCTTGCGCAGGTAGGTTCCATCCCACAGGCTTTCCTTCAGCTTCCCCAGTTGCTTTCCAGAGCCCAGGCACTGCCGGGGAAGCCCGCCGCTACCTGATCACTCTCGGGCAGCTAAATTCAACCCCACAGGCTTTCCTTCAGATTCACCTGTTGCTTTCTAGAGCCCAGGCACTGCCAAGGAAGACGGCCACTACCCGATCACTCTTGGGCAGGTAAGTTCCATCCCACAGGCTTTCCTTCAGATTCACTGGTTGCTTCCTAGAGCCCAGGCACTGCCAGGGATGCCTGCAACTACCTGATAAGTCTGGGGCCTGTATGTTCCATCCCACAGGCTTTCCTTCAGATTCACCAATTGCTTCCTAGTGCCCAGGCACTGCCAGGGAAGCCTGCCACTACCCAATCAATCTTGGGCAGGTAAGTTCCATCCCACAGGCTTTCCTTCAGATTCACTGGTTGCTTCCTAGAGCCCAGGCACTGCCAGGGAAGCTGGCCACTACCCGATCAGTCTGGGGCAGTTAAGTTCCATCCCACAGGCTTTCCTTCAGATTCACCAGTTGCTTCCGGGAGCCCAGGCACTGCCGGGGAAGCCCGCCACTACCTTATCACTCTTGGGCAGGTAAGTTCCATCCCATAGGCTTTCCTTCAGATTCACCAGTTGCTTCCTAGAGCCCAGGCACTGCCAGGGAAGCTGGTCATTACCCGATAAGCCTTGGGCAGGTAAGTTCCATCCCATAGGCTTTCCTTCAGATTCACTGGTTGCCTCCTAGGGCCCAGGCCCTGCCAGGGATGCGTGCAACTACCTGATAAGTCTGGGGCCTGTATGTTCCATCCCACAGGCTTTCCTTCAGATTCACCAATTGCTTCCTAGAGCCAAGGCACTGCCAGGGAAGCCTGCCACTACCCGATCAATCTTGGGCAGGTAAGTTCCATCCCACAGGCTTTCCTTCAGATTCACTGGTTGCGTCCTAGAGCCCAGGCACTGCCAGGGAAGCTTGCCACTACCCGATCAGTCTGAGGCAGTTAAGTTCCGTCCCACAGGCTTTCCTTCAGATTCACCAGTTGCTTCCTAGAGCCCAGGCACTGCCAGGGAAGCTGGCCACTACCCGATCAGCGTGGGGCAGGTAAGTTCCATCTCACAGGCTTTCCTTCAGATTCACCAGTTGCTTCCGGGAGCCCAGACACTGCCAGGGAAGCCCGCCACTACCTAATCACTCTTGGGCAGGTAAATTCCATCCCACAGGCTTTCCTTCAGATTCACCGGTTGCTCCCTGGAGCCCAGGCACTGTCAGGGATGCCCGCCACTACCCGATCACTCTTAGGAAGGTAAGTTCCATCCCACAGGCTTTCCTTTAGATTCACCAGTTGCTTCCTAGAGCCCAGGCACTGCCAGGGAAGCTGGCCACTACACGATCAGCCTTGGGCAGGTAAATTCCATTCCACAGGCTTTCCTTCAGATTCACGGGTTGCTTTCTAGAGCCCAGGCACTGCCAGGGAAGCCTGCCACTACCCGATCAGTCTTGGGAAGGTAAGTTTGAACCCACAGGCTTTCCTTCAGATTCACTGGTTGCTTCCTGGAGCCCAGCACTGCCAGGGAAGCTGGCCACTGTCCGATCAGTCTGGGGCAGTTAGGTTCCATCCCACTGGCTTTCCTTCAGATTCACCGGTTGCTTTCTAGAGCCCAGGCACTGCCAGGGAAGCCTGCCACTACCCGATCAGTCTTGGGAAGGTAAGTTCCAACCCACAGGCTTTCCTTCAGATTCCCCAGTTGCTTCCTAGAGCCCAAGCACCGCCAGGGAAGCCCGCCACTATCCGATCAGTATTGGGCAGGTAAATTTCATCCCACAGGCTTTCCTTCAGCTTCCCCAGTTGCTTCCTAGAGCCCAGGCACTGCCAGGGAAGCCCGCCGCTACCTGATCACTCTTGGGCAGGTAAGTTCAACCCCACAAGCTTTCCTTCAGATTCACCAAGTTGCTTCCTAGAGCCCAGACACTGCCAAGGAAGCCCGCCACTACCCGATCACTCTTGGGCAGGTAAGTTCCATCCCACAGGCTTTCCTTCAGATTCACTGGTTGCTTCCTAGAGCCCAGACACTGCCAGGGATGCCTGCAACTACCTGATAAGTCTTGGGCCTGTATATTCCATCCCACAGGCTTTCCTTCAGCTTCACCAATTTCTGCCTAGAGCCCAGGCACTGCCAGGGAAGCCTGCCACTACCCGATCAATCTTGGGCAGGTAAGTTCCATCCCACAGGCTTTCCTTCAGATTCACTGGTTGCTTCCTAGAGTCCAGGCAATGCCAGGGAAGCTGGCCACTACCCGACAAGTCTGGGGTAGTTAAGTTCCATCCCACAGGCTTTCCTTCAGATTCACCAGTTGCTTCCTAGAGCCCAGGCACTGCCAGGGAAGCCAGCCACTACCCGATCAGTCTGGGGCATGTAAGTTCCATCCCACAGGCTTTCCTTCAGATTGGCCAGTTGCTTCCTAGAGCCCAGGCACTGCCAGGGACGCCGGCCACTACCCGATCAGTCTGGGGCAGGTAAGTTCCATCCCACAGGCTTTCTTTCAGATTCACCAGTTGGTTCCTAGAGCCCAGGCAATGCCAGGGAAGCCGGCCACTACCCGATCACTCTTGGGCAGGTAAGTTCCATCCCACAGGCTTTCCTTCAGATTCACTGGTAGCTTCCTAGAGCCCATGCACTGCCAGGGATGCCTGCAACTACCTGATATGTCTGGGGCATGTATGTTCCATCCCACAGGCTTTCCTTCAGATTCACCAATTGCTTCCTAGTGCCCAGGCACTGCCAGGGAAGCCTGCCACTACCCAATCAATCTTGGGCAGGTAGGTTCCATCCCACAGGCTTTCGTTCAGATTCACTGGTTGCCTCCTAGAGCCCAGGCCCTGCCAGGGATGCCTGCAACTACCTGATAAGTCTGTGGCCTGTATGTTCCATCCCACAGGCCTTCCTTCAGATTCACCAATTGCTTCCTAGAGCCAAGGCACTGCCAGGGAAGCCTGCCACTACCCGATCAATCTTGGGCAGGTAAGTTCCATCCCACAGGCTTTCCTTCAGATTCACTGCTTGCTTCCTAGAGCCCAGGCACTGTCAGGGAAGCTTGCCACTACCCGATCACTCTGAGGCGGGTAAGTTCCATCCCACAGGCTTTCCTTCAGATTCACCAGTTGCTTCCGGGAGCCCAGACACTGCCAGGGAAGCCCGCCACTACCTAATCACTCTTGGGCAGGTAAATTCCATCCCACAGGCTTTCCTTCAGATTCACTGGTTGCTCCCTGGAGCCCAGGCACTGTCAGGGATGCCCGCCACTACCCGATCACTCTTAGGCAGGTAAGTTCCATCCCACAGGCTTTCCTTTAGATTCACCAGTTGCTTCCTAGAGCCCAGGCACTGCCAGGGAAGCTGGCCACTACACGATCAGCCTTGGGCAGATAAGTTCCATTCCACAGGGTTTCCTTCAGATTCACGGGTTGCTTTCTAGAGCCCAGGCACTGCCAGGGAAGCCTGCCACTACCCGATCAGTCTTGGGAAGGTAAGTTTGAACCCACAGGCTTTCCTTCAGATTCACTGGTTGCTTCCTGGAGCCCAGGCACTGCCAGGGAAGCTGGCCACTGCCCGATCAGTCTGGGGCAGTTAGGTTCCATCCCACAGGCTTTTCTTCAGATTCACCGGTTGCTTTCTAGAGCCCAGGCACTGCCAGGGAAGCTTGCCACTACCCGATCAGTCTTGTGAAGGTAAGTTCCAACCCTCAGGCTTTCCTTCAGATTCCCCAGTTGCTTCCTAGAGCCCAAGCACCGCCAGGGAAGCCCGCCACTATCCGATCAGTATTGGGCAGGTAAGTTCCATCCCACAGGCCTTCCTTCAGCTTCCCCAGTTGCTTTCTACAGCCCAGGCACTGCCAGGGAAGCCCGCCGCTACCTGATCACTCTTGGGCAGGTAAGTTCAACCCCACAGGCTTTCCTTCACATTCACCAAGTTGTTTCCTAGAGCCCAGACACTGCCAAGGAAGCCGGCCACTACCCGATCACTCTTGGGCAGGTAAGTTCCATCCCACAGGCTTTCCTTCAGATTCACTGGTTGCTTCCTAGAGCCCAGACACTGCCAGGGATGCCTGCAACTACTTGATAAGTCTTGGGCCTGTATATACCATCCCACAGACTTTCCATCAGATTCACCAATTTCTGCCTAGAGCCCATGCACTGCTAGGGAAGCCTGCCACTACCCGATCAATCTTGGGCAGGTAAGTTCCATCCCACAGGCTTTCCTTCAGATTCACTGGTTGCTTCCTAGAGTCCAGGCACTGCCAGGGAAGCTGGCCACTACCCGACAAGTCTGGGGTAGTTAAGTTCCATCTTACAGGCTTTCCTTCAGATTCACCAGTTGCTTCCTAGAGCCCAGGCACTGCCAGGGAAGCCAGCCACTACCCGATCAGTCTGGGGCATGTAAGTTCCATCCCACAGGCTTTCCTTCAGATTGGCCAGTTGCTTCCTAGAACCCAGGCACTGCCAGGGACGCCGGCCACTACCCGATCAGTCTGGGGCAGGTACGTTCCATCCCACAGGCTTTCCTTCAGATTCACCAGGTGGTTCCTAGAGCCCAGGCACTGCCAGGGAAGCCGGCCACTACCCGATCACTCTTGGGCAGGTAGGTTCCATCCCACAGGCTTTCTTTCAGATTCACTGGTTGCTTCCTAGAGCCCAGGCACTGCCAGGGATGCCTGCAACTACCTAATAAGTCTGGGGCCTGTATGTTCCATGCCACAGGCTTTCCTTCAGATTCACCAATTGCTTCCTAGTGCCCAGGCACTGCCAGGGAAGCCTGCCACTACCCAATCAATCTTGGGCAGGGAAGTTCCATCCCACAGGCTTTCCTTCAGATTCACTGGTTGCTTCCTAGAGCCCAGGCACTTTCAGGGAAGCTGGCCACTACCCGATCAGTCTGGAGCAGTTAAGTTCCATCCCACAGGCTTTCCTTCAGATTCACCAGTTGCTTCCGGGAGCCCAGGCACTGTCGGGGAAGCCCACCACTACCTAATCACTCTTGGGCAGGTAAGTTCCATCCCACAGGCTTTCCTTCAGATTCACTGGTTGCTTCCTAGAGCCCAGGCACTGCCAGGGATGCCTGCAACTACCTGATAAGTCTGGGGCCTGTATGTTCCATCCCACAGGCTTTCCTTCAGATTCACCAATTGCTTCCTAGTGCCCATGCACTGCCAGGGAAGCCTGCCACTACCCAATCAATCTTGGGCAGGTAAGTTCCATCCCACAGGCTTTCCTTCAGATTCACTGGTTGCTTCCTAGAGCCCAGGCACTGCCAGGGAAGCTGGCCACTACCCGATCAGCCCTTGGCAGGTAAGTTCCATCCCACAGGCTTTCCTTAAGATTCACTAGTTGCTTCTTAGAGCCCAGGCACTGCCAGGAATGCCTGCAACCACCTGATAAGTCTGGGGCCTCTATGTTCCATCCCACAGGCTTTCCTTCAGATTCACCAATTGCTTCCTAGAGCCCAGGCACTGCCAGGGAAGCCTGCCACTACCCGATCAATCTTGGGCAGGTAGGTTCCATCCCACAGGCTTTCCGTCAGATTCACTGGTTGCTTCCTAGAGCCCAGGCACTGCCAGGGAAGCTGGCCACTACCCTGATCAGTCTGGGGCAGTTAAGTTCCATCCCACAGGCTTTCCTTCATATTCACCAATTGCTTTCTAGAGCCCAGGCACTGCCAGGGAAGCCGGCCACTACCCGATCAGTCTGGGGCAGGTAAGTTCCATCCCACAGGCTTTCCTTCAGATTCACCAGTTGCTTCCGGGAGCCCAGACACTGCCAGGGAAGCCCGCCACTACCTAATCACTCTTGGGCAGGTAAGTTCCATCCCACAGGCTTTCCTTCAGATTCACCAGTTGCTTCCTAGAGCCCAGGCACTGCCAGGGAAGCTGGCCACTACCCGATCAGCCTTGGGCAGGTACGTTCCATCCCACAGGCTTTCCTTCAGATTCTCGGGTTGCTTTCTAGAGCCCAGGCACTGCCAGGGAAACCTGCCACTACCCGATCAGTCTTGGGCAGGTAAGTTCCAACCCACAGGCTTTCCTTCAGATTCACTGGTTGCTTCCTGGAGCCCAGGCCCTGCCAGGGAAGCTGGCCACTGCCCGATCAGTCTTGGGCAGTTAGGTTTCATCCCACAGGCTTTCCTTCAGATTCACCAGTTGCTTCCTAGAGCCCAGGCACTGCCAGGGAAGCCGGCCACTACCTGTTCAGTCTGGGGCACCTTAGTTCCATCCCACAGGCTTTCCTTCAGATTCCCCAGTTGCTTCCTAGAGCCCAAGCACCGCCAGGGAAGCCCGCCACTATCCGATCAGTCTTGGGCAGATAAGTTCCATCCCACAGGCTTTCCTTCAGCTTCCCCAGTTGCTTCCTAGAGCCCAGTCACTGCCAGGGAAGCCGGCCAGTACCTGATCGCTCTTGGGCAGGTAAGTTCCATCCCGCAGGCTTTCCTTCAGATTCACCAGTTGCCAGTCATGTATGGGCAATGCACCACTGGCACGCGGACCTCCAAGCGCTGAAGTCATACTCCACAGTCACTCGCGGCGCTACGGCTGGCGAGGCTCCTGTTCAAGATCTTCTACTTGGAACATTCTGGAATGGCGGCCACTCTACCCCCCAGGCTTCCCCCATGCATGTTCTCAGAGTGCAGTAAGCTCCCATGCTGCGGGCCTGAAGACACTGTTTGCGTGGGGCCCCAGGAGCACCGGGCTCCAAGAGCTCAGGGCCCCAGGAGCGCGGGGCAAAGTGATGGCCAGTGTTTGGCAAATCTCTTGCCCTGTGCTTCAGAAAATCAACACACAATGCAAAGCAACAATGTTTAGTGCACAATTTACTGCTGTCTCAGGTATGCCATCACTCTCTCCCCATCATCACATGAAGCTTCCGGGATGCCATCTCACCCGGGACCCCCAGACTGCACTACACTCTGCACAGCCCCCATGTGCATTGAAGAGGGGCACAGTATTACCTCTGCGGGAAGTTGGTAGCATTCTCTGCCAAAGAGGTACGCCAGAGGTCTGGGGGTGACTACGAGCTTACCCGTTCTGCTCCCAAAGGCCCCAAACTCCCCTACCCCCAGTAACAAACGGAGGACTGAGCCAAGGGGAAGTTAGAACTTTCATTTATTACAAAAAGCCGGAAGGGATCATACAGGACATTCCCAAATCTCTAAAATCACAAATCCAACCAACACCTCACTGCTTTCTGGTTGGATTTTGATGTACTTAACCTCCACCCAATCGGCATCAGCTGCCCCAGGATCCTAACAGCAACGCACGCTTGAAAGCCCCTTGAACAAGTCTCTAAATAGCAGCTGGATCTGGGTCCCAAGTCTCTAAACAGCAGCTGGATCTAGGTCCCAAGTCTCCAAACAGCAGCTGGATCTAGGTCCCAAGTCTCTAAACAGCAGCTGGATCTAGGTCCCTAGTCTCCAAACAGCAGCTGGATCTACGTCCCGAGTCTCCAAACAGCAGCTGGATCTGGGTCCCAAGTCTCTAAACAGCAGCTGGATCTGGGTCCCGAGTCTCTAAACAGCAGCTGGATCTGGGTCCCAAGTCTCCAATCAGCAGCTGGATCTGGGTCCCAAGTCTCTAAAAAGCAGCTGGATCTAGGTCCCAATTCTCCAAACAGCAGCTGGATCTAGGTCCAAAGTTTCTAAACAGCAGCTGGATCTAGCTCCCTAGTCTCCAAACAGCAGCTGGATCTAGGTCCCAAGTCTCCAAAAAGCAGCTGGATCTGGGTCCCAAGTCTCTAAACAGCAGCTGGATCTGGGTCCTGAGTCTCTAAACAGCAGCTGGATCTGGGTCCCAAGTCTCTAAACAGCAGCTGGATCTGGGTCCCATGTCTCTAAACAGCAGCTGGATCTGGGTCCCGAGTCTCTAAACAGCAGCTCGATCTGGGTCCAAAGTCTCTAAACAGCAGCTGGATCTGGGTCCCAAGTTCCTAAACAGCAGCTGGATCTGGGTCCCAGGTCTCTAGATAGCAGCTGGATCTGGGTCCCGGGTCCCAAGTGTCTAAACAGCAGCTGGATCTGGGTCCCAAGTGTCTAAACAGCATCTGGATCTGGGTACCAAGTCTCTAGACAGAAGCTGGATCCGGGTCCCGAGTCTCTAGACAGCAGCTGTATCTGGGTCCCAAGTGTCTAAACAGCAGCTGGATCTGAGTCCCGAGTCTCGAAACAGCAGCTGGATCTGGGTCCTGAGTGTTTAAACAGCAGCTGGATCTGGGTCTCAAGTCTCTAGACAGCAGCTGGATCTGGGTCCCAAGTCTCTAGACAAAAGCTGGATCTGGGTCCCAAGTGTCTAAACAGCAGCTGGATCTGGGTACCAAGTCTCTAAACAGCTGCTGGATCTGGGTCCTAAGTGTTTAAACAGCAGCTGGATCTGGGTCCCAAGTCTCTAGACAGCAGCTGGATCTGGGTCCCAAGTCTCTAAACAGCAGCTGGATCTAGGTGCCTCGTCTTCAAACAGCAGCTGGATCTATGTCCCAAGTCTCCAAACAACAGCTGGATCTGGGTCCCAAGTCTCTAAACAGCAGGTGGATCTGGGTCCCGTGTCTGCAAACAACAGCTGGATCTGGATCCCGAGTCTCTAAACAGCAGCTGGATCTGGGTCCCAAGTCTCTAAGGAGCAGCTAGATTTGTGTCCCTAGTGTCTAAACAGCTGCTGGATCTGCATCCCAGGTCCCCAACCAGCAGCTGGATCTGGGTCCCAAGTCTCTAAACAGCAGCTGTATCTGGGTCCCAGGTCCCCAACCAGCAGCTGGATCTGGGTCCCAAGTCTCTAGACAGCAGCTGGATCTGGGTCCCAAGTCTCTAAACAGCAGCTGGATCTAGGTGCCTCGTCTCCAAACAGCAGCTGGATCTATGTCCCAAGTCTCCAAACAACAGCTGGATCTGGGTCCCAAGTCTCTAAACAGCAGGTGGATCTGGGTCCCGTGTCTGCAAACAACAGCTGGATCTGGATCCCGAGTCTCTAAACAGCAGCTGGATCTGGGTCCCAAGTCTCCAATCAGCAGCTGGATCTGGGTCCCAAGTCTCTAAAAAGCAGCTGGATCTAGGTCCCAATTCTCCAAACAGCAGCTGGATCTAGGTCCAAAGTTTCTAAACAGCAGCTGGATCTAGCTCCCTAGTCTCCAAACAGCAGCTGGATCTAGGTCCCAAGTCTCCAAAAAGCAGCTGGATCTGGGTCCCAAGTCTCTAAACAGCAGCTGGATCTGGGTCCTGAGTCTCTAAACAGCAGCTGGATCTGGGTCCCAAGTCTCTAAACAGCAGCTGGATCTGGGTCCCATGTCTCTAAACAGCAGCTGGATCTGGGTCCCGAGTCTCTAAACAGCAGCTCGATCTGGGTCCAAAGTCTCTAAACAGCAGCTGGATCTGGGTCCCAAGTTCCTAAACAGCAGCTGGATCTGGGTCCCAGGTCTCTAGATAGCAGCTGGATCTGGGTCCCGGGTCCCAAGTGTCTAAACAGCAGCTGGATCTGGGTCCCAAGTGTCTAAACAGCATCTGGATCTGGGTACCAAGTCTCTAGACAGAAGCTGGATCCGGGTCCCGAGTCTCTAGACAGCAGCTGTATCTGGGTCCCAAGTGTCTAAACAGCAGCTGGATCTGAGTCCCGAGTCTCGAAACAGCAGCTGGATCTGGGTCCTGAGTGTTTAAACAGCAGCTGGATCTGGGTCTCAAGTCTCTAGACAGCAGCTGGATCTGGGTCCCAAGTCTCTAGACAAAAGCTGGATCTGGGTCCCAAGTGTCTAAACAGCAGCTGGATCTGGGTACCAAGTCTCTAAACAGCTGCTGGATCTGGGTCCTAAGTGTTTAAACAGCAGCTGGATCTGGGTCCCAAGTCTCTAGACAGCAGCTGGATCTGGGTCCCAAGTCTCTAAACAGCAGCTGGATCTAGGTGCCTCGTCTTCAAACAGCAGCTGGATCTATGTCCCAAGTCTCCAAACAACAGCTGGATCTGGGTCCCAAGTCTCTAAACAGCAGGTGGATCTGGGTCCCGTGTCTGCAAACAACAGCTGGATCTGGATCCCGAGTCTCTAAACAGCAGCTGGATCTGGGTCCCAAGTCTCTAAGGAGCAGCTAGATTTGTGTCCCTAGTGTCTAAACAGCTGCTGGATCTGCATCCCAGGTCCCCAACCAGCAGCTGGATCTGGGTCCCAAGTCTCTAAACAGCAGCTGTATCTGGGTCCCAGGTCCCCAACCAGCAGCTGGATCTGGGTCCCAAGTCTCTAGACAGCAGCTGGATCTGGGTCCCAAGTCTCTAAACAGCAGCTGGATCTAGGTGCCTCGTCTCCAAACAGCAGCTGGATCTATGTCCCAAGTCTCCAAACAACAGCTGGATCTGGGTCCCAAGTCTCTAAACAGCAGGTGGATCTGGGTCCCGTGTCTGCAAACAACAGCTGGATCTGGATCCCGAGTCTCTAAACAGCAGCTGGATCTGGGTCCCAAGTCTCTAAGGAGCAGCTAGATTTGTGTCCCTAGTGTCTAAACAGCTGCTGGATCTGCATCCCAGGTCCCCAACCAGCAGCTGGATCTGGGTCCCAAGTCTCTAAACAGCAGCTGTATCTGGGTCCCAGGTCCCCAACCAGCAGCTGGATCTGGGTCCCAAGTCTCTAAACAGCATCTGGATCTGGGTCCCAAGTCTCTAAACAGCAGCTGGATCTGGGTCCCAAGTGTCTAAACAGCAGCTGGATCTGGGTCCCTAGTCTCTAAAGAGCAGCTGGATCTGGCTCCCAAGTCTCTTAAAAAGCAGCTGGATCTGGGTCCCAAGTCCCTAACCAGCAGCTGGATCTGGGTTTCAAGTCTCTAAACAGCAGCTAGGTCTGGGTCCCAAGTCCCTAACCAGCAGCTGGATCTGGGTTTCAAGTCTCTAAACAGCAGCTGGATCTGGGTCCCGAATGTCTAAACAGCAGCTGGATCTGGGTCTCGAGTCTCTAAACAGCAGCTGGATCTGGGTCCCAAGTCCCTAAACAGCAGCTAGGTCTGGGTCCCAAGTCCCTAACCAGCAGCTGGATCTGGGTCCCAAGTCTCTAAACAGCAGCTTGATCTGGGTCGCGAATTTCTAAACAGCAGCTGCATCTGGGCCCCGAGTCTCTAAACAGCAGCTGGATCTGGGTCCCAAGTCCCTAAACAGCAGCTGGATCTATGTACCAAGTCTCCAAACAGCAGCTGGATCTGGGGCCTGAGTCTTTAAACAGCAGCTGGATATGGGTCCCAAGTCTCTAAACATCAGCTGGATCTGGGTCCCAAGTCTCTAAACAGCAGCTGGATCTGGGTCCCAGGTCCCTAAACAGCATCTGGATTTGGGTCCCAAGTCTCTAAACAGCAGCTGGATCTGGGTCCCAGTTCCCTAAACAGCAGCTGGATCTGGGTCCCAAGTGTCTAAACAGCAGCTGGATCTGGGTCCCAAGTCCCTAAACAGCAGCTGGATCTGGGTCCCGAGTCTCTAAACAGCAGCTTGATCTGGGTCCCGAGTCTCTAAACAGCAGCTGGATCTGGGTTCCGAGTCTCTAAACAGCAGCTGGATCTGGGTCCCGAGACTCTAAACAGCAGCTGGATCCGGGTCCCAAGTCTCTAAACAGCAGCTGGATCCGGGTCCCGAGTCTCTAAACAGCAGCTCGATCAGGGTGCCAAGTCTCTAAACAGCAGCTAGATCCGGGTCCCATGTGTCTAAACAGCAGCTGGATCTGGGTCTCAAGTGTCTAAACAGCAGCTGGATCTGGGTCCCAAGTCTCTAAACAGCAGCTGGATCTAGGCCCCGGGTTTCTAAACAGCAGCTGGATCTGGGTTCCGAGTCTCTAAACAGCAGCTGGATCTGGGTCACAAGTGTCTAAACAGCAGCTGGATCTGGGTCCCAAGTCTCTAAACAGCAGCTGGATCTGGGTCCCGAGTCCCTAAACAGTAGCTGGATCTGGGCCCCGAGTCTCTAAACAGCAGCTGGATCTGGGTCTCAAGTGTCTAAACAGCAGCTGAATCTGGGTCCCAAGTCTCTAAACAGCAGCTGGATCTGGGTCCCAAGTCTCTAAACAGCAGCTGGATCTGGGTCCCAAGTCCCTAAACAGCAGCTGGATCTGGGTCCCGAGTCTCTAAAAAGCAGCTGGATCTGGGTCCTAAGTCTCTAAACAGCAGCTAGATCTGGGTCCCAAGTCTCTAAACAGCAGCTGGATCTGGGTGCCAAGTCTCTAAACAGCAGCTGGATCTGGGTCCCGAGTCCCTAAACAGCAGCTGGACCTGGGCCCCGAGTCTCTACACAGCAGCTGGATCTGGGTCCCAAGTCTCTAAACAGCAGCTGGATCTGGGTGCCAAGTCTCTAATCAGCAGCTGGATCTGGGTCCCAAGTCTCTAAACAGCAGCTTGCTCTGGGTCTCACGTCTCTAAAGAGCAGCTGGATCTGGTTCCCTAGTCTCTAAAGAGCAGCTGGATCTGGGCCCCAAGTCTCTAAACAGCAGCTGGATCTGGGTCCCAAGGCTCTAAACAGCAGCTGGATCTGGGCCCCAAGTCTCTACACAGAAGCTGGATCTGGGTCCCGAGTCTCTAAACAGCAGCTGGATCTGGGTCACTGTCTCGACATCGTGTTTGCTGACACGCTGTTCCATGTCCCCGAGTCCCCCATGTCCCCCTAGACCTCTCCCCTGTCACGACCCCTGTTCATCGTTTGATGGGCAGAGCTACCCTTACCCTGAGCCCTTACACCCTAATGGAGTAACCGCTGCACAGACGATTTATCCTGACATCAAAATCCTGAGACTCTCTCTATGAATGCATGTGGCTTATGGTTACAAACACTTTAATGCTAGGGTGAGGTTGTGTAAAATGAATTGCACCTCTAACCCAGTGCACACTGTGCACTTAGTGATACAAGCGTTTAACCCTTTATCACAACATTATGTGTCACATATAATCTGTGGTCATTTTTAAATTCCCAAACTTCTTTGATTTTATGCAAAGCAGTCTCAAACCTTCATTGCTGCTGTTTGTCTCCTTCCCTTGTTCATAGAATAATTTCTACAATAGGACTGTACCAGAGCGTCCATATTGCAATGGAAACCTTCTATCAGAAAATACTCTATGGTTACTCTAGGATGTGATAATGTGCTTTGCTCAGTAAGACTAAAGCAACATTCCTATTAGGTGTTCAGTGTGTACTGGACGTGATCTGTAGAAATAAACACTGCACCATTTTAAAAGAAGCCAGTTTACAATGTTAGTAAAATTAAATATTTTCCTTTTTTGAAACTTTAAGATATCTGTTTTTTTTAACTCTTACCCAGAAGCTGTCAGCAAAGGCTGGGGGGCCTCTAAAAAACGCAGCTATAACAACGTAACTCACTCCCCCCCCCCCCGCTGTGTGCGACACAGCGGGGGGGGGAGCAGAGAGAGAATAGGCAAGTATGCGAGAGATCAGTGTTCGAAAGGATGGAGAGAGAGAAAAGGAGAGAGTGGGAGATCTTTGTTTGACACGAGGGCGGGAGAGAAAAAGGTCGGTGATTGAAATGAGGGAGAGAGGGTGAGAGAAAGGGAGTGCTTGAGAGAGAGCAAAGAGAGAGAAAAGGAGAGAGTCTGAGGCAGGGGTGGACTGGCCTATAGGGAACTCTGGAGATTTCCCGGTAGGCCTCTGCACCCTGGTCAGGGGTGGACTGGCCTACAGTGAACTCTGGAGATTTCCCGGTAGGCCTCTGCACCCTGGGCAGGGGTGGGCTGGCCTCTAGGGAACTCTGGAGATTTCCTGGTAGGTCCCCGCACCCTGGGTAGGGGTGGACTGGCCTATAGGGAACTCTAGAGATTTCCTGGTAGGCCTCTGCACCCTGGCCAGGGGATGGAGTAGCCTATAGGGAACTCTGGAGATTTCCCGGTAGGCCTCTGCACCGTGGGCAGGGTTGGGCTGACCTCTAGGGAACTCTGGAGATTTCCAGGTAGGCCTCTGTACCATAGGCAGGGATGGACTGGCCTCTAGGGAATTCTGGAGATTTCCCAGTAGGCCTCTGCACCCTGGGCAGGGGTGGGCTGGCCTCTAGGGAACTCTGGAGATTTCCCAGTAGGCCTCTGCACCCTGGGCAGGGGTGGACTGGCATACAGGGAACTCTGGAGATTTCCCGGTAGGCCTCTGCACCGTGGGCAGGGGTGGGCTGGCCTCTAGGGAACTCTGGAGATTTCCCGGTAGGCCTCTGCACCCTGGGCAGGGGTGGACTGGCATACAGGGAACTCTGGGGATTTCCCTGCAGGACTCTGCACCCTGGTCAGGGGTGGACTGGCATACAGGGAACTCTGGAGATTTCCCGGTAGGCCTCTGCACCGTGGGCAGGGGTGGGCTGGCCTCTAGGGAACTCTGGAGATTTCCCGGTAGGCCTCTGCACCCTGGGCAGGGGTGGGCTGGCCTCTAGGGAACTCTGGAGATTTCCCGGTAGGCCTCTGCACCCTGGGCAGGGGTGGACTGGCATACAGGGAACTCTGGAGATTTCCCGGTAGGCCTCTGCACCGTGGGCAGGGGTGGGCTGGCCTCTAGGGAACTCTGGAGATTTCCCGGTAGGCCTCTGCACCCTGGGCAGGGGTGGACTGGCATACAGGGAACTCTGGGGATTTCCCTGCAGGCCTCTGCACCCTGGTCAGGGGTGGACTGGCATACAGGGAACGCTGGAGATTTCCTGGTAGGCCTCTGTACCGTAGGAATCTTTTGTGTGGTCTTTGCAAATTTTACCATAGGAAAAGAGTTGGGTTACTGGAAATGTGCAATATTGGGCCTCTTTAAACAGTATTTCCAGGGCCAGTCCACCCCTGAGGGAGGGGGAGAGAGCAGAGAGAGGAACAGGACAGAGTGTGAGAGATCGGTGTTTAAAAGGAGGGAGAGAGAGAGGGAGAAGCAGTGTGAGAGGCCATTGTTTGAAACTAGGAGGGGGAAGTGCGAGAGAGGAGAGTGTAAGAGAGGCAGGGAGAGAGAGCGCAAAGAGGGAGAGAGAGAGAGAGAAAGAGAGAGAGGGAGAGTTTGAGAGGTCGGTGTTTAAAAAGAAGGAGAGAGAGAGGAAGAAGCAGTGTGAGAGGTCATTGTTTGAAACAAGGAGGGGAAAGTGGGCAGAGAGGAGAGTGCAAGCGCGGCAGGGAGAGAGAGCGCAAAGAGAGAGAAAGAGCAGGAGAGAGAGAGAGAGGGAGAGTTCGAGAGGTCGGTGTTTGAAACGCCGGGTCATGCAGCTAGTGTCCTTGTAACTCGTTAATGACCTGGGAATGCAATTCGCTGCCATACATTGGAGATACAGACAGCACCCCCCCCAGAGCCCTCCCCACCACGTCTTAGAAGAATGCGCCGTGGGACGCTTGAAAGCCCCATGAATAGGGGAGAGGTGTAGTCCAACACTCTCAGCATTACAAGTTAAATCATTCATTCAATGCGATGTGTGCCCTGAGAGTCTCAGACAGTATTTGCATTTTCTGATTCCAGCTGGCTCACAATGCCCCAGAGGGCCATGAAGGCGGCATGTCGGCGCTATACATATGAACATACATTAAGCTCACTACTCACCTGCCCGGCGAGTCCAGGCAGCGGGAGGGCATAGAGGGCGGCCGGCAGCGCCGATAGGAGGACGCTTAGGAGTAGGAGCTTCATAGTGCCTGGAGGAGCAGCTGGATACCGAGGCACTTCGGGAGGCCTGCTCTTTATACCCTCTATCGGAGGCGGGCACGGCCAGGCCGTAGCGCGAGATGTCCTTGGACAACTCTCTGGCTAACCCGATTGGCTCATCTGCGGCTCCTAATCGACGGGGGCCCAGAGGGGCGGGGGTTGCTAGGGGGGCGGTGGGGTGGGGGGTTGGAGGTAGGGGCAACATCATAGCTGACCACAAAGACACGCCTGGATATGAGACCTTGGGCCCTTCACATTTTCCAAGACATGCCTACATCATGGAAACTATCGTGACATGTTGCTGGCCTCATATAAGAAACATGAGACCTGCCAACAATAGACGCTGGGCGCAGGGCAGTAATCCTGTAACATGTTATCTAGTGCTTCATGCTGAATTACTCTAGCTTCTAAGCTCTGTAATGATAGCAGTTACTACCCAATGTGATGGTAGTCAATGTATCAGCCTCCAAAGCTTGCGGGTTACACACAGGAATAACTAGCTGAGCTATCCTGGCCGTTACTCACACAGCAACATAATAATAATAATAATAATAATAATAATAAAGAGCCTCACGAAGGACTCCTCCCGTTTCTAAGCACTCTAATAGCAGGTGCCATTGTCACCCTTTTTTAATGGTGCTGTTTATCCCATTTTGAAGGATGAAAGGTGGAGTCAGGACCCGCCTCGGTATTCAGACTTGCATGGACAGGCATTGGGAAGGCCAATGTGTTTGGCTTTTGTAATCTGTGCTGCCAGGGGTGGGTACCCCATGCCAGCTACTCCGACCCCTTGACATGCATGGCGGTGATGTGCTGGCTCTGTAGGACACCCTTTGCCATCGTGTTGCCATATACTCGCATCACTGAAGGGCAAAGCCACCCTGATAAAGCAGGCACTCGTGCCATTTGCCCTCTCTTGCCACTCTGGGTACATGGTGCCAGTACCTGGGCAAGGGATGGCAACCCCAGGCCCCTAGCAGCCACGCCTACCATGTGATGCCAGTGTCCAGGTGAAAGAGAGCAGCACCAGCAGCTCCCTGGCCCGCAGGTCGGCTTCTCCCCCTCCTTATGCAGCTCTATAACCAGTATTTCTAGTGTTCTTTTAAAAAAACGCGAAAGCCGCAAGTAGACCTCTTCATTATTTGTCTATTTACCGGATCCAGTCTTTTCTATAACATTCGGCCATTGGATTTCCCCGTCCGCCTGGACTGTAACCGACGAGTTGTTAGCAGCTTTATCTTCCGAATTGCAACGCCTATACCCCCTGGGTCACACCTGGCCCGCTCCCTACAGATCGTGCCCCCCATGTTTGGCTAAGATGTCTGTTAGGGACCACAAGTCAGTAGGCAGTCTATTAATGAGAAATGTGTTTAAAAGAAGAACAGCCAAACTTATTCAGAAAGCCACAAGTACAACTTATTTCCTTTTCTTGTGTCCACTCGCCCTGAGGAAGGCATCTTTTGAAATCACTGCCCGGCAGGTGCCCGGCAGGTGTGCTGGATTGGACACCAGCACGTAGGCAGACCTGCCAAGAGAATGATGAATAGAGAAGGACGAATGACAAGCTAAACTAAGAATCTTGAAGTTTAGAAAGAGAAAAAAAGATACTTTTTCAGATTTTTTTGCTCTCATCAATTGTTTGTCTCACACCATCTCTCATTTTGTCAAAAAAACCTCTTATGTTTGCTTATTTGCTTTGTGTGATCTTGCCTAACTGTTTCAATATATGTTCTTTCTTTGAGCACCCACATATATTTATATATATATATTTTGAATATGTGTTTTTTACAACAAATTTGTATTTCAAAATTTACAACCACCTCTTCATTTGTAATTGAACAAATCCATACATTTTATGAAATAATCACTGGATGGCTTACAGAATTTTGATTTGGCTTACATCAGAATGACAGTGAAATAATGAGAGATACACTGTACACTTCAAGTCTACGATTTATTGAATTTATCTTTTCATCACAGTGGACCTTGTTGTTTTTTGTTTAAGATTTGTGTCCCATTCCACTGTGTTATACAGGGCCCTCCCCACTTTTTGTATGCAACGCAAAACATTGCGCCTGCCGCTGGGCCCCCCTAGGCAATGCGAGCACCTGCGCAAACAAGATTGCAATACCTGGAAACAGTGATGCGGGGACCGTGCCGCATAGCATCACGCCCAGCTGGCGTTTCCAAGGTCTCCAGGCTTTCCATGGGGTCTGGGGGGTGGGGGAGGAGGGATCCTGAGCTCTGCATGGGGTCAGTGCCTATGTGTGTTGTGTCAGGAGCGCGGAGGCGTCTGTGTCCAGAGGGGGACCTTGGATGACCTGGCTGGGGGCTGTGCTGTGTAGGTTGGTTGTGGATGTGTCTTAGCAGTGTAGAGGGTGTGCATTAAGAAGCCACGTGTGAGTGGCTTGGTTGGTTTGCAAGCATCACGATTCGGCTTGGTATCCTCCATTACTCTATATTTAACTCGGGGAGTATCACAAATGTTACTCATGGGTTCGGCTTGGTGTCCTCCATTACTCTATATTTAACTTGGGGAGTATCACACATGTTACTCCTGGGTTCGGCTTGGTGTCCTCCATTACTCTATATTTAACAAAGGGAGTATGATGCATGTTACTCGTGGGTTCGGCTTGGTGTCCACAATTACTCTATATTTAACTCAGGGAGTATGGCACATGTTACTCGTGGGTTTGGCATGGTGTCCTCCATTATTCTATATTTAACTTGGGGAGCATGAAAAGTGTTAAGGTTGGTTCGGCTTGGTGTCCCCCATTACTCTATATTTAACTTGGGGAATATGGCACATTTTACTTGTGGGTTCGGCTTGGTGTCCTCCATCACTCTATATTTAACTTGGGGAGTATGGCACATGTTACTCGTGGGTTCAGATTGGTGTTGTCCATTACTCTATATTTAACTCAGGAAGTATGACAAGTGATACTAGTGGGTTTGGCTTGGTGTCCTCCATTATTCTATATTTAACTGGGGGAGTATGGCACATGTTACTCGTGGGTTTGGCTTGGTGTCCTCTATTACTCTATATTTAACTTGGGGAGTATCACACATGTTACTCGTGGGTTCGGCTTGGTGTCCTCCATTACTCTATATTTAACTCGGGGAGTATGACAAGAGATACTCATAGGCTCGGCTTGGTGTCCTCCATTACTCTATTCTTAACTTGGGGAGTATGGCACATGTTACTCGTGGGTTTGGCTTGTTGTCCTCCATTACTCTATATTTAACTCAGGGAGTATGACACACGTTACTCATGGGTTCCGCTTGGTGTCTTCTATTACTCTATATTTAACTCGGGGAGTATGACAAGTGATACTCATGGGTTCGGCTTGGTGTCCTCCATTATTCTATATTTAACTCGGGGAGTATCACACATGTTACTCGTGGGTTCGGCTTGGTGTCCTCCATTACTCTATATTTAACAAAGGGAGTATGATACATGTTACTCGTGGGTTCGGCTTGGTGTCCACAATTACTCTATAATTAACTCAGGGAGTATGAAAAGAGATACTCATGGGCTCGGCGTGGTGTCCTCCATTACTGTATATTTAACTTGGGGAGTATGGCACATGTTACTCGTGGGTTCAGTTTGGTGTCCTCCATTACTCTATATTTAACTCAGGGAGTATGACAAGTGATACTAGTGGGTTCGGCTTGGTGTCCTACATTATTCTATATTTAACTTGGGGAGCATGACAAGTGTTAACGTTGGTTCGGCTTGGTGTCCTCCATTACTCTATATTTAACTTGGGGAGTATGGCACATTTTACTCATGGGCTCGGCTTGGTGTCCTATATTACTCTATATTTAACTTGGGGAGTATGGCACATGTTACTCATGGGTTCGGCTTGGTGTCCTCCATTACTCTACATTTAACTCGGGAAGTATGATAAGAGATACTCATGGGCTCGGCTTGGTGTCCTCCATTACTCTATTCTTAAATTGGGGAGTATGGCCCATGTTACTCGTGGGTTCGGCTTGTTGTCCTCCATTACTCTATATTTAACTCGTGGAGTATGACAAGTGATACTAGTGGGTTCGGCTTGGTGTCCTCCATTACTCTATGTTTAACGTGGGAAGTACGGGACATGTTAATTGTGGGTTCAGATTGGTGTTGTCCATTACTCTATATTTAACTCAGGAAGTATGACAAGTGATACTAGTGGGTTTGGCTTGGTGTCCTCCATTATTCTATATTTAACTGGGGGAGTATGGCACATGTTACTCGTGGGTTTGGCTTGGTGTC
Source organism: Ambystoma mexicanum (assembly GCF_040938575.1). Lineage (NCBI taxonomy): Eukaryota > Metazoa > Chordata > Amphibia > Caudata > Ambystomatidae > Ambystoma > Ambystoma mexicanum. The sequence continues at coordinate 28,180,746 of NC_090938.1, read as the reverse complement.
CTCTATTACTCTATATTTAACTTGGGGAGTATCACACATGTTACTCGTGGGTTCGGCTTGGTGTCCTCCATTACTCTATATTTAACTCGGGGAGTATGACAAGAGATACTCATAGGCTCGGCTTGGTGTCCTCCATTACTCTATTCTTAACTTGGGGAGTATGGCACATGTTACTCGTGGGTTTGGCTTGTTGTCCTCCATTACTCTATATTTAACTCAGGGAGTATGACACACGTTACTCATGGGTTCCGCTTGGTGTCTTCTATTACTCTATATTTAACTCAGGGAGTATGACAAGTGATACTCATGGGTTCGGCTTGGTGTCCTCCATTATTCTATATTTAACTCGGGGAGTATCACACATGTTACTCGTGGGTTCGGCTTGGTGTCCTCCATTACTCTATATTTAACAAAGGGAGTATGATACATGTTACTCGTGGGTTCGGCTTGGTGTCCACAATTACTCTATAATTAACTCAGGGAGTATGAAAAGAGATACTCATGGGCTCGGCGTGGTGTCCTCCATTACTGTATATTTAACTTGGGGAGTATGGCACATGTTACTCGTGGGTTCAGTTTGGTGTCCTCCATTACTCTATATTTAACTCGGGGAGTATGACAAGTGATACTAGTGGGTTCAGCTTGGTCTCCTACATTATTCTATATTTAACTTGGGGAGCATGACAAGTGTTAACGTTGGTTTGGCTTGGTGTCCTCCATTACTCTATATTTAACTTGGGGAGTATGGCACATTTTACTCATGGGCTCGGCTTGGTGTCCTATATTACTCTATATTTAACTTGGGGAGTATGGCACATGTTACTCATGGGTTCGGCTTGGTGTCCTCCATTATTCTACATTTAACTCGGGAAGTATGATAAGAGATACTCATGGGCTCGGCTTGGTGTCCTCCATTACTCTATTCTTAAATTGGGGAGTATGTCCCATGTTACTCGTGGGTTCGGCTTGTTGTCCTCCATTACTCTATATTTAACTCGTGGAGTATGACAAGTGATACTAGTGGGTTCGGCTTGGTGTCCTCCATTACTCTATGTTTAACGTGGGAAGTACGGGACATGTTAATTGTGGGTTCAGATTGGTGTTGTCCATTACTCTATATTTAACTCAGGAAGTATGACAAGTGATACTAGTGGGTTTGGCTTGGTGTCCTCCATTATTCTATATTTAACTGGGGGAGTATGGCACATGTTACTCGTGGGTTTGGCTTGGTGTCCTCTATTACTCTATATTTAACTTGGGGAGTATCACACATGTTACTCGTGGGTTCGGCTTGGTGTCCTCCATTACTCTATATTTAACTCGGGGAGTATGACAAGAGATACTCATAGGCTCGGCTTGGTGTCCTCCATTACTCTATTCTTAACTTGGGGAGTATGGCACATGTTACTCGTGGGTTTGGCTTGTTGTCCTCCATTACTCTATATTTAACTCAGGGAGTATGACACACGTTACTCATGGGTTCCGCTTGGTGTCTTCTATTACTCTATATTTAACTCGGGGAGTATGATAAGTGATACTCATGGGTTCGGCTTGGTGTCCTCCATTATTCTATATTTAACTTGGGGAGTATCACACATGTTACTCGTGGGTTCGGCTTGGTGTCCTTCATTACTCTATATTTAACAAAGGGAGTATGATACATGTTACTCATGGGTTCGGCTTGGTGTCCACAATTACTCTATATTTAACTCAGGGAGTATGAAAAGAGATACTCATGGGCTCGGCGTGGTGTCCTCCATTACTGTATATTTAACTTGGGGAGTATGGCACATGTTACTCGTGGGTTCAGTTTGGTGTCCTCCATTACTCTATATTTAACTCGGGGAGTATGACAAGTGATACTAGTGGGGTCGGCTTGGTGTCCTACATTACTCTATATTTAACTTGGGGAGTATGGCACATGTTACTCGTGGGTTTGGCTTTGTGTCCTCCATTACTCAATATTTAACTCTGGGAGTATGACACACGTTACTCATGGGTTCCGCTTGGTGTCTTCTATTACTCTATATTTAACTCGGGGAGTATGACAAGTGATACTCATGGGTTCAGCTTGGTGTCCTCCATTATTCTATATTTAACTTGGGGAGTATCACACATGTTACTCGTGGGTTCGGCTTGGTGTCCTCCATTACTCTATATTTAACAAAGAGAGTATGATACATGTTACTCGTGGGTTCGGCTTGGTGTCCACAATTACTCTATATTTAACTCAGGGAGTATGAAAAGAGATACTCATGGGCTTGGCGTGGTGTCCTCCATTACTGTATATTTAACTTGGGGAGTATGGCACATGTTACTCGTGGATTCAGTTTGGTGTCCTACATTACTCTATATTTAACTCGGGGAGTATGACAAGTGATACTAGTGGGGTCGGCTTGGTGTCCTACATTATTCTATATTTAACTTGGGGAGCATGACAAATGTTAACGTTGGTTTGGCTTGGTGTCCTCCATTACTCTATATTTAACTTGGGGAGTATGGCACATTTTACTCGTGGGTTCGGCTTGGTGTCCTATATTACTCTATATTTAACTTGGGGAGTATGGCACATGTTACTCTGGGTTCAGCTTGGTGTTCTCCATTACTCTACATTTAACTCGGGAAGTATGATAAGAGATACTCATGGGCTCGGCTTGGTGTCCTCCATTACTCTATTCTTAACTTGGGGAGTATGGCCCATGTTAATCGTGGGTTCGGCTTGTTGTCCTCCATTACTCTATATTTAACTTGTGGAGTATGACAAGTGATACTAGTGGGTTCGGCTTGGTGTCCTCCATTACTCTATGTTTAACTTGGGAAGTACTGCACATGTTACTCGTGGGTTTGGCTTTGTGTCCTCCATTACTCTATATTTAACTCAGGGAGCAGACACATGTTACTCTACTCATGGGTTCCGCTTGGTGTCTTCTATTACTCTATATTTAACTCAGGGAGTATGACAAGTGATACTCGTGGGTTCGGCTTGGTGTCCTCCATTACTCTATATTTATCTCGGGGAGTATGACAAGTGATACTCGTGGGTTCTGCTTGGTGTCCTCCATTACTCTATATTTAACTTGGTGAGTATCACACATGTTACTCATGGACTCGGCGTGGTGTCCTCCATTACTCAATATTTAACTTGGTGAGTATGGCACATGTTACTTGTGGGTTCAGATTGGTGTTGTCCATTACTCTATATTTAACTCAGGAAGTATGACAAGTGATACTAGTGGGTTTGGCTTGGTGTCCTCCATTATTCTATATTTAACTTGGGGAGTATGGCACATGTTACTCGTGGGTTTGGCTTGGTGTCCTCTATTACTCTATATTTAACTTGGGGAGTATCACACATGTTACTCGTGGGTTCGGCTTGGTGTCCTCCATTACTCTATATTTAACAAATGGAGTATGATACATGTTACTCGTGGGTTCGGCTTGGTGTACATGATTACTCTATATTTAACTCGGGGAGTAAGAAAAGAGATACTCATGGGCTCGGCGTGGTGTCCTCCATTACTGTATATTTAACTTGGGGAGTATGGCACATGTTACTCGTGGGTTCAGCTTGGTGTCCTCAATTACTCTATATTTAACTCGGGGAGCATGGGTTTGGCTTGGTGTCCTCCATTACTCTATATTTAACTTGGGCAGCAATGAAAGTGTTAACGTTGGTTCAGCTTGGTGTCCTCCATTACTCTATATTTAACTTGGGGAGTATGGCACCTGTTTCTCATGGGTTCGTATTGGTGTCCACCATTACTCTATATTTAACTCGGGGAGTATGACAAGAGATACTCATGGGCTCGGCTTGGTGTCCTCGATTACTCTATTCTTAACTTGGGGAGTATGGCACATGTTACTTGTGGGTTCGGCTTGTTGTCCTCCATTACTCGATATTTAACTCGTGGAGTATGACAAGTGATACTAGTGGGTTCGGCTTGGTGTCCTCAATTACTCTATATTTAATTTGGGGAGTATGGCACATGTTACTCGTGGGTTTGGCTTGGTGTCCTCCATTACTCTATATTTAACTCAGGGAGTATGACACATGTTACTCATGGGTTCCGCTTGTTTTCTTCTATTACTCTATATTTAACTCGGGGAGTATGACAAGTGATACTCGTGGGTTCGGCTTGCTGTCCTCCATTACTCTATATTTATCTCGGGGAGTATGACAAGTGATACTCGTCGGTTCTGCTTAGTGTCCTCCATTACTCTATATTTAACTTGAGGAGTATCACACATGTTACTCATGAGTTCGACTTGGTGTCCACCATTACTCTATATTTATATTGGGGAGCACAACATATGTTACTATTGGGTTCGGCTTGGTGTCCTCCATTACTCTATATTTAACTTGGGGAGCATGACAAGTGATGCTCGTGGGTTCGGCTTGGTGTCCTCCATTACTCTATATTTAACTTGGCGAGAATCACACATGTTACTCATGGACTCGGCGTGGTGTCCTCCATTACTCTATATTTAACTTGGGGAGTATGGCACATGTTACTTGTGGGTTCAGCTTGGTGTCGTCCATTACTCTATATTTAACTCAGGGAGTATGACAATTGATACTAGTGGGTTAGGCTTGGTGTCCTCTATTACTCTATATTTAACTTGGGGAGTATGGCACATCTTACTTGTTGGTTTGGCTTGGTGTCCTCCATTACTCTATATTTAACTAGGGAAGTATGGCACATTTTACTCGTGGGTTCCGCTTGGTGTCCTCCATTACTCTATAATTAACTCGGTGTGTATGACGCATATTACTCATGGGTTCCGCTTGGTGTCCTCTATTACTCTATATTTATCTCGGGGAGTATGACAAGTGATACTAGTGGGAACAGTTTGTTGTCATCCATTACTCTATATTTAACTTAGGGAGCATGACAAAAGTTAATGTGGGTTCGGCTTGGTGTCCTCCATTACTCTATATTTAACTTGGGGAGTATGGAACATTTTACTCGTGGGTTCGGCTTGGTGTCCTCGATTGCTCTATATTTAACTTGGGGAGTATGGCACATGCTACTCGTGGGTTTGGCTTTGTGTCCTCCATTACTCTATATTTAACTCAGGGAGTATGACACATGTTACTCATGGGTTCCGCTTGGTGTCTTCTATTACTCTATATTTAACTTGTGGAGTATGACAAGTGATACTAGTGGGTTCGGCTTGTGTCCTCCATTACTCTTTATTTATCTTGGGGAGTATGACAAGTGATACTCGTGGGTTCTGCTTAGTGTCCTCCATTACTCTATATTTAAGTCAGGGAGCATGACAGATGTTACTCTTGGGTTCGGCTTGGTGTCCTCCATTACTCTATATTTAACTTGGCGAGTATCACACATGTTACTCATGGGTTCCGCTTGGTGTCCTCTATTACTCTATATTTAACTCAGGGAGTATGACATGTGATATTCGTGGGTTCAGCTTGGTGTCCTCCATTACTCTATATTTATCTCGGGAAGTATGACAAGTTATACTCGTGGGTTCGGCTTGGTGTCCACCATTACTCTATATTTAACTTGGGGAGTATGGCACATGTTACTCGCGGGTTCAGCTTCGTGTCCTCCATTACTCTATATTTAACTCGGGGAGTATGACAAATGATACTAGTGAGTGGGGCTTGGTGTCATCCATTACTCCATATTTAACTTGGGGAGCATGACAAGTATTAATGTGGGTTCGGCTTGGTGTCCTCCATTACTCTATATTTAACTTGGGGAGTATGGCACATGTTACTCATGGGTTCCGCTTGGTGTCTTCTATTACTCTATATTGAACTTGTGGAGTGTGACAAGTGATACTCGTGTGTTCGGATTGGTGTCCTCCATTACTCTATATTTAACTCGGGGAGTATGACAAGAGATACTCATGCACTCGGCTTGGTGTCCTCCATTACTCTATATTTAACTCAGGGACTATGACACATGTTACTCATGGGTTCCGCTTGGTGTCTTCTATTACTCTATATTGAACTTGTGGAGTGTGACAAGTGATACTCGTGGGTTCGGCTTGTGTCCTCCATTACTCTATATTTTTCTCGGGGAGTATGACAAGTGATACTCGTGGGTTCAGCTTGGTGTCCTCCATTACTCTATATTTAAGTCAGGGAGTATGACAAGTGATACTCGTGGGTTCGGCTTGGTGTCCACCATTACTCTACATTTAACTTGGGGAGTATGGCACATGTTACTCGAGGGTTCAGCTTCGTGTCCTCCATTACTCTATATTTAACTCGGGGAGTATGACAAGTGATAATAGTGGGTTCGGCTTGGTGTCATCCATTACTCTATATTTAACTTGGGGAGCATGACAAGTGTTAATGTGGGTTCGGCTTGGTGTCCTCCAATACTCTATATTTAACTTGGGGAGTATGGAACATTTTACTCGTGGGTTCGGCTTGGTGTCCGCCATTGCTATATATTTAACTTGGGGAGTATGGCACATGTTACTCGTGGGTTCGGCTTGGTGTCCTCCATTACTCTATATTTAACTCGAGGAGTATGACAATAGATACTCATGCATTCGGCTTGGTGTCCTCCATTACTCTATATTTAACTTGGGGAGTATGGCACATGCTACTAGTGGCCTCGGCTTAGTGTCCTCCATTACTCTATATTTAACTCAGGGAGCATGACACATGTTAGTAATGGGTTCCGCTTGGTGTCTTCTATTACTCTATATTTAACTTGTGGAGTATGACAAGTGATACTTGTGGGTTCGGCTTGTGTCCTCCAGTACTCTATATTTATCTCAGGGAGTATGACAAGTGATACTTGTGGGTTCTGCTTGGTGTCCTCCATTACTCTATATTTAAGTTAATGAGCATGACACATGTTACTCTTGGGTTCGGCTTGGTTTCCTCCATTACTCTATATTTAACTCGGGGAGTATGACAAGTGATGCTCGTGGGTTCGGCTTGGGGTCCTCCATTACTCTATATTTAACTTGGCAAGTATCACACATGTTACTCATGGACTCAGCTTGGTGTCCTCCATTACTCTATATTTAACTTGGGGACTATGACAAGTGATACTAGTGGGTTCGGGTTGGTGTCCTCCATTACTCTATATTTAACTTGGGGAGCATGACAAGTGTTAACGTGGGTTTGGCTTGGTGTCCTCCATTACTCTATATTTAACTTGGGGAGTATGGCACATGTTACTCATGGGTTCGGCTTGGTGTCCTCCATTACTCTATATTTAACTCGGGGAGTATGACAAGAGATACTCAAGGGCTCGGCTTGGTGTCCTCCATTACTCTATACTTAACTTGGGGAGTACGGCACATGTTATTCGTGGGTTCGTCTTGTTGTCCTCCATTACTCTATATTTAACTCAGGGAGTATGACAAGTGATACTAGTGGGTTCGGCTTGGTGTCCTCCATTACTCTATATTTATCTCAGGGAGTATGACAAATGTTACCCATGGGTTCTGCTTGGTGTCTTCTATTACTCTATATTTAACTTGGGGAGCATGACAAGTGTTAACGTGGGTTCGGATTGGTGTCCTCCATTACTCTATATTTAACTTGGGGAGTATGGAACATTTTACTCGTGGGTTCAGCTTGGTGTCCTCCATTGCTCTATATTTAACTTGGGGAGTATGGCACATGTTACTCATGGGTTCGGCTTGGTGTCCTCCATTACTCTATATTTAACTCGGGGAGTATGACAAGAGATAATCATGCGTTCGGCTTGGTGTCCTCCATTACTCTATATTTAACTTGGGGAGTATGGCACATGCTACTAGTGGGCTTGCCTTAGTGTCCTCCATTACTCTATCTTTAACTCAGGGAGCATGACACATGTTAGTAATGGGTTCCGCTTGGCGTCTTCTATTACTCTACATTTAACTTGTGGAGTATTACAAGTGATACTTGTGGGTTTGGCTTGTGTCCTCCATTACTCTATATTTATCTCGGGGAGTATGACAAGAGATACTCATGCGCTCGGCTTGGTGTCCTCCATTACTCTATATTTAACTCAGGGAGCATGACACATGTTAGTAATGGGTTCCGCTTGATGTCTTCTATTACTCTATATGTAACTTGTGGAGTATGACAAGTGATACTTGTGGGTTCGGCTTGTGTCCTCCATTACTCTATATTTATCTCGGGGAGTATGACAAGTGATGCTCGTGGGTTCGGCTTAGTGTCCTCCATTACTCTATATTTAACTTGGCGAGTATCGCACATGTTACTCATGGACTCAGCTTGGTGTCCTCCATTACTCTATATTTAACTTGGGGACTATGACAAGTGATACTAGTGGGTTCAGGATTGTGTCCTCCATTACTCTATATTTAACTTGGGGAGCATGACAAGTGTTAACGTGGGTTCGGCTTGGTGTCCTCCATTACTCTATATTTAACTTGGGGAGTATGTCACATGTTACTCGTGGGTTCGCCTTGGTGTCCTCCATTACTCTATATTTAACTCGGGGAGTATGACAAGAGATACTCAAGGGCTCGGCTTGGTGTCCTCCACTACTCTATACTTAACTTGGGGAGTATGGCACATGTTACTCGTGGGTTTGGCTTGGTGTCCTCTATTACTCTATATTAAACTTGGCGAGTATCACACATGATACTCATGGACTCGGCTTGGTGTCCTCTATTACTATATATTTAACTTGGGGTGTATGGCACATGTTACTCGCGGGTTTGGCTTGGTGTCCTCCGTTACTCTATATTTAACTTGGAGAGTATCACACATGTTACTCATGGGCTTGGCTTGGTGTCCTCCATTACTCTATATTTAACTTGGGGAGTATGGCACATGTTACTCGTCGGTTCGGCCTGGTGTCCTCCATTACTCTATATTTAACTAGGGGAGTATGGCACATTTTACTCATGGGTTCGGCTTGGTGTCCTCCATTACTCTATATTTAACTTGGGGAGTATGGCAGATGTTACTCGTGGGTTCGGCTTGGTGTCCTCCTTTACTCTATGTTTAACTTAGGGAGTATGGCACATGTTACTCGTGGGTTCGGTTTGGTGTCCTCCATTACTCTATAATTAACTTGGAGTGTATGACACATGTTACTCGTGATTCCGCTTGGTGTCCTCTATTACTCTATATTTAACTTGGGGACTATGACAAGTGATACTCGGTGGTTAGGCTTGGTGTCCTCCATTACTATATATTTAATTCAGGGAGCATGACACATGTTACTCCTGGGATCGGCTTGGTGTCCTCCATTACTTTATATTTAACTTGGGAGTATGACAAGTGATACCAGTGGGTTCGGCTTGGTGTCCTCCATTACTCTATATTTAACTTGTGGAGCATGACAAGTGTTAATGTGGGTTTGGCTTGGTGTCCTCTATTACTCTATATTTAACTTGGGGAGTATGGCACATCTTGCTTATTGGTTCAGCTTGGTGTCCTCCATTACTCTATATTTAACTAGGGAAGTATGGCACATTTTACTCATGGGTTTGGCTTGGTGTCATCCATTACTCTATATTTAACTTGGGCGGTATGGCACATGTTACTCGTGGGTTCGGCTTGGTGGCCTCCATTACTCTATATTTAACTTGGGGAGTATGGCACATGTTACTCGTGGGTTCGGCTTTGTGTCCTCGATTACTCTATAATTAACTCGGGGAGTATGACACATTTTACTCATGGGTTCCGCTTGGTGTCTTCTATTACTCTATATTTAACTTGTGGAGTATGACAAGTGATACTCGTGGGTTAGGCTTGGTGTCTTCCATTACTCTATATTTATCTTGAGGAGTATGACAAGTGATACTCGTGGGTTCTGCTTGGTGTCCTCCATTACTCTATATTTAACTCAGGGAGTATGACATGTGATATTCGTGGGTTCAGCCTGGTGTCCTCCATTACTCTATATTTATCTTGGGGAGTATGACATGTGATACTCATGGGTTCTGCTTGGTGTCCACCATTACTCTATATTTAACTTGGGCGGTATGGTACATGTTACTCGTGGGTTCGGCTTGGTGGCCTCCATTACTCTATATTTAACTTGGGGAGTATGGCACATGTTACTCGTGGGTTCAGCTTGGTGTCCTTCATTACTCTATATTTAACTTGGGGAGTATGACAAGAGATACTCATGCGTTCGGCTTGGTGTCCTCAATTACTCTATATTTAACTTGGGGAGTATGGCACATGCTACTAGTGGGCTTGCCTTAGTGTCCTCCATTACTCTATACTTAACTTGGGGAGTATGACAAGAGATACTCATGCGCTCGGCTTGGTGTCCTCCATTACTCTATATTTAACTCAGGGAGTATGACACATGTTAGTAATGGGTTCCGCTTGGTGTCTTCTATTACTCTATATTTAACTTGTGGAGTATGACAAGTGATACTTGTGGGTTCGGCTTGTGTCCTCCATTACCCTATATTTATCTCTGGGAGTATGAGAAGTGATGCTCGTGGGTTCGGCTTGGTGTCCTCCATTACTCTATATTTAACTTGGCGAGTATCGCACATGTTACTCATGGACTCATCTTGGTGTCCTCCATTACTCTATATTTAACTTGGGGACTATGACAAGTGATACTAGTGGGTTCGGGTTCGTGTCCTCCATTACTCTATATTTAACTTGGGGAGCATGACAAGTGTTAACGTGGGTTCGGCTTGGTGTCCTCCATTACTCTATATTTAACTTGGGGAGTATGGCACATGTTACTCGTGGGTTCGGCTTGGTATCCTCCATTACTCTATATTTAACTCGGGGAGTATGACAAGAGATACTCGTGGGCTTGGCTTGGTGTCCTCCATTACTCTATACTTAACTTGGGGAGTACGGCACATGTTACTCGTGGGTTCGTCTTGTTGTCCTCCATTACTCTATATTTAACTCAGGGAGTATAACAAGTGATACTAGTGGGTTCGGCTTGGTGTCCTCCATTACTCTATATTTATCTCAGGGAGTATGACAAATGTTACCCATGGGTTCCGCTTGGTGTGTTCTATTACTCTATATTTCACTCGGGGAGTATGACAAGTGGTACTCGTGGGTTCTGCTTGGTGTCCTCCATTATTCTATATTTAAGTCAGGGATCATGACACATGTTACTCTTGGGTTCGGCTTGTTGTCCTCCACTACTCTATATTTAAATTGGGCAGTATGACAAGTGATACTCGTGGGTTCAGCTTGGTGTCCTCCATTACTCTATATTTAACTTGGCGAGTATCACACATGAAACTCATGGACTCGGCTTGGTGTCCTCTATTACTATATATTTAACTTGGGGATTATGGCACATGTTACTCGTCGGTTCGGCTTGGTGTCCTCCATTACTCTATATTTAACTTGGAGAGTATCACACATGTTACTCATGGGCTTGGCTTGGTGTCCTCCATTACTCTATATTTAACTTGGGGAGTATGGCACATGTTACTCGAGGGTTCAGCTTCGTGTCCTCCATTACTCTACATTTAACTCGGGGAGTAGGACAAGTGATAATAGTGGGTTAAGCTTGGTGTCATCCATTACTCTATATTTAACTTGGGGAGCATGACAAGTGTTAATGTGGGTTCGGCTTGGTATCCTCCATTACTCTATATTTTACTTGGGGAGTATAGAACATTTTACTCGTGGGTTCAGCTTGGTGTCCTCCATTGCTCTATATTTAACTTGTGGAGTATGACAAGTGATACTTGTGGGTTCGGCTTGTGTCCTCCATTACCCTATATTTATCTTGGGGAGTATGAGAAGTGATGCTCGTGGGTTCGGCTTGGTGTCCTCCATTACTCTATATTTAACTTGGCGAGTATCGCACATGTTACTCATGGACTCAGCTTGGTGTCCTCCATTACTCTATATTTAACTTGGGGACTATGACAAGTGATACTAGTGGGTTCGGGTTTGTGTCCTCCATTACTCTATATTTAACTTGGGGAGCATGACAAGTGTTAACGTGGGTTCGGCTTGGTGTCCTCCATTACTCTATATTTAACTTCGGGAGTATGGCACATGTTACTCGTGGGTTCGGCTTGGTATCCTCCATTACTCTATATTTAACTCGGGGAGTATGACAAGAGATACTCGTGGGCTTGGCTTGGTGTCCTCCATTACTCTATACTTAACATGGGGAGTACGGAACATGTTACTCGTGGGTTCGTCTTGTTGTCCTCCATTACTCTATATTTAACTCAGGCAGTATGACAAGTGATACTAGTGGGTTCGGCTTGGTGTCCTCCATTATCTATATTTATCTCAGGGAGTATGACACATGTTACCCATGGGTTCCGCTTGGTGTCTTCTATTACTCTATATTTCACTCGGGGAGTATGACAAGTGATACTCGTGGGTTCTGCTTGGTGTCCTCCATTATTCTATATTTAAGTCAGGGATCATGACACATGTTACTCTTGGGTTCGGCTTGTTGTCCTCCACTACTCTATATTTAAATTGGGCAGTATGACAAGTGATACTCGTGGGTTTAGCTTGGTGTCCTCCATTACTCTATATTTAACTTGGCGAGTATCACACATGAAACTCATGGACTCGTCTTGGTGTCTTCTATAACTATATATTTAACGTGGGGATTATGGCACATGTTACTCGTGGGTTCGGCTTGGTGTCCTCCATTACTCTATATTTAACTTGGAGAGTATCACACATGTTACTCATGGGCTTGGCTTGGTGTCCTCCATTACTCTATATTTAACTTGGGGAGTATGGCACATGTTACTCGAGGGTTCAGCTTCGTGTCCTCCATTACTCTACATTTAACTCGGGGAGTATGACAAGTGATAATAGTGGGTTCAGCTTGGTGTCATCCATTACTCTAAATTTAACTTGGGGAGCATGACAAGTGTTAACGTGGGTTCGGCTTGGTATCCTCCATTACTCTATATTTTACTTGGGGAGTATGGAACATTTTACTCGTGGGTTCAGCTTGGTGTCCTCCATTGCTCTATATTTAACTTGGGGAGTATGGCACATGTTACTCGTGGGTTCAGCTTGGTGTCCTCCATTATTCTATATTTAACTTGGGGAGTATGACAAGAGATACTCATGCGTTCGGCTTGGTGTCCTCCATTACTCTATATTTAACTTGGGGAGTATGGCACATGCTACTAGTGGGCTTGCCTTAGTGTCCTCCATTACTCTATACTTAACTTGGGGAGTATGACAAGAGATACTCATGCGCTCGGCTTGGTGTCCTCCATTACTCTATATTTAACTCAGGGAGCATGACACATGTTAGTAATGGGTTCCGCTTGGTGTCTTCTATTACTCTATATTTAACTTGTGGAGTATGACAAGTGATACTTGTGGGTTCGGCTTGTGTCCTCCATTACCCTATATTTATCTCTGGGAGTATGAGAAGTGATGCTCGTGGGTTCGGCTTGGTGTCCTCCATTACTCTATATTTAACTCGGCGAGTATCGCACATGTTACTCATGGACTCATCTTGGTGTCCTCCATTACTCTATATTTAACTTGGGGACTATGACAAGTGATACTAGTGGGTTCGGGTTCGTGTCCTCCATTACTCTATATTTAACTTGGGGAGCATGACAAGTGTTAACGTGGGTTCGGCTTGGTGTCCTCCATTACTCTATATTTAACTTGGGGAGTATGGCACATGTTACTCGTGGGTTCGGCTTGGTATCCTCCATTACTCTATATTTAACTCGGGGAGTATGACAAGAGATACTCGTGGGCTTGGCTTGGTGTCCTCCATTACTCTATACTTAACTTGGGGAGTACGGCACATGTTACTCGTGGGTTCGTCTTGTTGTCCTCCATTACTCTATATTTAACTCAGGGAGTATAACAAGTGATACTAGTGGGTTCGGCTTGGTGTCCTCCATTACTCTATATTTATCTCAGGGAGTATGACAAATGTTACCCATGGGTTCCGCTTGGTGTGTTCTATTACTCTATATTTCACTCGGGGAGTATGACAAGTGGTACTCGTGGGTTCTGCTTGGTGTCCTCCATTATTCTATATTTAAGTCAGGGATCATGACACATGTTACTCTTGGGTTCGGCTTGTTGTCCTCCACTACTCTATATTTAAATTGGGCAGTATGACAAGTGATACTCGTGGGTTCAGCTTGGTGTCCTCCATTACTCTATATTTAACTTGGCGAGTATCACACATGAAACTCATGGACTCGGCTTGGTGTCCTCTATTACTATATATTTAACTTGGGGATTATGGCACATGTTACTCGTGGGTTCGGCTTGGTGTCCTCCATTACTCTATATTTAACTTGGAGAGTATCACACATGTTACTCATGGGCTTGGCTTGGTGTCCTCCATTACTCTATATTTAACTTGGGGATTATGGCACATGTTACTCGTGGGTTCGGCTTGGTGTCCTCCATTACTCTATATTTAACTTGGAGAGTATCACACATGTTACTCATGGGCTTGGCTTGGTGTCCTCCATTACTCTATATTTAACTTGGGGAGTATGGCACATGTTACTCGAGGGTTCAGCTTCGTGTCCTCCATTACTCTACATTTAACTCGGGGAGTATGACAAGTGATAATAGTGGGTTAAGCTTGGTGTCATCCATTACTCTATATTTAACTTGGGGAGCATGACAAGTGTTAACGTGGGTTCGGCTTGGTATCCTCCATTAATCTATATTTTACTTGGGGAGTATAGAACATTTTACTCGTGGGTTCAGCTTGGTGTCCTCCATTGCTCTATATTTAACTTGTGGAGTATGACAAGTGATACTTGTGGGTTCGGCTTGTGTCCTCCATTACCCTATATTTATCTCGGGGAGTATGAGAAGTGATGCTCGTGGGTTCGGCTTGGTGTCCTCCATTACTCTATATTTAACTTGGCGAGTATCGCACATGTTACTCATGGACTCAGCTTGGTGTCCTCCATTACTCTATATTTAACTTGGGGACTATGACAAGTGATACTAGTGGGTTCGGGTTTGTGTCCTCCATTACTCTATATTTAACTTGGGGAGCATGACAAGTGTTAACGTGGGTTCGGCTTGGTGTCCTCCATTACTCTATATTTAACTTCGGGAGTATGGCACATGTTACTCGTGGGTTCGGCTTGGTATCCTCCATTACTCTATATTTAACTCGGGGAGTATGACAAGAGATACTCGTGGGCTTGGCTTGGTGTCCTCCATTACTCTATACTTAACATGGGGAGTACGGAACATGTTACTCGTGGGTTCGTCTTGTTGTCCTCCATTACTCTATATTTAACTCAGGGAGTATGACAAGTGATACTAGTGGGTTCGGCTTGGTGTCCTCCATTACTCTATATTTATCTCAGGGAGTATGACAAATGTTACCCATGGGTTCCGCTTGGTGTGTTCTATTACTCTATATTTCACTCGGGGAGTATGACAAGTGGTACTTGTGGGTTCTGCTTGGTGTCCTCCATTATTCTATATTTAAGTCAGGGATCATGACACATGTTACTCTTGGGTTCGGCTTGTTGTCCTCCACTACTCTATATTTAAATTGGGCAGTATGACAAGTGATACTCGTGGGTTCAGCTTGGTGTCCTCCATTACTCTATATTTAACTTGGCGAGTATCACACATGAAACTCATGGACTCGGCTTGGTGTCCTCTATTACTATATATTTAACTTGGGGATTATGGCACATGTTACTCGTGGGTTCGGCTTGGTGTCCTCCATTACTCTATATTTAACTTGGAGAGTATCACACATGTTACTCATGGGCTTGGCTTGGTGTCCTCCATTACTCTATATTTAACTTGGGGAGTATGGCACATGTTACTCGAGGGTTCAGCTTCGTGTCCTCCATTACTCTACATTTAACTCGGGGAGTATGACAAGTGATAATAGTGGGTTCAGCTTGGTGTCATCCATTACTCTAAATTTAACTTGGGGAGCATGACAAGTGTTAACGTGGGTTCGGCTTGGTATCCTCCATTACTCTATATTTTACTTGGGGAGCATGGAACATTTTACTCGTGGGTTCAGCTTGGTGTCCTCCATTGCTCTATATTTAACTTGGGGAGTATGGCACATGTTACTCGTGGGTTCAGCTTGGTGTCCTCCATTATTCTATATTTAACTTGGGGAGTATGACAAGAGATACTCATGCGTTCGGCTTGGTGTCCTCCATTACTCTATATTTAACTTGGGGAGTATGGCACATGCTACTAGTGGGCTTGCCTTAGTGTCCTCCATTACTCTATATTTAACTCAGGCAGTATGACAAGTGATACTAGTGGGTTCGGCTTGGTGTCCTCCATTATCTATATTTATCTCAGGGAGTATGACACATGTTACCCATGGGTTCCGCTTGGTGTCTTCTATTACTCTATATTTCACTCGGGGAGTATGACAAGTGATACTCGTGGGTTCTGCTTGGTGTCCTCCATTATTCTATATTTAAGTCAGGGATCATGACACATGTTACTCTTGGGTTCGGCTTGTTGTCCTCCACTACTCTATATTTAAATTGGGCAGTATGACAAGTGATACTCGTGGGTTTAGCTTGGTGTCCTCCATTACTCTATATTTAACTTGGCGAGTATCACACATGAAACTCATGGACTCGTCTTGGTGTCTTCTATAACTATATATTTAACGTGGGGATTATGGCACATGTTACTCGTGGGTTCGGCTTGGTGTCCTCCATTACTCTATATTTAACTTGGAGAGTATCACACATGTTACTCATGGGCTTGGCTTGGTGTCCTCCATTACTCTATATTTAACTTGGGGAGTATGGCACATGTTACTCGAGGGTTCAGCTTCGTGTCCTCCATTACTCTACATTTAACTCGGGGAGTATGACAAGTGATAATAGTGGGTTCAGCTTGGTGTCATCCATTACTCTAAATTTAACTTGGGGAGCATGACAAGTGTTAACGTGGGTTCGGCTTGGTATCCTCCATTACTCTATATTTTACTTGGGGAGTATGGAACATTTTACTCGTGGGTTCAGCTTGGTGTCCTCCATTGCTCTATATTTAACTTGGGGAGTATGGCACATGTTACTCGTGGGTTCAGCTTGGTGTCCTCCATTATTCTATATTTAACTTGGGGAGTATGACAAGAGATACTCATGCGTTCGGCTTGGTGTCCTCCATTACTCTATATTTAACTTGGGGAGTATGGCACATGCTACTAGTGGGCTTGCCTTAGTGTCCTCCATTACTCTATACTTAACTTGGGGAGTATGACAAGAGATACTCATGCGCTCGGCTTGGTGTCCTCCATTACTCTATATTTAACTCAGGGAGCATGACACATGTTAGTAATGGGTTCCGCTTGGTGTCTTCTATTACTCTATATTTAACTTGTGGAGTATGACAAGTGATACTTGTGGGTTCGGCTTGTGTCCTCCATTACCCTATATTTATCTCTGGGAGTATGAGAAGTGATGCTCGTGGGTTCGGCTTGGTGTCCTCCATTACTCTATATTTAACTCGGCGAGTATCGCACATGTTACTCATGGACTCATCTTGGTGTCCTCCATTACTCTATATTTAACTTGGGGACTATGACAAGTGATACTAGTGGGTTCGGGTTCGTGTCCTCCATTACTCTATATTTAACTTGGGGAGCATGACAAGTGTTAACGTGGGTTCGGCTTGGTGTCCTCCATTACTCTATATTTAACTTGGGGAGTATGGCACATGTTACTCGTGGGTTCGGCTTGGTATCCTCCATTACTCTATATTTAACTCGGGGAGTATGACAAGAGATACTCGTGGGCTTGGCTTGGTGTCCTCCATTACTCTATACTTAACTTGGGGAGTACGGCACATGTTACTCGTGGGTTCGTCTTGTTGTCCTCCATTACTCTATATTTAACTCAGGGAGTATAACAAGTGATACTAGTGGGTTCGGCTTGGTGTCCTCCATTACTCTATATTTATCTCAGGGAGTATGACAAATGTTACCCATGGGTTCCGCTTGGTGTGTTCTATTACTCTATATTTCACTCGGGGAGTATGACAAGTGGTACTCGTGGGTTCTGCTTGGTGTCCTCCATTATTCTATATTTAAGTCAGGGATCATGACACATGTTACTCTTGGGTTCGGCTTGTTGTCCTCCACTACTCTATATTTAAATTGGGCAGTATGACAAGTGATACTCGTGGGTTCAGCTTGGTGTCCTCCATTACTCTATATTTAACTTGGCGAGTATCACACATGAAACTCATGGACTCGGCTTGGTGTCCTCTATTACTATATATTTAACTTGGGGATTATGGCACATGTTACTCGTGGGTTCGGCTTGGTGTCCTCCATTACTCTATATTTAACTTGGAGAGTATCACACATGTTACTCATGGGCTTGGCTTGGTGTCCTCCATTACTCTATATTTAACTTGGGGATTATGGCACATGTTACTCGTGGGTTCGGCTTGGTGTCCTCCATTACTCTATATTTAACTTGGAGAGTATCACACATGTTACTCATGGGCTTGGCTTGGTGTCCTCCATTACTCTATATTTAACTTGGGGAGTATGGCACATGTTACTCGAGGGTTCAGCTTCGTGTCCTCCATTACTCTACATTTAACTCGGGGAGTATGACAAGTGATAATAGTGGGTTAAGCTTGGTGTCATCCATTACTCTATATTTAACTTGGGGAGCATGACAAGTGTTAACGTGGGTTCGGCTTGGTATCCTCCATTAATCTATATTTTACTTGGGGAGTATAGAACATTTTACTCGTGGGTTCAGCTTGGTGTCCTCCATTGCTCTATATTTAACTTGTGGAGTATGACAAGTGATACTTGTGGGTTCGGCTTGTGTCCTCCATTACCCTATATTTATCTCGGGGAGTATGAGAAGTGATGCTCGTGGGTTCGGCTTGGTGTCCTCCATTACTCTATATTTAACTTGGCGAGTATCGCACATGTTACTCATGGACTCAGCTTGGTGTCCTCCATTACTCTATATTTAACTTGGGGACTATGACAAGTGATACTAGTGGGTTCGGGTTTGTGTCCTCCATTACTCTATATTTAACTTGGGGAGCATGACAAGTGTTAACGTGGGTTCGGCTTGGTGTCCTCCATTACTCTATATTTAACTTCGGGAGTATGGCACATGTTACTCGTGGGTTCGGCTTGGTATCCTCCATTACTCTATATTTAACTCGGGGAGTATGACAAGAGATACTCGTGGGCTTGGCTTGGTGTCCTCCATTACTCTATACTTAACATGGGGAGTACGGAACATGTTACTCGTGGGTTCGTCTTGTTGTCCTCCATTACTCTATATTTAACTCAGGGAGTATGACAAGTGATACTAGTGGGTTCGGCTTGGTGTCCTCCATTACTCTATATTTATCTCAGGGAGTATGACAAATGTTACCCATGGGTTCCGCTTGGTGTGTTCTATTACTCTATATTTCACTCGGGGAGTATGACAAGTGGTACTTGTGGGTTCTGCTTGGTGTCCTCCATTATTCTATATTTAAGTCAGGGATCATGACACATGTTACTCTTGGGTTCGGCTTGTTGTCCTCCACTACTCTATATTTAAATTGGGCAGTATGACAAGTGATACTCGTGGGTTCAGCTTGGTGTCCTCCATTACTCTATATTTAACTTGGCGAGTATCACACATGAAACTCATGGACTCGGCTTGGTGTCCTCTATTACTATATATTTAACTTGGGGATTATGGCACATGTTACTCGTGGGTTCGGCTTGGTGTCCTCCATTACTCTATATTTAACTTGGAGAGTATCACACATGTTACTCATGGGCTTGGCTTGGTGTCCTCCATTACTCTATATTTAACTTGGGGAGTATGGCACATGTTACTCGAGGGTTCAGCTTCGTGTCCTCCATTACTCTACATTTAACTCGGGGAGTATGACAAGTGATAATAGTGGGTTCAGCTTGGTGTCATCCATTACTCTAAATTTAACTTGGGGAGCATGACAAGTGTTAACGTGGGTTCGGCTTGGTATCCTCCATTACTCTATATTTTACTTGGGGAGCATGGAACATTTTACTCGTGGGTTCAGCTTGGTGTCCTCCATTGCTCTATATTTAACTTGGGGAGTATGGCACATGTTACTCGTGGGTTCAGCTTGGTGTCCTCCATTATTCTATATTTAACTTGGGGAGTATGACAAGAGATACTCATGCGTTCGGCTTGGTGTCCTCCATTACTCTATATTTAACTTGGGGAGTATGGCACATGCTACTAGTGGGCTTGCCTTAGTGTCCTCCATTACTCTATATTTAACTCAGGGAGCATGACACATGTTAGTAATGGGTTCCGCTTGGTGTCTTCTATTACTCTATATTTAACTTGTCGAGTATGACAAGTGATACTTGTGGGTTCGGCTTGCGTCCTCCATTACTCTATATTTATCTCGGGTAGTATGACAAGAGGTACTCATGCGCTTGGCTTGGTGTTCTCCATTACTCTATATTTAACTCAGGGAGCATGACACATGTTAGCAATGGGTTCCGCTTGGAGTCTTCTATTACTCTATATTTAACTTGTGGATTATGACAAGTGATACTTGTGGGTTCGGCTTGTGTCCTCCATTACTCTATATTATTTTGGGGAGTATGAGAAGCGATGCTCGTGGGTTCGGCTTGGTGTCCTCCATTACTCTATATTTAACTCAGGGAGTATGACAAGTGATACTAGTGGGTTCGGCTTGGTGTCCTCCATTACTCTATATTTATCTCAGGGAGTATGACAAATGTTACCCATGGGTTCCGCTTGGTGTGTTCTATTACTCTATATTTCACTCGGGGAGTATGACAAGTGGTACTTGTGGGTTCTGCTTGGTGTCCTCCATTATTCTATATTTAAGTCAGGGATCATGACACATGTTACTCTTGGGTTCGGCTTGTTGTCCTCCACTACTCTATATTTAAATTGGGCAGTATGACAAGTGATACTCGTGGGTTCAGCTTGGTGTCCTCCATTACTCTATATTTAACTTGGCGAGTATCACACATGAAACTCATGGACTCGGCTTGGTGTCCTCTATTACTATATATTTAACTTGGGGATTATGGCACATGTTACTCGTGGGTTCGGCTTGGTGTCCTCCATTACTCTATATTTAACTTGGAGAGTATCACACATGTTACTCATGGGCTTGGCTTGGTGTCCTCCATTACTCTATATTTAACTTGGGGAGTATGGCACATGTTACTCGAGGGTTCAGCTTCGTGTCCTCCATTACTCTACATTTAACTCGGGGAGTATGACAAGTGATAATAGTGGGTTCAGCTTGGTGTCATCCATGACTCTAAATTTAACTTGGGGAGCATGACAAGTGTTAACGTGTGTTCGGCTTGGTATCCTCCATTACTCTATATTTTACTTGGGGAGTATGGAACATTTTACTCGTGGGTTCAGCTTGGTGTCCTCCATTGCTCTATATTTAACTTGGGGAGTATGGCACATGTTACTCGTGGGTTCAGCTTGGTGTCCTCCATTATTCTATATTTAACTTGGGGAGTATGACAAGAGATACTCATGCGTTCGTCTTGGTGTCCTCCATTACTCTATATTTAACTTGGGGAGTATGGCACATGCTACTAGTGGGCTTGCCTTAGTGTCCTCCATTTCTCTATATTTAACTCAGGGAGCATGACACATGTTAGTAATGGGTTCCGCTTGGTGTCTTCTATTACTTTATATTTAACTTGTCGAGTATGACAAGTGATACTTGTGGGTTCGGCTTGCGTCCTCCATTACTCTATATTTATCTCGGGTAGTATGACAAGAGATACTCATGCGCTTGGCTTGGTGTTCTCCATTACTCTATATTTAACTCAGGGAGCATGACACATGTTAGCAATGGGTTCCGCTTGGAGTCTTCTATTACTCTATATTTAACTTGTGGATTATGACAAGTGATACTTGTGGGTTCGGCTTGTGTCCTCCATTACTCTATATTTATCTTGGGGAGTATGAGAAGTGATGCTCGTGGGTTCGGCTTGGTGTCCTCCATTACTCTATATTTAACTTGGCGAGTATCGCACATGTTACTCATGGACTCAGCTTGGTGTCCTCCATTACTCTATATTTAACTTGGGGACTATGACAAGTGATACTAGTGGGCTCGGGTTCGTGTCCTCCATTACTCTATATTTAACTTGAGGAGCATGACAAGAGTTAACGTGGGTTCGGCTTGGTGTCCTCCATTACTCTATATTTAACTTGGGGAGTATGGCACATGTTACTCATGGGTTGGGCTTGGTGTCCTCCATTACTCTATATTTAACTCGGGGAGTATGACAAGAGATACTCAAGGGCTCGGCTTGGTGTCCTCCATTACTCTATACTTAACTTGGGGAGTACGGCACATGTTACTCGTGGGTTTGTCTTGTTGTCCTCCATTACTCTATATTTAACTCAGGGAGTATGACAAGTGATATTAGTGGGTTCGACTTGGTGTCCTCCATTACACTATATTTAACTCAGGGAGTATGACACATGTTACTCATGGGTTCCGCTTGGTGTCTTCTATTACTCTATATTTCACTCGGGGAGTATGACAAGTGGTACTCGTGGGTTCTGCTTGGTGTCCTCCATTACTCTATATTTAACTTGAGGAGTATCACACATGTTACTCTTGAGTTCGGCTCGGTGTCCACCTTCACTCCATATTTATCTCGGGGAGTATGACAAGTGATGCTCGTGGGTTCGGCTTGGTGTCCTCCATTACTCTATATTTAACTTGGGGAGTATGACCAGAGACACTCAAGGGCTCGGCTTGGTGTCCTCCATTACTCTATATTTAACATTTAACTCTGGGAGTATGACAAGAGATACTCAAGGGCTCGGCTTGGTGTCCTCCATTACTCTATACTTAACTTGGGGAGTATGGCACATGTTACTCATGGGTTTGGCTTGGTGTCCTCTATTACTCTATATTTAACTTGTCGAGTATGACAAGTGATACTTGTGGGTTCGGCTTGTGTCCTCCATTACTCTATATTTATCTCGGGTAGTATGACAAGAGATACTCATGCGCTCGGCTTGGTGTTCTCCATTACTCTATATTTAACTCAGGGAGCATGACACATGTTAGCAATGGGTTCCGCTTGGAGTCTTCTATTACTCTATATTTAACTTGTGGAGTATGACAAGTGATACTTGTGGGTTCGGCTTGTGTCCTACATTACTCTATATTTATCTTGGGGAGTATGAGAAGTGATGCTCGTGGGTTCGGCTTGGTGTCCTCCATTACTCTATATTTAACTTGGCGAGTATCGCACATGTTACTCATGGACTCAGCTTGGTGTCCTCCATTACTCTATATTTAACTTGGGGACTATGACAAGTGATACTAGTGGGTTCGGGTTCGTGTCCTCCATTACTCTATATTTAACTTGAGGAGCATGACAAGAGTTAACGTGGGTTCGGCTTGGTGTCCTCCATTACTCTATATTTAACTTGGGGAGTATGGCACATGTTACTCGTGGGTTGGGCTTGGTGTCCTCCATTACTCTATATTTAACTCGGGGAATATGACAAGAGATACTCAAGGGCTCGGCTTGGTGTCCTCCATTACTCTATACTTAACTTGGGGAGTACGGCACATGTTACTCGTGGGTTTGTCTTGTTGTCCTCCATTACTCTATATTTAACTCAGGGAGTATGACAAGTGATACTAGTGGGTTCGACTTGGTGTCCTCCATTACACTATATTTAACTCAGGGAGTATGACACATGTTACTCATGGGTTCCGCTTGGTGTCTTCTATTACTCTATATTTCACTCGGGGAGTATGACAAGTGGTACTCGTGGGTTCTGCTTGGTGTCCTCCATTACTCTATATTTAACTTGAGGAGTATCACACATGTTACTCTTGAGTTCGGCTCGGTTTCCACCTTCACTCCATATTTATCTCGGGGAGTATGACAAGTGATGCTCGTGGGTTCGGCTTGGTGTCCTCCATTACTCTATATTTAACTTGGGGAGTATGACCAGAGACACTCAAGGGCTCGGCTTGGTGTCCTCCATTACTCTATATTTAACATTTAACTCTGGGAGTATGACAAGAGATACTCAAGGGCTCGGCTTGGTGTCCTCCATTACTCTATACTTAACTTGGGGAGTATGGCACATGTTACTCGTGGGTTTGGCTTGGTGTCCTCTATTACTCTATATTTAACTTGGCGAGTATCACACATGATACTCATGGACTCGGCTTGGTGTCCTCTATTACTATATATTTAACTTGGGGAGTATGGCACATGTTACTCGTGGGTTTGGTTTGGTGTCCTCCATTACTCTATATTTAACTTGGGGAGTATGGCACATGTTACTCGTTGGTTCGGCCTGGTGTCCTCCATTACTCTATATTTAACTAGGGGAGTATGGCACATTTTACTCATGGGTTCGGCTTGGTGTCCTCCATTACTCTATATTTATCTTGGGGAGTATGGCAGATGTTACTCGTGGGTCATGCTTGGTGTCCTCCATTACTCTATATTTAACTTAGGGAGTATGGCACATGTTACTCGTGGGTTCGGTTTGGTGTCCTCCATTACTCTATATTTAACTTGGGGAGCATGACCAGTGCTAAGGTGGGTTCGGCTTGGTGTCCTCCATTACTCTATATTTAACTTGGGGAGTATGGCACATTTTACTCATGGGTTCGGCTTGGTGTCCTCCATTACTCTATATTTAACTCAGGAGCATGACAAGAGATACTCATGGGCTCAGCTTGGTGTCCTCCATTACTCTATACTTAACTTGGGGAGTATGGCACACGTTACTCGTTGGTTCGGCTTGTGGTCCTCCATTACTCTATAATTAACTTGGAATGTATGACACATGTTACTCGTGATTCCGCTTGGTGTCCTCTATTACTCTATATTTAACTCAGGGAGTATGACATGTGATATTCGTGCGTTCAGCTTGGTGTCCTCCATTACTCTATATTTATCTCGGGGAGTATGACAAGTGATACTCGGTGGTTCGGCTTGGTGTCCTCCATTACTCTATATTTAATTCAGGGAGCAAGACACATGTTACTCTTGGGATCGGCTTGGTGTCCTCCATTACTTTATATTTAACTTGGGGAGTATGACAAGTGATACTAGGGGGTTCGGCTTGTTGTCCTCCATTACTCTATATTTAACTTGGGGAGCATGACCAGTGTTAAGGTGGGTTCGGCTTGGTGTCCTCCATTACTCTATATTTAACTTGGGGAGTATGTCACATGTTACTCGTGGGTTCGGCTTGGTGTCCTGCATTACTCTATATTTAACTCAGGAGCATGACAAGAGATACTCATGGGCTCAGCTTGGTGTCCTCCATTACTCTATACTTAACTTGGGGAGTATGGCACATGTTACTCGTTGGTTCCGCTTGTGGTCCTCCATTACTCTATATTAAACTCGGGGAGTATGACACGTGATACTCACGGGTTCCGCTTGGTGTCTTCTGTTACTCTATATTTAACTCGGGGAGTATGACAAATGATACTCGTGGGTTCGGCTTGGTGTCCTCCATTACTCTATATTCAACTCAGGGAGTATCACATATGTTACTCATGAGTTCGGCTTGGTGTCCACCATTACTCCATATTTATCTCGGGGAGTATGGCTTGGTGTCCTCCATTACACTATAAGCACCTCAAAACCTTCCTCTTTGCTTCTGCATTCTCTCCCCTCTCCCCTGCTGAACATATAATATTCTTCACTGAAACTGCACTGATTCTGCAACTGGACCACTCTTAACAGCCTCGGTCCTGGGCCCAGTCACTCTCCACTTGAACTGATGCCCTGGAACCCCTCTGCACTGCGGGACTGTCTCTGTATCCCTACAGCCCCCCCCTTTTCCAGCACTTGTTCTGCACTTACCTTGCACTTGCCACCAGCTGGCCCTATTTATTTATTACTTTACGCCACCTACCTTGTACTGCACTTCCCCCCCTCCCCTTCCCCTTGCACTTTTCCCCCTCCCCCACCCCTGCACTTGCGCGATCTGAATGACACTTGGCCTAGTAGGATCGTTGTCTGTCTCCCCTTGTTCCTCCCCTCCCTGCCTTGTCGCGCCTTGAAACACCTGTGAATAGGCGCGTTACAAATGCCATATCATATCATATCATATCATATCATAACTTGGCGAGTATCACACATGAAACTCATGAACTCGGCTTGGTGTCCTCCATTACTCTATATTTATCTTGAGGAGTATGACAAGTGATACTCGTGGGCTCGGCTTGGTGTCCTCCATTACTCTATACTTAACTTGGGGAGTACGGCACATGTTACTCGTGGGTTCGTCTTGTTGTCCTCCATTACTCGATATTTAACTCAGGGAGTATGACAAGTGATACTAGTGGGTTCGGCTTGGTGTCCTCCATTACTCTATATTTATCTCAGGGAGTATGACACATGTTATCCATGGGTTCTGCTTGGTGTCTTCTATTACTCTTTATTTCACTCGGGGAGTATGACAAGTGTTAACGTGGGTTCGGCTTGGTGTCCTCCATTACTCTATACTTAACTTGGGGAGTACGGCACATGTTACTCGTGGGTTCGTCTTGTTGTCCTCCATTACTCGATATTTAACTCAGGGAGTATGACAAGTGATACTAGTGGGTTCGGCTTGGTGTCCTCCATTACTCTATATTTATCTCAGGGAGTATGACACATGTTATCCATGGGTTCTGCTTGGTGTCTTCTATTACTCTTTATTTCACTCGGGGAGTATGACAAGTGTTAACGTGGGTTCGGCTTGGTGTCCTCCATTACTCTATATTTAACTTGGGGAGTATGGAACATTTTACTCGTGGGTTCAGCTTGGTGTCCTCCATTACTGTATATTTAACTTGGGGAGTATGGCACATGTTACTCGTGGGTTCAGCTTGGTGTCCTCCATTACTCTATATTTAACTCGGGGAGTATGACAAGTGATAATAGTGGGTTCGGCTTGGTGTCCTCCATTATTCTATATTTAACTTGGGGACCATGACAAGTGTTAAGGTTGGTTCGGCTTGGTGTCCCCCATTACTCTATATTTAACTTGGGGAGTATGGCACATTTTACTCGTGGGTTCAGCTTGGTGTCCTCCATCACCCTATATTTAACTTGGGGAGTATGGCACATGTTACTCGTGGGTTCGGCTTGGTGTCCTCCATTACTCTATATTTAACTCGGGGAGTATGACAAGAGATACTCATAGGCTCGGACTGGTGTCCTCCATTACTCTATTCTTAACTTGGGGTGTATGGCACATGTTACTCGTGGGTTCGGCTTGTTGTCCTCTATTACTCTATATTTAACTCGTGGAGTATGACAAGTGATACTAGTTAGTTCGGCTTGGTGTGCTCCATTACTCTATATTTAACTTGGGGAGTATGGCGCATGTTACTCTTGGGTTTGGCATTGTGTCGTCCATTACTCAATATTTAACTCAGGGAGTACGACACACGTTACTCATGGGTTCCGCTTGGTGTCTTCTATTACTCTATATTTAACTCAGGGAGTATGACAAGTGATACTCATGGGTTCGGCTTGGTGTCCTCCATTATTCTATATTTAACTCAGGGAGTATCACACATGTTACTCGTGGGTTCGGCTTGGTGTCCACAATTACTCTATATTTAACTCAGGGAGTATGAAAAGAGATACTCATGGGCTCGGCGTGGTGTCCTCCATTACTGTATATTTAACTTGGGGAGTATGGCACATGTTACTCGTGGGTTCAGTTTGGTGTCCTCCATTACTCTATATTTAACTCGGGGAGTATGACAAGTGATACTCAAGGGCTCGGCTTGGTGAACTCCATTACTCTATACTTAACTTGGGGAGTACGGCACATGTTACTCGTGGGTTCGTCTTGTTGTCCTCCATTACTCTATATTTAACTCAGGGAGTATGACAAGTGATACTAGTGGGTTCGGCTTGGTGTCCTCCATTACTCTATATTTATCTCAGGGAGTATGACACATGTTACCCATGGGTTCCGCTTGGTGTCTTCTATTACTCTATATTTCACTTGGGGAGTATGACAAGTGATAATAGTGGGTTCGGCTTGGTGTCATCCATTACTCTATATTTAACTTGGGGAGCATGACAAGTGTTAACGTGGGTTCGGATTGGTGTCCTCCATTACTCTATATTTAACTTGGGGAGTATGGAACATTTTACTCGTGGGTTCAGCTTGGTGTCCTCCATTGCTCTATATTTAACTTGGGGAGTATGGCACATGTTACTCATGGGTTCGACTTGGTGTCCTCCATTACTCTATATTTAACTCGGGGAGTATGACAAGAGATAATCATGCGTTCGGCTTGGTGTCCTCCATTACTCTATATTTAACTTGGGGAGTATGGCACATGCTACTAGTGGGCTTGCCTTAGTGTCCTCCATTACTCTATCTTTAACTCAGGGAGCATGACACATGTTAGTAATGGGTTCCGCTTGGTGTCTTTTATTACTCTATATTTAACTTGTGGAGTATTACAAGTGATACTTGTGGGTTTGGCTTGTGTCCTCCATTACTCTATATTTATCTCGGGGAGTATGACAAGAGATACTCATGCGCTCGGCTTAGTGTCCTCCATTACTCTATATTTAACTTGGGGACTATGACAAGTGACACTAGTGGGTTCAGGTTTGTGTCCTCCATTACTCTATATTTAACTTGGGGAGCATGACAAGTGTTAACGTGGGTTCGGCTTGGTGTCCTCCATTACTCTATATTTAACTTGGGGAGTATGTCGCATGTTACTCGTGGGTTCGCCTTGGTGTCCTCCATTACTCTATATTTAACTCAGGGAGTATGACAAGTGATACTAGTGGGTTCGACTTGGTGTCCTCCATTACACTATATTTAACTCAGGGAGTATGACACATGTTACTCATGGGTTCCGCTTGGTGTCTTCTATTACTCTATATTTCACTCGGGGAGTATGACAAGTGGTACTCGTGGGTTCTGCTTGGTGTCCTCCATTACTCTATATTTAACTTGAGGAGTATCACACATGTAACTCTTGAGTTCGGCTCGGTGTCCACCTTCACTCCATATTTATCTCGGGGAGTATGACAAGTGATGCTCGTGGGTTCGGCTTGGTGTCCTCCATTACTCTATATTTAACTTGGGGAGTATGACCAGAGACACTCAAGGGCTCGGCTTGGTGTCCTCCATTACTCTATATTTAACATTTAACTCTGGGAGTATGACAAGAGATACTCAAGGGCTCGGCTTGGTGTCCTCCATTACTCTATACTTAACTTGGGGAGTATGGCACATGTTACTTGTGGGTTTGGCTAGGTGTCCTCTATTACTCTATATTTAACTTGGCGAGTATCACACATGATACTCATGGACTCAGCTTGGTGTCCTCTATTACTATATATTTAACTTGGGGAGTATGGCACATGTTACTCGTGGGTTTGGTTTGGTGTCCTCCATTACTCTATATTTAACTTGGGGAGTATGGCACATGTTACTCGTTGGTTCGGCCTGGTGTCCTCCATTACTCTATATTTAACTAGGGGAGTATGGCACATTTTACTCATGGGTTCGGCTTGGTGTCCTCCATTACTCTATATTTATCTTGGGGAGTATGGCAGATGTTACTCGTGGGTCATGCTTGGTGTCCTCCATTACTCTATATTTAACTTAGGGAGTATGGCACATGTTACTCGTGGGTTCGGTTTGGTGTCCTCCATTACTCTATAATTAACTTGGAATGTATGACACATGTTACTCGTGATTCCGCTTGGTGTCCTCTATTACTCTATATTTAACTCAGGGAGTATGACATGTGATATTCGTGCGTTCAGCTTGGTGTCCTCCATTACTCTATATTTATCTCGGGGAGTATGACAAGTGATACTCGGTGGTTCGGCTTGGTGTCCTCCATTACTCTATATTTAATTCAGGGAGCAAGACACATGTTACTCTTGGGATCGGCTTGGTGTCCTCCATTACTTTATATTTATCTATGGGAGTATGACAAGTGATACTAGTGGGTTCGGCTTGGTGTCCTCCATTACTCTATATTTAACTTGGGGAGCATGACCAGTGCTAAGGTGGGTTCGGCTTGGTGTCCTCCATTACTCTATATTTAACTTGGGGAGTATGGCACATTTTACTCATGGGTTCGGCTTGGTGTCCTCCATTACTCTATATTTAACTCAGGAGCATGACAAGAGATACTCATGGGCTCAGCTTGGTGTCCTCCATTACTCTATACTTAACTTGGGGAGTATGGCACATGTTACTCGTTGGTTCGGCTTGTGGTCCTCCATTACTCTATAATTAACTTGGAATGTATGACACATGTTACTCGTGATTCCGCTTGGTGTCCTCTATTACTCTATATTTAACTCAGGGAGTATGACATGTGATATTCGTGCGTTCAGCTTGGTGTCCTCCATTACTCTATATTTATCTCGGGGAGTATGACAAGTGATACTCGGTGGTTCGGCTTGGTGTCCTCCATTACTCTATATTTAATTCAGGGAGCAAGACACATGTTACTCTTGGGATCGGCTTGGTGTCCTCCATTACTTTATATTTAACTTGGGGAGTATGACAAGTGATACTAGTGGGTTCGGCTTGTTGTCCTCCATTACTCTATATTTAACTTGGGGAGCATGACCAGTGTTAAGGTGGGTTCGGCTTGGTGTCCTCCATTACTCTATATTTAACTTGGGGAGTATGTCACATGTTACTCGTGGGTTCGGCTTGGTGTCCTGCATTACTCTATATTTAACTCAGGAGCATGACAAGAGATACTCATGGGCTCAGCTTGGTGTCCTCCATTACTCTATACTTAACATGGGGAGTATGGCACATGTTACTCGTTGGTTCCGCTTGTGGTCCTCCATTACTCTATATTAAACTCGGGGAGTATGACACGTGATACTCACGGGTTCCGCTTGGTGTCTTCTGTTACTCTATATTTAACTCGGGGAGTATGACAAATGATACTCGTGGGTTCGGCTTGGTGTCCTCCATTACTCTATATTCAACTCAGGGAGTATCACATATGTTACTCATGAGTTCGGCTTGGTGTCCACCATTACTCCATATTTATCTCGGGGAGTATGGCTTGTTGTCCTCCATTACACTATAAGCACCTCAAAACCTTCCTCTTTGCTTCTGCATTCTCTCCCCTCTCTCCTGCTGAACATCTAATATTCTTCACTGAAACTGCACTGATTCTGCAACTGGACCACTCTTAACAGCCTCGGTCCTGGGCCCAGTCACTCTCCACTTGAACTGATGCCCTGGAACCCCTCTGCACTGCGGGACTGTCTATGTATCCCTACAGCCCCCCCCTTTTCCAGCACTTGTTCTGCACTTACCTTGCACTTGCCACCAGCTGGCCCTATTTATTTATTACTTTACGCCACCTACCTTGTACTGCACTTCCCCCCCTCCCCTTCCCCTTGCACTTTTCCCCCTCCCCCACCCCTGCACTTGCGCGATCTGAATGACACTTGGCCTAGTAGGATCGTTGTCTGTCTCCCCTTGTTCCTCCCCTCCCTGCCTCGTCGCGCCTTGAAACACCTGTGTATAGGCGCGTTACAAATGCCATATCATATCATATCATATCATAACTTGGCGAGTATCACACATGAAACTCATGAACTCGGCTTGGTGTCCTCCATTACTCTATATTTATCTTGAGGAGTATGACAAGTGATACTCGTGGGCTCGGCTTGGTGTCCTCCATTACTCTATACTTAACTTGGGGAGTACGGCACATGTTACTCGTGGGTTCGTCTTGTTGTCCTCCATTACTCGATATTTAACTCAGGGAGTATGACAAGTGATACTAGTGGGTTCGGCTTGGTGTCCTCCATTACTCTATATTTATCTCAGGGAGTATGACACATGTTATCCATGGGTTCTGCTTGGTGTCTTCTATTACTCTTTATTTCACTCGGGGAGTATGACAAGTGTTAACGTGGGTTCGGCTTGGTGTCCTCCATTACTCTATATTTAACTTGGGGAGTATGGAACATTTTACTCGTGGGTTCAGCTTGGTGTCCTCCATTACTGTATATTTAACTTGGGGAGTATGGCACATGTTACTCGTGGGTTCAGCTTGGTGTCCTCCATTACTCTATATTTAACTCGGGGAGTATGACAAGTGATAATAGTGGGTTCGGCTTGGTGTCCTCCATTATTCTATATTTAACTTGGGGAGCATGACAAGTGTTAAGGTTGGTTCGGCTTGGTGTCCCCCATTACTCTATATTTAACTTGGGGAGTATGGCACATTTTACTCGTGGGTTCAGCTTGGTGTCCTCCATCACCCTATATTTAACTTGGGGAGTATGGCACATGTTACTCGTGGGTTCGGCTTGGTGTCCTCCATTACTCTATATTTAACTCGGGGAGTATGACAAGAGATACTCATAGGCTCGGACTGGTGTCCTCCATTACTCTATTCTTAACTTGGGGTGTATGGCACATGTTACTCGTGGGTTCGGCTTGTTGTCCTCTATTACTCTATATTTAACTCGTGGAGTATGACAAGTGATACTAGTTAGTTCGGCTTGGTGTGCTCCATTACTCTATATTTAACTTGGGGAGTATGGCACATGTTACTCGTGGGTTTGGCATTGTGTCGTCCATTACTCAATATTTAACTCAGGGAGTACGACACACGTTACTCATGGGTTCCGCTTGGTGTCTTCTATTACTCTATATTTAACTCAGGGAGTATGACAAGTGATACTCATGGGTTCGGCTTGGTGTCCTCCATTATTCTATGTTTAACTCAGGGAGTATCACACATGTTACTCGTGGGTTCGGCTTGGTGTCCTCCATTACTCTATATTTAACAAAGGCAGTATGATACATGTTACTCGTGGGTTCGGCTTGGTGTCCACAATTACTCTATATTTAACTCAGGGAGTATGAAAAGAGATACTCATGGGCTCGGCGTGGTGTCCTCCATTACTGTATATTTAACTTGGGGAGTATGGCACATGTTACTCGTGGGTTCAGTTTGGTGTCCTCCATTACTCTATATTTAACTCGGGGAGTATGACAAGTGATACTCAAGGGCTCGGCTTGGTGTCCTCCATTACTCTATACTTAACTTGGGGAGTACGGCACATGTTACTCGTGGGTTCGTCTTGTTGTCCTCCATTACTCTATATTTAACTCAGGGAGTATGACAAGTGATACTAGTGGGTTCGGCTTGGTGTCCTCCATTACTCTATATTTATCTCAGGGAGTATGACACATGTTACCCATGGGTTCCGCTTGGTGTCTTCTATTACTCTATATTTCACTTGGGGAGTATGACAAGTGATAATAGTGGGTTCGGCTTGGTGTCATCCATTACTCTATATTTAACTTGGGGAGCATGACAAGTGTTAACGTGGGTTCGGATTGGTGTCCTCCATTACTCTATATTTAACTTTGGGAGTATGGAACATTTTACTCGTGGGTTCAGCTTGGTGTCCTCCATTGCTCTATATTTAACTTGGGGAGTATGGCACATGTTACTCATGGGTTCGGCTTGGTGTCCTCCATTACTCTATATTTAACTCGGGGAGTATGACAAGAGATAATCATGCGTTCGGCTTGGTGTCCTCCATTACTCTATATTTAACTTGGGGAGTATGGCACATGCTACTAGTGGGCTTGTATTAGTGTCCTCCATTACTCTATCTTTAACTCAGGGAGCATGACACATGTTAGTAATGGGTTCCGCTTGGTGTCTTCTATTACTCTATATTTAACTTGTGGAGTATTACAAGTGATACTTGTGGGTTCGGCTTGCGTCCTCCATTACTCTATATTTATCTCGGGTAGTATGACAAGAGGTACTCATGCGCTTGGCTTGGTGTTCTCCATTACTCTATATTTAACTCAGGGAGCATGACACATGTTAGCAATGGGTTCCGCTTGGAGTCTTCTATTACTCTATATTTAACTTGTGGATTATGACAAGTGATACTTGTGGGTTCGGCTTGTGTCCTCCATTACTCTATATTATTTTGGGGAGTATGAGAAGCGATGCTCGTGGGTTCGGCTTGGTGTCCTCCATTACTCTATATTTAACTCAGGGAGTATGACAAGTGATACTAGTGGGTTCGGCTTGGTGTCCTCCATTACTCTATATTTATCTCAGGGAGTATGACAAATGTTACCCATGGGTTCCGCTTGGTGTGTTCTATTACTCTATATTTCACTCGGGGAGTATGACAAGTGGTACTTGTGGGTTCTGCTTGGTGTCCTCCATTATTCTATATTTAAGTCAGGGATCATGACACATGTTACTCTTGGGTTCGGCTTGTTGTCCTCCACTACTCTATATTTAAATTGGGCAGTATGACAAGTGATACTCGTGGGTTCAGCTTGGTGTCCTCCATTACTCTATATTTAATTCAGGGAGCAAGACACATGTTACTCTTGGGATCGGCTTGGTGTCCTCCATTACTTTATATTTAACTTGGGGAGTATGACAAGTGATACTAGTGGGTTCGGCTTGTTGTCCTCCATTACTCTATATTTAACTTGGGGAGCATGACCAGTGTTAAGGTGGGTTCGGCTTGGTGTCCTCCATTACTCTATATTTAACTTGGGGAGTATGTCACATGTTACTCGTGGGTTCGGCTTGGTGTCCTGCATTACTCTATATTTAACTCAGGAGCATGACAAGAGATACTCATGGGCTCAGCTTGGTGTCCTCCATTACTCTATACTTAACATGGGGAGTATGGCACATGTTACTCGTTGGTTCCGCTTGTGGTCCTCCATTACTCTATATTAAACTCGGGGAGTATGACACGTGATACTCACGGGTTCCGCTTGGTGTCTTCTGTTACTCTATATTTAACTCGGGGAGTATGACAAATGATACTCGTGGGTTCGGCTTGGTGTCCTCCATTACTCTATATTCAACTCAGGGAGTATCACATATGTTACTCATGAGTTCGGCTTGGTGTCCACCATTACTCCATATTTATCTCGGGGAGTATGGCTTGTTGTCCTCCATTACACTATAAGCACCTCAAAACCTTCCTCTTTGCTTCTGCATTCTCTCCCCTCTCTCCTGCTGAACATCTAATATTCTTCACTGAAACTGCACTGATTCTGCAACTGGACCACTCTTAACAGCCTCGGTCCTGGGCCCAGTCACTCTCCACTTGAACTGATGCCCTGGAACCCCTCTGCACTGCGGGACTGTCTATGTATCCCTACAGCCCCCCCCTTTTCCAGCACTTGTTCTGCACTTACCTTGCACTTGCCACCAGCTGGCCCTATTTATTTATTACTTTACGCCACCTACCTTGTACTGCACTTCCCCCCCTCCCCTTCCCCTTGCACTTTTCCCCCTCCCCCACCCCTGCACTTGCGCGATCTGAATGACACTTGGCCTAGTAGGATCGTTGTCTGTCTCCCCTTGTTCCTCCCCTCCCTGCCTCGTCGCGCCTTGAAACACCTGTGTATAGGCGCGTTACAAATGCCATATCATATCATATCATATCATAACTTGGCGAGTATCACACATGAAACTCATGAACTCGGCTTGGTGTCCTCCATTACTCTATATTTATCTTGAGGAGTATGACAAGTGATACTCGTGGGCTCGGCTTGGTGTCCTCCATTACTCTATACTTAACTTGGGGAGTACGGCACATGTTACTCGTGGGTTCGTCTTGTTGTCCTCCATTACTCGATATTTAACTCAGGGAGTATGACAAGTGATACTAGTGGGTTCGGCTTGGTGTCCTCCATTACTCTATATTTATCTCAGGGAGTATGACACATGTTATCCATGGGTTCTGCTTGGTGTCTTCTATTACTCTTTATTTCACTCGGGGAGTATGACAAGTGTTAACGTGGGTTCGGCTTGGTGTCCTCCATTACTCTATATTTAACTTGGGGAGTATGGAACATTTTACTCGTGGGTTCAGCTTGGTGTCCTCCATTACTGTATATTTAACTTGGGGAGTATGGCACATGTTACTCGTGGGTTCAGCTTGGTGTCCTCCATTACTCTATATTTAACTCGGGGAGTATGACAAGTGATAATAGTGGGTTCGGCTTGGTGTCCTCCATTATTCTATATTTAACTTGGGGAGCATGACAAGTGTTAAGGTTGGTTCGGCTTGGTGTCCCCCATTACTCTATATTTAACTTGGGGAGTATGGCACATTTTACTCGTGGGTTCAGCTTGGTGTCCTCCATCACCCTATATTTAACTTGGGGAGTATGGCACATGTTACTCGTGGGTTCGGCTTGGTGTCCTCCATTACTCTATATTTAACTCGGGGAGTATGACAAGAGATACTCATAGGCTCGGACTGGTGTCCTCCATTACTCTATTCTTAACTTGGGGTGTATGGCACATGTTACTCGTGGGTTCGGCTTGTTGTCCTCTATTACTCTATATTTAACTCGTGGAGTATGACAAGTGATACTAGTTAGTTCGGCTTGGTGTGCTCCATTACTCTATATTTAACTTGGGGAGTATGGCACATGTTACTCGTGGGTTTGGCATTGTGTCGTCCATTACTCAATATTTAACTCAGGGAGTACGACACACGTTACTCATGGGTTCCGCTTGGTGTCTTCTATTACTCTATATTTAACTCAGGGAGTATGACAAGTGATACTCATGGGTTCGGCTTGGTGTCCTCCATTATTCTATGTTTAACTCAGGGAGTATCACACATGTTACTCGTGGGTTCGGCTTGGTGTCCTCCATTACTCTATATTTAACAAAGGCAGTATGATACATGTTACTCGTGGGTTCGGCTTGGTGTCCACAATTACTCTATATTTAACTCAGGGAGTATGAAAAGAGATACTCATGGGCTCGGCGTGGTGTCCTCCATTACTGTATATTTAACTTGGGGAGTATGGCACATGTTACTCGTGGGTTCAGTTTGGTGTCCTCCATTACTCTATATTTAACTCGGGGAGTATGACAAGTGATACTCAAGGGCTCGGCTTGGTGTCCTCCATTACTCTATACTTAACTTGGGGAGTACGGCACATGTTACTCGTGGGTTCGTCTTGTTGTCCTCCATTACTCTATATTTAACTCAGGGAGTATGACAAGTGATACTAGTGGGTTCGGCTTGGTGTCCTCCATTACTCTATATTTATCTCAGGGAGTATGACACATGTTACCCATGGGTTCCGCTTGGTGTCTTCTATTACTCTATATTTCACTTGGGGAGTATGACAAGTGATAATAGTGGGTTCGGCTTGGTGTCATCCATTACTCTATATTTAACTTGGGGAGCATGACAAGTGTTAACGTGGGTTCGGATTGGTGTCCTCCATTACTCTATATTTAACTTTGGGAGTATGGAACATTTTACTCGTGGGTTCAGCTTGGTGTCCTCCATTGCTCTATATTTAACTTGGGGAGTATGGCACATGTTACTCATGGGTTCGGCTTGGTGTCCTCCATTACTCTATATTTAACTCGGGGAGTATGACAAGAGATAATCATGCGTTCGGCTTGGTGTCCTCCATTACTCTA
Source organism: Ambystoma mexicanum (assembly GCF_040938575.1). Classification (NCBI taxonomy): domain Eukaryota; kingdom Metazoa; phylum Chordata; class Amphibia; order Caudata; family Ambystomatidae; genus Ambystoma; species Ambystoma mexicanum. Next base: position 28,143,338 of record NC_090938.1, on the reverse strand, counting down.
TATTTAACTTGGGGAGTATGGCACATGCTACTAGTGGGCTTGTATTAGTGTCCTCCATTACTCTATCTTTAACTCAGGGAGCATGACACATGTTAGTAATGGGTTCCGCTTGGTGTCTTCTATTACTCTATATTTAACTTGTGGAGTATTACAAGTGATACTTGTGGGTTTGGCTTGTGTCCTCCATTACTCTATATTTATCTCGGGGAGTATGACAAGAGATACTCATGCGCTCGGCTTGGTGTCCTCCATTACTCTATATTTAACTCAGGGAGCATGACACATGTTAGTAATGGGTTCCGCTTGGTGTCTTCTATTACTCTATATGTAACTTGTGGAGTATGACAAGTGATACTTGTGGGTTCGGCTTGTGTCCTCCATTACTCTATATTTATCTCAGGGAGTATGACAAGTGATGCTCGTGGGTTCGGCTTAGTGTCCTCCATTACTCTATATTTAACTTGGCGAGTATCGCACATGTTACTCATGGACTCAGCTTGGTGTCCTCCATTACTCTATATTTAACTTGGGGACTATGACAAGTGACACTAGTGGGTTCAGGTTTGTGTCCTCCATTACTCTATATTTAACTTGGGGAGCATGACAAGTGTTAACGTGGGTTCGGCTTGGTGTCCTCCATTACTCTATATTTAACTTGGGGAGTATGTCGCATGTTACTCGTGGGTTCGCCTTGGTGTCCTCCATTACTCTATATTTAACTCGGGGAGTATGACAAGAGATACTCAAGGGCTCGGCTTGGTGTCCTCCACTACTCTATACTTAACTTGGGGAGTATGGCACATGTTACTCGTGGGTTTTGCTTGGTGTCCTCTATTACTCTATATTTAATTTGGCGAGTATCACACATGATACTCATGGACTCGGCTTGGTGTCCTCTATTACTATATATTTAACTTGGGGTGTATGGCACATGTTACTCGCGGGTTTGGCTTGGTGTCCTCCATTACTCTATATTTAACTTGGAGAGTATCACACATGTTACTCATGGGCTTGGCTTGGTGTCCTCCATTACTCTATATTTAACTTGGGGAGTATGGCACATGTTACTCGTCGGTTCGGCCTGGTGTCCTCCATTACTCTATATTTAACTAGGGGAATATGGCACATTTTACTCATGGGTTCGGCTTGGTGTCCTCCATTACTCTATATTTAACTTGGGGAGTATGGCAGATGTTACTCGTGGGTTCGGCTTGGTGTCCTCCATTACTCTATATTTAACTTAGGGAGTATGGCACATGTTACTCGTGGGTTCGGTTTGGTGTCCTCCATTACTCTATAATTAACTTGGAGTGTATGACACATGTTACTCGTGATTCCGCTTGGTGTCCTCTATTACTCTATATTTAACTTGGGGACTATGACAAGTGATACTCGGTGGTTCGGCTTGGTGTCCTCCATTACTATATATTTAATTCAGGGAGCATGACACATGTTACTCTTGGGATCGGCTTGGTGTCCTCCATTACTTTATATTTAACTTGGGGAGTATGACAAGTGATACTAGTGGGTTCGGCTTGGTGTCCTCCATTACTCTATATTTAACTTTGGGAGCATGACCAGTGTTAAGGTGGGTTCGGCTTGGTGTCCTCCATTACTCTATATTTAACTTGGGGAGTATGGCACATTTTACTCATGGGTTCGGCTTGGTGTCCTCCATTACTCTATATTTAACTTGGGGAGTATGTCACATGTTACCCGTGGGTTGGGCTTGGTGTCCTCCATTACTCTATATTTAACTCGGGAGCATGACAAGAGATACTCATGGGCTTAGCTTGGTGTCCTCCATTACTTTATACTTAACTTGGTTAGTATGGCACATGTTACTCGTTGGTTTGGCTTGTGGTCCTCCATTACTCTATATTTAACTCGGGGAGTATGACACGTGATACTAGTGGGTTCGGCTTGGTGTCCTCCATTACTCTATATTTAACTCGGGGAGTATCACATATGTTACTCATGAGTTCGGCTTGGTGTCCACCATTACTCCATATTTATCTCAGGGAGTATGACACATGTTACTCTTGGGTTCAGCTTGGTGTCCTCCATTACTCTATATTTAACTCAGGCAGTATGACAAGTGATACTCGTGGGTTTGGCATGGTGTCCTCCATTACACTATATTTAACTTGGCGAGTATCACACATGAAACTCATGAACTCGGCTTGGTGTGCTCCATTACTCTATATTTCACTTGGGGAACATGGCACATTTTACTCCTGGGTTCGGCTTGCTGTGCTCCATTACTCTATATTTAACTTGGGGAGTATGACAAGTGATACCAGTGGGTTCGGCTTGGTGTCCTCCATTACTCTATATTTAACTTGTGGAGCATGACAAGTGTTAATGTGGGTTTGGCTTGGTGTCCTCTATTACTCTATATTTAACTTGGGGAGTATGGCACATCTTGCTTATTGGTTCAGCTTGGTGTCCTCCATTACTCTATATTTAACTAGGGAAGTATGGCACATTTTACTCATGGGTTTGGCTTGGTGTCATCCATTACTCTATATTTAACTTGGGCGGTATGGCACATGTTACTCGTGGGTTCGGCTTGGTGGCCTCCATTACTCTATATTTAACTTGGGGAGTATGGCACATGTTATTCGTGGGTTCGGCTTTGTGTCCTCGATTACTCTATAATTAACTCGGGGAGTATGACACATTTTACTCATGGGTTCCGCTTGGTGTCTTCTATTACTCTATATTTAACTTGTGGAGTATGACAAGTGATACTCGTGGGTTAGGCTTGGTGTCTTCCATTACTCTATATTTATCTTGAGGAGTATGACAAGTGATACTCGTGGGTTCTGCTTGGTGTCCTCCATTACTCTATATTTAACTCAGGGAGTATGACATGTGATATTCGTGGGTTCAGCTTGGTGTCCTCCATTACTCTATATTTATCTTGGGGAGTATGACATGTGATACTCATGGGTTCTGCTTGGTGTCCACCATTACTCTATATTTAACTTGGGCGGTATGGCACATGTTACTCGTGGGTTCGGCTTGGTGGCCTCCATTACTCTATATTTAACTTGGGGAGTATGGCACATGTTACTCGTGGGTTTGGCATTGTGTCCTCGATTACTCTATAATTAACTCGGGGAGTATGACACATTTTACTCATGGGTTCCGCTTGGTGTCTTCTATTACTCTATATTTAACTTGTGGAGTATGACAAGTGATACTCGTGGGTTCGGCTTGCTGTCTTCCATTACTCTATATTTATATTGAGGAGTATGACAAGTGATACTCGTGGGTTCTGCTTGGTGTCCTCCATTACTCTATATTTAACTCAGAGAGTATGACATGTGATATTCGTGGGTTCAGCTTGGTGTCCTCCATTACTCTATATTTATCTTGGGGAGTATGACAAGTGATACTCATGGGTTCTGCTTGGTGTCCACCATTAAACTCAGGCAGTATGACAAGTGATACTCGTGGTTTTGGCTTGGTGTCCTCCATTACACTATATTTAACTTGGCGAGTATCACACTTGAAACTCATGAACTCGGCTTGGTGTCCTCCATTACTCTATATTTATCTTGAGGAGTATGACAAGTGATACTCGTGGGCTCGGCTTGGTGTCCTCCATTACTCTATACTTAACTTGGGGAGTACGGCACATGTTACTCGTGGGTTTGTCTCGTTGTCCTCCATTACTCTATATTTAACTCAGGCAGTATGACAAGTGATACTAGTGGGTTCGGCTTGGTGTCCTCCATTATCTATATTTATCTCAGGGAGTATGACACATGTTACCCATGGGTTCCGCTTGGTGTCTTCTATTACTCTATATTTCACTCGGGGAGTATGACAAGTGATACTCGTGGGTTCTGCTTGGTGTCCTCCATTATTCTATATTTAAGTCAGGGATCATGACACATGTTACTCTTGGGTTCGGCTTGTTGTCCTCCACTACTCTATATTTAAATTGCGCAGTATGACAAGTGATACTCGTGGGTTTAGCTTGGTGTCCTCCATTACTCTATATTTAACTTGGCGAGTATCACACATGAAACTCATGGACTCGTCTTGGTGTCTTCTATTACTATATATTTAACTTGGGGATTATGGCACATGTTACTCGTGGGTTCGGCTTGGTGTCCTCCATTACTCTATATTTAACTTGGGGAGTATCACACATGTTACTCATGGGCTTGGCTTGGTGTCCTCCATTACTCTATCTTTAACTTGGGGAGTATGGCACATGTTACTCGAGGGTTCAGCTTCGTGTTCTCCATTACTCTACATTTAACTCGGAGAGTATGACAAGTGATAATAGTGGGTTTGGCTTGGTGCCATCCATTACTCTATATTTAACTTGGGGAGCATGACAAGTGTTAACGTGGGTTTGGCTTGGTGTCCTCCATTACTCTATATTTAACTTGGGGAGTATGGAACATTTTACTCGAGGGTTCAGCTTGGTGTCCTCCATTGCTCTATATTTAACTTTGGGAGTATGGCACATGTTACTCGTGGGTTCAGCTTGGTGTCCTCCATTACTCTATATTTAACTTGGGCAGTATGACAAGAGATACTCATGCGTTCGGCTTGGTGTCCTCCATTACTCTATATTTAACTTGGGGAGTATGGCACATGCTACTAGTGGGCTTGCCTTAGTGTCCTCCATTACTCTATAATTAACTCAGGGAGCATGACACATGTTAGTAATGGGTTCCGCTTGGTGTCTTCTATTACTCTATATTTAACTTGTGGAGTATGACAAGTGATACTTGTGGGTTCGGCTTGTGTCCTCCATTACTCTATATTTATCTCGGGGAGTATGACAAGAGATACTCATGCGCTCGGCTTGGTGTCCTCCATTACTCTATATTTAACTCAGGGAGCATGACACATGTTAGTAATGGGTTCCGCTTGGTGTCTTCTATTACTCTATATTTAACTTGTGGAGTATGACAAGTGATACTTGTGGGTTCGGCTTGTCTCCTCCATTACTCTATATTTATCTCTGGGAGTATGAGAAGTGATGCTCGTGGGTTCGGCTTGGTGTCCTCCATTACTCTATATTTAACTTGGCGAGTATCGCACATGTTACTCATGGACTCAGCTTGGTGTCCTCCATTACTCTATATTTAACTTGGGGAGCATGACAAGTGTTAACGTGGGTTCGGCTTGGGGTCCTCCATTACTCTATATTTAACTTGGGAGTATGGCACATGTTATTCGTGGGTTCGGCTTGGTGTCCTCCATTACTCTATATTTAACTCAGGGAGTATGACAAGAGATACTCGTGGGCTCGGCTTGGTGTCCTCCATTACTCTATATTTATCTCAGGGAGTATGACACATGTTACCCATGGGTACCGCTTGGTGTCTTCTATTACTCTATATTTCACTCGGGGAGTATGACAAGTGATACTCGTGGGTTCTACTTGGTGTCCTCCATTATTCTATATTTAAGTCAGGGATCATGACACATGTTACTCTTGGGTTCGGCTTGTTGTCCTCCACTACTCTATGTATAAATTGGGCAGTATGACAAGTGATACTCGTGGGTTCAGCTTGGTGTCCTCCATTACTCTATATTTAACTTGGAGAGCATGACAAGTGTTAACGTGGGTTCGGCTTGGTGTCCTCCATTACTCTATATTTAACTTGGGGAGTATGGAACATTTTACTCGTAGGATCAGCTTGGTGTCCTCCATTGCTCTATATTTAACTTGGGGAGTATGGCACATGTTACTCGTGGGTTCAGCTTGGTGTCCTTCATTACTCTATATTTAACTTGGGGAGTATGACAAGAGATACTCATGCGTTCGGCTTGGTGTCCTCAATTACTCTATATTTAACTTGGGGAGTATGGCACATGCTACTAGTGGGCTTGCCTTAGTGTCCTCCATTACTCTATACTTAACTTGGGGAGTATGACAAGAGATACTCATGCGCTCGGCTTGGTGTCCTCCATTACTCTATATTTAACTCAGGGAGCATGACACATGTTAGTAATGGGTTCCGCTTGGTCTCTTCTATTACTCTATATTTAACTTGTGGAGTATGACAAGTGATACTTGTGGGTTCGGCTTGTGTCCTCCATTACCCTATATTTATCTCTGGGAGTATGAGAAGTGATGCTCGTGGGTTCGGCTTGGTGTCCTCCATTACTCTATATTTAACTTGGCGAGTATCGCACATGTTACTCATGGACTCATCTTGGTGTCCTCCATTACTCTATATTTAACTTGGGGACTATGACAAGTGATACTAGTGGGTTCGGGTTCGTGTCCTCCATTACTCTATATTTTACTTGGGGAGCATGACAAGTGTTAACGTGGGTTCGGCTTGGTGTCCTCCATTACTCTATATTTAACTTGGGGAGTATGGCACATGTTACTCGTGGGTTCGGCTTGGTATCCTCCATTACTCTATATTTAACTCGGGGAGTATGACAAGAGATACTCGTGGGCTTGGCTTGGTGTCCTCCATTACTCTATACTTAACTTGGGGAGTACGGCACATGTTACTCGTGGGTTCGTCTTGTTGTCCTCCATTACTCTATATTTAACTCAGGGAGTATAACAAGTGATACTAGTGGGTTCGGCTTGGTGTCCTCCATTACTCTATATTTATCTCAGGGAGTATGACAAATGTTACCCATGGGTTCCGCTTGGTGTGTTCTATTACTCTATATTTCACTCGGGGAGTATGACAAGTGGTACTCGTGGGTTCTGCTTGGTGTCCTCCATTATTCTATATTTAAGTCAGGGATCATGACACATGTTACTCTTGGGTTCGGCTTGTTGTCCTCCACTACTCTATATTTAAATTGGGCAGTATGACAAGTGATACTCGTAGGTTCAGCTTGGTGTCCTCCATTACTCTATATTTAACTTGGCGAGTATCACACATGAAACTCATGGACTCGGCTTGGTGTCCTCTATTACTATATATTTAACTTGGGGATTATGGCACATGTTACTCGTGGGTTCGGCTTGGTGTCCTCCATTACTCTATATTTAACTTGGAGAGTATCACACATGTTACTCATGGGCTTGGCTTGGTGTCCTCCATTACTCTATATTTAACTTGGGGAGTATGGCACATGTTACTCGAGGGTTCAGCTTCGTGTCCTCCATTACTCTACATTTAACTCGGGGAGTATGACAAGTGATAATAGTGGGTTAAGCTTGGTGTCATCCATTACTCTATATTTAACTTGGGGAGCATGACAAGTGTTAACGTGGGTTCGGCTTGGTATCCTCCATTACTCTATATTTTACTTGGGGAGTATAGAACATTTTACTCGTGGGTTCAGCTTGGTGTCCTCCATTGCTCTATATTTAACTTGTGGAGTATGACAAGTGATACTTGTGGGTTCGGCTTGTGTCCTCCATTACCCTATATTTATCTCGGGGAGTATGAGAAGTGATGCTCGTGTGTTCGGCTTGGTGTCATCCATTACTCTATATTTAACTTGGCGAGTATCGCACATGTTACTCATGGACTCAGCTTGGTGTCCTCCAATTCTCTATATTTAACTTGGGGACTATGACAAGTGATACTAGTGGGTTCGGGTTTGTGTCCTCCATTACTCTATATTTATCTCAGGGAGTATGACAAATGTTACCCATGGGTTCCGCTTGGTGTGTTCTATTACTCTATATTTCACTCGGGGAGTATGACAAGTGGTACTTGTGGGTTCTGCTTGGTGTCCTCCATTATTCTATATTTAAGTCAGGGATCATGACACATGTTACTCTTGGGTTCGGCTTGTTGTCCTCCACTACTCTATATTTAAATTGGGCAGTATGACAAGTAATACTCGTGGGTTCAGCTTGGTGTCCTCCATTACTCTATATTTAACTTGGCGAGTATCACACAAGAAACTCATGGACTCGGCTTGGTGTCCTCTATTACTATATATTTAACTTGGGGATTATGGCACATGTTACTTGTGGGTTCGGCTTGGTGTCCTCCATTACTCTATATTTAACTTGGAGAGTATCACACATGTTACTCATGGGCTTGGCTTGGTGTCCTCCATTACTCTATATTTAACTTGGGGAGTATGGCACATGTTACTCGAGGGTTCAGCTTCGTGTCCTCCATTACTCTACATTTAACTCGGGGAGTATGACAAGTGATAATAGTGGGTTCAGCTTGGTGTCATCCATTACTCTAAATTTAACTTGGGGAGCATAACAAGTGTTAACGTGGGTTCGGCTTGGTATCCTCCATTACTCTATATTTTACTTGGGGAGTATGGAACATTTTACTCGTGGGTTCAGCTTGGTGTCCTCCATTGCTCTATGTTTAACTTGGGGAGTATGGCACATGTTACTCGTGGGTTCAGCTTGGTGTCCTCCATTATTCTATATTTAACTTGGGGAGTATGACAAGAGATACTCATGCGTTCGGCTTGGTGTCCTCCATTACTCTATATTTAACTTGGGGAGTATGGCACATGCTACTAGTGGGCTTGCCTTAGTGTCCTCCATTACTCTATATTTAACTCAGGGAGCATGACACATGTTAGTAATGGGTTCCGCTTGGTGTCTTCTATTACTCTATATTTAACTTGTCGAGTATGACAAGTGATACTTGTGGGTTCGGCTTGTGTCCTCCATTACTCTATATTTATCTCGGGTAGTATGACAAGAGATACTCATGCGCTCGGCTTGGTGTTCTCCATTACTCTATATTTAACTCAGGGAGCATGACACATGTTAGCAATGGGTTCCGCTTGGAGTCTTCTATTACTCTATATTTAACTTGTGGAGTATGACAAGTGATACTTGTGGGTTCGGCTTGTGTCCTCCATTACTCTATATTTATCTTGGGGAGTATGAGAAGTGATGCTCGTGGGTTCGGCTTGGTGTCCTCCATTACTCTATATTTAACTTGGCGAGTATCGCACATGTTACTCATCGACTCAGCTTGGTGTCCTCCATTACTCTATATTTAACTTGGGGCTATGACAAGTGATACTAGAAGGTTCGGGTTCGTGTCCTCCATTACTCTATATTTAACTTGAGGAGCATGACAAGAGTTAACGTGGGTTCGGCTTGGTGTCCTCCATTACTCTATATTTAACTTGGGGAGTATGGCACATGTTACTTGTGGGTTGGGCTTGGTGTCCTCCATTACTCTATATTTAACTCGGGGAGTATGACAAGAGATACTCAAGGGCTCGGCTTGGTGTCCTCCATTACTCTATACTTAACTTGGGGAGTACGGCACATGTTACTCGTGGGTTTGTCTTGTTGTCCTCCATTACTCTATATTTAACTCAGGGAGTATGACAAGTGATACTAGTGGGTTCGACTTGGTGTCCTCCATTACACTATATTTAACTCAGGGAGTATGACACATGTTACTCATGGGTTCCGCTTGGTGTCTTCTATTACTCTATATTTCACTCGGGGAGTATGACAAGTGGTACTCGTGGGTTCTGCTTGGTGTCCTCCATTACTCTATATTTAACTTGAGGAGTATCACACATGTTACTCTTGAGTTCGGCTCGGTGTCCACCTTCACTCCATATTTATCTCGGGGAGTATGACAAGTGATGCTCGTGGGTTCGGCTTGGTGTCCTCCATTACTCTATATTTAACTTGGGGAGTATGACCAGAGACACTCAAGGGCTCGGCTTGGTGTCCTCCATTACTCTATATTTAACATTTAACTCTGGGAGTATGACAAGAGATACTCAAGGGCTCGGCTTGGTGTCCTCCATTACTCTATACTTAACTTGGGGAGTATGGCACATGTTACTCGTGGGTTTGGCTTGGTGTCCTCTATTACTCTATATTTAACTTGGCGAGTATCACACATGATGCTCATGGACTCGGCTTGGTGTCCTCTATTACTATATATTTAACTTGGGGAGTATGGCACATGTTACTCGTGGGTTTGGTTTGGTGTCCTCCATTACTCTATATTTAACTTGGAGAGTATCACACATGTTACTCATGGGCTTGGCTTGGTGTCCTCCATTACTCTATATTTAACTTGGGGAGTATGGCACATGTTACTAGTTGGTTCGGCCTGGTGTCCTCCATTACTCTATATTTAACTAGGGGAGTATGGCACATTTTACTCATGGGTTCGGCTTGGTGTCCTCCATTACTCTATATTTATCTTGTGGAGTATGGCAGATGTTACTCGTGGGTTATGCTTGGTGTCCTCCATTACTCTATATTTAACTTAGGGAGTATGGCACATGTTACTCGTGGGTTCGGTTTGGTGTCCTCCATTACTCTATAATTAACTTGGAATGTATGACACATGTTACTCGTGATTCCGCTTGGTGTCCTCTATTACTCTATATTTAACTCAGGGAGTATGACATGTGATATTCGTGCGTTCAGCTTGGTGTCCTCCATTACTCTATATTTATCTCGGGGAGTATGACAAGTGATACTCGGTGGTTCGGCTTGGTGTCCTCCATTACTCTATATTTAATTCAGGGAGCAAGACACATGTTACTCTTGGGATCGGCTTGGTGTCCTCCATTACTTTATATTTAACTATGGGAGTATGACAAGTGATACTAGTGGGTTCGGCTTGGTGTCCTCCATTACTCTATATTTAACTTGGGGAGCATGACCAGTGCTAAGGTGGGTTCGGCTTGGTGTCCTCCATTACTCTATATTTAACTTGGGGAGTATGGCACATTTTACTCATGGGTTCGGCTTGGTGTCCTCCATTACTCTATATTTAACTCAGGAGCATGACAAGAGATACTCATGGGCTCAGCTTGGTGTCCTCCATTACTCTATACTTAACTTGGGGAGTATGGCACATGTTACTCGTTGGTTCGGCTTGTGGTCCTCCATTACTCTATAATTAACTTGGAATGTATGACACATGTTACTCGTGATTCCGCTTGGTGTCCTCTATTACTCTATATTTAACTCAGGGAGTATGACATGTGATATTCGTGCGTTCAGCTTGGTGTCCTCCATTACTCTATATTTATCTCGGGGAGTATGACAAGTGATACTCGGTGGTTCGGCTTGGTGTCCTCCATTACTCTATATTTAATTCAGGGAGCAAGACACATGTTACTCTTGGGATCGGCTTGGTGTCCTCCATTACTTTATATTTAACTTGGGGAGTATGACAAGTGATACTAGTGGGTTCGGCTTGTTGTCCTCCATTACTCTATATTTAACTTGGAGAGCATGACCAGTGTTAAGGTGGGTTCGGCTTGGTGTCCTCCATTACTCTATATTTAACTTGGGGAGTATGTCACATGTTACTCGTGGGTTCGGCTTGGTGTCCTGCATTACTCTATATTTAACTCAGGAGCATGACAAGAGATACTCATGGGCTCAGCTTGGTGTCCTCCATTACTCTATACTTAACTTGGGGAGTATGGCACATGTTACTCGTTGGTTCCGCTTGTGGTCCTCCATTACTCTATATTAAACTCGGGGAGTATGACACGTGATACTCACGGGTTCCGCTTGGTGTCTTCTGTTACTCTATATTTAAGTCGGGGAGTATGACAAATGATACTCGTGGGTTCGGCTTGGTGTCCTCCATTTCTCTATATTCAACTCAGGGAGTATCACATATGTTACTCATGAGTTCGGCTTGGTGTCCACCATTACTCCATATTTATCTCGGGGAGTATGGCTTGGTGTCCTCCATTACACTATAAGCACCTCAAAACCTTCCTCTTTGCTTCTGCATTCTCTCCCCTCTCCCCTGCTGAACATCTAATATTCTTCACTGAAACTGCACTGATTCTGCAACTGGACCACTCTTAACAGCCTCCGTCCTGGGCCCAGTCACTCTCCACTTGAACTGATGCCCTGGAACCCCTCTGCACTGCGGGACTGTCTCTGTATCCCTACAGCCCCCCCCCTTTTCCAGCACTTGTTCTGCACTTACCTTGCACTTGCCACCAGCTGGCCCTATTTATTTATTACTTTACGCCACCTACCTTGTACTGCACTTCCCCCCTCCCCTTCCCCTTGCACTTTTCCCCCTCCCCCACCCCTGCACTTGCGCGATCTGAATGACACTTGGCCTAGTAGGATCGTTGTCTGTCTCCCCTTGTTCCTCCCCTCCCTGCCTCGTCGCGCCTTGAAACACCTGTGTATAGGCACGTTACAAATGCCATATCATATCATATCATATCATATCATAACTTGGCGAGTATCACACATGAAACTCATGAACTCGGCTTGGTGTCCTCCATTACTCTATATTTATCTTGGGGAGTACGGCACATGTTACTCGTGGGTTCGTCTTGTTGTCCTCCATTACTCGATATTTAACTCAGGGAGTATGACAAGTGATACTAGTGGGTTCGGCTTGGTGTCCTCCATTACTCTATATTTATCTCAGGGAGTATGACACATGTTATCCATGGGTTCTGCTTGGTGTCTTCTATTACTCTTTATTTCACTCGGGGAGTATGACAAGTGTTAACGTGGGTTCGGCTTGGTGTCCTCCATTACTCTATATTTAACTTGGGGAGTATGGAACATTTTACTCGTGGGTTCAGCTTGGTGTCCTCCATTACTGTATATTTAACTTGGGGAGTATGGCACATGTTACTCGTGGGTTCAGCTTGGTGTCCTCCATTACTCTATATTTAACTCGGAGAGTATGACAAGTGATAATAGTGGGTTCGGCTTGGTGTCCTCCATTATTCTATATTTAACTTGGGGAGCATGACAAGTGTTAAGGTTGGTTCGGCTTGGTGTCCCCCATTACTCTATATTTAACTTGGGGAGTATGGCACATTTTACTCGTGGGTTCAGCTTGGTGTCCTCCATCACCCCATATTTAACTTGGGGAGTATGGCACATGTTACTCGTGGGTTCGGCTTGGTGTCCTCCATTACTCTATATTTAACTCGGGGAGTATGACAAGAGATACTCATAGGCTCGGCTTGGTGTCCTCCATTACTCTATTCTTAACTTGGGGTGTATGGCACATGTTACTCGTGGGTTCGGCTTGTTGTCCTCTATTACTCTATATTTAACTCGTGGAGTATGACAAGTGATACTAGTTAGTTCGGCTTGGTGTGCTCCATTACTCTATATTTAACTTGGGGAGTATGGCACATGTTACTCGTGGGTTTGGCATTGTGTCGTCCATTACTCAATATTTAACTCAGGGAGTACGACACACGTTACTCATGGGTTCCGCTTGGTGTCTTCTATTACTCTATATTTAACTCAGGGAGTATGACAAGTGATACTCATGGGTTCGGCTTGGTGTCCTCCATTATTCCATATTTAACTCAGGGAGTATCACACATGTTACTCGTGGGTTCGGCTTGGTGTCCTCCATTACTCTATATTTAACAAAGGCAGTATGATACATGTTACTCGTGGGTTCGGCTTGGTGTCCACAATTACTCTATATTTAACTCAGGGAGTATGAAAAGAGATACTAATGGGCTCGGCGTGGTGTCCTCCATTACTCAATATTTAACTTGGTGAGTATGGCACATGTTACTTGTGGGTTCAGATTGGTGTTGTCCATTACTCTATATTTAACTCAGGAAGTATGACAAGTGATACTAGTGGGTTTGGCTTGGTGTCCTCCATTATTCTATATTTAACTGGGGGAGTATGGCACATGTTACTCGTGGGTTTGGCTTGGTGTCTTCTATTACTCTATATTTAACTTGGGGAGTATCACACATGTTACTGTGGGTTCGGCTTGGTGTCCTCCATTACTCTATATTTAACTCGGGGAGTATGACAAGAGATACACAAGGGCTCAGCTTGGTGTCCTCCATTACTCTATACTTAACTTGGGGAGTACGGCACATGTTACTCGTGGGTTTGTCTTGTTGTCCTCCATTACTCTATATTTAACTCAGGGAGTATGACAAGTGATACTAGTGGGTTCGACTTGGTGTCCTCCATTACACTATATTTAACTCAGGGAGTATGACTCATGTTACTCATGGGTTCCGCTTGGTGTCTTCTATTACTCTATATTTCACTCGGGGAGTATGACAATTGATACTCGTGGGTTCTGCTTGGTGTCCTCCATTACTCTATATTTAACTTGAGGAGTATCTCACATGTTACTCTTGAGTTCGGCTTGGTGTCCTCCATTACTCTATATTTAACTTGGGGAGTATGACAAGTGTTAACGTGGGTTTGGCTTGGTGTCCTCCATTACTGTATATTTAACGTGGGGAGTATGGCACATGTTACTCGTGGGTTCAGCTTGGTGTCCTCCATTAATCTATATTTAACCTGGGGAGTATGACAAGTGATAATAGTGGGTTCGGCTTGGTGTCCTACATTATTCTATATTTAACTTGGGGAGCATGACAAGTGTTAAGGTTGGTTCGGCTTGGTGTCCCCATTACTCTATATTTAACTTGGGGAGTATGGCACATTTTACTCGTGGGTTCGGCTTGGTGTCCTCCATCACTGTATATTTAACTTGGGGAGTATGGCACATGTTACTCTTGGGTTCGGCTTGGTGTCCTCCATTACTCTATATTTAACTCGGGGAGTATGACAAGAGATACTCATAGGCTCGGCTTGGTGTCCTCCATTACTCTATTCTTAACTTGGGGAGTATGGCACATGTTACTCGTGGGTTCAGCTTGTTGTCCTCCATTACTCTATATTTAACTCGTGGAGTATGACAAGTGATACTAGTGAGTTGGGCTTGGTGTCCTCCATTACTCTATATTTAACTTGGGGAGTATGGCACATGTTACTCGTGGGCTTGGCTTTGTGTCCTCCATTATTCTATATTTAACTCGGGGAGTATCACACATGTTACTTGTGGGTTCGGGTTGGTGTCCTCCATTACTCTATATTTATCTCGGGGAGTATGACAAATGATACTCGTGGGTTCTGCTTGGGGTCCTCCATTACTCTATATTTAACTTGGCAAGTATCACACATGTTACTCATGAACTCAGCTTAGTGTCCTCCATTACTCTATATTTAACTTAGGTACTATGACAAGTGATACTAGTGGGTTCGGGTTGGTGTCCTCCATTACTCTATATTTAACTTGGGGAGCATGACAAGTGTTAACGTGGGTTTGGCTTGGTGTCCTCCATTACTCTATATTTAACTTGGGGAGTATGGCACATGTTACTCGTGGGTTCGGCTTGTTGTCCTCCATTACTCTATATTTAACTCGTGGAGTATGACTAGTGATACTAGTGAGTTCGGCTTGGTGTCCTCCATTACCCTATATTTAACTTGGGGAGTATGGCACATGTTACTCGTGGGTTTGGCTTTGTGTCCTCCATTACTCAATATTTAACTCAGGGAGTATGACACACGTTACTCATGGGTTCCGCTTGGTGTCTTCTATTACTCTATATTTAACTTGGGGAGCATGACAAGTGTTAACGTGGGTTTGGCTTGGTGTCTTCCATTACTCTATATTTAACTTGGGGAGTATGGCACATGTTACTCGTGGGTTCGGCTTGGTGTCCTCCATTACTCTATATTTAACTCAGGGAGTATGACAAGTGATACTAGTGGGTTCGGCTTGGTGTCCTCCATTACTCTATATTTATCTCAGGGAGTATGACACATGTTAGCCATGGGTTCCGCTTGGTGTCTTCTATTACTCTATATTTCACTCGGGGAGTATGATAAGTGATAATAGTGGGATCGGCTTGGTGTCATCCATTACTCTATATTTAACTTGGGGAGCATGACAAGTGTTAACGTGGGTTCGGCTTGGTGTCCTCCATTACTCTATATTTAACTTGGGGAGTATGGAACATTTTACTCGTGGGTTCAGCTTGGTGTCCTCCATTGCTCTATATTTAACTTGGGGAGTATGGCACATGTTACTCATGGGTTCGGCTTGGTGTCCTCCATTACTCTATATTTAACTCGGGGAGTATGACAAGTGATACTCATGGGTTTGGCTTGGTGTCTTCCATTATTCTATATTTAACTCGGGGAGTATCACACATGTTACTCTTGGGTTCGGGTTGGTGTCCTCCATTACTCTATATTTATCAAAGGCAGTATGATACATGTTACTCGTGGGTTTGGCTTGGTGTCCTCCATTACTCTATATTTAACTCAGGGAGTATGAAAAGAGATACTCATGGGCTCGGCGTGGTGTCCTCCATTACTGTATATTTAACTTGGGGAGTATGGCACATGTTACTCGTGGGTTCAGTTTGGTGTCCTCCATTACTCTATATTTAACTCGGGGAGTATGACAAGTGATACTAGTGGGTTCGGCTTGGTGTCCTACATTATTCTATATTTAACTTGGGGAGCATGACAAGTGTTAACGTTGGTTCGGCTTGGTGTCCTCCATTACTCTATATTTAACTTGGGGAGTATGGCACATTTTACTCGTGGGTTCGGCTTGGTGTCCTCCATTGCTCTATATTTAACTTGGGGAGTATGGCACATGTTACTCGTGGGTTCGGCTTGGTGTCCTCCATTACTCTATGTTTAACTCGAGGAGTATGACAATAGATACTCATGCATTCGGCTTGGTGTCCTCCATTACTCTATATTTAACTTGGAGAGTATGGCACATGCTACTAGTGGGCTTTACTTAGCGTCCTCCATTACTCTATATTTAACTCAGGGAGCATGACACATGTTAGTAATGGGTTCCGCTTGGTGTCTTCTATTACTCTATATTTAACTTGTGGAGTATGACAAGTGATACTTGTGGGTTCGGCTTGTGTCCTCCATTAATCTATATTTATCTCGGGGAGTATGACAAGTGATACTCGTGGGTTCTGCTTGGTGTACTCCATTACTCTATATTTAAGTCAGGGAGCATGACACATGTTACTCTTGGGTTCGGCTTGGTTTCCTCCATTACTCTATATTTATCTCGGGGAGTATGACAAGTGATGCTCGTGGGTTCGGCTTGGGGTCCTCCATTACTCTATATTTAACTTGGCAAGTATCACACATGTTACTCATGAACTCAGCTTAGTGTCCTCCATTACTCTATATTTAACTTAGGGACTATGACAAGTGATACTAGTGGGTTCGGGTTGGTGTCCTCCATTACTCTATATTTAACTTGGGGAGCATGACAAGTGTTAACGTGGGTTTGGCTTGGTGTCCTCCATTACTCTATATTTAACTTGGGGAGTATGGCACATGTTACTCGTGGGTTCGGCTTGGTGTCCTCCATTACTCTATATTTAACTCAGGGAGTATGACAAGTGATACTAGTGGGTTCGGCTTGGTGTCCTCCATTACTCTATATTTATCTCAGGGAGTATGACACATGTTACCCATGGGTTCCGCTTGGTGTCTTCTATTACTCTATATTTAACTCGGGGAGTATGACAAGTGATAATAGTGGGTTCGGCTTGGTGTCATCCATTACTCTATATTTAACTTGGGGAGCATGACAAGTGTTAACGTGGGTTCGGCTTGGTGTCCTCCATTACTCTATATTTAACTTGGGGAGTATGGAACATTTTACTCGTGGGTTCAGCTTGGTGTCCTCCATTGCTCTATATTTAACTTGGGGAGTATGGCACATGTTACTCGTGGGTTCGGCTTGGTGTCTCCATTACTCTATATTTAACTGGGGGAGTATGACAAGAGATAATCATGCGTTCGGCTTGGTGTCCTCTATTACTCTATATTTAACTTGGGGAGTATGGCACATGCTACTAGTGGGCTTGCCTTAGTGTCGTCCATTACTCTATATTTAACTCAGGGAGCATGACACATGTTAGTAATGGGTTCCGCTTGGTGTCTTCTATTACTCTATATTTAACTTGTGGAGTATGACAAGTGATACTTGAGGGTTTGGCTTGTGTCCTCCATTACTCTATATTTATCTCGGGGAGTATGACAAGAGATACTCATGCGCTCGGCTTGGTGTCCTCCATTACTCTATATTTAACTCAGGGAGCATGACACATGTTAGTAATGGGTTCCGCTTGGTGTTTTCTATTACTCTATATTTAACTTGTGGAGTATGACAAGTGATAATTGTGGGTTTGGCTTGTGTCCTCCATTACTCTATATTTATCTCGGGGAGTATGACAAGTGATGCTCGTGGGTTCGGCTTAGTGTCCTTCATTACTCTATATTTAACTTGGCGAGTATTGCACATGTTACTCATGGACTCAGCTTGGTGTCCTCCATTACTCTATATTTAACTTGGGGACTCTGACAAGTGATACTAGTGGGTTCGGGTTCGTTTCCTCCATTACTCTATATTTAACTTGGGGAGCATGACAAGTGTTAACGTGGGTTCGGCTTGGTGTCCTCCATTACTCTATATTTAACTTGGGGAGTATGGCACATGTTACTCGTGGGTTCGGCTTGGTGTCCTCCATTACTCTATATTTAACTCGGGGAGTATGACAAGAGAAACTCAAGGGCTTGGCTTGGTGTCCTCCATTACTCTATACTTAACTTGGGGAGTATGGCACATGTTACTCGTGGGTTTGGCTTGGTCTCGTCTATTACTCTATATTTAACTTGGCGAGTATCACACATGATACTCATGGACTCGGCTTGGTGTCCTCTATTACTATATATTTAACTTGGGGAGTATGGCATATGTTACTCGCGGGTTTGGCTTGGTGTCCTCCATTACTCTATATTTAACTTGGAGAGTATCACATATGTTACTCATGGGCTTGGCTTGGTGTCCTCCATTACTCTATACTTAACTTGGGGAGTATGGCACATGTTACTCGTTGGTTCGGCCTGGTGTCCTCCATTACTCTATATTTAACTAGGAGAGTATGGCACATTTTACTCATGGGTTCGGCTTGGTGTCCTCCATTACTCTATATTTAACTTGGGGAGTATGGCAGATGTTACTTGTGGGTTCGGCTTGGTGTCCTCCATTACTCTATATTTAACTTAGGGAGTATGGCACATGTTACTCGTGGGTTCGGTTTGGTTTCCTCCATTACTCTATAATTAACTTGGAGTGTATGACACATGTTACTCGTTATTCTGCTTGGTGTCCTCTATTACTCTATATTTAACTCAGGGAGTATGACATGTGATATTCGTGCGTTCAGCTTGGTGTCCTCCATTACTCTATATTTATCTTGGGGAGTATGACAAGTGATACTCGGTGGTTCGGCTTGGTGTCCTCCATTACTATATATTTAATTCAGGGAGCATGACACATGTTACTCTTGGGATCGGCTTGGTGTCCTCCATTACTTTATATTTAACTTGGGGAGTATGACAAGTGATACTAGTGGGTTCGACTTGGTGTCCTCCATTACTCTATATTTAACTTGGGGAGCATGACCAGTTTTAAGGTGGGTTCGGCTTGGTGTCCTCCATTACTCTATATTTAACTTGGGGAGTATAGCACATTTTACTCATGGGTTCGGCTTGGTGTCCTCCATTACTCTATATTTAACTCAGGAGCATGACAAGAGATACTCATGGGCTCAGCTTGGTGTCCTCCATTACTCTATACTTAACTTGGTTAGTATGGCACATGTTACTCGTTGGTTCGGCTTGTGGTCCTCCATTACTCTATATTTAACTCGGGGAGTATGACACGTGATACTAGTGGGTTCGGCTTGGTGTCCTCCATTACTCTATATTTAACTCGGGGAGTATCACATATGTTACTCATGAGTTTGGCTTGGTGTCCACCATTACTCCATATTTATCTCGGGGAGTATGACACATGTTACTCTTTGGTTCGGCTTGGTGTCCTTCATTACTCTATATTTAACTCAGGCAGTATGACAAGTGATACTCGTGGGTTTGGCTTGGTGTTCTCCATTACACTATATTTAACTTGGCGAGTATCACACATGAAACTCATGAACTCGGCTTGGTGTGCTCCATTACTCTATATTTCACTTGGGGAACATGGCACATTTTACTCATGGGTTCCGCTTGGTGTCTTCTATTACTCTATATTTAACTTGTGGAGTATGACAAGTGATACTTGTGGGTTCGGCTTGTGTCCTCCATTACTCTATATTTATCTCGGGGAGTATCACAAGAGATACTCATGCGCTCGGCTTGGTGTCCTCCATTACTCTATATTTAACTCAGGGAGCATGACACATGTTAGTAATGGGTTCCGCTTGGTGTCTTCTATTACTCTATATTTAACTTGTGGAGTATGACAAGTGATACTTGTGGGTTCGGCTTGTGTCCTCCATTACGCTATATTTATCTCGGGCAGTATGACAAGTGATGCTAGTGGGTTCGGCTTAGTGTCCTTCATTACTCTATATTTAACTTGGCGAGTATCGCACATGTTACTCATGGACTCAGCTTGGTGTCCTCCATTACTCTATATTTAACTTGGGGACTATGACAAGTGATACTAGTGGGTTTGGGTTCGTGTCCTCCATTACTCTATATTTAACTTGGGGAGCATGACAAGTGTTAACGTGGGTTCGGCTTTGTGTCCTCCATTACTCTATATTTAACTTGGGGAGTATGGCACATGTTACTCGTGGGTTCGGCTTGGTGTCCTCCATTACTCTATATTTAACTCGGGGAGTATGACAAGAGATACTCAAGGGCTCGGCTTGGTGTCCTCCATTACTCTATACTTAACTTGGGGAGTATGGCACATGTTACTCGTGGGTTTGGCTTGGTGTCCTCTATTACTCTATATTTAACTTGGCGAGTATCACACATGATACTCATGGACTCGGCTTGGTGTCCTCTATTACTATATATTTAACTTGGGGAGTATTGCACATGTTAATCGCGGGTTTGGCTTGGTGTCCTCCATTACTCTATATTTAACTTGGAGAGTATCACACATGTTACTCATGGGCTTGGCTTGGTGTCCTCCATTACTCTATACTTAACTTGGGGAGTATGGCACATGTTACTCGTTGGTTCGGCCTGGTGTCCTCCATTACTCTATATTTAACTAGGAGAGTATGGCACATTTTACTCATGGGTTCGGCTTGGTGTCTTCCATTACTCTATATTTAACTTAGGGAGTATGGCACATGTTACTCATAGGTTCGGTTTGGTTTCCTCCATTACTCTATAATTAACTTGGAGTGTATGACACATGTTACTCATGATTCCGCTTGTTGTCCTCTATTACTCTATATTTAACTCAGGGAGTATGACATGTGATATTCGTGCGTTCAGCTTGGTGTCCTCCATTACTCTATATTTATCTCGGGGAGTATGACAAGTGATACTCGGTGGTTCGGCTTGGTGTCCTCCATTACTATATATTTAATTCAGGGAGCATGACACATGTTACTCTTGGGATCGGCTTGGTGTCCTCCATTACTTTATATTTAACTTGGGGAGTATGACAAGTGATACTAGTGGGTTCGGCTTGGTGTCCTCCATTACTCTATATTTAACTTGGGGAGCATGACCAGTGTTAAGGTGGGTTCGGCTTGGTGTCCTCCATTACTCTATATTTAACTTGGGGAGTATGGCACATTTTACTCGTGGGTTCAGCTTGGTGTCCTCCATCACCCTATATTTAACTTGGGGAGTATGGCACATGTTACTCGTGGGTTCGGCTTGGTGTCCTCCATTACTCTATATTTAACTCGGGGAGTATGACAAGAGATACTCATAGGCTCGGCTTGGTGTCCTCCATTACTCTATTCTTAACTTGGGGTGTATGGCACATGTTACTCGTGGGTTCGGCTTGTTGTCCTCTATTACTCTATATTTAACTCGTGGAGTATGACAAGTGATACTAGTTAGTTCGGCTTGGTGTGCTCCATTACTCTATATTTAACTTGGGGAGTATGGCACATGTTACTCGTGGGTTTGGCATTGTGTCGTCCATTACTCAATATTTAACTCAGGGAGTACGACACACGTTACTCATGGGTTCCGCTTGGTGTCTTCTATTACTCTATATTTAACTCAGGGAGTATGACAAGTGATACTCATGGGTTCGGCTTGGTGTCCTCCATTATTCCATATTTAACTCAGGGAGTATCACACATGTTACTCGTGGGTTCGGCTTGGTGTCCTCCATTACTCTATATTTAACAAAGGCAGTATGATACATGTTACTCGTGGGTTCGGCTTGGTGTCCACAATTACTCTATATTTAACTCAGGGAGTATGAAAAGAGATACTAATGGGCTCGGCGTGGTGTCCTCCATTACTCAATATTTAACTTGGTGAGTATGGCACATGTTACTTGTGGGTTCAGATTGGTGTTGTCCATTACTCTATATTTAACTCAGGAAGTATGACAAGTGATACTAGTGGGTTTGGCTTGGTGTCCTCCATTATTCTATATTTAACTGGGGGAGTATGGCACATGTTACTCGTGGGTTTGGCTTGGTGTCTTCTATTACTCTATATTTAACTTGGGGAGTATCACACATGTTACTGTGGGTTCGGCTTGGTGTCCTCCATTACTCTATATTTAACTCGGGGAGTATGACAAGAGATACACAAGGGCTCAGCTTGGTGTCCTCCATTACTCTATACTTAACTTGGGGAGTACGGCACATGTTACTCGTGGGTTTGTCTTGTTGTCCTCCATTACTCTATATTTAACTCAGGGAGTATGACAAGTGATACTAGTGGGTTCGACTTGGTGTCCTCCATTACACTATATTTAACTCAGTGAGTATGACTCATGTTACTCATGGGTTCCGCTTGGTGTCTTCTATTACTCTATATTTCACTCGGGGAGTATGACAATTGATACTCGTGGGTTCTGCTTGGTGTCCTCCATTACTCTATATTTAACTTGAGGAGTATCTCACATGTTACTCTTGAGTTCGGCTTGGTGTCCCCCATTACTCTATATTTAACTTGGGGAGTATGACAAGTGTTAACGTGGGTTTGGCTTGGTGTCCTCCATTACTGTTTATTTAACGTGGGGAGTATGGCACATGTTACTCGTGGGTTCAGCTTGGTGTCCTCCATTAATCTATATTTAACCTGGGGAGTATGACAAGTGATAATAGTGGGTTCGGCTTGGTGTCCTCCATTATTCTATATTTAACTTGGGGAGCATGACAAGTGTTAAGGTTGGTTCGGCTTGGTGTCCCCATTACTCTATATTTAACTTGGGGAGTATGGCACATTTTACTCCTGGGTTCGGCTTGGTGTCCTCCATCACTCTATATTTAACTTGGGGAGTATGGCACATGTTACTCTTGGGTTCGGCTTGGTGTCCTCCATTACTCTATATTTAACTCGGGGAGTATGACAAGAGATACTCATAGGCTCGGCTTGGTGTCCTCCATTACTCTATTCTTAACTTGGGGAGTATGGCACATGTTACTCGTGGGTTCAGCTTGTTGTCCTCCATTACTCTATATTTAACTCGTGGAGTATGACAAGTGATACTAGTGAGTTGGGCTTGGTGTCCTCCATTACTCTATATTTAACTTGGGGAGTATGGCACATGTTACTCGTGGGCTTGGCTTTGTGTCCTCCATTATTCTATATTTAACTCGGGGAGTATCACACATGTTACTTGTGGGTTCGGGTTGGTGTCCTCCATTACTCTATATTTATCTCGGGGAGTATGACAAATGATACTCGTGGGTTCTGCTTGGGGTCCTCCATTACTCTATATTTAACTTGGCAAGTATCACACATGTTACTCATGAACTCAGCTTAGTGTCCTCCATTACTCTATATTTAACTTAGGTACTATGACAAGTGATACTAGTGGGTTCGGGTTGGTGTCCTCCATTACTCTATATTTAACTTGGGGAGCATGACAAGTGTTAACGTGGGTTTGGCTTGGTGTCCTCCATTACTCTATATTTAACTTGGGGAGTATGGCACATGTTACTCGTGGGTTCGGCTTGTTGTCCTCCATTACTCTATATTTAACTCGTGGAGTATGACTAGTGATACTAGTGAGTTCGGCTTGGTGTCCTCCATTACCCTATATTTAACTTGGGGAGTATGGCACATGTTACTCGTGGGTTTGGCTTTGTGTCCTCCATTACTCAATATTTAACTCAGGGAGTATGACACACGTTACTCATGGGTTCCGCTTGGTGTCTTCTATTACTCTATATTTAACTTGGGGAGCATGACAAGTGTTAACGTGGGTTTGGCTTGGTGTCCTCCATTACTCTATATTTAACTTGGGGAGTATGGCACATGTTACTCGTGGGTTCGGCTTGGTGTCCTCCATTACTCTATATTTAACTCAGGGAGTATGACAAGTGATACTAGTGGGTTCGGCTTGGTGTCCTCCATTACTCTATATTTATCTCAGGGAGTATGACACATGTTAGCCATGGGTTCCGTTTGGTGTCTTCTATTACTCTATATTTCACTCGGGGAGTATGATAAGTGATAATAGTGGGATCGGCTTGGTGTCATCCATTACTCTATATTTAACTTGGGGAGCATGACAAGTGTTAACGTGGGTTCGGCTTGGTGTCCTCCATTACTCTATATTTAACTTGGGGAGTATGGAACATTTTACTCGTGGGTTCAGCTTGGTGTCCTCCATTGCTCTATATTTAACTTGGGGAGTATGGCACATGTTACTCATGGGTTCGGCTTGGTGTCCTCCATTACTCTATATTTAACTCGGGGAGTATGACAAGTGATACTCATGGGTTTGGCTTGGTGTCTTCCATTATTCTATATTTAACTCGGGGAGTATCACACATGTTACTCTTGGGTTCGGGTTGGTGTCCTCCATTACTCTATATTTAACAAAGGCAGTATGATACATGTTACTCGTGGGTTTGGCTTGGTGTCCTCCATTACTCTATATTTAACTCAGGGAGTATGAAAAGAGATACTCATGGGCTCGGCGTGGTGTCCTCCATTACTGTATATTTAACTTGGGGAGTATGGCACATGTTACTCGTGGGTTCAGTTTGGTGTCCTCCATTACTCTATATTTAACTCGGGGAGTATGACAAGTGATACTAGTGGGTTCGGCTTGGTGTCCTACATTATTCTATATTTAACTTGGGGAGCATGACAAGTGTTAACGTTGGTTCGGCTTGGTGTCCTCCATTACTCTATATTTAACTTGGGGAGTATGGCACATTTTACTCGTGGGTTCGGCTTGGTGTCCTCCATTGCTCTATGTTTAACTTGGGGAGTATGGCACATGTTACTCGTGGGTTCGGCTTGGTGTCCTCCATTACTCTATGTTTAACTCGAGGAGTATGACAATAGATACTCATGCATTCGGCTTGGTGTCCTCCATTACTCTATATTTAACTTGGAGAGTATGGCACATGCTACTAGTGGGCTTTACTTAGCGTCCTCCATTACTCTATATTTAACTCAGGGAGCATGACACATGTTAGTAATGGGTTCCGCTTGGTGTCTTCTATTACTCTATATTTAACTTGTGGAGTATGACAAGTGATACTTGTGGGTTCGGCTTGTGTCCTGCATTAATCTATATTTATCTCGGGGAGTATGACAAGTGATACTCGTGGGTTCTGCTTGGTGTACTCCATTACTCTATATTTAAGTCAGGGAGCATGACACATGTTACTCTTGGGTTCGGCTTGGTTTCCTCCATTACTCTATATTTATCTCGGGGAGTATGACAAGTGATGCTCGTGGGTTCGGCTTGGGGTCCTCCATTACTCTATATTTAACTTGGCAAGTATCACACATGTTACTCATGAACTCAGCTTAGTGTCCTCCATTACTCTATATTTAACTTAGGGACTATGACAAGTGATACTAGTGGGTTCGGGTTGGTGTCCTCCATTACTCTATATTTAACTTGGGGAGCATGACAAGTGTTAACGTGGGTTTGGCTTGGTGTCCTCCATTACTCTATATTTAACTCGGGGAGTATGACAAGAGAAACTCAAGGGCTTGGCTTGGTGTCCTCCATTACTCTATACTTAACTTGGGGAGTATGGCACATGTTACTCGTGGGTTTGGCTTGGTCTCGTCTATTACTCTATATTTAACTTGGCGAGTATCACACATGATACTCATGGACTCGGCTTGGTGTCCTCTATTACTATATATTTAACTTGGGGAGTATGGCATATGTTACTCGCGGGTTTGGCTTGGTGTCCTCCATTACTCTATATTTAACTTGGAGAGTATCACATATGTTACTCATGGGCTTGGCTTGGTGTCCTCCATTACTCTATACTTAACTTGGGGAGTATGGCACATGTTACTCGTTGGTTCGGCCTGGTGTCCTCCATTACTCTATATTTAACTAGGAGAGTATGGCACATTTTACTCATGGGTTCGGCTTGGTGTCCTCCATTACTCTATATTTAACTTGGGGAGTATGGCAGATGTTACTTGTGGGTTCGGCTTGGTGTCCTCCATTACTCTATATTTAACTTAGGGAGTATGGCACATGTTACTCGTGGGTTCGGTTTGGTTTCCTCCATTACTCTATAATTAACTTGGAGTGTATGACACATGTTACTCGTTATTCTGCTTGGTGTCCTCTATTACTCTATATTTAACTCAGGGAGTATGACATGTGATATTCGTGCGTTCAGCTTGGTGTCCTCCATTACTCTATATTTATCTTGGGGAGTATGACAAGTGATACTCGGTGGTTCGGCTTGGTGTCCTCCATTACTATATATTTAATTCAGGGAGCATGACACATGTTACTCTTGGGATCGGCTTGGTGTCCTCCATTACTTTATATTTAACTTGGGGAGTATGACAAGTGATACTAGTGGGTTCGGCTTGGTGTCCTCCATTACTCTATATTTAACTTGGGGAGCATGACCAGTGTTAAGGTGGGTTCGGCTTGGTGTCCTCCATTACTCTATATTTAACTTGGGGAGTATAGCACATTTTACTCATGGGTTCGGCTTGGTGTCCTCCATTACTCTATATTTAACTCAGGAGCATGACAAGAGATACTCATGGGCTCAGCTTGGTGTCCTCCATTACTCTATACTTAACTTGGTTAGTATGGCACATGTTACTCGTTGGTTCGGCTTGTGGTCCTCCATTACTCTATATTTAACTCGGGGAGTATGACACGTGATACTAGTGGGTTCGGCTTGGTGTCCTCCATTACTCTATATTTAACTCGGGGAGTATCACATATGTTACTCATGAGTTTGGCTTGGTGTCCACCATTACTCCATATTTATCTCGGGGAGTATGACACATGTTACTCTTTGGTTCGGCTTGGTGTCCTTCATTACTCTATATTTAACTCAGGCAGTATGACAAGTGATACTCGTGGGTTTGGCTTGGTGTTCTCCATTACACTATATTTAACTTGGCGAGTATCACACATGAAACTCATGAACTCGGCTTGGTGTGCTCCATTACTCTATATTTCACTTGGGGAACATGGCACATTTTACTCATGGGTTCCGCTTGGTGTCTTCTATTACTCTATATTTAACTTGTGGAGTATGACAAGTGATACTTGTGGGTTCGGCTTGTGTCCTCCATTACTCTATATTTATCTCGGGGAGTATCACAAGAGATACTCATGCGCTCGGCTTGGTGTCCTCCATTACTCTATATTTAACTCAGGGAGCATGACACATGTTAGTAATGGGTTCCGCTTGGTGTCTTCTATTACTCTATATTTAACTTGTGGAGTATGACAAGTGATACTTGTGGGTTCGGCTTGTGTCCTCCATTACGCTATATTTATCTCGGGCAGTATGACAAGTGATGCTAGTGGGTTCGGCTTAGTGTCCTTCATTACTCTATATTTAACTTGGCGAGTATCGCACATGTTACTCATGGACTCAGCTTGGTGTCCTCCATTACTCTATATTTAACTTGGGGACTATGACAAGTGATACTAGTGGGTTTGGGTTCGTGTCCTCCATTACTCTATATTTAACTTGGGGAGCATGACAAGTGTTAACGTGGGTTCGGCTTTGTGTCCTCCATTACTCTATATTTAACTTGGGGAGTATGGCACATGTTACTCGTGGGTTCGGCTTGGTGTCCTCCATTACTCTATATTTAACTCAGGGAGTATGACAAGAGATACTCAAGGGCTCGGCTTGGTGTCCTCCATTACTCTATACTTAACTTGGGGAGTATGGCACATGTTACTCGTGGGTTTGGCTTGGTGTCCTCTATTACTCTATATTTAACTTGGCGAGTATCACACATGATACTCATGGACTCGGCTTGGTGTCCTCTATTACTATATATTTAACTTGGGGAGTATTGCACATGTTAATCGCGGGTTTGGCTTGGTGTCCTCCATTACTCTATATTTAACTTGGAGAGTATCACACATGTTACTCATGGGCTTGGCTTGGTGTCCTCCATTACTCTATACTTAACTTGGGGAGTATGGCACATGTTACTCGTTGGTTCGGCCTGGTGTCCTCCATTACTCTATATTTAACTAGGAGAGTATGGCACATTTTACTCATGGGTTCGGCTTGGTGTCTTCCATTACTCTATATTTAACTTGGGGAGTATGGCAGATGTTACTCGTGGGTTCGGCTTGGTGTCCTCCATTACTCTATATTTAACTTAGGGAGTATGGCACATGTTACTCATAGGTTCGGTTTGGTTTCCTCCATTACTCTATAATTAACTTGGAGTGTATGACACATGTTACTCATGATTCCGCTTGTTGTCCTCTATTACTCTATATTTAACTCAGGGAGTATGACATGTGATATTCGTGCGTTCAGCTTGGTGTCCTCCATTACTCTATATTTATCTCGGGGAGTATGACAAGTGATACTCGGTGGTTCGGCTTGGTGTCCTCCATTACTATATATTTAATTCAGGGAGCATGACACATGTTACTCTTGGGATCGGCTTGGTGTCCTCCATTACTTTATATTTAACTTGGGGAGTATGACAAGTGATACTAGTGGGTTCGGCTTGGTGTCCTCCATTACTCTATATTTAACTTGGGGAGCATGACCAGTGTTAAGGTGGGTTCGGCTTGGTGTCCTCCATTACTCTATATTTAACTTGGGGAGTATGGCACATTTTACTCATGGGTTCGGCTTGGTGTCCTCCATTACTCTATATTTAACTCAGGAGCATGACAACAGTTACTCATGGGCTCAGCTTGGTGTCCTCCATTACTCTATACTTAACTTGGTTAGTATGGCACATGTTACTCGTTGGTTCGGCTTGTGGTCCTCCATTACTCTATATTTAACTCGGGAAGTATGACACGTGATACTAGTGGGTTCGGCTTGGTGTCCTCCATTGTTCTATATTTCACTCGGGGAGTATCACATATGTTACTCATGAGTTTGGCTTGGTGTCCACCATTACTCCATATTTATCTCGGGGAGTATGACACATGTTACTCTTGGGTTCGGCATGGTGTCCTCCATTACTCTATATTTAACTCAGGCAGTATGACAAGTGATACTCGTGGGTTTGGCTTGGTGTCCTCCATTACACTATATTTAACTTTGCGAGTATCACACATGAAACTCGTGAACTCGGCTTGGTGTGCTCCATTACTCTATATTTCACTTGGGAAACATGGCACATTTTACTCATGGGTTCGGCTTGCTGTGCTCCATTACTCTATATTTAACTTGGGGAGTTTGACAAGTGATACCAGTGGGTTCGGCTTGGTATCCTCCATTACTCTATATTTTACTTGGGGAGCATGACAAGTGTTAATGTGGGTTTGGCTTGGTGTCCTCTATTACTCTATATTTAACTTGAGGAGTATGGCACATCTTGCTCGTTGGTTCAGCTTGGTGTCCTCCATTACTCTATATTTAACTAGGGAAGTATGGCACATTTTACTCATGGGTTCGGCTTGGTGTCATCCATTACTCTATATTTAACTTGGGCGGTATGGCACATGTTACTCGTGGGTTCAGCTTGGTGGCCTCCATCACTCTATATTTATCTTGGGGAGTATGGCACATGTTACTCGTGGGTTCGACTTTGTGTCTTCGATTACTCTATAATTAACTCGGGGAGTATGACACATTTTACTCTTGAGTTCGGCTTGGTGTCCTCCATTACTCTATATTTAACTTGGGGAGTATGACAAGTGTTAACGTGGGTTTGGCTTGGTGTCCTCCATTACTGTATATTTAACGTGGGGAGTATGGCACATGTTACTCGTGGGTTCAGCTTGGTGTCCTCCATTAATCTATATTTAACTCGGGGAGTATGACAAGTGATAATAGTGGGTTCGGCTTGGTGTCCTCCATTATTCTATATTTAACTTGGGGAGCATGACAAGTGTTAAGGTTGGTTCGGCTTGGTGTCCCCATTACTCTATATTTAACTTGGGGAGTATGGCACATTTTACTCGTGGGTTCGGCTTGGTGTCCTCCATCACTCTATATTTAACTTGGGGAGTATGGCACATGTTACTCGTGGGTTCAGCTTGGTGTCCTCCATTACTCTATATTTAACTCGGGGAGTATGACAAGAGATACTCGTGGGCTCGGCTTGGTGTCCTCCATTACTCTATACTTAACCTGGGGAGTACGGCACATGTTACTCGTGGGTTCGTCTTGTTGTCCTCCATTACTCTATATTTAACTCAGGGAGTATGACAAGTGATACTAGTGGGTTCGGCTTGGTGTCCTCCATTACTCTATCTTTATCTCAGGGAGTATGACACATGTTACCCATGGGTTCCGCTTGGTGTCTTCTATTACTCTATATTTCACTCGGGGAGTATGACAAGTGATACTCATGGGTTCTGCTTGGTGTCCTCCATTATTCTATATGTAAGTCAGGGATCATGACACATGTTACTCTTGGGTTCGGCTTGTTGTCCTCCACTACTCTATATTTAAATTGGGCAGTATGACAAGTGATACTCGTGGGTTCAGCTTGGTGTCCTCCATTACTCTATATTTAACTTGGCGAGTATCACACATGAAACTCATGGACTCGGCTTGGTGTCCTCTATTACTATATATTTAACTTGGGGATTATGGCACATGTTACTCGTGGGTTCGGCTTGGTGTCCTCCATTACTCTATATTTAACTTGGAGAGTATCACACATGTTACTCATGGGCTTGGCTTGGTGTCCTCCATTACTCTATATTTAACTTGGGGAGTATGGCACATGTTACTCGAGGGTTCAGCTTCATGTCCTCCATTACTCTACATTTAACTCGGGGAGTATGACAAGTGATAATAGTGGGTTCGGCTTGGTGTCATCCATTACTCTATATTTAACTTGGGGAGCATGACAAGTGTTAACGTGCGTTCGGCTTGGTGTCCTCCATTACTCTATAATTAACTTGAGGAGTATGGAACATTTTACTCGTGGGTTCAGCTTGGTGTCCTCCATTGCTCTATATTTAACTTGGGGAGTATGGCACATGTTACTCGTGGGTTCAGCTTGGTGTCCTCCATTACTCCATATTTAACTTGGGGAGTATAACAAGAGATACTCATGCGTTCGGCTTGGTGTCCTCCATTACTCTATATTTAACTTGGGGAGTATGGCACATGCTACTAGTGGGCTTGCCTTAGTGTCCTCCATTACTCTATATTTAACTCAGGGAGCATGACACATGTTAGTAATGGGTTCCGCTTGGTGTCTTCTATTACTCTATATTTAACTTGTCGAGTATGACAAGTGATACTTGTGGGTTCGGCTTGTGTTCTCCATTACTCTATATTTATCTCGGGGAGTATGACAAGAGATACTCATGCGCTCGGCTTGGTGTCCTCCATTACTCTATATTTAACTCAGGGAGCATGACACATGTTAGTAATGGGTTCCGCTTGGTGTCTTCTATTACTCTATATTTAACTTGTGGAGTATGACAAGTGATACTTGTGGGTTCGGCTTGTGTTCTCCATTACTCTATATTTATCTCGGGGAGTATGAGAAGTGATGCTCGTGGGTTCGGCTTGGTGTCCTCCATTACTCTATATTTAACTTAGCGAGTATCGCACATGTTACTCATGGAGTCAGCTTGGTGTCCTCCATTACTCTATATTTAACTTGGGGACTATGACAAGTGATACTAGTGGGTTCGGGTTTGTGTCCTCCGTTACTCTATATTTAACTTGCAGAGCATGACAAGTGTTAACGTGGGTTCGGCTTGGTGTCCTCCATTACTCTATATTTAACTTGGGGAGTATGGCACATGTTACTCGTGGGTTCGGCTTAGTGTCCTCCATTACTCTATATTTAACTCGGGGAGTATGACAAGAGATACTCGTGGGCTTGGCTTGGTGTCCTCCATTACTCTATACTTAACTTGGGGAGTACGGCACATGTTACTCGTGGGTTCGTCTTGTTGTCCTCCATTACTCTATATTTAACTCAGGGAGTATGACAAGTGATACTAGTGGGTTCGGCTTGGTGTCCTCCATTACTCTATATTTATCTCAGGGAGTATGACACATGTTACCCATGGGTTCTGCTTGGTGTGTTCTATTACTCTATATTTCACTCGGGGAGTATGACAAGTGATACTCGTGGGTTCTGCTTGGTGTCCTCCATTATTCTATATTTAAGTCAGGGATCATGACACATGTTACTCTTGGGTTCGGCTTGTTGTCCTCCACTACTCTATATTTAAATTGGGCAGTATGACAAGTGATACTCGTGGGTTCAGCTTGGTGTCCTCCATTACTCTATATTTAACTTGGCGAGTATCACACATGAAACTCATGGACTCGGTTTGGTGTCCTCTATTACTATATATTTAACTTGGGGATTATGGCACATGTTACTCGTGGGTTCGGCTTGGTGTACTCCATTACTCTACATTTAACTCGGGGAGTATGACAAGTGATACTAGTGGGTTCGGCTTGGTGTCCTCCATTACTCTATATTTATCTCAGGGAGTATGACACATGTTACCCATGGGTTCTGCTTGGTGTGTTCTATTACTCTATATTTCACTCGGGGAGTATGACAAGTGATACTCGTGGGTTCTGCTTGGTGTCCTCCATTATTCTATATTTAAGTCAGGGATCATGACACATGTTACTCTTGGGTTCGGCTTGTTGTCCTCCACTACTCTATATTTAAATTGGGCAG
Organism: Ambystoma mexicanum; assembly: GCF_040938575.1. Taxonomy (NCBI): domain Eukaryota; kingdom Metazoa; phylum Chordata; class Amphibia; order Caudata; family Ambystomatidae; genus Ambystoma; species Ambystoma mexicanum. Next base: position 28,110,505 of record NC_090938.1, on the reverse strand, counting down.
TATGACAAGTGATACTCGTGGGTTCAGCTTGGTGTCCTCCATTACTCTATATTTAACTTGGCGAGTATCACACATGAAACTCATGGACTCGGCTTGGTGTCCTCTATTACTATATATTTAACTTGGGGATTATGTCACATGTTACTCGTGGGTTCGGCTTGGTGTCCTCCATTACTCTATATTTAACTTGGAGAGTATCACACATGTTACTCATGGGCTTGGCTTGGTGTCCTCCATTACTCTATATTTAACTTGGGGAGTATGGCACATGTTACTCGAGGGTTCAGCTTCGTGTCCTCCATTACTCTACATTTAACTCGGGGAGTATGACAAGTGATAATAGTGGGTTCGGCTTGGTGTCATCCATTACTCTATATTTAACTTGGGGAGCATGACAAGTGTTAACATGGGTTCGGCTTGGTGTCCTCCATTACTCTATAATTAACTTGAGGAGTATGGAACATTTTACTCGTGGGTTCAGCTTGGTGTCCTCCATTGCTGTATATTTAACTTGGGGAGTATGGCACATGTTACTCGTGGGTTCAGCTTGGTGTCCTCCATTACTCTATATTTAACTTGGGGAGTATGACAAGAGATACTCATGCGTTCGGCTTGGTGTCCTCCATTACTCTATATTTAACTTGGGGAGTATGGCACATGCTACTAGTGGGCTTGACTTAGTGTCCTCCATTACTCTATATTTAACTCAGGGAGCATGACACATGTTAGTAATGGGTTCTGCTTGGTGTCTTCTATTACTCTATATTTAACTTGTGGAGTATGACAAGTGATACTTGTGGGTTCGGCTTGTGTTCTCCATTACTCTATATTTATCTCGGGGAGTATGACAAGAGATACTCATGCGCTCTGCTTGGTGTCCTCCATTACTCTATATTTAACTCAGGGAGCATGACACATGTTAGTAATGGGTTCCGCTTGGTGTCTTCTATTACTCTATATTTAACTTGTGGAGTATGACAAGTGATACTTGTGGGTTCGGCTTGTGTTCTCCATTACTCTATATTTAACTTAGCGAGTATCGCACATGTTACTCATGGAGTCAGCTTGGTGTCCTCCATTACTCTATATTTAACTTGGGGACTATGACAAGTGATACTAGTGGGTTCGGGTTCGTGTCCTCCGTTACTCTATATTTAACTTGCGGAGCATGGCAAGTGTTAAAGTGGGTTCGGCTTGGTGTCCTCCATTACTCTATATTTAACTTGGGGAGTACGGCACATGTTACTCGTGGGTTCGTCTTGTTGTCCTCCATTACTCTATATTTAACTCAGGGAGTATGACAAGTGTTACTAGTGGGTTCGGCTTGGTGTCCTCCATTACTCTATATTTATCTCAGGGAGTATGACACATGTTACCCATGGGTTCTGCTTCGTGTGTTCTATTACTCTATATTTCACTCGGGGAGTATGACAAGTGATACTCGTGGGTTCTGCTTGGTGTCCTCCATTATTCTATATTTAAGTCAGGGATCATGATACATGTTACTCTTGGGTTCGGCTTGTTGTCCTCCACTACTCTATATTTAAATAGGGCAGTATGACAAGTGATACTCGTGGGTTCAGCTTGGTGTCCTCCATTACTCTATATTTAACTTGGCGAGTATCACACATGAAACTCATGGACTCGGCTTGGTGTCCTCTATTACTATATATTTAACTTGGGGATTATGGCACATGTTACTCGTGGGTTCGGCTTGGTGTACTCCATTACTCTATATTTAACTTGGAGAGTATCACACATTTTACTCATGGGCTTGGCTTGGTGTCCTCCATTACTCTATATTTAACTTGGGGAGTATGGCACATGTTACTCGAGGGTTCAGCTTTGTGTCCTCCATTACTCTACATTTAACTTGGGGAGTATGACAAGTGATAATAGTGGGTTCGGCTTGGTGTCATCCATTACTCTATATTTAACTTGGGGAGCATGACAAGTGTTAACGTGGGTTCGGCTTGGTGTCCTCCATTACTCTATATTTAACTTGGGGAGTATGGAACATTTTACTCGTGGGTTCAGCTTGGTGTCCTCCATTGCTCTATATTTAACTTGGGGAGTATGGCACATGTTACTCGTGGGTTCAGCTTGGTGTCCTCCATTACTCTATATTTAACTTGGGGAGTATGACAAGAGATACTCATGCGTTCGGCTTGGTGTCCTCCATTACTCTATATTTAACTTGGGGAGTATGGCACATGCTACTAGTGGGCTTGCCTTAGTGTCCTCCATTACTCTATATTTAACTCAGGGAGCATGACACATGTTAGTAATGGGTTCCGCTTGGTGTCTTCTATTACTCTATATTTAACTTGTGGAGTATGACAAGTGATACTTGTGGGTTCGGCTTGTGTTCTCCATTACTCTATATTTAACTTAGCGAGTATCGCACATGTTACTCATGGAGTCAGCTTGGTGTCCTCCATTACTCTATATTTAACTTGGGGACTATGACAAGTGATACTAGTGGGTTCGGGTTTGTGTCCTCCGTTACTCTATATTTAACTTGCGGAGCATGACAAGTGTTAACGTGGGTTCGGCTTGGTGTCCTCCATTACTCTATATTTAACTTGGGGAGTATGGCACATGTTACTCGTGGGTTCGGCTTGGTGTCCTCCATTACTCTATATTTAACTCGGGGAGTATGACAAGAGATACTCGTGGGCTTGGCTTGGTGTCCTCCATTACTCTATACTTAACTTGGGGAGTACGGCACATGTTACTCGTGGGTTCGTCTTGTTGTCCTCCATTACTCTATATTTAACTCAGGGAGTATGACAAGTGATACTAGTGGGTTCGGCTTGGTGTCCTCCATTACTCTATATTTATCTCAGGGAGTATGACACATGTTACCCATGGGTTTTGCTTGGTGTGTTCTATTACTCTATATTTCACTCGGGGAGTATGACAAGTGATACTCGTGGGTTCTGCTTGGTGTCCTCCATTATTCTATATTTAAGTCAGGGATCATGACACATGTTACTCTTGGGTTCGGCTTGTTGTCCTCCACTACTCTATATTTAAATTGGGCAGTATGACAAGTGATACTCGTGGGTTCAGCTTGGTGTCCTCCATTACTCTATATTTAACTTGGCGAGTATCACACATGAAACTCATGGACTCGGCTTGGTGTCCTCTATTACTATATATTTAACTTGGGGATTATGGCACATGTTACTCGTGGGTTCGGCTTGGTGTACTCCATTACTCTATATTTAACTTGGAGAGTATCAAACATGTTACTCATGGGCTTGGCTTGGTGTCCTCCATTACTCTACATTTAACTTGGGGAGTATGGCACATGTTACTCGAGGGTTCAGCTTCGTGTCCTCCATTACTCTACATTTAACTCGGGGAGTATGACAAGTGATAATAGTGGGTTCGGCTTGGTGTCATCCATTACTCTATATTTAACTTGGGGAGCATGACAAGTGTTAACGTGGGTTCGGCTTGGTGTCCTCCATTACTCTATATTTAACTTGGGGAGTATGGAACATTTTACTCGTGGGTTCAGCTTGGTGTCCTCCATTGCTCTATATTTAACTTGGGGAGTATGGCACATGTTACTCGTGGGTTCAGCTTGGTGTCCTCCATTACTCTATATTTAACTTGGGGAGTATGACAAGAGATACTCATGCGTTCGGCTTGGTGTCCTCCATTACTCTATATTTAACTCAGGGAGCATGACACATGTTAGTAATGGGTTCCGCTTGGAGTCTTCTATTACTCTATATTTAACTTGTGGAGTATGACAAGTGATACTTGTGGGTTCGGCTTGCGTCCTCCATTACTCTATATTTATCTCAGGGAGTATGAGAAGTGATGCTCGTGGGTTCGGCTTGGTGTCCTCCATTACTCTATATTTAACTTGGCGAGTATCGCACATGTTACTCATGGACTCAGCTTGGTGTCTTCCATTACTCTATATTTAACTTGGGAACTATGACAAGTGATACTAGTGGGTTCGGGTTCGTGTCCTCCATTACTCTATATTTAACTTGAGGAGCATGACAAGTGTTAACGTGGGTTCGGCTTGGTGTCCTCCATTACTCTATATTTAACTTGGGGAGTATGGCACATGTTACTCGTGGGTTTGGCTTGGTGTCTTCTATTACTCTATATTTAACTGGGGGAGTATCACACATGTTACTGTGGGTTCGGCTTGGTGTCCTCCATTACTCTATATTTAACTCGGGGAGTATGACAAGAGATACACAAGGGCTCGGCTTGGTGTCCTCCATTACTCTATACTTAACTTGGGGAGTACGGCACATGTTACTCGTGGGTTTGTCTTGTTGTCCTCCATTACTCTATATTTAACTCAGGGAGTATGACAAGTGATACTAGTGGGTTCGACTTGGTGTCCTCCATTATTCTATATTTAACTGGGGGAGTATGGCACATGTTACTCGTGGGTTTGGCTTGGTGTCTTCTATTACTCTATATTTAACTTGGGGAGTATCACACATGTTACTGTGGGTTCGGCTTGGTGTCCTCCATTACTCTATATTTAACTTGGGGAGTATGACAAGAGATACACAAGGGCTCGGCTTGGTGTCCTCCATTACTCTATACTTAACTTGGGGAGTACGGCACATGTTACTCGTGGGTTTGTCTTGTTGTCCTCCATTACTCTATATTTAACTCAGGGAGTATGACAAGTGATACTAGTGGGTTCGACTTGGTGTCCTCCATCACACTATATTTAACTCAGGGAGTATGACACATGTTACTCATGGGTTCCGCTTGGTGTCTTCTATTACTCTATATTTCACTCGGGGAGTATGACAATTGATACTCGTGGGTTCTGCTTGGTGTTCTCCATTACTCTATATTTAACTTGAGGAGTATCTCACATGTTACTCTTGAGTTCGGCTTGGTGTCCTCCATTACTCTATATTTAACTTGGGGAGTATGACAAGTGTTAACGTGGGTTTGGCTTGGTGTCCTCCATTACTGTATATTTAACGTGGGGAGTATGGCACATGTTACTCGTGGGTTCAGCTTGGTGTCCTCCATTAATCTATATTTAACTCGGGGAGTATGACAAGTGATAATAGTGGGTTCGGCTTGGTGTCCTCCATTATTCTATATTTAACTTGGGGAGCATGACAAGTGTTAAGGTTGGTTCGGCTTGGTGTCCCCATTACTCTATATTTAACTTGGGGAGTATGGCACATTTTACTCGTGGGTTCGGCTTGGTGTCCTCCATCACTCTATATTTAACTTGGGGAGTATGGCACATGTTACTCGTGGGTTCAGCTTGGTGTCCTCCATTACTCTATATTTAACTCGGGGAGTATGACAAGAGATACTCGTGGGCTCGGCTTGGTGTCCTCCATTACTCTATACTTAACCTGGGGAGTACGGCACATGTTACTCGTGGGTTCGTCTTGTTGTCCTCCATTACTCTATATTTAACTCAGGGAGTATGACAAGTGATACTAGTGGGTTCGGCTTGGTGTCCTCCATTACTCTATCTAGATCTCAGGGAGTATGACACATGTTACCCATGGGTTCCGCTTGGTGTCTTCTATTACTCTATATTTCACTCGGGGAGTATGACAAGTGATACTCGTGGGTTCTGCTTGGTGTCCTCCATTATTCTATATGTAAGTCAGGGATCATGACACATGTTACTCTTGGGTTCAGCTTGTTGTCCTCCACTACTCTATATTTAAATTGGGCAGTATGACAAGTGATACTCGTGGGTTCAGCTTGGTGTCCTCCATTACTCTATATTTAACTTGGCGAGTATCACACATGAAACTCATGGACTCGGCTTGGTGTCCTCTATTACTATATATTTAACTTGGGGATTATGGCACATGTTACTCGTGGGTTCGGCTTGGTGTCCTCCATTACTCTATATTTAACTTGGAGAGTATCACACATGTTACTCATGGGCTTGGCTTGGTGTCCTCCATTACTCTATATTTAACTTGGGGAGTATGGCACATGTTACTCGAGGGTTCAGCTTCATGTCCTCCATTACTCTACATTTAACTCGGGGAGTATGACAAGTGATAATAGTGGGTTCGGCTTGGTGTCATCCATTACTCTATATTTAACTTGGGGAGCATGACAAGTGTTAACGTGCGTTCGGCTTGGTGTCCTCCATTACTCTATAATTAACTTGAGGAGTATGGAACATTTTACTCGTGGGTTCAGGTTGGTGTCCTCCATTGCTCTATATTTAACTTGGGGAGTATGGCACATGTTACTCGTGGGTTCAGCTTGGTGTCCTCCATTACTCCATATTTAACTTGGGGAGTATAACAAGAGATACTCATGCGTTCGGCTTGGTGTCCTCCATTACTCTATATTTAACTTGGGGAGTATGGCACATGCTACTAGTGGGCTTGCCTTAGTGTCCTCCATTACTCTATATTTAACTCAGGGAGCATGACACATGTTAGTAATGGGTTCCGCTTGGTGTCTTCTATTACTCTATATTTAACTTGTCGAGTATGACAAGTGATACTTGTGGGTTCGGCTTGTGTTCTCCATTACTCTATATTTATCTCGGGGAGTATGACAAGAGATACTCATGCGCTCGGCTTGGTGTCCTCCATTACTCTATATTTAACTCAGGGAGCATGACACATGTTAGTAATGGGTTCCGCTTGGTGTCTTCTATTACTCTATATTTAACTTGTGGAGTATGACAAGTGATACTTGTGGGTTCGGCTTGTGTTCTCCATTACTCTATATTTATCTCGGGGAGTATGAGAAGTGATGCTCGTGGGTTCGGCTTGGTGTCCTCCATTACTCTATATTTAACTTAGCGAGTATCGCACATATTACTCATGGAGTCAGCTTGGTGTCCTCCATTACTCTATATTTAACTTGGGGACTATGACAAGTGATACTAGTGGGTTCGGGTTTGTGTCCTCCGTTACTCTATATTTAACTTGCAGAGCATGACAAGTGTTAACGTGGGTTCGGCTTGGTGTCCTCCATTACTCTATATTTAACTTGGGGAGTATGGCACATGTTACTCGTGGGTTCGGCTTAGTGTCCTCCATTACTCTATATTTAACTCGGGGAGTATGACAAGAGATACTCGTGGGCTTGGCTTGGTGTCCTCCATTACTCTATACTTAACTTGGGGAGTACGGCACATGTTACTCGTGGGTTCGTCTTGTTGTCCTCCATTACTCTATATTTAACTCAGGGAGTATGACAAGTGATACTAGTGGGTTCGGCTTGGTGTCCTCCATTACTCTATATTTATCTCAGGGAGTATGACACATGTTACCCATGGGTTCTGCTTGGTGTGTTCTATTACTCTATATTTCACTCGGGGAGTATGACAAGTGATACTCGTGGGTTCTGCTTGGTGTCCTCCATTATTCTATATTTAAGTCAGGGATCATGACACATGTTACTCTTGGGTTCGGCTTGTTGTCCTCCACTACTCTATATTTAAATTGGGCAGTATGACAAGTGATACTCGTGGGTTCAGCTTGGTGTCCTCCATTACTCTATATTTAACTTGGCGAGTATCACACATGAAACTCATGAACTCGGTTTGGTGTCCTCTATTACTATATATTTAACTTGGGGATTATGGCACATGTTACTCGTGGGTTCGGCTTGGTGTACTCCATTACTCTACATTTAACTCGGGGAGTATGACAAGTGATACTAGTGGGTTCGGCTTGGTGTCCTCCATTACTCTATATTTATCTCAGGGAGTATGACACATGTTACCCATGGGTTCTGCTTGGTGTGTTCTATTACTCTATATTTCACTCGGGGAGTATGACAAGTGATACTCGTGGGTTCTGCTTGGTGTCCTCCATTATTCTATATTTAAGTCAGGGATCATGACACATGTTACTCTTGGGTTCGGCTTGTTGTCCTCCACTACTCTATATTTAAATTGGGCAGTATGACAAGTGATACTCGTGGGTTCAGCTTGGTGTCCTCCATTACTCTATATTTAACTTGGCGAGTATCACACATGAAACTCATGGACTCGGCTTGGTGTCCTCTATTACTATATATTTAACTTGGGGATTATGTCACATGTTACTCGTGGGTTCGGCTTGGTGTCCTCCATTACTCTATATTTAACTTGGAGAGTATCACACATGTTACTCATGGGCTTGGCTTGGTGTCCTCCATTACTCTATATTTAACTTGGGGAGTATGGCACATGTTACTCGAGGGTTCAGCTTCGTGTCCTCCATTACTCTACATTTAACTCGGGGAGTATGACAAGTGATAATAGTGGGTTCGGCTTGGTGTCATCCATTACTCTATATTTAACTTGGGGAGCATGACAAGTGTTAACATGGGTTCGGCTTGGTGTCCTCCATTACTCTATAATTAACTTGAGGAGTATGGAACATTTTACTCGTGGGTTCAGCTTGGTGTCCTCCATTGCTGTATATTTAACTTGGGGAGTATGGCACATGTTACTCGTGGGTTCAGCTTGGTGTCCTCCATTACTCTATATTTAACTTGGGGAGTATGACAAGAGATACTCATGCGTTCGGCTTGGTGTCCTCCATTACTCTATATTTAACTTGGGGAGTATGGCACATGCTACTAGTGGGCTTGACTTAGTGTCCTCCATTACTCTATATTTAACTCAGGGAGCATGACACATGTTAGTAATGGGTTCTGCTTGGTGTCTTCTATTACTCTATATTTAACTTGTGGAGTATGACAAGTGATACTTGTGGGTTCGGCTTGTGTTCTCCATTACTCTATATTTATCTCGGGGAGTATGACAAGAGATACTCATGCGCTCTGCTTGGTGTCCTCCATTACTCTATATTTAACTCAGGGAGCATGACACATGTTAGTAATGGGTTCCGCTTGGTGTCTTCTATTACTCTATATTTAACTTGTGGAGTATGACAAGTGATACTTGTGGGTTCGGCTTGTGTTCTCCATTACTCTATATTTAACTTAGCGAGTATCGCACATGTTACTCATGGAGTCAGCTTGGTGTCCTCCATTACTCTATATTTAACTTGGGGACTATGACAAGTGATACTAGTGGGTTTGGGTTCGTGTCCTCCGTTACTCTATATTTAACTTGCAGAGCATGGCAAGTGTTAAAGTGGGTTCGGCTTGGTGTCCTCCATTACTCTATATTTAACTTGGGGAGTACGGCACATGTTACTCGTGGGTTCGTCTTGTTGTCCTCCATTACTCTATATTTAACTCAGGGAGTATGACAAGTGTTACTAGTGGGTTCGGCTTGGTGTCCTCCATTACTCTATATTTATCTCAGGGAGTATGACACATGTTACCCATGGGTTCTGCTTCGTGTGTTCTATTACTCTATATTTCACTCGGGGAGTATGACAAGTGATACTCGTGGGTTCTGCTTGGTGTCCTCCATTATTCTATATTTAAGTCAGGGATCATGATACATGTTACTCTTGGGTTCGGCTTGTTGTCCTCCACTACTCTATATTTAAATAGGGCAGTATGACAAGTGATACTCGTGGGTTCAGCTTGGTGTCCTCCATTACTCTATATTTAACTTGGCGAGTATCACACATGAAACTCATGGACTCGGCTTGGTGTCCTCTATTACTATATATTTAACTTGGGGATTATGGCACATGTTACTCGTGGGTTCGGCTTGGTGTACTCCATTACTCTATATTTAACTTGGAGAGTATCACACATTTTACTCATGGGCTTGGCTTGGTGTCCTCCATTACTCTATATTTAACTTGGGGAGTATGGCACATGTTACTCGAGGGTTCAGCTTTGTGTCCTCCATTACTCTACATTTAACTTGGGGAGTATGACAAGTGATAATAGTGGGTTCGGCTTGGTGTCATCCATTACTCTATATTTAACTTGGGGAGCATGACAAGTGTTAACGTGGGTTCGGCTTGGTGTCCTCCATTACTCTATATTTAACTTGGGGAGTATGGAACATTTTACTCGTGGGTTCAGCTTGGTGTCCTCCATTGCTCTATATTTAACTTGGGGAGTATGGCACATGTTTCTCGTGGGTTCAGCTTGGTGTCCTCCATTACTCTATATTTAACTTGGGGAGTATGACAAGAGATACTCATGCGTTCGGCTTGGTGTCCTCCATTACTCTATATTTAACTTGGGGAGTATGGCACATGCTACTAGTGGGCTTGCCTTAGTGTCCTCCATTACTCTATATTTAACTCAGGGAGCATGACACATGTTAGTAATGGGTTCCGCTTGGTGTCTTCTATTACTCTATATTTAACTTGTGGAGTATGACAAGTGATACTTGTGGGTTCGGCTTGTGTTCTCCATTACTCTATATTTAACTTAGCGAGTATCGCACATGTTACTCATGGAGTCAGCTTGGTGTCCTCCATTACTCTATATTTAACTTGGGGACTATGACAAGTGATACTAGTGGGTTCGGGTTCGTGTCCTCCGTTACTCTATATTTAACTTGCGGAGCATGACAAGTGTTAACGTGGGTTCGGCTTGGTGTCCTCCATTACTCTATATTTAACTTGGGGAGTATGGCACATGTTACTCGTGGGTTCGGCTTGGTGTCCTCCATTACTCTATATTTAACTCGGGGAGTATGACAAGAGATACTCGTGGGCTTGGCTTGGTGTCCTCCATTACTCTATACTTAACTTGGGGAGTACGGCACATGTTACTCGTGGGTTCGTCTTGTTGTCCTCCATTACTCTATATTTAACTCAGGGAGTATGACAAGTGATACTAGTGGGTTCGGCTTGGTGTCCTCCATTACTCTATATTTATCTCAGGGAGTATGACACATGTTACCCATGGGTTCTGCTTGGTGTGTTCTATTACTCTATATTTCACTCGGGGAGTATGACAAGTGATACTCGTGGGTTCTGCTTGGTGTCCTCCATTATTCTATATTTAAGTCAGGGATCATGACACATGTTACTCTTGGGTTCGGCTTGTTGTCCTCCACTACTCTATATTTAAATTGGGCAGTATGACAAGTGATACTCGTGGGTTCAGCTTGGTGTCCTCCATTACTCTATATTTAACTTGGCGAGTATCACACATGAAACTCATGGACTCGGCTTGGTGTCCTCTATTACTATATATTTAACTTGGGGATTATGGCACATGTTACTCGTGGGTTCGGCTTGGTGTACTCCATTACTCTATATTTAACTTGGAGAGTATCAAACATGTTACTCATGGGCTTGGCTTGGTGTCCTCCATTACTCTACATTTAACTTGGGGAGTATGGCACATGTTACTCGAGGGTTCAGCTTCGTGTCCTCCATTACTCTACATTTAACTCGGGGAGTATGACAAGTGATAATAGTGGGTTCGGCTTGGTGTCATCCATTACTCTATATTTAACTTGGGGAGCATGACAAGTGTTAACGTGGGTTCGGCTTGGTGTCCTCCATTACTCTATATTTAACTTGGGGAGTATGGAACATTTTACTCGTGGGTTCAGCTTGGTGTCCTCCATTGCTCTATATTTAACTTGGGGAGTATGGCACATGTTACTCGTGGGTTCAGCTTGGTGTCCTCCATTACTCTATATTTAACTTGGGGAGTATGACAAGAGATACTCATGCGTTCGGCTTGGTGTCCTCCATTACTCTATATTTAACTCAGGGAGCATGACACATGTTAGTAATGGGTTCCGCTTGGAGTCTTCTATTACTCTATATTTAACTTGTGGAGTGTGACAAGTGATACTTGTGGGTTCGGCTTGCGTCCTCCATTACTCTATATTTATCTCAGGGAGTATGAGAAGTGATGCTCGTGGGTTCGGCTTGGTGTCCTCCATTACTCTATATTTAACTTGGCGAGTATCGCACATGTTACTCATGGAATCAGCTTGGTGTCTTCCATTACTCTATATTTAACTTGGGAACTATGACAAGTGATACTAGTGGGTTCGGGTTCGTGTCCTCCATTACTCTATATTTAACTTGAGGAGCATGACAAGTGTTAACGTGGGTTCGGCTTGGTGTCCTCCATTACTCTATATTTAACTTGGGGAGTATGGCACATGTTACTCGTGGGTTTGGCTTGGTGTCTTCTATTACTCTATATTTAACTTGGGGAGTATCACACATGTTACTGTGGGTTCGGCTTGGTGTCCTCCATTACTCTATATTTAACTTGGGGAGTATGACAAGAGATACACAAGGGCTCTGCTTGGTGTCCTCCATTACTCTATACTTAACTTGGGGAGTACGGCACATGTTACTCGTGGGTTTGTCTTGTTGTCCTCCATTACTCTATATTTAACTCAGGGAGTATGACAAGTGATACTAGTGGGTTCGACTTGGTGTCCTCCATCACACTATATTTAACTCAGGGAGTATGACACATGTTACTCATGGGTTCCGCTTGGTGTCTTCTATTACTCTATATTTCACTCGGGGAGTATGACAATTGATACTCGTGGGTTCTGCTTGGTGTTCTCCATTACTCTATATTTAACTTGAGGAGTATCTCACATGTTACTCTTGAGTTCGGCTTGGTGTCCTCCATTACTCTATATTTAACTTGGGGAGTATGACAAGTGTTAACGTGGGTTTGGCTTGGTGTCCTCCATTACTGTATATTTAACGTGGGGAGTATGGCACATGTTACTCGTGGGTTCAGCTTGGTGTCCTCCATTAATCTATATTTAACTCGGGGAGTATGACAAGTGATAATAGTGGGTTCGGCTTGGTGTCCTCCATTATTCTATATTTAACTTGGGGAGCATGACAAGTGTTAAGGTTGGTTCGGCTTGGTGTCCCCATTACTCTATATTTAACTTGGGGAGTATGGCACATTTTACTCGTGGGTTCGGCTTGGTGTCCTCCATCACTCTATATTTAACTTGGGGAGTATGGCACATGTTACTCGTGGGTTCAGCTTGGTGTCCTCCATTACTCTATATTTAACTCGGGGAGTATGACAAGAGATACTCGTGGGCTCGGCTTGGTGTCCTCCATTACTCTATACTTAACCTGGGGAGTACGGCACATGTTACTCGTGGGTTCGTCTTGTTGTCCTCCATTACTCTATATTTAACTCAGGGAGTATGACAAGTGATACTAGTGGGTTCGGCTTGGTGTCCTCCATTACTCTATCTTTATCTCAGGGAGTATGACACATGTTACCCATGGGTTCCGCTTGGTGTCTTCTATTACTCTATATTTCACTCGGGGAGTATGACAAGTGATACTCGTGGGTTCTGCTTGGTGTCCTCCATTATTCTATATGTAAGTCAGGGATCATGACACATGTTACTCTTGGGTTCGGCTTGTTGTCCTCCACTACTCTATATTTAAATTGGGCAGTATGACAAGTGATACTCGTGGGTTCAGCTTGGTGTCCTCCATTACTCTATATTTAACTTGGCGAGTATCACACATGAAACTCATGGACTCGGCTTGGTGTCCTCTATTACTATATATTTAACTTGGGGATTATGGCACATGTTACTCGTGGGTTCGGCTTGGTGTCCTCCATTACTCTATATTTAACTTGGAGAGTATCACACATGTTACTCATGGGCTTGGCTTGGTGTCCTCCATTACTCTATATTTAACTTGGGGAGTATGGCACATGTTACTCGAGGGTTCAGCTTCATGTCCTCCATTACTCTACATTTAACTCGGGGAGTATGACAAGTGATAATAGTGGGTTCGGCTTGGTGTCATCCATTACTCTATATTTAACTTGGGGAGCATGACAAGTGTTAACGTGCGTTCGGCTTGGTGTCCTCCATTACTCTATAATTAACTTGAGGAGTATGGAACATTTTACTCGTGGGTTCAGCTTGGTGTCCTCCATTGCTCTATATTTAACTTGGGGAGTATGGCACATGTTACTCGTGGGTTCAGCTTGGTGTCCTCCATTACTCCATATTTAACTTGGGGAGTATAACAAGAGATACTCATGCGTTCGGCTTGGTGTCCTCCATTACTCTATATTTAACTTGGGGAGTATGGCACATGCTACTAGTGGGCTTGCCTTAGTGTCCTCCATTACTCTATATTTAACTCAGGGAGCATGACACATGTTAGTAATGGGTTCCGCTTGGTGTCTTCTATTACTCTATATTTAACTTGTCGAGTATGACAAGTGATACTTGTGGGTTCGGCTTGTGTTCTCCATTACTCTATATTTATCTCGGGGAGTATGACAAGAGATACTCATGCGCTCGGCTTGGTGTCCTCCATTACTCTATATTTAACTCAGGGAGCATGACACATGTTAGTAATGGGTTCCGCTTGGTGTCTTCTATTACTCTATATTTAACTTGTGGAGTATGACAAGTGATACTTGTGGGTTCGGCTTGTGTTCTCCATTACTCTATATTTATCTCGGGAAGTATGAGAAGTGATGCTCGTGGGTTCGGCTTGGTGTCCTCCATTACTCTATATTTAACTTAGCGAGTATCGCACATGTTACTCATGGAGTCAGCTTGGTGTCCTCCATTACTCTATATTTAACTTGGGGACTATGACAAGTGATACTAGTGGGTTCGGGTTTGTGTCCTCCGTTACTCTATATTTAACTTGCAGAGCATGACAAGTGTTAACGTGGGTTCGGCTTGGTGTCCTCCATTACTCTATATTTAACTTGGGGAGTATGGCACATGTTACTCGTGGGTTCGGCTTAGTGTCCTCCATTACTCTATATTTAACTCGGGGAGTATGACAAGAGATACTCGTGGGCTTGGCTTGGTGTCCTCCATTACTCTATACTTAACTTGGGGAGTATGGCACATGTTACTCGTGGGTTCGTCTTGTTGTCCTCCATTACTCTATATTTAACTCAGGGAGTATGACAAGTGATACTAGTGGGTTCGGCTTGGTGTCCTCCATTACTCTATATTTATCTCAGGGAGTATGACACATGTTACCCATGGGTTCTGCTTGGTGTGTTCTATTACTCTATATTTCACTCGGGGAGTATGACAAGTGATACTCGTGGGTTCTGCTTGGTGTCCTCCATTATTCTATATTTAAGTCAGGGATCATGACACATGTTACTCTTGGGTTCGGCTTGTTGTCCTCCACTACTCTATATTTAAATTGGGCAGTATGACAAGTGATACTCGTGGGTTCAGCTTGGTGTCCTCCATTACTCTATATTTAACTTGGCGAGTATCACACATGAAACTCATGGACTCGGTTTGGTGTCCTCTATTACTATATATTTAACCTGGGGATTATGGCACATGTTACTCGTGGGTTCGGCTTGGTCTACTCCATTACTCTACATTTAACTCGGGGAGTATGACAAGTGATACTAGTGGGTTCGGCTTGGTGTCCTCCATTACTCTATATTTATCTCAGGGAGTATGACACATGTTACCCATGGGTTCTGCTTGGTGTGTTCTATTACTCTATATTTCACTCGGGGAGTATGACAAGTGATACTCGTGGGTTCTGCTTGGTGTCCTCCATTATTCTATATTTAAGTCAGGGATCATGACACATGTTACTCTTGGGTTCGGCTTGTTGTCCTCCACTACTCTATATTTAAATTGGGCAGTATGACAAGTGATACTCGTGGGTTCAGCTTGGTGTCCTCCATTACTCTATATTTAACTTGGCGAGTATCACACATGAAACTCATGGACTCGGCTTGGTGTCCTCTATTACTATATATTTTACTTGGGGATTATGTCACATGTTACTCGTGGGTTCGGCTTGGTGTCCTCCATTACTCTATATTTAACTTGGAGAGTATCACACATGTTACTCATGGGCTTGGCTTGGTGTCCTCCATTACTCTATATTTAACTTGGGGAGTATGGCACATGTTACTCGAGGGTTCAGCTTCGTGTCCTCCATTACTCTACATTTAACTCGGGGAGTATGACAAGTGATAATAGTGGGTTCGGCTTGGTGTCATCCATTACTCTATATTTAACTTGGGGAGCATGACAAGTGTTAACATGGGTTCGGCTTGGTGTCCTCCATTACTCTATAATTAACTTGAGGAGTATGGAACATTTTACTCGTGGGTTCAGCTTGGTGTCCTCCATTGCTGTATATTTAACTTGGGGAGTATGGCACATGTTACTCGTGGGTTCAGCTTGGTGTCCTCCATTACTCTATATTTAACTTGGGGAGTATGACAAGAGATACTCATGCGTTCGGCTTGGTGTCCTCCATTACTCTATATTTAACTTGGGGAGTATGGCACATGCTACTAGTGGGCTTGACTTAGTGTCCTCCATTACTCTATATTTAACTCAGGGAGCATGACACATGTTAGTAATGGGTTCTGCTTGGTGTCTTCTATTACTCTATATTTAACTTGTGGAGTATGACAAGTGATACTTGTGGGTTCGGCTTGTGTTCTCCATTACTCTATATTTATCTCGGGGAGTATGACAAGAGATACTCATGCGCTCTGCTTGGTGTCCTCCATTACTCTATATTTAACTCAGGGAGCATGACACATGTTAGTAATGGGTTCCGCTTGGTGTCTTCTATTACTCTATATTTAACTTGTGGAGTATGACAAGTGATACTTGTGGGTTCGGCTTGTGTTCTCCATTACTCTATATTTAACTTAGCGAGTATCGCACATGTTACTCATGGAGTCAGCTTGGTGTCCTCCATTACTCTATATTTAACTTGGGGACTATGACAAGTGATACTAGTGGGTTCGGGTTCGTGTCCTCCGTTACTCTATATTTAACTTGCGGAGCATGGCAAGTGTTAAAGTGGGTTCGGCTTGGTGTCCTCCATTACTCTATATTTAACTTGGGGAGTACGGCACATGTTACTCGTGGGTTCGTCTTGTTGTCCTCCATTACTCTATATTTAACTCAGGGAGTATGACAAGTGTTACTAGTGGGTTCGGCTTGGTGTCCTCCATTACTCTATATTTATCTCAGGGAGTATGACACATGTTACCCATGGGTTCTGCTTCGTGTGTTCTATTACTCTATATTTCACTCGGGGAGTATGACAAGTGATACTCGTGGGTTCTGCTTGGTGTCCTCCATTATTCTATATTTAAGTCAGGGATCATGATACATGTTACTCTTGGGTTCGGCTTGTTGTCCTCCACTACTCTATATTTAAATAGGGCAGTATGACAAGTGATACTCGTGGGTTCAGCTTGGTGTCCTCCATTACTCTATATTTAACTTGGCGAGTATCACACATGAAACTCATGGACTCGGCTTGGTGTCCTCTATTACTATATATTTAACTTGGGGATTATGGCACATGTTACTCGTGGGTTCGGCTTGGTGTACTCCATTACTCTATATTTAACTTGGAGAGTATCACACATTTTACTCATGGGCTTGGCTTGGTGTCCTCCATTACTCTATATTTAACTTGGGGAGTATGGCACATGTTACTCGAGGGTTCAGCTTTGTGTCCTCCATTACTCTACATTTAACTTGGGGAGTATGACAAGTGATAATAGTGGGTTCGGCTTGGTGTCATCCATTACTCTATATTTAACTTGGGGAGCATGACAAGTGTTAACGTGGGTTCGGCTTGGTGTCCTCCATTACTCTATATTTAACTTGGGGAGTATGGAACATTTTACTCGTGGGTTCAGCTTGGTGTCCTCCATTGCTCTATATTTAACTTGGGGAGTATGGCACATGTTACTCGTGGGTTCAGCTTGGTGTCCTCCATTACTCTATATTTAACTTGGGGAGTATGACAAGAGATACTCATGCGTTCGGCTTGGTGTCCTCCATTACTCTATATTTAACTTGGGGAGTATGGCACATGCTACTAGTGGGCTTGCCTTAGTGTCCTCCATTACTCTATATTTAACTCAGGGAGCATGACACATGTTAGTAATGGGTTCCGCTTGGTGTCTTCTATTACTCTATATTTAACTTGTGGAGTATGACAAGTGATACTTGTGGGTTCGGCTTGTGTTCTCCATTACTCTATATTTAACTTAGCGAGTATCGCACATGTTACTCATGGAGTCAGCTTGGTGTCCTCCATTACTCTATATTTAACTTGGGGACTATGACAAGTGATACTAGTGGGTTCGGGTTCGTGTCCTCCGTTACTCTATATTTAACTTGCGGAGCATGACAAGTGTTAACGTGGGTTCGGCTTGGTGTCCTCCATTACTCTATATTTAACTTGGGGAGTATGGCACATGTTACTCGTGGGTTCGGCTTGGTGTCCTCCATTACTCTATATTTAACTCGGGGAGTATGACAAGAGATACTCGTGGGCTTGGCTTGGTGTCCTCCATTACTCTATACTTAACTTGGGGAGTACGGCACATGTTACTCGTGGGTTCGTCTTGTTGTCCTCCATTACTCTATATTTAACTCAGGGAGTATGACAAGTGATACTAGTGGGTTCGGCTTGGTGTCCTCCATTACTCTATATTTATCTCAGGGAGTATGACACATGTTACCCATGGGTTCTGCTTGGTGTGTTCTATTACTCTATATTTCACTCGGGGAGTATGACAAGTGATACTCGTGGGTTCTGCTTGGTGTCCTCCATTATTCTATATTTAAGTCAGGGATCATGACACATGTTACTCTTCGGTTCGGCTTGTTGTCCTCCACTAGTCTATATTTAAATTGGGCAGTATGACAAGTGATACTCGTGGGTTCAGCTTGGTGTCCTCCATTACTCTATATTTAACTTGGCGAGTATCACACATGAAACTCATGGACTCGGCTTGGTGTCCTCTATTACTATATATTTAACTTGGGGATTATGGCACATGTTACTCGTGGGTTCGGCTTGGTGTACTCCATTACTCTATATTTAACTTGGAGAGTATCAAACATGTTACTCATGGGCTTGGCTTGGTGTCCTCCATTACTCTACATTTAACTTGGGGAGTATGGCACATGTTACTCGAGGGTTCAGCTTCGTGTCCTCCATTACTCTACATTTAACTCGGGGAGTATGACAAGTGATAATAGTGGGTGTGGCTTGGTGTCATCCATTACTCTATATTTAACTTGGGGAGCATGACAAGTGTTAACGTGGGTTCGGCTTGGTGTCCTCCATTACTCTATATTTAACTTGGGGAGTATGGAACATTTTACTCGTGGGTTCAGCTTGGTGTCCTCCATTGCTCTATATTTAACTTGGGGAGTATGGCACATGTTACTCGTGGGTTCAGCTTGGTGTCCTCCATTACTCTATATTTAACTTGGGGAGTATGACAAGAGATACTCATGCGTTCGGCTTGGTGTCCTCCATTACTCTATATTTAACTCAGGGAGCATGACACATGTTAGTAATGGGTTCCGCTTGGAGTCTTCTATTACTCTATATTTAACTTGTGGAGTATGACAAGTGATACTTGTGGGTTCGGCTTGCGTCCTCCATTACTCTATATTTATCTCAGGGAATATGAGAAGTGATGCTCGTGGGTTCGGCTTGGTGTCCTCCATTACTCTATATTTAACTTGGCGAGTATCGCACATGTTACTCATGGACTCAGCTTGGTGTCTTCCATTACTCTATATTTAACTTGGGAACTATGACAAGTGATACTAGTGGGTTCGGGTTCGTGTCCTCCATTACTCTATATTTAACTTGAGGAGCATGACAAGTGTTAACGTGGGTTCGGCTTGGTGTCCTCCATTACTCTATATTTAACTTGGGGAGTATGGCACATGTTACTCGTGGGTTTGGCTTGGTGTCTTCTATTACTCTATATTTAACTTGGGGAGTATCACACATGTTACTGTGGGTTCGGCTTGGTGTCCTCCATTACTCTATATTTAACTCGGGGAGTATGACAAGAGATACACAAGGGCTCGGCTTGGTGTCCTCCTTTACTCTATACTTAACTTGGGGAGTACGGCACATGTTACTCGTGGGTTTGTCTTGTTGTCCTCCATTACTCTATATTTAACTCAGGGAGTATGACAAGTGATACTAGTGGGTTCGACTTGGTGTCCTCCATTATTCTATATTTAACTGGGGGAGTATGGCACATGTTACTCGTGGGTTTGGCTTGGTGTCTTCTATTACTCTATATTTAACTTGGGGAGTATCACACATGTTACTGTGGGTTCGGCTTGGTGTCCTCCATTACTCTATATTTAACTCGGGGAGTATGACAAGAGATACACAAGGGCTCGGCTTGGTGTCCTCCATTACTCTATACTTAACTTGGGGAGTACGGCACATGTTACTCGTGGGTTTGTCTTGTTGTCCTCCATTACTCTATATTTAACTCAGGGAGTATGACAAGTGATACTAGTGGGTTCGACTTGGTGTCCTCCATTACACTATATTTAACTCAGGGAGTATGACACATGTTACTCATGGGTTCCGCTTGGTGTCTTCTATTACTCTATATTTCACTCGGGGAGTATGACAATTGATACTCGTGGGTTCTGCTTGGTGTCCTCCATTACTCTATATTTAACTTGAGGAGTATCTCACATGTTACTCTTGAGTTCGCCTTGGTGTCCTCCATTACTCTATACTTAACTTGGGGACTATGACAAGTGTTAACGTGGGTTTGGCTTGGTGTCCTCCATTACTGTATATTTAACGTGGGGAGTATGGCACATGTTACTCGTGGGTTCAGCTTGGTGTCCTCCATTAATCTATATTTAACTCGGGGAGTATGACAAGTGATAATAGTGGGTTCGGCTTGGTGTCCTCCATTATTCTATATTTAACTTGGGGAGCATGACAAGTGTTAAGGTTGGTTCGGCTTGGTGTCCCCATTACTCTATATTTAACTTGGGGAGTATGGCACATTTTACTCGTGGGTTCGGCTTGGTGTCCTCCATCACTCTATATTTAACTTGGGGAGTATGGCACATGTTACTCGTGGGTTCGGCTTGGTGTCCTCCATTACTCTATATTTAACTCGGGGAGTATGACAAGAGATACTCATAGGCTCGACTTGGTGTCCTCCATTACTCTATTCTTAACTTGGGGAGTATGGCACATGTTACTCGTGGGTTCAGCTTGTTGGCCTCCATTACTCTATATTTAACTCCTGGAGTATGACAAGTGATACTAGTGAGTTAGGCTTGGTGTCCTCCATTACTCTATATTTAACTTGGGGAGTATGGCACATGTTACTCGTGGGTTTGGCTTTGTGTCCTCCATTATTCTATATTTAACTCGGGGAGTATCACACATGTTACTCGTGGGTTCGGGTTGGTGTCCTCCATTACTCTATATTTAACAAAGGCAGTATGATACATGTTACTCGTGGGTTCGGCTTGGTGTCCACAATTACTCTATATTTAACTCAGGGAGTATGAAAAGAGATACTCATGGGCTCGGCGTGGTGTCCTCCATTACTGTATATTTAACTTGGGGAGTATGGCACATGTTACTCGTGGGTTCAGTTTGGTGTCCTCCATTACTCTATATTTAACTCGGGGAGTATGACAAGTGATACTAGTGGGTTCGGCTTGGTGTCCTACATTATTCTATATTTAACTTGGGGAGCATGACAAGTGTTAACGTTGGTTCGGCTTGGTGTCCTCCATTACTCTATATTTAACTTGGGGAGTATGGCACATTTTACTCGTGGGTTCGGCTTGGTGTCCTCCATTGCTCTATATTTAACTTGGGGAGTATGGCACATGTTACTCGTGGGTTCGGCTTGGTGTCCTCCATTACTCTATGTTTAACTCGAGGAGTATGACAATAGATACTCATGCATTCGGCTTGGTGTCCTCCATTACTCTATATTTAACTTGGGGAGTATGGCACATGCTACTAGTGGGCTTGGCTTAGCGTCCTCCATTACTCTATATTTAACTCAGGGAGCATGACACATGTTAGTAATGGGTTCCGCTTGGTGTCTTCTATTACTCTATATTTAACTTGTGGAGTATGACAAGTGATACTTGTGGGTTCGGCTTGTGTCCTCCATTAATCTATATTTATCTCGGGGAGTATGACAAGTGATACTCGTGGGTTCTGCTTGGTGTACTCCATTACTCTATATTTAAGTCAGGGAGCATGACACATGTTACTCTTGGGTTCGGCTTGGTTTCCTCCATTACTCTATATTTATCTCGGGGAGTATGACAAGTGATGCTCGTGGGTCAGCTTGGGGTCCTCCATTACTCTATATTTAACTTGGCAAGTATCACACATGTTACTCATGAACTCAGCTTAGTGTCCTCCATTACTCTATATTTAACTTAGGGACCATGACAAGTGTTAACGTGGGTTCGGCTTGGTGTCCTCCATTACTCTATATTTAACTTGGGGAGTATGGCACATGTTACTCGTGGGTTCGGCTTGGTGTCCTCCATTACTCTATATTTAACTCGGGGAGTATGACAAGAGATACTCGTGGGCTTGGCTTGGTGTCCTCCATTACTCTATACTTAACTTGGGGAGTACGGCACATGTTACTCGTGGGTTCGTCTTGTTGTCCTCCATTACTCTATATTTAACTCAGGGAGTATGACAAGTGATACTAGTGGGTTCGGCTTGGTGTCCTCCATTACTCTATATTTATCTCAGGGAGTATGACACATGTTACCCATGGGTTCTGCTTGGTGTGTTCTATTACTCTATATTTCACTCGGGGAGTATGACAAGTGATACTCGTGGGTTCTGCTTGGTGTCCTCCATTATTCTATATTTAAGTCAGGGATCATGACACATGTTACTCTTGGGTTCGGCTTGTTGTCCTCCACTACTCTATATTTAAATTGGGCAGTATGACAAGTGATACTCGTGGGTTCAGCTTGGTGTCCTCCATTACTCTATATTTAACTTGGCGAGTATCACACATGAAACTCATGGACTCGGCTTGGTGTCCTCTATTACTATATATTTAACTTGGGGATTATGGCACATGTTACTCGTGGGTTCGGCTTGGTGTACTCCATTACTCTATATTTAACTTGGAGAGTATCAAACATGTTACTCATGGGCTTGGCTTGGTGTCCTCCATTACTCTACATTTAACTTGGGGAGTATGGCACATGTTACTCGAGGGTTCAGCTTCGTGTCCTCCATTACTCTACATTTAACTCGGGGAGTATGACAAGTGATAATAGTGGGTTCGGCTTGGTGTCATCCATTACTCTATATTTAACTTGGGGAGCATGACAAGTGTTAACGTGGGTTCGGCTTGGTGTCCTCCATTACTCTATATTTAACTTGGGGAGTATGGAACATTTTACTCGTGGGTTCAGCTTGGTGTCCTCCATTGCTCTATATTTAACTTGGGGAGTATGGCACATGTTACTCGTGGGTTCAGCTTGGTGTCCTCCATTACTCTATATTTAACTTGGGGAGTATGACAAGAGATACCCATGCGTTCGGCTTGGTGTCCTCCATTACTCTATATTTAACTCAGGGAGCATGACACATGTTAGTAATGGGTTCCGCTTGGAGTCTTCTATTACTCTATATTTAACTTGTGGAGTATGACAAGTGATACTTGTGGGTTCGGCTTGCGTCCTCCATTACTCTATATTTATCTCAGGGAGTATGAGAAGTGATGCTCGTGGGTTCGGCTTGGTGTCCTCCATTACTCTATATTTAACTTGGCGAGTATCGCACATGTTACTCATGGACTCAGCTTGGTGTCTTCCATTACTCTATATTTAACTTGGGAACTATGACAAGTGATACTAGTGGGTTCGGGTTCGTGTCCTCCATTACTCTATATTTAACTTGAGGAGCATGACAAGTGTTAACGTGGGTTCGGCTTGGTGTCCTCCATTACTCTATATTTAACTTGGGGAGTATGGCACATGTTACTCGTGGGTTTGGCTTGGTGTCTTCTATTACTCTATATTTAACTTGGGGAGTATCACACATGTTACTGTGGGTTCGGCTTGGTGTCCTCCATTACTCTATATTTAACTCGGGGAGTATGACAAGAGATACACAAGGGCTCGGCTTGGTGTCCTCCATTACTCTATACTTAACTTGGGGAGTACGGCACATGTTACTCGTGGGTTTGTCTTGTTGTCCTCCATTACTCTATATTTAACTCAGGGAGTATGACAAGTGATACTAGTGGGTTCGACTTGGTGTCCTCCATTATTCTATATTTAACTGGGGGAGTATGGCACATGTTACTCGTGGGTTTGGCTTGGTGTCTTCTATTACTCTATATTTAACTTGGGGAGTATCACACATGTTACTGTGGGTTCGGCTTGGTGTCCTCCATTACTCTATATTTAACTCGGGGAGTATGACAAGAGATACACAAGGGCTCGGCTTGGTGTCCTCCATTACTCTATACTTAACTTGGGGAGTACGGCACATGTTACTCGTGGGTTTGTCTTGTTGTCCTCCATTACTCTATATTTAACTCAGGGAGTATGACAAGTGATACTAGTGGGTTCGACTTGGTGTCCTCCATTACACTATATTTAACTCAGGGAGTATGACACATGTTACTCATGGGTTCCGCTTGGTGTCTTCTATTACTCTATATTTCACTCGGGGAGTATGACAATTGATACTCGTGGGTTCTGCTTGGTGTCCTCCATTACTCTATATTTAACTTGAGGAGTATCTCACATGTTACTCTTGAGTTCGGCTTGGTGTCCTCCATTACTCTATACTTAACTTGGGGACTATGACAAGTGTTAACGTGGGTTTGGCTTGGTGTCCTCCATTACTGTATATTTAACGTGGGGAGTATGGCACATGTTACTCGTGGGTTCAGCTTGGTGTCCTCCATTAATCTATATTTAACTCGGGGAGTATGACAAGTGATAATAGTGGGTTCGGCTTGGTGTCCTCCATTATTCTATATTTAACTTGGGGAGCATGACAAGTGTTAAGGTTGGTTCGGCTTGGTGTCCCCATTACTCTATATTTAACTTGGGGAGTATGGCACATTTTACTCGTGGGTTCGGCTTGGTGTCCTCCATCACTCTATATTTAACTTGGGGAGTATGGCACATGTTACTCGTGGGTTCGGCTTGGTGTCCTCCATTACTCTATATTTAACTCGGGGAGTATGACAAGAGATACTCATAGGCTCGACTTGGTGTCCTCCATTACTCTATTCTTAACTTGGGGAGTATGGCACATGTTACTCGTGGGTTCAGCTTGTTGGCCTCCATTACTCTATATTTAACTCCTGGAGTATGACAAGTGATACTAGTGAGTTCGGCTTGGTGTCCTCCATTACTCTATATTTAACTTGGGGAGTATGGCACATGTTACTCGTGGGTTTGGCTTTGTGTCCTCCATTATTCTATATTTAACTCGGGGAGTATCACACATGTTACTCGTGGGTTCGGGTTGGTGTCCTCCATTACTCTATATTTAACAAAGGCAGTATGATACATGTTACTCGTGGGTTCGGCTTGGTGTCCACAATTACTCTATATTTAACTCAGGGAGTATGAAAAGAGATACTCATGGGCTCGGCGTGGTGTCCTCCATTACTGTATATTTAACTTGGGGAGTATGGCACATGTTACTCGTGGGTTCAGTTTGGTGTCCTCCATTACTCTATATTTAACTCGGGGAGTATGACAAGTGATACTAGTGGGTTCGGCTTGGTGTCCTACATTATTCTATATTTAACTTGGGGAGCATGACAAGTGTTAACGTTGGTTCGGCTTGGTGTCCTCCATTACTCTATATTTAACTTGGGGAGTATGGCACATTTTACTCGTGGGTTCGGCTTGGTGTCCTCCATTGCTCTATATTTAACTTGGGGAGTATGGCACATGTTACTCGTGGGTTCGGTTTGGTGTCCTCCATTACTCTATGTTTAACTCGAGGAGTATGACAATAGATACTCATGCATTCGGCTTGGTGTCCTCCATTACTCTATATTTAACTTGGGGAGTATGGCACATGCTACTAGTGGGCTTGGCTTAGCGTCCTCCATTACTCTATATTTAACTCAGGGAGCATGACACATGTTAGTAATGGGTTCCGCTTGGTGTCTTCTATTACTCTATATTTAACTTGTGGAGTATGACAAGTGATACTTGTGGGTTCGGCTTGTGTCCTCCATTAATCTATATTTATCTCGGGGAGTATGACAAGTGATACTCGTGGGTTCTGCTTGGTGTACTCCATTACTCTATATTTAAGTCAGGGAGCATGACACATGTTACTCTTGGGTTCGGCTTGGTTTCCTCCATTACTCTATATTTATCTCGGGGAGTATGACAAGTGATGCTCGTGGGTCAGCTTGGGGTCCTCCATTACTCTATATTTAACTTGGCAAGTATCACACATGTTACTCATGAACTCAGCTTAGTGTCCTCCATTACTCTATATTTAACTTAGGGACTATGACAAGTGATACTAGTGGGTTCAGGTTGGTGTCCTCCATTACTCTATATTTAACTTGGGGAGCGTGACAAGTGTTAACGTGGGTTTGGCTTGGTGTCCTCCATTACTCTATATTTAACTTGGGGAGTATGGCACATGTTACTCGTGGGTTCGGCTTGTTGTCCTCCATTACTCTATATTTAACTCGTGGAGTATGACAAGTGATACTAGTGAGTTCGGCTTGGTGTCCTCCATTACTCTATATTTAACTTGGGGAGTATGGCACATGTTACTCGTGGGTTTGGCTTTGTGTCCTCCATTACTCAATATTTAACTCAGGGAGTATGACACACGTTACTCATGGGTTCCGCTTGGTGTCTTCTATTACTCTATATTTAACTCGGGGAGTATGACAAGTGATACTCATGGGTTTGGCTTGGTGTTCTCCATTATTCTATATTTAACTCGGGGAGTATCACACATGTTACTCGTGGGTTCGGGTTGGTGTCCTCCATTACTCTATATTTAACAAAGGCAGTATGATACATGTTACTCGTGTGTTCGGCTTGGTGTCCACAATTACTCTATATTTAACTCAGGGAGTATGAAAAGAGATACTCATGGGCTCGGTGTGGTGTCCTCCATTACTGTATATTTAACTTGGGGAGTATGGCACATGTTACTCGTGGGTTCAGTTTGGTGTCCTCCATTACTCTATATTTAACTCGGGGAGTATGACAAGTGATACTAGTGGGTTCGGCTTGGTGTCCTACATTATTCTATATGTAACTTGGGGAGCATGACAAGTGTTAACGTTGGTTCGGCTTGGTGTCCTCCATTACTCTATATTTAACTTGGGGAGTATGGCACATTTTACTCGTGGGTTCGGCTTGGTGTCCTCCATTGCTCTATATTTAACTTGGGGAGTATGGCACATGTTACTCGTGGGTTCGGCTTGGTGTCATCCATTACTCTATGTTTAACTCGAGGAGTATGACAATAGATACTCATGCATTTGGCTTGGTGTCCTCCATTACTCTATATTTAACTTGGGGAGTATGGCACATGCTACTAGTGGGCTTGGCTTAGCGTCCTCCATTACTCTATATTTAACTCAGGGAGCATGACACATGTTAGTAATGGGTTCCGCTTGGTGTCTTCTATTACTCTATATTTAACTTGTTGAGTATGACAAGTGATACTTGTGGGTTCGGCTTGTGTCCTCCATTAATCTATATTTATCTCGGGGAGTATGACAAGTGATACTCGTGGGTTCTGCTTGGTGTACTCCATTACTCTATATTTAAGTCAGGGAGCATGACACATGTTACTCTTGGGTTCGGCTTGGTTTCCTCCATTACTCTATATTTATCTCGGGGAGTATGACAAGTGATGCTCGTGGGTTCGGCTTGGGGTCCTCCATTACTCTATATTTAACTTGGCAAGTATCACACATGTTACTCATGAACTCAGCTTAGTGTCCTCCATTACTCTATATTTAACTTAGGGACTATGACAAGTGATACTAGTGGGTTCGGGTTGGTGTCCTCCATTACTCTATATTTAACTTGGGGAGCATGACAAGTGTTAACGTGGGTTTGGGTTGGTGTCCTCCATTACTCTATATTTAACTTGGGGAGTATGGCACATGTTACTCGTGGGTTCGGCTTGGTGTCCTCCATTACTCTATATTTAACTCAGGGAGTATGACAAGTGATACTAGTGGGTTCGGCTTGGTGTCCTCCATTACTTTATATTTATCTCAGGGAGTATGACACATGTTACCCATGGGTTCCGCTTGGTGTCTTCTATTACTCTATATTTCACTCGGGGAGTATGACAAGTGATAATAGTGGGATCGGCTTGGTGTCATCCATTACTCTATATTTAACTTGGGGAGCATGACAAGTGTTAACGTGGGTTCGGCTTGGTGTCCTCCATTACTCTATATTTAACTTGGGGAGTATGGAACATTTTACTCGTGGGTTCAGCTTGGTGTCCTCCATTGCTCTATATTTAACTTGGGGAGTATGGCACATGTTACTCATGGGTTCGGCTTGGTGTCCTCCATTACTCTATATTTAACTCGGGGAGTATGACAAGTGATACTCATGGGTTTGGCTTGGTGTCCTCCATTATTCTATATTTAACTCGGGGAGTATCACACATGTTACTCGTGGGTTCGGGTTGGTGTCCTCCATTACTCTATATTTAACAAAGGCAGTATGATACATGTTACTCGTGGGTTTGGCTTGGTGTCCTCCATTACTCTATATTTAACTCAGGGAGTATGAAAAGAGATACTCATGGGCTCGGCGTGGTGTCCTCCATTACTGTATATTTAACTTGGGGAGTATGGCACATGTTACTCGTGGGTTCAGTTTGGTGTCCTCCATTACTCTATATTTAACTCGGGGAGTATGACAAGTGATACTAGTGGGTTCGGCTTGGTGTCCTACATTATTCTATATTTAACTTGGGGAGCATGACAAGTGTTAACGTTGGTTCGGCTTGGTGTCCTCCATTACTCTATATTTAACTTGGGGAGTATGGCACATTTTACTTGTGGGTTCGGCTTGGTGTCCTCCATTGCTCTATATTTAACTTGGGGAGTATGGCACATGTTACTCGTGGGTTCGGCTTGGTGTCCTCCATTACTCTATGTTTAACTCGAGGAGTATGACAATAGATACTCATGCATTCGGCTTGGTGTCCTCCATTACTCTATATTTAAATTGGGGAGTATGGCACATGCTACTAGTGGGCTTGGCTTAGCGTCCTCCATTACTCTATATTTAACTCAGGGAGCATGACACATGTTAGTAATGGGTTCCGCTTGGTGTCTTCTATTACTCTATATTTAACTTGTGGAGTATGACAAGTGATACTTGTGGGTTCGGCTTGTGTCCTCCATTAATCTATATTTATCTCAGGGAGTATGACAAGTGATACTCGTGGGTTCTGCTTGGTGTACTCCATTACTCTATATTTAAGTCAGGGAGCATGACACATGTTACTCTTGGGTTCGGCTTGGTTTCTTCCATTACTCTATATTTATCTCGGGGAGTATGACAAGTGATGCTCGTGGGTTCGGCTTGGGGTCCTCCATTACTCTATATTTAACTTGGCAAGTATCACACATGTTACTCAACAACTCAGCTTAGTGTCCTCCATTACTCTATATTTAACTTAGGGACTATGACAAGTGATACTAGTGGGTTCGGGTTGGTATCCTCCATTACTCTATATTTAACTTGGGGAGCATGACAAGTGTTAACGTGGGTTTGGCTTGGTGTCCTCCATTACTCTATATTTAACTTGGGGAGTATGGCACATGTTACTCGTGGGTTCGGCTTGGTGTCCTCCATTACTCTATATTTAACTCAGGGATTATGACAAGTGATACTAGTGGGTTCGGCTTGGTGTCCTCCATTACTCTATATTTATCTCAGGGAGTATGACACATGTTACCCATGGGTTCCGCTTGGTGTCTTCTATTACTCTATATTTCACTCGGGGAGTATGACAAGTGATAATAGTGGGATCGGCTTGGTGTCATCCATTACTCTATATTTAACTTGGGGAGCATGACAAGTGTTAACGTGGGTTCGGCTTGGGGTCCTCCATTACTCTATATTTAACTTGGGGAGTATGGAACATTTTACTCGTGTGTTCAGCTTGGTGTCCTCCATTGCTCTATATTTAACTTGGGGAGTATGGCACATGTTACTCATGGGTTCGGCTTGGTGTCCTCCATTACTCTAACTCGGGGAGTATGACAAGAGATACTCATGCGTTCGGCTTGGTGTCCTCCATTACATTATATTTCACTTGGGGAGCATGACAAGTGTTAACGTGGGTTCGGCTTGGTGTCCTCCATTACTCTATATTTAACTTGGGGAGTACGGCACATGTTACTCGAGGGTTCAGCTTCGTGTCCTCCATTACTCTATATTTAACTCGGGGAGTATGACAAGTGATAATAGTAGGTTCGGCTTGGTGTCCTCCATTACTCTATATTTAACTCAGGAGCATGACAACAGATACTCATGGGCTCAGCTTGGTGTCCTCCATTACTCTATACTTAACTTGGTTGGTATGGCACATGTTACTCGTTGGTTCGGCTTGTGGTCCTCCATTACTCTATATTTAACTCGGGGAGTATGACACGTGATACTAGTGGGTTCGGCTTGGTGTCCTCCATTATTCTATATTTAACTCGGGGAGTATCACATATGTTACTCATGAGTTTGGCTTGGTGTCCACAATTACTCCATATTGATCTCGGGGAGTATGACACATGTTACTCTTGGGTTCGGCATGGTGTCCTCCATTACTCTATATTTAACTCAGGCAGTATGACAAGTGATACTCGTGGGTTTGGCTTGGTGTCCTCCATTACACTATATTTAACTTGGCCAGTATCACACATGAAACTCGTGAACTCGGCTTGGTGTGCTCCATTACTCTATATTTCACTTGGGAAACATGGCACATTTTACTCATGGGTTTGGCTTGCTGTGCTCCATTACTCTATATTTAACTTGGGGAGTATGACAAGTGATACCAGTGGGTTCGGCTTGGTATCCTCCATTACTCTATATTTAACTTGGGGAGCATGACAAGTGTTAATGTGGGTTTGGCGTGGTGTCCTCTATTACTCTATATTTAACTTGAGGAGTATGGCACATCTTGCTCGTTGGTTCAGCTTGGTGTCCTCCATTACTCTATATTTAACTAGGGAAGTATGGCACATTTTACTCATGGGTTCGGCTTGGTGTCATCCATTACTCTATATTTAACTTGGGCGGTATGGCACATGTTACTCGTGGGTTCAGCTTGGTGGCCTCCATCACTCTATATTTATCTTGGGGAGTATGGCACATGTTACTCGTGGGTTCGGCTTTGTGTCTTCGATTACTCTATAATTAACTCGGGGAGTATGACACATTTTACTCATGGGTTCCGCTTGGTGTCTTCTATTACTCTATATTTAACTTGTGGAGTATGAAAAGTGATACTCGTGGGTTCGGCTTGGTGTCTTCCATTACTCTATATTTATCTTGAGGAGTATGACAAGTGATACTCGTGGGTTATGCTTGGTGTCCTCCATTACTCTATATTTAACTCAGGGAGTATGACATGTGATATTTGTGGGTTCCGCTTGGTGTCCTCCATTACTCTATATTTATCTTGGGGAGTATGACAAGTGATACTCATGGGTTCTGCTTGGTGTCCACCATTACTCTATATTTAACTCAGGCAGTATGACAAGTGATACTCGTGGTTTTGGCTTGGTGTCCTCCATTACGCTATATTTAACTTGGCGAGTATCACACATGAAACTCATGAACTCGGCTTGGTGTCCTCCATTACTCTATATTTATCTTGAGGAGTATGACAAGTGATACTCGTGGGCTCGGCTTGATGTCCTCCATTACTCTATACTTAACCTGGGGAGTACGGCACATGTTACTCGTGGGTTCGTCTTGTTGTCCTCCATTACTCTATATTTAACTCAGGGAGTATGACAAGTGATACTAGTGGGTTCGGCTTGGTGTCCTCCATTACTCTATCTTTATCTCAGAGAGTATGACACATGTTACCCATGGGTTCCGCTTGGTGTCTTCTATTACTCTATATTTCACTCGGGGAGTATGACAAGTGATACTCGTGGGTTCTGCTTGGTGTCCTCCATTATTCTATATGTAAGTCAGGGATCATGACACATGTTACTCTTGGGTTCGGCTTGTTGTCCTCCACTACTCTATATTTAAATTGGGCAGTATGACAAGTGATACTCGTGGGTTCAGCTTGGTGTCCTCCATTACTCTATATTTAACTTGGCGAGTATCACACATGAAACTCATGGACTCGGCTTGGTGTCCTCTATTACTATATATTTAACTTGGGGATTATGGCACATGTTACTCGTGGGTTCGGCTTGGTGTCCTCCATTACTCTATATTTAACTTGGAGAGTATCACACATGTTACTCATGGGCTTGGCTTGGTGTCCTCCATTACTCTATATTTAACTTGGGGAGTATGGCACATGTTACTCGAGGGTTCAGCTTCGTGTCCTCCATTACTCTACATTTAACTCGGGGAGTATGACAAGTGATAATAGTGGTTTCGGCTTGGTGTCATCCATTACTCTATATTTAACTTGGGGAGCATGACAAGTGTTAACGTGGGTTCGGCTTGGTGTCCTCCATTACTCTATAATTAACTTGAGGAGTATGGAACATTTTACTCGTGGGTTCAGCTTGGTGTCCTCCATTGCTCTATATTTAACTTGGGGAGTATGGCACATGTTACTCGTGGGTTCAGCTTGGTGTCCTCCATTACTCTATATTTAACTTGGGGAGTATGACAAGAGATACTCATGCGTTCGGCTTGGTGTCCTCCATTACTCTATATTTAACTTGGGGAGTATGGCACATGCTACTAGTGGGCTTGCCTTAGTGTCCTCCATTACTCTATATTTAACTCAGGCAGCATGACACATGTTAGTAATGGGTTCCGCTTGGTGTCTTCTATTACTCTATATTTAACTTGTGGAGTATGACAAGTGATACTTGTGGGTTCGGCTTGTGTTCTCCATTACTCTATATTTATCTCGGGGAGTATGACAAGAGATACTCATGCGCTCGGCTTGGTGTCCTCCATTACTCTATATTTAACTCAGGGAGCATGACACATGTTAGTAATGGGTTCCGCTTGGTGTCTTCTATTACTCTATATTTAACTTGTGGAGTATGACAAGTGATACTTGTGGGTTCGGCTTGTGTTCTCCATTACTCTATATTTATCTCGGGGAGTATGAGAAGTGATGCTCGTGGGTTCGGCTTGGTGTCCTCCATTACTCTATATTTAACTTAGCGAGTATCGCACATGTTACTCATGGAGTCAGCTTGGTGTCCTCCATTACTCTATATTTAACTTGGGGACTATGACAAGTGATACTAGTGGGTTCGGGTTTGTGTCCTCCGTTACTCTATATTTAACTTGCAGAGCATGACAAGTGTTAACGTGGGTTCGGCTTGGTGTCCTCCATTACTCTATATTTAACTTGGGGAGTATGGCACATGTTACTCGTGGGTTCGGCTTAGTGTCCTCCATTACTCTATATTTAACTCGGGGAGTATGACAAGAGATACTCGTGGGCTTGGCTTGGTGTCCTCCATTACTCTATACTTAACTTGGGGAGTACGGCACATGTTACTCGTGGGTTCGTCTTGTTGTCCTCCATTACTCTATATTTAACTCAGGGAGTATGACAAGTGATACTAGTGGGTTCGGCTTGGTGTCCTCCATTACTCTATATTTATCTCAGGGAGTATGACACATGTTACCCATGGGTTCTGCTTGGTGTGTTCTATTACTCTATATTTCACTCGGGGAGTATGACAAGCGATACTCGTGGGTTCTGCTTGGTGTCCTCCATTATTCTATATTTAAGTCAGGGATCATGACACATGTTACTCTTGGGTTCGGCTTGTTGTCCTCCACTACTCATTATTTAAATTGGGCAGTATGACAAGTGATACTCGTGGGTTCAGCTTGGTGTCCTCCATTACTCTATATTTAACTTGGCGAGTATCACACATGAAACTCATGGACTCGGCTTGGTGTCCTCTATTACTATATATTTAACTTGGGGATTATGGCACATATTACTCGTGGGTTCGGCTTGGTGTACTCCATTACTCTATATTTAACTTGGAGAGTATCACACATGTTACTCATGGGCTTGGCTTGGTGTCCTCCATTACTCTATATTTAACTTGGGGAGTATGGCACATGTTATTTGAGGGTTCAGCTTTGTGTCCTCCATTACTCTACATTTAACTCGGGGAGTATGACAAGTGATAATAGTGGGTTCGGCTTGGTGTCATCCATTACTCTATATTTAACTTGGGGAGCATGACAAGTGTTAACGTGGGTTCGGCTTGGTGTCCTCCATTACTCTATATTTAACTTGGGGAGTATGGAAAATTTTACTCGTGGGTTCGGCTTGGTGTCCTCCATTGCTCTATATTTAACTTGGGGAGTATGGCACATGTTACTCGTGGGTTCAGCTTGGTGTCCTCCATTACTCTATATTTAACTTGGGGAGTATGACAAGAGATACTCATGCGTTCGGCTTGGTGTCCTCCATTACTCTATATTTAACTTGTCGAGTATGGCACATGCTACTAGTGGGCTTGCCTTAGTGTCCTCCATTACTCTATATTTAACTCAGGGAGCATGACACATGTTAGTAATGGGTTCCGCTTGGTGTCTTCTATTACTCTATATTTAACTTGTGGAGTATGACAAGTGATACTTGTGGGTTCGGCTTGGTGTCCTCCATTACTCTATATTTAACTCAGGGAGCATGACACATGTTAGTAATGGGTTCCGCTTGGAGTCTTCTATTACTCTATATTTAACTTGTGGAGTATGACAAGTGATACTTGTGGGTTCGGCTTGCGTCCTCCATTACTCTATATTTATCTCAGGGAGTATGAGAAGTGATGCTCGTGGGTTCGGCTTGGTGTCCTCCATTACTCTATATTTAACTTGGCGAGTATCGCACATGTTACTCATGGACTCAGCTTGGTGTCTTCCATTACTCTATATTTAACTTGGGAACTATGACAAGTGATACTAGTGGGTTCGGGTTCGTGTCCTCCATTACTCTATATTTAACTTGAGGAGCATGACAAGTGTTAACGTGGGTTCGGCTTGGTGTCCTCCATTACTCTATATTTAACTTGGGGAATATGGCACATGTTACTCGTGGGTTTGGCTTGGTGTCTTCTATTACTCTATATTTAACTTGGGGAGTATCACACATGTTACTGTGGGTTCGGCTTGGTGTCCTCCATTACTCTATATTTAACTCGGGGAGTATGACAAGAGATACACAAGGGCTCGGCTTGGTGTCCTCCATTACTCTATACTTAACTTGGGGAGTACGGCACATGTTACTCGTGGGTTTGTCTTGTTGTCCTAAATTACTCTATATTTAACTCAGGGAGTATGACAAGTGATACTAGTGGGTTCGACTTGGTGTCCTCCATTATTCTATATTTAACTGGGGGAGTATGGCACATGTTACTCGTGGGTTTGGCTTGGTGTCTTCTATTACTCTATATTTAACTTGGGGAGTATCACACATGTTACTGTGGGTTCGGCTTGGTGTCCTCCATTACTCTATATTTAACTCGGGGAGTATGACAAGAGATACACAAGGGCTCGGCTTGGTGTCCTCCATTACTCTATACTTAACTTGGGGAGTACGGCACATGTTACTCGTGGGTTTGTCTTGTTGTCCTCCATTACTCTATATTTAACTCAGGGAGTATGACAAGTGAGACTAGTGGGTTCGACTTGGTGTCCTCCATTACACTATATTTAACTCAGGGAGTATGACACATGTTACTCATGGGTTCCGCTTGGTGTCTTCTATTACTCTATATTTCACTCGGGGAGTATGACAATTGATACTCGTGGGTTCTGCTTGGTGTCCTCCATTACTCTATATTTAACTTGAGGAGTATCTCACATGTTACTCTTGAGTTCGGCTTGGTGTCCTCCATTACTCTATATTTAACTTGGGGAGTATGACAAGTGTTAACGTGGGTTTGGCTTGGTGTCCTCCATTACTGTATATTTAACGTGGGGAGTATGGCACATGTTACTCGTGGGTTCAGCTTGGTGTCCTCCATTAATCTATATTTAACTCGGGGAGTATGACAAGTGATAATAGTGGGTTCGGCTTGGTGTCCTCCATTATTCTATATTTAACTTGGGGAGCATGACAAGTGTTAAGGTTGGTTCGGCTTGGTGTCCCCATTACTCTATATTTAACTTGGGGAGTATGGCACATTTTACTCGTGGGTTCGGCTTGGTGTCCTCCATCACTCTATATTTAACTTGGGGAGTATGGCACATGTTACTCGTGGGTTCGGCTTGGTGTCCTCCATTACTCTATATTTAACTCGGGGAGTATGACAAGAGATACTCATAGGCTCGGCTTGGTGTCCTCCATTACTCTATTCTTAACTTGGGGAGTATGGCACATGTTACTCGTGGGTTCAGCTTGTTGTCCTCCATTACTCTATATTTAACTCCTGGAGTATGACAAGTGATACTAGTGAGTTCGGCTTGGTGTCCTCCATTACTCTATATTTAACTTGGGGAGTATGGCACATGTTACTCGTGGGTTTGGCTTTGTGTCCTCCATTATTCTATATTTAACTCGGGGAGTATCACACATGTTACTCGTGGGTTCGGCTTGGTGTCCTCCATTACTCTATATTTAACAAAGGCAGTATGATACATGTTACTCGTGGGTTCGGCTTGGTGTCCACAATTACTCTATATTTAACTCAGGGAGTATGAAAAGAGATACTCATGGGCTCGGCGTGGTGTCCTCCATTACTGTATATTTAACTTGGGGAGTATGGCACATGTTACTCGTGGGTTCAGTTTGGTGTCCTCCATTACTCTATATTTAACTCGGGGAGTATGACAAGTGATACTAGTGGGTTCGGCTTGGTGTCCTACATTATTCTATATTTAACTTGGGGAGCATGACAAGTGTTAACGTTGGTTCGGCTTGGTGTCCTCCATTACTCTATATTTAACTTGGGGAGTATGGCACATTTTACTCGTGGGTTTGGCTTGGTGTCCTCCATTGCTCTATATTTAACTTGGGGAGTATGGCACATGTTACTCGTGGGTTCGGCTTTGTGTCCTCCATTACTCTATGTTTAACTCGAGGAGTATGACAATAGATACTCATGCATTCGGCTTGGTGTCCTCCATTACTCTATATTTAACTTGGGGAGTATGGCACATGCTACTAGTGGGCTTGGCTTAGCGTCCTCCATTACTCTATATTTAACTCAGGGAGCATGACACATGTTAGTAATGGGTTCCGCTTGGTGTCTTCTATTACTCTATATTTAACTTGTGGAGTATGACAAGTGATACTTGTGGGTTCGGCTTGTGTCCTCCATTAATCTATATTTATCTCGGGGAGTATGACAAGTGATACTCGTGGGTTCTGCTTGGTGTACTCCATTACTCTATATTTAAGTCAGGGAGCATGACACATGTTACTCTTGGGTTCGGCTTGGTTTCCTCCATTACTCTATATTTATCTCGGGGAGTATGACAAGTGATGCTCGTGGGTTCAGCTTGGGGTCCTCCATTACTCTATATTTAACTTGGCAAGTATCACACATGTTACTCATGAACTCAGCTTAGTGTCCTCCATTACTCTATATTTAACTTAGGGACTATGACAAGTGATACTAGTGGGTTCGGGTTGGTGTCCTCCATTACTCTATATTTAACTTGGGGAGCGTGACAAGTGTTAACGTGGGTTTGGCTTGTTGTCCTCCATTACTCTATATTTAACTCGTGGAGTATGACAAGTGATACTAGTGAGTTCGGCTTGGTGTCCTCCATTACTCTATATTTATCTCGGGGAGTATGACACATGTTATTCTTGGGTTCGGCATGGTGTCCTCCATTACTCTATATTTAACTCAGGCAGTATGACAAGTGATACTCGTGGGTTTGGCTTGGTGTCCTCCATTACTCTATATTTAACTTGGCGAGTATCACTCATGAAACTCGTGAACTCGGCTTGGTGTGCTCCATTACTCTATATTTCACTTGGGAAACATGGCACATTTTACTCATGGGTTCGGCTTGCTGTGCTCCATTACTCTATATTTAACTTGGGGAGTATGACAAGTGATACCAGTGGGTTCAGCTTGGTATCCTCCATTACTCTATATTTAACTTGGGGAGCATGACAAGTGTTA
The DNA here is from genome assembly GCF_040938575.1 of Ambystoma mexicanum. NCBI lineage: Eukaryota > Metazoa > Chordata > Amphibia > Caudata > Ambystomatidae > Ambystoma > Ambystoma mexicanum. Next base: position 28,072,501 of record NC_090938.1, on the reverse strand, counting down.
ATGTGGGTTTGGCTTGGTGTCCTCTATTACTCTATATTTAACTTGAGGAGTATGGCACATCTTGCTCGTTGGTTCAGCTTGGTGTCCTCCATTACTCTATATTTAACTAGGGAAGTATGGCACATTTTACTCATGGGTTCGGCTTGGTGTCATCCATTACTCTATATTTAATTTGGGCGGTATGGCACATGTTACTCCTGGGTTCAGCTTGGTGGCCTCCATCACTCTATATTTATCTTGGGGAGTATGGCACATGTTACTCGTGGGTTCGGCTTTGTGTCTTCGATTATTCTATAATTAACTCGGGGAGTATGACACATTTTACTCATGGGTTCCGCTTGGTGTCTTCTATTACTCTATATTTAACTTGTGGAGTATGAAAAGTGATACTCGTGGGTTCGGCTTGGTGTCTTCCATTACTCTATATTTATCTTGAGGAGTATGACAAGTGATACTCGTGGGTTCTGCTTGGTGTCCTCCATTACTCTATATTTAACTCAGGGAGTATGACATGTGATATTCGTGGGTTCCGCTTGGTGTCCTCCATTACTCTATATTTATCTTGGGGAGTATGACAAGTGATACTCATGGGTTCTGCTTGGTGTCCACCATTACTCTATATTTAACTCAGGCAGTATGACAAGTGATACTCGTGGTTTTGGCTTGGTGTCCTCCATTACGCTATATTTAACTTGGCGAGTATCACACATGAAACTCATGAACTCGGCTTGGTGTCCTCCATTACTCTATATTTATCTTGAGGAGTATGACAAGTGATACTCGTGGGCTTGGCTTGGTGTCCTCCATTACTCTATACTTAACCTGGGGAGTACGGCACATGTTACTCGTGGGTTCGTCTTGTTGTCCTCCATTACTCTATATTTAACTCAGGGAGTATGACAAGTGATACTAGTGGGTTCGGCTTGGTGTCCTCCATTACTCTATCTTTATCTCAGGGAGTATGACACATGTTATCCATGGGTTCCGCTTGGTGCCTTCTATTACTCTATATTTCACTCGGGGAGTATGACAAGTGATACTCGTGGGTTCTGCTTGGTGTCCTCCATTATTCTATATTTAAGTCAGGGATCATGACACATGTTACTCTTGGGTTCGGCTTGTTGTCCTCCACTACTCTATATTTAAATTGGGCAGTATGACAAGTGATACTCGTGGGTTCAGCTTGGTGTCCTCCATTACTCTATATTTAACTTGGCGAGTATCACACATGAAACTCATGGACTCGGCTTGGTGTCCTCTATTACTATATATTTAACTTGGGGATTATGGCACATGTTACTCGTGGGTTCGGCTTGGTGTCCTCCATTACTCTATATTTAACTTGGAGAGTATCACACATGTTACTCATGGGCTTGGCTTGGTGTCCTCCATTACTCTATATTTAACTTGGGGAGTATGGCACATGTTACTCGAGGGTTCAGCTTCGTGTCCTCCATTACTCTACATTTAACTCGGGGAGTATGACAAGTGATAATAGTGGGTTCGGCTTGGTGTCATCCATTACTCTATTTTTAACTTGGGGAGCATGACAAGTGTTAACGTGGGTTCGGCTTGGTGTCCTCCATTACTCTATAATTAACTTGAGGAGTATGGAACATTTTACTCGTGGGTTCAGCTTGGTGTCCTCCATTGCTCTATATTTAACTTGGGGAGTATGGCACATGTTACTCGTGGGTACAGCTTGGTGTCCTCCATTACTCTATATTTAACTTGGGGAGTATGACAAGAGATACTCATGCGTTCGGCTTGGTGTCCTCCATTCCTCTATATTTAACTTGGGGAGTATGGCACATGCTAATAGTGGGCTTGCCTTAGTGTCCTCCATTACTCTATATTTAACTCAGGGAGCATGACACATGTTAGTAATGGGTTCCGCTTGGTGTCTTCTATTACTCTATATTTAACTTGTGGAGTATGACAAGTGATACTTGTGGGTTCGGCTTGTGTTCGCCATTACTCTATATTTATCTCGGGGAGTATGACAAGAGATACTCATGCGCTCGGCTTGGTGTCCTCCATTACTCTATATTTAATTCAGGGAGCATGACACATGTTAGTAATGGGTTCCGCTTGGTGTCTTCTATTACTCTATATTTAACTTGTGGAGTATGACAAGTGATACTTGTGGGTTCGGCTTGTGTTCTCCATTACTCTATATTTATCTCGGGGAGTATGAGAAGTGATGCTCGTGGGTTCGGCTTGGTGTCCTCCATTACTCTATATTTAACTTAGCGAGTATCGCACATGTTACTCATGGAGTCAGCTTGGTGTCCTCCATTACTCTATATTTAACTTGGGGACTATGACAAGTGATACTAGTGGGTTCGGGTTTGTGTCCTCCGTTACTCTATATTTAACTTGCAGAGCATGACAAGTGTTAACGTGGGTTCGGCTTGGTGTCCTCCATTACTCTATATTTAACTTGGGGAGTATGGCACATGTTACTCGTGGGTTCGACTTGGTGTCCTCCATTACTCTATATTTAACTCGGGGAGTATGACAAGAGATACTCGTGGGCTTGGCTTGGTGTCCTCCATTACTCTATACTTAACTTGGGGAGTACGGCACATGTTACTCGTGGGTTCGTCTTGTTGTCCTCCATTACTCTATATTTCACTCGGGGAGTATGACAAGTGAAACTAGTGGGTTCGGCTTGGTGTCCTCCATTACTCTATATTTATCTCAGGAAGTATGACACATGTTACCCATGGGTTCTGCTTGGTGTGTTCTATTACTCTATATTTCACTCGGGGAGTATGACAAGTGATACTCGTGGGTTCTGCTTGGTGTCCTCCATTATTCTATATTTAAGTCAGGGATCATGACACATGTTACTCTTGGGTTCGGCTTGTTGTCCTCCACTACTCTATATTTAAATTGGGCAGTATGACAAGTGATACTCGTGGGTTCAGCTTGGTGTCCTCCATTACTCTATATTTAACTTGGCGAGTATCACACATGAAACTCATGGACTCGGCTTGGTGTCCTCTATTACTATATATTTAACTTGGGGATTATGGCACATGTTACTCGTGGGTTCGGCTTGGTGTACTCCATTACTCTATATTTAACTTGGAGAGTATCACACATGTTACTCATGGGCTTGGCTTGGTGTCCTCCATTACTCTATATTTAACTTGGGGAGTATGGCACATGTTACTCGAGGGTTCAGCTTCGTGTCCTCCATTACTCTACATTTAACTCGGGGAGTATGACAAGTGATAATAGTGGGTTCGGCTTGGTGTCCTCCATTACTCTATATTTAAATTGGGCAGTATGACAAGTGATACTCGTGGGCTCGGCTTGGTGTCCTCCATTACTCTATATTTAACTTGGCGAGTATCACACATGAAACTCATGGACTCGGCTTGGTGTCCTCTATTACTTTATATTTAACTTGGGGATTATGGCACATGTTACTCGGTGGTTCTTCTTGGTGTCCTCCATTACTCTATATTTAACTTGGAGAGTATCACACATGTTACTCATGGGCTTGGCTTGGTGTCCTCCATTACTCTATATTTAACTTGGGGAGTATGGCACATGTTACTCAAGGGTTCAGCTTCGTGTCCTCCATTACTCTACATTTAACTCGGGGAGTATGACAAGTGATAATAGTGGGTTCGGCTTGGTGTCATCCATTACTCTATATTTAACTTGGGGAGCATGACAAGTGTTAACGTGGGTTCGGCTTGGTGTCCTCCATTACTCTATAATTAACTTGAGGAGTATGGAACATTTTACTCGTGGGTTCAGCTTGGTGTCCTCCATTGCTCTATATTTAACTTGGGGAGTATGGCACATGTTACTCGTGGGTTCAGCTTGGTGTCCTCCATTACTCTATATTTAACTTGGGGAGTATGACAAGAGATACTCATGCGTTCGGCTTGGTGTCCTCCATTACTCTATATTTAACTTGGGGAGTATGGCACATGCTACTAGTGGGCTTGCCTTAGTGTCCTCCATTACTCTATATTTAACTCAGGAAGCATGACACATGTTAGTAATGGGTTCCGCTTGGTGTCTTCTATTACTCTATATTTAACTTGTGGAGTATGACAAGTGATACTTGTGGGTTCGGCTTGTGTTCTCCATTACTCTATATTTATCTCGGGGAGTATGACAAGAGATACTCATGCGCTCGGCTTGGTGTCCTCCATTACTCTATATTTAACTCAGGGAGCATGACACATGTTAGTAATGGGTTCGGCTTGGTGTCTTCTATTACTCTATATTTAACTTGTGGAGTATGACAAGTGATACTTGTGGGTTCGGCTTGTGTTCTCCATTACTCTATATTTATCTCGGGGAGTATGAGAAGTGATGCTCGTGCGTTCGGCTTGGTGTCCTCCATTACTCTATATTTAACTTAGCGAGTATCGCACATGTTACTCATGCAGTCAGCTTGGTGTCCTCCATTACTCTATATTTAACTTGGGGACTATGACAAGTGACACTAGTGGGTTCGGGTTTGTGTCCTCCGTTACTCTATATTTAACTTGCGGAGCATGACAAGTGTTAACGTGGGTTCGGCTTGGTGTCCTCCATTACTCTATATTTAACTTGGGGAGTATGGCACATGTTACTCGTGGGTTCGGCTTGGTGTCCTCCATTACTCTATATTTAACTCGGGGAGTATGACAAGAGATACTCGTGGGCTTGGCTTGGTGTCCTCCATTACTCTATACTTAACTTGGGGAGTACGGCACATGTTACTCCTGGGTTCTTCTTGTTGTCCTCCATTACTCTATATTTAACTCAGGGAGTATGACAAGTGATACTAGTGAGTTCGGCTTGGTGTCCTCCATTACTCTATATTTATCTCAGGGAGTATGACACATGTTACCCATGGGTTCTGCTTGGTGTGTTCTATTACTCTATATTTCACTCAGGGAGTATGACAAGTGATACTCGTGGGTTCTGCTTGGTGTCCTCCATTATTCTATATTTAAGTCAGGGATCATGACACATGTTACTCTTGGGTTCGGCTTGTTGTCCTCCACTACTCTATATTTAAATTGGGCAGTATGACAAGTGATACTCGTGGGTTCAGCTTGGTGTCCTCCATTACTCTATATTTAACTTGGCGAGTATCACACATGAAACTCATGGACTCGGCTTGGTGTCCTCTATTACTATATATTTAACTTGGGGATTATGGCACATGTTACTCGTGGGTTCGGCTTGGTGTACTCCATTAGTCTATATTTAACTTGGAGAGTATCACACATGTTACTCATGGGCTTGGCTTGGTGTCCTCATTTACTCTATATTTAACTTGGGGAGTATGGCACATGTTACTCGAGGGTTCAGCTTCGTGTCCTCCATTACTCTACATTTAACTCGGGGAGTATGACAAGTGATAATAGTGGGTTCGGCTTGGTGTCATCCATTACTCTATATTTAACTTGGGGAGCATGACAAGTGTTAACGTCGGTTCGGCTTGGTGTCCTCCATTACTCTATATTTAACTTGGGGAGTATGGAATATTTTACTCGTGGGTTCAGCTTGGTGTCCTCCATTGCTCTATATTTAACTTGGGGAGTATGGCACATGTTACTCGTGGGTTCAGCTTGGTGTCCTCCATTACTCTATATTTAACTTGGGGAGTATGACAAGAGATACTCATGCATTAGGCTTGGTGTCCTCCATTACTCTATATTTAACTTGTGGAGTATGGCACATGCTACTAGTGGGCTTGCCTTAGTGTCCTCCATTACTCTATATTTAACTCAGGGAGCATGACACATGTTAGTAATGGGTTCCGCTTGGTGTCTTCTATTACTCTATATTTAACTTGTGGAGTATGACAAGTGATACTTGTGGGTTCGGCTTGGTGTCCTCCATTACTCTATATTTAAGTCAGGGAGCATGACACATGTTAGTAATGGGTTCCGCTTGGAGTCTTCTATTACTCTATATTTAACTTGTGGAGTATGACAAGTGATACTTGTGGGTTCGGCTTGCGTCCTCCATTACTCTATATTTATCTCAGGGAGTATGAGAAGTGATGCTCGTGGGTTCGGCTTGGTGTCCTCCATTACTCTATATTTAACTTGAGGAGCATGACAAGTGTTAACGTGGGTTCGGCTTGGTGTCCTCCATTACTCTATATTTAACTTGGGTAGTACGGCACATGTTACTCGTGGGTTTGGCTTGGTGTCCTCCATTACTCTATATTTAAATCGGGGAGTATGACAAGAGATACTCAAGGGCTCGGCTTGGTGTCCTCCATTACTCTATACTTAACTTGGGGAGTACGGCACATGTTACTCGTGGGTTTGTCTTGTTGTCCTCCATTACTCTATATTTAACTCAGGGAGTATGACAAGTGATACTAGTGGGTTCGACTTGGTGTCCTCCATTACACTATATTTAACTCAGGGAGTATGACACATGTTACTCATGGGTTCCGCTTGGTGTCTTCTATTGCTCTATATTTCACTCGGGGAGTATGACAATTGATACTCGTGGGTTCTGCTTGGTGTCCTCCATTACTCTATATTTAACTTGAGGAGTATCACACATGTTACTCTTGAGTTCGGCTCGGTGTCCACCTTCACTCCATATTTATCTCGGGGAGTATGACAAGTGATGCTTGTGGGTTCGGCTTGGTGCCCTCCATTACTCTATATTTAACTTGGGGAGTATGACAAGTGTTAACGTGGGTTTGGCTTGGTGTCCTCCATTACTGTATATTTAACTTGGGGAGTATGGCACGTGTTACTCGTGGGTTCAGCTTGGTGTCCTCCATTACTCTATATTTAACTCGGGGAGTATGACAAGTGATAATAGTGGGTTCGGCTTGGTGTCCTCCATCATTCTATATTTAACTTGGGGAGCATGACAAGTGTTAAGGTTGGTTCGGCTTGGTGTCCCCCATTACTCTATATCTCACTCGAGGAGTATGACAAGTGATAATCGTGGGTTCTGCTTGGTGTCCTCCAATACTCTATATTTAACTTGAGGAGTATCACACATGTTACTCTTGAGTTCGGCTCGGTGTCCACCTTCACTCCATATTTATCTCGGGGAGTATGACAAGTGATGCTCGTGGGTTCGGCTTGGTGTCTTCCATTACTCTATATTTAACTTGGGCAGTATGACAAGAGACACTCCCGGGCTCGGCTTGGTGTCCTCCATTACTCTATATTTAACTCGGGGAGTATGACAAGAGATACTCAAGGTCTCGGCTTGGTGTCCTCCATTACTCTATACTTAACTTGGGGAGTATGGCACATGTTACTCGTGGGTTTGGCTTGGTGTCCTCTATTACTCTATATTTAACTTGGCGAGTATCACACATGATACTCATAGACTCGGCTTGGTGTCCTTTATTACTATATATTTAACTTGGGGAGTATGGCACATGTTAATCGTGGGTTTGGCTTGGTGTCCTCCATTACTCTATATTTAACTTGGAGAGTATCACACATGTTACTCATGGGCTTGGCTTGGTGTCCTCCATTACTCTATATTTAACTTGGGGTGTATGGCACATGTTACTCGTTGGTTCGGCCTGGTGTCCTCCATTACTCTATATTTAACTAGGGGTGTATGGCACATTTTACTCATGGGTTTGGCTTGGTGTCCTCCATTACTCTATATTTAACTTGGGGAGTATGGCAGATGTTACTCGTGGGTTCGGCTTGGTGTCCTCCATTACTCTATATTTAACTTAGGGAGTATGGCACATGTTACTCGTGGGTTCGGTTTGGTGTCCTCCATTACTCTATAATTAACTTGGAATGTATGACACATGTTACTCGTGATTCCGCTTGGTGTCCTCTATTACTCTATATTTAACTCAGGGAGTATGACATGTGATATTCGTGCGTTCAGCTTGGTGTCCTCCATTACTCTATATTCATCTCGGGGAGTATGACAAGTGATACTCGGTGGTTCGGCTTGGTGTCCTCCATTACTCTATATTTAATTCAGGGAGCAAGACACATGTTACTCTTGGGATCGGCTTGGTGTCCTCCATTACTTTATATTTAACTTGGGGAGTATGACAAGTGATACTAGTGGGTTCGGCTTGGTGTCCTCCATTACTCTATATTTGACTTGGGGAGCATGACCAGTGTTAAGGTGGGTTCGGCTTGGTGTCCTCCATTACTCCATATTTAACTTGGGGAGTATGGCACATTTTACTCATGGGTTCGGCTTGGTGTCCTCCATTACTCTATATTTATCTTGGGGAGTATGTCACATGTTACTCGTGGGTATGGCTTGGTGTCCTCCATTACTCTATATTTAACTCGGGGAGTATGACACGTGATACTCACGGGTTCCGCTTGGTGTCTTCTGTTACTCTATATTTAACTCGGGGAGTATGACAAATGATACTCGTGGGTTCGGCTTGGTGTCCTCCATTACTCTATATTCAACTCAGGGAGTATCACATATGTTACTCATGAGTTCGGCTTGGTGTCCACCATTACTCCATATTTATCTCGGGTAGTATGACACATGTTACTCTTGGGTTCGGCTTGGTGTCCTCCATTACTCTATATTTAACTCAGGCAGTATGACAAGTGATACTCGTGGGTTTGGCTTGGTCTCCTCCATTACACTATATTTAACTTGGCGAGTATCACACATGAAACTCATGAACTCGGCTTGGTGTGCTCCATTACTCTATATTTCACTTGGGGAACATGGCACATTTTACTCATGGGTTCGGCTTGCTGTGCTCCATTATTCTATATTTAACTTTTGGAGTATGACAAGTGATACCAGTGGGTTCGGCTTGGTGTCCTCCATTACTCTATATTTAACTTGGGGAGCATGACAAGTGTTAATGTGGGTTTGGCTTGGTGTCCTCTATTACTCTATATTTAACTTGGGGAGTATGGCACATCTTGCTCGGTGGTTCAGCTTGGTGTCCTCCATTACTCTATATTTAACTAGGGAAGTATGGCACATTTTACTCATGGGTTCAGCTTTGTGTCCTCGATTACTCTATAATTAACTCGGGGAGTATGACACATTTTACTCATGGGTTCAGCTTTGTGTCCTCGATTACTCTATAATTAACTCGGGGAGTATGACACATTTTACTCATGGGTTCACCTTGGTGTCTTCTATTACTCTATATTTAACTTGTGGAGTATGACAAGTGATACTCGTGGGTTCGGCTTGGTGTCTTCCATTACTCTATATTTATCTTGAGGAGTATGACATGTGATATTCATGGGTTCAGCTTGGTGTCCTCCATTACTCTATATTTATCTTGGGGAGTATGACAAGTGATACTCATGGGTTCTGCTTGGTGTCCACCATTACTCTATATTTAACTCAGGCCGTATGACAGTGAAAGCGAAAGTGATACTCGTGGGTTTGGCTTGGTGTCCTCCATTACACTATATTTAACTTGGCGAGTATCACACATGAAACTCATGAACTCGGCTTGGTGTCCTCCATTACTCTATATTTATCTTGAGGAGTATGACAAGTGATACTCGTGGGCTCGGCTTGGTGTCCTCCATTACTCTATACTTAACTTGGGGAGTACGGCACATGTTACTCGTGGGTTTGTCTTGTTGTCCTCCATTACTCTATATTTAACTCAGGGAGTATGACAAGTGATACTACTGGGTTCGGCTTGGTGTCCTCCATTACTCTATATTTCACTCGGGGAGGATGACAAGTGATACTCGTGGGTTCTGTTTGGTGTCCTCCATTATTCTATATTTAAGTCAGGGATCATGACACATGATACTCTTGGGTTCGGCTTGTTGTCCTCCACTACTCTATATTTAAATTGGGCAGTCTGACAAGTGATACTCGTGGGTTCAGCTTGGTGTCCTCCATTACTCTACATTTAACTTGGCGAGTATCACACATGAAACTCATGGACTCGGCTTGGTGTCCTCTTTTACTATATATTTAACTTGGGGATTATGGCACATGTTACTCGTGGGTTCGGCTTGGTGTCCTCCATTACTCTATATTTAACTTGGAGAGTATCACACATGTTACTCATGGGCTTGGCTTGGTGTCCTCCATTACTCTATATTTAACTTGTCGAGTATGGCACATGTTACTCGAGGGTTCAGCTTCGTGTCCTCCATTACTCTACATTTAACTCTGGGAGTATGACAAGTGATAATAGTGGGTTTGGCTTGGTGTCATCCATTACTATATATTTAACTTGGGGAGCATGACAAGTGTTAGCGTGGGTTCGGCTTGGTGTCCTCCATTACTCTATATTTAACTTGGGGTGTATGGAACATTTTACTCGTGGGTTCAGCTTGGTGTCCTCCATTGCTCTATATTTAACTTGGGGAGTATGACACATGTTACTCGTGGGTTCGGCTTGGTGTCCTCCATTACTCTATATTTAACTTGGGGAGTATGACAAGAGATACTAATGCGTTTGGCTTGGTGTCCTCCATTACTCTATATTTAACTTGGGGAGCATGACACATGTTAGTAATGGGTTCCTCTTGGTGTCTTCTATTACTCTATATTTAACTTGTGAAGTATGACAAGTAATACTTGTGGGTTCGGCTTGTGTCCTCCATTACTCTATATTTATCTCGGGGAGTATGACAAGAGATACTCATGTGCTTGGCTTGGTGTCCTCCACTACTCTATATTTAACTTGGGGACTATGACAAGTGATACTAGTGGGTTCGGGTTCATGTCCTCCATTACTCTATATTTAACTTGGGGAGCATGACAAGTGTTAACGTGGGTTCGGCTTGGTGTCCTCCATTACTCTATATTTAACTTGGGGAGTATGGCACATGTTACTCGTGGGTTCGGCTTGGTGTCCTCCATTACTCTGTATTTAACTTGGGGAGTGTGACAAGAGATACTCAAGGGCTCGGCTTGGTGTCCTCCATTACTCTATACTTAACTTTGGGAGTACGGCACATGTTACTCGTGGGTTTGTCTTGTTGTCCTCCATTACTCTATATTTAACTCAGGGAGTATGACAAGTGATACTAGTGGGTTCGACTTGGTGTCCTCCATTACACTATATTTAACTCAGGGAGTATGACACATGTTACTCATGGGTTCCGCTTGGTGTCTTCTATTACTCTATATTTCACTCGGGGAGTATGACAATTGATACTCGTGGGTTCTGCTTGGTGTCCTCCATTACTCTATATTTAACTTGAGGAGTATCACACATGTTACTCTTGAGTTCGGCTCGGTGTCCACCTTCACTCCATATTTATCTCGGGGAGTATGACAAGTGATGCTCGTGGGTTCGGCTTGGTGTCCTCCACTACTCTATATTTAACTTGAGAAGTATCACACATGTTACTCTTGAGTTCGGCTCGGTGTCCACCTTCACTCCATATTTATCTCGGGGAGTATGACAAGTGATGCTCGTGGGTTCAGCTTGGTGTCCTCCACTACTCTATATTTAACTTGGGGAGTATGACAAGTCTTAACGTGGGTTTGGCTTGGTGTCCTCCATTACTGTATATTTAACTTGGGGAGTATGGCACATGTTACTCGTGGGTTCAGCTTGGTGTCCTCCATTACTCTATATTTAACTCGGGGAGTATGACAAGTGATAATAGTGGGTTCGGCTTGGTGTCCTCCATTATTCTATATTTAACTTGGGGAGCATGACAAATGTTAAGGTTGGTTCGGCTTGGTGTCCCCCATTACTCTATATTTAACTTGGGGAGTATGGCACATTTTACTCGTGGGTTCTGCTTGGTGTCCTCCATTACTCTATATTTAACTTGAGGAGTATCACACATGTTACTCTTGAGTTCGGCTCGGTGTCCACCTTCACTCCATATTTATCTCGGGGAGTATGACAAGTGATGCTCGTGGGTTCAGCTTGGTGTCCTCCACTACTCTATATTTAACTTGGGGAGTATGACAAGTCTTAACGTGGGTTTGGCTTGGTGTCCTCCATTACTGTATATTTAACTTGGGGAGTATGGCACATGTTACTCGTGGGTTCAGCTTGGTGTCCTCCATTACTCTATATTTAACTCGGGGAGTATGACAAGTGATAATAGTGGGTTCGGCTTGGTGTCCTCCATTATTCTATATTTAACTTGGGGAGCATGACAAATGTTAAGGTTGGTTCGGCTTGGTGTCCCCCATTACTCTATATTTAACTTGGGGAGTATGGCACATTTTACTCGTGGGTTCGGCTTGGTGTCCTCCATCACTCTATATTTAACTTGGGGAGTATGGCACATGTTACTCGTGGGTTCGGCTTGGGGTCCTCCATTACTCTATATTTAACTCGGGGAGTATGACAAGAGATACTCATAGGCTCGGCTTGGTGTCCTCCATTACTCTATTCTTAACTTGGGGTGTATGGCACATGTTACTCGTGGGTTCGGCTTGTTGTCCTCCATTACTCTATATTTAACTTGTGGAGTATGACAAGTGATACTAGTGAGTTCGGCTTATTGTCCTCCATTACTCTATATTTAACTTGAGGAGTATGGCACATGTTACTCGTGGGTTTGGCTTTGTGTTCTCCATTACTCAATATTTAACTCAGGGAGTATGACACACGTTACTCATGGGTTCCGCTTGGTGTCTTCTATTACTCTATATTTAACTCGGGGAGTATGACAAGTGATACTCATGGGTTCGGCTTGGTGTCCTCCATTATTCTATATTTAACTCGGAGAGTATCACACATGTTACTCGTGGGTTCGGCTTGGTGTCCTCCATTACTCTATATTTAACAAAGGCAGTATGATACATGTTACTCGTGGGTTCGGCTTGGTGTCCACAAATACTCTCAACATCATCGAAATGAAGGTTAGCGACCACTGCCTAGTAAAGTTGTACTTGAAATCAAACGAATCTAGAAGACCAGTTGTCAATGGAGTATCGACACTTGAAGCAGGTCCTGGTCGTAACAGGCTAAGATTGAGTGAGAATAATATCATCTCACTAAGGAAATCACTTGAAAATACAACAGAAATGGAACAAATCGAGTATACAACTCTATTAGAGATATACCGGGAGAAAAAACACACTAAGGCACAACCGGATTTTACACAGCTCCATGCATGGGATGCAGAAGTTAACGAAAAGAAAAAAAATCTGAAAAAAGCATTGAGAATGTTCAAAAACAAGTCCAATACAAATAACCAAAGCATGATAAGACACCTGAAACAAACCTATAAGAACTGGCTAATCAGCCACAAGCACATCATGTTACAGAGAGATGCCGAAATTATGATGGAAGTACTTGCTAAAAGAAAGACTAGAGATTTTTGGGCCTTGTTGAATAACATCTCAACACCCCAGGGAGCCATCATGAAATCTATGATCTCAGAAGTTCAATGGATCAAACACTACGCAGAAACATTTAATAACAATCAACCCAATATAAAAATCTTGCCATCCTCAGAGCACGAGTGGTCAATCGAAATAAAAAAGAGGAAATCTACAGAAACATTCTAAAATTAAGCACATCCAGAGCACCAGGACCAGATGGTCTAACAATTCAACACTTAAAACAACACCCAGAACTATGGGCAGATATCTGCTACTTATTATTCCGGACCATCCTCCAGACGAAACAAATACCTTCTTCCTGGCGGTGTGCCATTGTAGTACCAATTTTTAAAAAAGGTGATCGAACCGACCCCAAAAATTACCGGCCGATAGCCCTGCTTGATGTGGTTGGAAAAATGTTTGCCTCCCAGCTCCAAAACCAACTATTACGTTGGATCCAAGATACCAAAAGATACGATCTTCGGCAAACTGGATTCGTGAAAGGAGTTGGTTGCGGGCTGAATCTAACAATTCTGAACTTTCTGAAAATGGAAGCAATTCGACAAAATAAAAAGATCTATGTAGCATTTGTCGATTTATCTAGCGCTTTTCATACCATCGACCGAGAGATGCTCTGGGAAAAGATGAAGAAATGGAAGTGCCCAGATAATCTCCTACAACCTACAAAGGAACTCCACACGGACACAGTCATTAAAATCCAACTTGATTCAAGTGGAACGTTGAGCAAGCCAATCGAAATGAACCAAGGTGTGAAACAGGGCTGCCCGCTTGCAGCAACGCTGTTTGGTTTATTTATATCTGATATTGGTTTAGTCTCGCAGTTGTGAACTCCTTTCCTCCAAAAATAAATGGCCAGGCAATAAGTTGGATGCTATATGCAGATGACATTGCATTAATGGACCTAACACCAATTGGACTAACTCGAAAATTAGCAGCTCTAGAGAGATACGTAGAACAAAATAAATTAAGAATCAATCCAACAAAATCTCAAATAATAATCCTGCAAGATTTAACACGAAACAATAAACGGAGCACAAAAAGTATCCCAAAGTGGAGACTGAGAAATGAAATCTTAAGATGTGTTAAAAAGACAAAGTATCTAGGTGTTTGGATTAATAGTAATATAAATGATGCTCCCTGGACAGAGAATGCTAAACAAAAATGCAGACAACTAGCAAGTCAAGGAGTAGTAATAAATAAAAAGTTTGGGAAATTCTCGCTACAACCAGTAATAGCCCACTATAACCAAAAAGTGATTCCATCACTGATTTATGGGGCAGAAAGTGCCCTAGGAGTGTCTGCCACTCTATGGCCAGAACTAGAAAATCAATATTGGAGGAGGGTTCTGCATCTACAGAAAGGAATCTCGAGTGCATGTGTGAGATATGAACTTAATTTAATATACATGCATGCCCGAGTGTTATGGAACATGCTATCCATATATCGGAAAATCATCACAGCGGAATGTTTGCCTCAATTCAAGATCTTACAAAATGCCATGAAGGGCAACAAAGAAACTCTACTTTGTAAATGGGCAGCCGGGTGTAAAAAGCAACTAGAACTACTGGGAACTGATCAAGATACCCTGAGAAATAACCCGAATTATGTGAAGAAAAAGCTATGGGAACAGGATTGGTGCTCGACAGTTGATGATCGCAATCGCCACAAACTTATGGAAGATGCAGTTATAGAAGCCAAAGATCGAAAACAACTGCCTCAATACTTGATGAGATCAGCTAATGCAAGACATCGAGCAAACTATATGAAATTTCGTATGAACTTAATAAACACCAGAGTAAGCCGAGCAATAAGAACGAGGAATCTGGAAGCATTACTCAGGTGTTGTTTCTGTAACAAACATCAAGAAACCCTTAAACACTTAACACTGTACTGTGAGGCCTTGAAAAACCAGAGATCTGTACACTTAGGACATATAGTGCGAAAATACGCCACCTTAAGTGGAGAGGATCTATGGCGAAAACTTCACAACCCATGTGAAAAAGACACTTTCGGGTTGACTAACTTTGTGGAAATACTTGAAAGTTTCCTAAAAGAGAACTAAATTAGATAAAGAATCTAAAAAGCAATGGGTGCTTCAGAAATGTTGAGATGAGTTGAAGAGGCGAAGCAAAGCCAGACAAGGATTGGTAATAGATTAATAAATCATTTGTAGCGAACAGAGTAATGAAACATGAGAATAACTAGATCGGGGAGAAGCAACAAGTTATGGAACGCTATACTCTGCTATGAAAAATGCACCATAAAGACCCATCTCTGAAGCACCCTAGAGATCGATACGGGAGGAATTTTGTGTATAATTTGTTTTTTCAAAAAGTTTGTACAAACTAAATGAAAAATAAAAAAAAAAAAAAAAATACTCTATATTTAACTCAGGGAGTATGAAAAGAGATACTCATGGGCTCGGCGTGGTGTCCTCCATTACTGTATATTTAACTTGGGGAGTATGGCACATGTTACTCGTGGGTTCAGTTTCGTGTCCTCCATTACTCTATATTTAACTCGGGGAGTATGACAAGTGATACTAGTGGGTTCGGCTTGGTGTCCTACATTATTCTATATTTAACTTGGGGAGCATGACAAGTGTTAACGTTGGTTCGGCTTGGTGTCCTCCATTACTCTATATTTAACTTGGGGAGTATGGCACATTTTACTCGTGGGTTCGGCTTGGTGTCCTATATTACTCTATATTTAACTTGGGGAGTATGGCACATGTTACTCATGGGTTCGGCTTGGTGTCCTCCATTACTCTACATTTAACTCAGGAAGTATGATAAGAGATACTCATGGGCTCGGCTTGGTGTCCTCCATTACTCTATTCTTAAGTTGAGGAGTATGGCCCTGTCATGATGCCTACCTCTAAGGAGCCAGGTCCGACCCAGCAACCCCAGAGGCAGGCATCATTCCCCCCAGGGAAGTGCCAGCGGGCCCAAGCTGGGGCCCTTTGGACACAGTCCTGGCACCTTAGGCGCCAGGCTCATGTTGGACCCCTGTCCTGGTGCCTTAGGCGCCAGGCTCATACAGCTAGACAAGTGTTCAAGTGTTTTAATGTGCACTTACCTGATGCAGACCATGCTGCTACATCCAGGCCCTCTTGAGGCCTGAATGGAACTACTTTACCTGTATGACTACTTTCCCCTGGTTGTGGTCGGGGAAGGATACATACCTGATCGGTGGAAGGATACATACCTGGAACTTCTTCCAAAGCTATTTAAACCACGCCCGATCAGCAGCTCACGCTTCGCGTTGTTCTGCTCCTCACAGCTGGACGCTCACCATGTCAGCTCCTGCATCTGGACTTCAGCCACGCCTGTCAGCATCCTGGGTCACCTGCTAAGAGAGAATTGGAGAGAAAGAAGACCTTACCTGCTAAAGCTGCATCACGGAGCCATCACTCTGACAATCCTGAAAGGGAAGACATCATTTTAAATGCATTTCGCTACGATCGCTGCAGCACTGCATTTCACCCACCTTTCCTGGGCGCCTCCATCTTCAGCAGCGATCATCCGGATCCGCAGCCACTTCCCAGAGCCTAGAGAGAAAAGACAAGAACACAAGGTGAGAGAAGGAAGGGAATAGGAAAAGCTCAGTTTCCTTCTAAGACTTACCTGTTGGGTCATTCCCATTTCATTTCGGGTCCTGCCGCTTCCTGGCATTCTGGCCCCCCGGCCCCTATGGGGAAAAAAGACAAAGGCCCTCATTATGACCCTGGCGGATTTTTTCCGCCATCGACGGACTTTCCGGCCATGGCGCAAAGTCCCTTTACGCCATGGCGGATGGCGGACTTACCGCCCCATTCCGAGGTCGGCGGGGCGGTAAGTCCCCATTGACCCATTTACCCTTCCCCATTCCCATTTCGGCCCCATAGGGCTCAATGGGTTTGGGGAAGGAGTTAATTACGCCACCGTAAAATACGGTGGCGTAATTAACACCAAGGTCCCAGAGCGCCATGGATTTTTCCGCCCGCAAAAAGCGGGCGGAAAAATGACCATGGCGCTCCGGGAACTCGTAGTTGGCGGTAAGGGGTCCGCGCAGCTAACGCTGGCGCAGACCCCTTAGCGCCAGGGTCGTAATGAGGCCCAAAGACATTGAATGAGCGAATGCAAAGACATTACCCGAACGCTCATCCAGAACTTACCTGTCATTTACTGGAACTGCACGTTTCACTTCGGGTCGGCGCCATAACTCTGGGGAAAAAGACATAAGCGTTAGCGCTTGCTGCAATAAGACAATGAACATTATTATTAAGCTTGAACTTTTGAACTTGCTACAGAACTCTTACAGCGCCTTACCTGAATAGTCAAGCTTATTTGAACTCCCATCAAACCTCAATCCAGTGAAGTAACTGGGTTTCAACGCGCCCCTGCATCAGAAGCAGGATGGAGAACTCATCCTTCCAGACCCTAAGGTGAGACTTCACGGGGAATCGAGGAAGGGTATCGTGGAGGGTTGGAAGGGAGTGGGAGGCTTGAGCATTATTCCGTCAGTGGGTAATACTCCCTTTTCACGCACAGGGGAATATTCCTGCGAGCCAGAGAGTCCATCTTCAGAGCCCTGCGCTTCACCATAGAAGAAGCATCAGCACTCGAAGCCAGACCTGCGCCTCCGTGGGAATCAGGTGAGCGTGACAGAACGCGAAGCCTACCCACAATTTCCCACCCGGGCGCTATGGAGACTTCCAAGACAGATCAGCTGGCCCAGCTTTTGGGGAAATTACGGGCAGAAGTGCACTCAGCCCGCCAGGAGACTGACACTCTCAAAAGAGAACTGATCCTATCAAAGGAAAGAACAGATGACCTGGCCAAAAGGTTATTGCAGGCCCAGGCAGGGCACACTCCTTTACCTAATTCCGGAGGTACTTCCACATCAATGGGTTTGAATAACCCGGTACAAATCAATCTACCTGGACACATGCCTTTGGCCCCGCCTGAACGTTTTGCGGGGGATCCCAAGAAATATGCCGTCTTTATGAACCAATGTCGTTTACACTTTCTATGCAGACCCGGGGCCTTCCCTAACGACCAGACCAAGGTAGCCTTTATACTATCTTACCTCAGTGGCAGTGCTGCCGATTGGTCTATTCCATTGGTAAATCAGGATGATCCCATTCTCCAGAATTTTCAGGGTTTCCAGGCCAGCATGGAAAGATTGTTTGCTCGACACTCTCAAGGACAGGCCCTTGATAATGAACTGCTATCCTTACGACAAGGTAATCAGGATCTCCTGTCCTACGTTGCCACCTTTAATAGACTGGTTGTGGAAACTGGATGGCCAGAAAACAAAAGGATCACATTGTTTCATCGAGGCCTGCGCGGAGAGCTTAAGGATGTTCTAGCCCAGATAGTAGATCCACCCCAGGTCTGCGCAGACTACATAGACTTGGTGGTTCCACTTGATCACAGACTTCAAAATAGAAAAGCAGATCGGTTCAAGCACGAAACCCGAGTACCGATCAAAACCCACGCTAACTCCAAGAGTACTGACGTATCCAAACCTATGCAAATCGGCGGTGTTAAAGGACCATTAACGCAGAAGGAACGAGAGAGAAGGCGGCAAATGCAACTTTGTCTGTATTGCGGGACTTCCGGTCACTTTCTTCAAAATTGTCCGGTTAAACCACATAAGAAGGTGGTTGGAGCCACTGATAATGATTTTTTGACACCTAATTCGGGAAACGACCTAGCCCGACAAGCGTAGGGGTCCGCTTGCCGAGCTTGAAAACAAACTCTTTGACCTCGCATTTTGTCATGCCAATGGTGCTTGTGGACCCAAAACAGCCTCAGCTGTTGCATGCTATAAAAGCATACATCGACAGTGGAGCTATTGGAAATTACATAGACCGTGAATTGGCTTCCAGGATTAAGCTCCCTCTCCGCCCGAAAGTAACCCAAGATGTCCTTACTACAGTAGATGGAACCGAAATAGCCTCAGGGCCTGTAACGCATTCCACTGTTGAAATGACACTGGTGGGTCAGGATGGACATCGGGAAGCAATCGTGTTTGATGTTATCAAGGCCCCACAATGTCAAGTAATTCTTGGAATTCCTTGGTTAGAAACTCATATCCCAGAATTGACTGGCGAGCAAAGAAGATAAGTTTTCCTGATTGTGAACCAACTTGTTACCCAAGAAATTCAGTTATGGGTCTAGCCTCAGCAACTTCCACCCCTGTACAGCTACCGTCAGAATACCAAGAATTCCAAGACGTTTTTCAGAAAGAACAGGCTAACACGTTACCTCCCCATCGGTCTTATGATTGCCAAATCGATCTGGTACCCAATGCTCAACTACCTTGTAGTAGGATTTATGCTCTTACGGAACCTGAGAACCTCCATTTGCGTCAGTATTTAGATCAGTACCTAGCCAATGGTTTTATTCGCCCGTCCAAGTCTCCTGTCTCCTCAGCTCTGTTCTTCCCGCCGAAAAAAGAGGGCGACCTTAGAACATGTATAGACTATCGCGCCCTAAATCAAATAACGATTAAGAATCGTTATCCTCTGCCCTTGATCCCTGAGCTTATCGACCAGGTGAAAGACGCTTGTGTGTACACCAAGTTAGATCTCCGAGGAGCTTATCACCTGGTGCGTATAAAAGAAGGCGACGAATGGAAGACTGCATTCCGCACCAAATTTGGGCTCTTCGAATATCAGGTGATGCCCTTCGGTTTGTGCAATGCACCTGCCGCCTTTCAGTACTTTATGAATGATGTTCTTCGGAAACTTATCGACGTCTGTGTCGTTGTTTATATTGACGACATCCTAGTGTACTCTTCTTCAGAATCCGATCACAGAAAACATGTTAGGGCAGTTCTTGAGAAATTGCGCCAGCACAGACTATTTGCAAAGCTCGAAAAATGCGTTTTTCATACCACAGAAGTGGAGTTTCTCGGATTCATCCTGACACCTCAAGGAGTCCGAATGGACTCGCGAAAGGTGGACGCCATCCTCAAATGGCCATCTCCTAGCTCGGTGAAGGGAGTTCAGAGCATGTTCGGATTCGCCAATTTCTATCGAAGATTCATCCCGGAATTTTCCCGAACAGTCCAACCCATGACAGCTCTCCTAAAGAAAAACAAACGCTTTGAATGGACTCTTGAGGCCGAACAAGCCTTTCAGGACCTGAAAACCAAATTCACCTCTGCACCTATATTGAAGCACCCGCACCCAGATCTCCCTTACATTGTGGAAACCGACGCATCCAGTTCGGCCATGGGAGCTGTCCTGTCGCAAAGGGCCCAGAAACTAACGAACTACACCCTGTGGCCTTTTGGTCCAGGAAATTTTCTCCTCCTGAAATCAACTAAGCAATTACCGACAAAGAGTTACTGGCTATTAAATCTGCTTTCAAGGCTTGGCGTCACTACCTTCTCGGGGCAAGACACACCATCACCGTAATTACGGACCACAGAAATTTACAGTATTTAAAGACGGCCAAGGCTCATTCTTCACGACAACTCCGATGGGCTCTATTCTTTGCGGAATTTGATTTTGTAATTACCTATCGCCCTGGCTGCAAGAATGGTAAAGCGGACGCCTTATCCCGGATTGGCATGAAAGAACCCAATTCGAGTTTAGAACCTGTGCCAATCATACCTGAACAAAGAATCTTAGGCCTAACTTCATTGCAAACTATTGAGGACATCCAAACGCAAGTAAAACAACTTCTAGACTCTTCAGCCTTACTGGAATGGAGTCAAAAGGGTCCTCATTACACCGTTAAGGATGACTTACCCTACTTCCAGGAGCGGTTGTTTCTGCCTAGTAAAGAATTGCAAGAACTGGTTATTGCCCATCATCATGAATCATTAATGGAAGGACACCCTGGTATCGCTAAAACGGAGGAGAAAATCAAACGCCACTTCTGGTGGCCTTCTTGGAGAAAAGACATAAAGTCTTTTGTATTGTCTTGCGGAATTTGCGCCCAAAACAAGGGTCAAAAGAAAAGGCCAGCCGGCCTACTTCAACCCTTGGATATTCCACCGGCACCATGGCACACCTTGTCAATGGACTTTATAACAGACCTGCCTCCTTGTGCTGGTTACAACACTATCCTTGTAATTGTGGATCTATTCTCCAAAATGGCCCACTTTATCCCTTTAAAAGGTTTGCCTTCAGCTTCCACCTTGGCCAAGGAATTTCTGGAGAATATAGTTCGCATACATGGTTTCCCTTCCATATTAGTCTCGGATCGTGGAAGTCAATTTATCTCCCATTTTTGGAAGAAGTGTTGCCAACTAGCACAAATAGATGTGCGGTTATCCACCAGCCACCACCCCCAGACCAACGGACAAACCGAGAGAACCAATCACACTCTCGAGCAATATCTTCGGTGCATGTTACACCAATCCGAGTTAAATTGGAAAGACATCCTTTGGATCGCAGAATATGCATACAACAATTCAGTGCTTTCTGGAACCGGACAAACTCCTTTTTATACTTTGTATGGTCACCATCCTCGGACCTCTGATCTAGATCCACCTCTGACCCTGGAAATGCCCGCAGTAAATCATCTGCATTCCACAATAACCCAAGCCTTCAAAGAAGCTGCAACTCATCTACAGCAAGCCAAGAAAAAGTATAAAGAAAACGCTGATTTGCACCAAAGTAAAACTCCTCCTTACCAAGTAGGAGACCAGGTATGGCTAGCAACGAAACATTTACCCCTCAAGGGCCCACGAACCTTCAATCCCAGATTCATAGGACCTTATCCCATGAAGGCTATAATCAATCCCGTGGCCTTTAAACTGGATTTACCGTCTAACATGCGTATTCATCCAGTTTTTCATGCATCACTTTTGAAGCCAGTACAACCAGGGACCCGACTGTCCAAGCCTCCAGACCCAGTTCAAATTGATGGGGAATTAGAATTCGAAGTTAAAGACATTTTAGACTCCAAGGTGTTAAAGTCCAAACTCTTCTATCTTGCTGACTGGAAGGGATATGGACCTCAGGAGAGATCGTGGGAGCCTAGTAACCATGTTCACGCACCTCGATTAATACAAAGGTTCGATCGGAGATTTCCGAACAAGCCAAGACCCCCGGAGGGAACAACCTTGGGAGGGGCCTTGAGGGGGGGGTACTGTCATGATGCCTACCTCTAAGGAGCCAGGTCCGACCCAGCAACCCCAGAGGCAGGCATCATTCCCCCCAGGGAAGTGCCAGCGGGCCCAAGCTGGGGCCCTTTGGACACAGTCCTGGCGCCTAAGGCGCCAGGCTCATGTTGGACCCCTGTCCTGGCGCCTTAGGCGCCAGGCTCATAAAGCTAGACAAGTGGTCAAGTGTTTTAATGTGCACTTACCTGATGCAGACCATGCTGCTACATCCAGGCCCTCTTGAGGCCTGAATGGAACTACTTTACCTGTGGGACTACTTTCCCCTGGGCGTGGTCGGGGAAGGATACATACCTGATCGGTGGAAGGATACATACCTGGAACTTCTTCCAAAGCTATTTAAACCACGCCCGATCAGAAACTCACGCTTTGCGTTGTTCTGCTCCTCGCAGCTGGGCGCTCACCGTGTCAGCTCCTGCATCTGGACTTCAGCCACGCCTGTCAGCATCCTGGGTCACCTGCTAAGAGAGAATTGGAGAGAAAGAAGACCTTACCTGCTAAAGCTGCATCACGGAGACATCACTCCGACAATCCTGAAAGGGAAGACATCATTTTAAAAGCATTTCGCTTATATCGCTGCAGCGCTGCATTTCACTCACCTTTCCTGGGCACCTCCATCTTCAGCAGCGATCATCCGGATCCGCAGCCACTTCCCAGAGCCTAGAGAGAAAAAGACAAGAACACAAGGTGAGAGAAGGAAGGGAATAGGAAAAGCTCAGTTTCCTTCTAAGACTTACCTGTTGGGTCATTCCCATTTCATTTCGGGTCCTGCCGCTTCCTGGCATTCCGGACCCCGGCCCCTATGGGGAAAAAAGACAAAGACATTGAATGAGCGAATGCAAAGACATTACCCGAACGCTCATCCAGAACTTACCTGTCATTTACTGGAACTGCACGTTTCACTTCGGGTCGGCGCCATATCTCTGGCATTCCGAACCCCGGCCCCTAAGGGGAAAAAGACATAAGCGTTAGCGCTTGCTGCAATAAGACAATGAACATTATTATTAAGCTTGAACTTTTGAACTTGCTACAGAACTCTTACAGCGCCTTACCTGAATAGTCAAGCTTATTTGAACTCCCATCAAACCTCAATCCAGTGAAGTAACTGCGTTTCAACGCGCCCCTGCATCAGAAGCAGGATGGAGAACTCATCCTTCCAGACCCTAAGGTGAGACTTCACGGGGAATCGAGGAAGGGTATCGTGGAGGGTTGGAAGGGAGTGGGAGGCTTGAGCATTATTCCGTCAGTGGGTAATACTCCCTTTTCACGCACAGGGGAATATTCCTGCAAGCCAGAGAGTCCATCTTCAGAGCCCTGCGCTTCACCATAGAAGAAGCATCAGAACTCGAAGCCAGACCTGCGCCTCCGTGGGAATCAGGTGAGCGTGACAGGCCCATGTTACTCGTGGGTTCGGCTTGTTGTCCTCCATTACTCTATATTTAACTCATGGAGTATGACAAGTGATACTAGTGGGTTCGGCTTGGTGTCCTCCATTACTCTATGTTTAACTTGGGAAGTACGGCACATGTTACTCGTGGGTTTGGCTTTGTGTCCTCCATTACTCTATATTTAACTCAGGGAGCAGACACATGTTACTCATGGGTTCCGCTTGGTGTCTTCTATTACTCTATATTTAACTCGGGGAGTATGACAAGTGATACTCGTGGGTTCGGCTTGTTGTCCTCCATTACTCTATATTTAACTCAGGGAGTATGACAAGAGATACTCAAGGGCTCGGTTTCGTGTCCCCCATTACTCTATACTTAACTTGGGAAGTATGGAACATGTTACTCGTGGGTTCGGCTTGTTGTCCTCCATTATTCTATATTTATCTCGGGGAGTATGACAAGTGATACTAGTGGGTTTGGCTTGGTGCCCTCCATTACTCTATATTTAACTTGGGGAGTATTGCACATGTTACTCGTGGGTTTGGCTTGGTGTCCTCCATTACTCTATAGTTAACTCAGGGAGTATGACACATGTTACTCATGGGTTCCGCTTGTTGTCTTCTATTACTCTATATTTAACTCGGGGAGTATGACAAGTGATACTCGTGGGTTCGGCTCGGTGTCTTCCATTACTCTATATTTAAGTCAGGGAGCATGACACATGTTACTCTTGGGTTCGACTTGGTGTCCTCCACTACTCTATATTTAACTCGGGCAGTATGACAAGTGATACTCGTGGGTTTGGATTGGTGTCCTCCATTACTCTATATTTAACTTGGCGAGTATCACACATGTTACTAATGGACTCGGCTCGGTGTTCTCCATTACTCTATATTTAACTTGGGGAGTATCACACATGTTACTCATGGGCTCGACTTGGTGTCCTCCATTACTCGATATTTAACTTGGGGAGTATGGCACATGTTACTCATGGGTTCGGCTTGGTGTCCTCTATTACTCTATATTTAACTTGGGGAGTATGGCACATGCTACTCATTGGTTTGGCTTGGTGTCCTCCATTACTCTATATTTAACTAGGGGAGTATTATGGCACATTTTACTCATGGGTTCGGCTTGGTGTCCTCCATTACTCTATATTTAATTTGGGGAGTATGACATGTGATATTCGTGGGTTCAGCTTGGTGTCCTCCATCACTCTATATTTATCTCAGGGAGTATGACAAGTGATACTCGTGGGTTCAGCTTGGTGTCCTCCATTACTCTATATTTAATTCGGGGAGTATCACACATGTTACTCCTGAGTTCGGCGTGGTGTTCACCATTAGTCTATATTTAACTCAGGAGTATGACAAGTGATACTCATGGGTTCGGCTTGGTGTACTCCATTACTCTATTTTTAACTCAGGGAGTATGACACGTGTTAATCGTGAGTTTGGCTTGGTGACCACCATTACTCTATATTTAACTCAGGAATATGACAAGTGATATTCATGGGTTCGGCTTGGTGTCCTCCATTACTCTATATTTAAATCACAGAGTATCACACATGTTACTCGTGAGTTCGGCTTGGTGTCCTCCATTACTCTATTTTAGACTCGAGAACTATGACACATGTTACTCGTTGGTTCTGCTTTGTGTCCTCCATTATTATATATTTAACTCGGGGAGTATTACACATGTTACTCGTGGGTTTGGCTTGGTGTCCTCCATTACTCTATATTTAACTCAGGGAGTATGACACATGTTACTCATGGGTTCCGCTTGGTCTCTTCTATTACTCTATATTTAACTCAGGGAGCATGGCAAATGATACTCGTGGGTTCGTCTTGGTGTCCTCCATTACTCTATATTCATCTTGGGGAGTATGACAAGTGATACTCGTGGGTTCTGCTTGGTGTCCTCCATTACTCTATTTTTAACTTGAGGAGCATGACAAGTGTTAACATGGGTTCGGCTTGGTGTCCTCCATTACTCTATATTTAACTTGGGGAGTATGGCACATGTTACTCGTGGGTTCGGCTTGGTGTCCTCCATTACTCTATATTTAACTTGAGGAATATCACACATGTTACTCATGAGTTCGGCTTGGTGTCCACCATTACTCCATATTTATCTCGGGGAGTATGACAAGTGATACTCGTGGGTTTGACTTGGTGTTTTCCATTACTCTATATTTAAGTCAGGGAGCATGACACATGTCACTCTTGGGTGCGGCTTGCTGTCCTCCATTACTCTATATTTAACTCAGGCAGTATGACAAGTGATACTCATGGGTTCGGCTTGGTGTCCTCCATTACTCTATATTTAATTCGGGGAGTATCACACATGTTACTCCTGAGTTCGGCGTGGTGTTCACCATTAGTCTATATTTAACTCAGGAGTATGACAAGTGATACTCATGGGTTCGGCTTGGTGTACTCCATTACTCTATTTTTAACTCAGGGAGTATGACACGTGTTAATCGTGAGTTTGGCTTGGTGACCACCATTACTCTATATTTAACTCAGGAATATGACAAGTGATATTCATGGGTTCGGCTTGGTGTCCTCCATTACTCTATATTTAAATCACGGAGTATCACACATGTTACTCGTGAGTTCGGCTTGGTGTCCTCCATTACTCTATTTTAGACTCGAGAACTATGACACATGTTACTCGTTGGTTCTGCTTTGTGTCCTCCATTATTATATATTTAACTCGGGGAGTATTACACATGTTACTCGTGGGTTTGGCTTGGTGTCCTCCATTACTCTATATTTAACTCAGGGAGTATGACACATGTTACTCATGGGTTCCGCTTGGTCTCTTCTATTACTCTATATTTAACTCAGGGAGCATGGCAAATGATACTCGTGGGTTCGTCTTGGTGTCCTCCATTACTCTATATTCATCTTGGGGAGTATGACAAGTGATACTCGTGGGTTCTGCTTGGTGTCCTCCATTACTCTATTTTTAACTTGAGGAGCATGACAAGTGTTAACATGGGTTCGGCTTGGTGTCCTCCATTACTCTATATTTAACTTGGGGAGTATGGCACATGTTACTCGTGGGTTCGGCTTGGTGTCCTCCATTACTCTATATTTAACTTGAGGAATATCACACATGTTACTCATGAGTTCGGCTTGGTGTCCACCATTACTCCATATTTATCTCGGGGAGTATGACAAGTGATACTCGTGGGTTTGACTTGGTGTTTTCCATTACTCTATATTTAAGTCAGGGAGCATGACACATGTCACTCTTGGGTGCGGCTTGCTGTCCTCCATTACTCTATATTTAACTCAGGCAGTATGACAAGTGATACTCATGGGTTCGGCTTGGTGTACTCCATTACTCTATTTTTAACTCAGGGAGTATGACACGTGTTAATCGTGAGTTTGGCTTGGTGACCACCATTACTCTATATTTAACTCAGGAATATGACAAGTGATATTCATGGGTTCGGCTTGGTGTCCTCCATTACTCTATATTTAAATCACGGAGTATCACACATGTTACTCGTGAGTTCGGCTTGGTGTCCTCCATTACTCTATTTTAGACTCGAGAACTATGACACATGTTACTCGTTGGTTCTGCTTTGTGTCCTCCATTATTATATATTTAACTCGGGGAGTATTACACATGTTACTCGTGGGTTTGGCTTGGTGTCCTCCATTACTCTATATTTAACTCAGGGAGTATGACACATGTTACTCATGGGTTCCGCTTGGTCTCTTCTATTACTCTATATTTAACTCAGGGAGCATGGCAAATGATACTCGTGGGTTCGTCTTGGTGTCCTCCATTACTCTATATTCATCTTGGGGAGTATGACAAGTGATACTCGTGGGTTCTGCTTGGTGTCCTCCATTACTCTATTTTTAACTTGAGGAGCATGACAAGTGTTAACATGGGTTCGGCTTGGTGTCCTCCATTACTCTATATTTAACTTGTGGAGTATGGCACATGTTACTCGTGGGTTCGGCTTGGTGTCCTCCATTACTCTATATTTAACTTGAGGAATATCACACATGTTACTCATGAGTTCGGCTTGGTGTCCACCATTACTCCATATTTATCTCGGGGAGTATGACAAGTGATACTCGTGGGTTTGACTTGCTGTTTTCCATTACTCTATATTTAAGTCAGGGAGCATGACACATGTCACTCTTGGGTGCGGCTTGCTGTCCTCCATTACTCTATATTTAACTCAGGCAGTATGACAAGTGATACTCATGGGTTCGGCTTGGTGTCCTCCATTACTCTATATTTAACTTGGCGAGTATCACACATGATACTCATGGACTCAGCTTGGTGTCCTCCATTACTCTATATTTAACTTGGGGAGTATGGCACATGTTACTCGTGGGTTCGGCTTGGTGTCGTCCATTACTCTATATTTAACTCATGGAGTATGACAAGTGATACTAGTGGGTTTGGCTTGGTGTCCTCCATTACTCTATATTTAACTTGGGGAGTATGGCACATCTTACTCGTTGGTTCGGCTTGGTGTCCTCCATTACTCTATATTTAACTGGGGAAGTATGGCACATTTTACTCATGGGTTCGGCTTGGTGTCCTCCATTACTCTATATTTAACTTGGGCGTTATGGCACATGTTACTCGTGTGTTCGGCTTGTTGGCCTCCATTACTCTATATTTAACTTGGGGAGTATGGCACATGTTACTCCTGGGTTCGGCTTGGTGTCCTCCATTACTCTATAATTAACTTGGGGAGTATGACATATTTTAGTCATGGGTTCCGCTTGGTGTCCTCTATTACTCTACATTTAACTCAGGGAGTATGACATATGATATTCGTGGGCTCGGTGTGGTGTCCTCCATTACTCTATATTTAACTTGGGGAGTATGGCACATGTTGCTCGTGGGTTCAGCTTGGTGTCCTCCATTAATCTATATTTAACTCGGGGAGCATGACAAGTGTTAACGTGGGTTCGGCTTGGTGTCCTCCATTACTCTATATTTAACTTGGGGCGTATGGAACATTTTACTCGTGGGTTCGGCTTGGTGTCCTCCATTACTCTATATTTAACTTGGGTTGTATGGCACATGTTACTTGTGGGTTTGGCTTGGTATCCTCCATTACTCTATATTTAACTCGGGGAGTATGACAAGAGATACCCGTGGGCTCGACTTGGTGTCCTCCATTACTCTATATTTAACTTGGGGAGTATAGCACATGTTACTCGTGGGTTTGGCTTGGTATCCTCCATTACTCTTTATTTATCTCAGCGAATATGACACATGTTACTCATGGGTTCCGCTTGGTGTCCTCCATTACACTATATTTATCTCGGGGAGTATGGCAAGTGATACTCGTGGGTTCTGCTTGGTGTCCTCCATCAACCTATATTTAAGTCAGGGAGCATGACACATGTTACTCTTGGGTTCGGCTTGGTGTCCTCCATTAGTCTATATTTAACTTGGGGAGTATGACAAGTGATGCTCATGGGTTCGGCTTGGTGTCCACCATTACTCTATATATAGAGTATGACAAGTGATACTAGTGGGTTCGGGTTGGTGTCCTCCGTTACTCTATATTTAACTTGGGGAGTATGGCACATGTTACTCGTGGGTTCGGCTTGTTGTCCTCCATTACTCTATATTTAACTCAGGGAGTATGACAAGAGATACTCAAGGGCTCGGCTTTGTGTCCTCCATTACTCTATACTTAACTTGGGAAGTATGGCACATGTTACTCGTGGGTTCGGCTTGTTGTCCTCCATTACTCTATATTTATCTCGGGGAGTATGACAAGTGATAATAGTGGGTTTGGCTTGGTGCCCTCCATTACTCTATATTTAACTTGGGGAGTATTGCACATGTTACTCGTGGGTTTGGCTTGGTGTCCTCCATTACTCTATAGTTAACTCAGGGAGTATGACACATGTTACTCATGGGTTCCGCTTGTTGTCTTCTATTACTCTATATTTAACTCGGGGAGTATGACAAGTGATACTCGTGGGTTCGGCTCGGTGTCTTCCATTACTCTATATTTAAGTCAGGGAGCATGACACATGTTACTCTTGGGTTCGGCTTGGTGTCCTCCACTACTCTGTATTTAACTTGGGCAGTATGACAAGTGATACTCGTGGGTTTGGATTGGTGTCCTCCATTACTCTATATTTAACTTGGCGAGTATCACACATGTTACTAATGGACTTGGCTCGGTGTCCTCCATTACTCTATATTTAACTTGGGGAGTAACACACATGTTACTCATGGGCTCGACTTGGTGTCCTCCATTACTCGATATTTAACTTGGGGAGTATGGCACATGTTACTCATGGGTTCGGCTTGGTGTCCTCTATTACTCTATATTTAACTAGGGGAGTATTATGGCACATTTTACTCATGGGTTCGGCTTGGTGTCCTCCATTACTCTATATTTAACTTGGGGAGTATGACATATGATATTCGTGGGTTCAGCTTGGTGTCCTCCATTACTCTATATTTATCTCAGGGAGTATGACAAGTGATACTCGTGGGTTCAGCTTGGTGTCCTCCATTACTCTATATTTAATTTGGGGAGTATCACACATGTTACTCGTGAGTTCGGCGTGGTGTTCACCATTAGTCTATATTTAACTCAGGAATATGACAAGTGATATTCATGGGTTCGGCTTGGTGTCCTCCATTACTCTATATTTAAATCACGGAGTATCACACATGTTACTCGTGAGTTCGGCTTGGTGTCCTCCATTACTCTATTTTAGACTCGGGAACTATGACACATGTTACTCGTTGGTTCTGCTTTGTGTCCTCCATTATTATATATTTAACTCGGGGAGTATTACACATGTTACTCATGCGTTCCGCTTGGTGTCCTATATTACTCTAGATTTAACTCAGGGAGTATGAAAGGTGATATTCGTGGGTTCAGCTTGGTGTCCTCCATTACACTAGATTTATCTTGGGGAGTATGACAAGTGATAGTCGTGGGTTTTGCTTGGTGTCCTCCATTACCCTTTATTTAACTTGGGGAGTATGGCACATGTTAGCCGTGGGTTCGGCTTGGTGTCCTTCATTACTCTATATTTAACTTGGGGATTATCACTCATGTTACTCGTGAGTTCGGCTTGGTGTCCACCATTACTCTATATTTATCTCGGGGAGTATGACAAGTGATATTCGTGGGTTCGGCTTTGTGTACTCCATTATTCTATATTTAACTTGGGGAGTATGATACATGTTACTCGTGGGTTCTGCTTGGTGTCCTCCATTACCCTATATTTAACTTGGGGAGTATGGCACATGTTATTTGTGGGTTCAGCTTGGTGTCCTCCATTACTCTATATTTAACTCGGGGAGTATTACAAGTGATACGAGTGGGTTCGTCTTGGTGTCATCCATTACTCTATATTTAACTTGGGGAGCATGACAAGTGTTAACGTGGGTTTGGCTTGGTGTCCTCCATTACTCTATATTTAACTCGGGGAGTATGGAACATTTTATTCGTGGGTTCGGCGTGTTGTCCTCCATTAATCTATATTTAACTTGGGGAGTATGACAAGATATACTCATGGGTTCGGCTTGGTGTCCTCATTACTCTATATTTAACTTGTGGAGTATGGCACATGTTACTGGTGGGTTCCGCTTGGTGTCTTCTATTACTCTATATTTTACTTGTGGAGTTTGACAAGTGATACTCGTGGGTTCGGCTTGGTGTCCTCCATTACTCTATATTTATCTCGGGGAGTATGACAAGTGATAGTCGTGGGTTCTGCTTGGTGTCCTCCATTAACCTATATTTAAGTCAGGGAGCATGACACATGTTACTCCTGGGTTCGTCTTGGTGTCCTCCATTACTCTATATTTAACTTGGCGAGTATCACACATGTTACTCATGTACTCGGCTTGTTGTCCTCCATTACTCTATATTTAACTTGGGGAGTATGACATGTGATACTAGTGGGTTCGGCTTGGTGTCCTCCATTATTCTATATTTAACTTGGGGAGTATGGCACATGTTACTCGTGGGTTCGGCTTGGTGTCCTCCATTACTCTATATTTAACTTGAGGAGTATCACACATGTTACTTATGTGTTCGGCCTGGTGTCCACCATTACTCCATATTTATCTCGGGGAGTATGACAAGTGATACTCATGGGTTTGGCTTGGTGTCTTCCATTACTCTATTTTTAAGTCAAGGAGCATGACACATGTTACTCTTGGGTTCGGCTTGGCGTCCTCCCTTACTCTATATTTAACTCGGGCAGTATGACAAGTGAAACTCATGGGTTCAGCTTGGTGTCCTCCATTACTCTATATTTAACTTGGCAAGTATCACACATGATACTCATGGACTCGGCTTGGTGTCCTCC
Organism: Ambystoma mexicanum; assembly: GCF_040938575.1. Taxonomy (NCBI): domain Eukaryota; kingdom Metazoa; phylum Chordata; class Amphibia; order Caudata; family Ambystomatidae; genus Ambystoma; species Ambystoma mexicanum. The sequence continues at coordinate 28,040,376 of NC_090938.1, read as the reverse complement.
ATTACTCTATATTTAACTTGGGGAGTATGGCACGTGTTACTCGTGGGTTTGGCTTGGTGTCCTCAATTACTCTATATTTAACTTGGGGAGTATCACACATGTTACTCATGGGCTCAGCTTGGTGTCCTCCATTACTCTACATTTAACTTGGGGAGTATGGCACATGCTACTCATTGGTTCGGCTTGGTGTCCTCTATTACTCGATATTTAACTTGGGGAGTATGGCACATGCTACTCATTGGTTCGGCTTGGTGTCCTCCATTACTCTAAATTTAACTAGGAGAGTATGGCACATTTTACTGAAGGGTTCGGCTTGGTGTCCTCCATTACTATATATTTAACTTGGGGAGTATGGCAGATGTTACTCGTGGGTTCGGCTTGGTGTCCTCCATTACTCTATATTTAACTTAGGGAGTATGGAAGATGTTACTCGTGGGTTCGGTTTGGTGTCCTCAATTATTCTATAATTAACTTGGGGAGTATGACTCATGTTACACGTGGGTTCTGCTTGGTGTCTTCTATTACTCTATATTTAACTCGGGGAGTATGACAAGTGATACTCGTGGGTTCAGCTTGGTGTCCTCCATTACTCTATATTTATCTCAGGGAGTATGACAAGTGATACTCGTGGGTGCTGCTTGGTGTCATCCATTACTCTATATTTAAGTCAGGGAGCATGACACATGTTACTCTTGGGTTTGGCTTGGTGTCCTCCATTACTCTATATTTAACTTGGGGAGTATGACAAGTGATTCTCATGGGATCAGCTTGGTGTCCTCCATTACTCTATATTTACCTTGGTGAGTATCACACATGTTACTCATGGACTCGGCTTGGTGTCCTCCATTACTTTATATTTAACTTGGGGTGTGAGACAAGTGATACTTGTGGGTTCGGCTTGGTGTCCTCCATTACTCTATATTTAACTTGGGATTATGGCACATTTTACTCGTGGGTTCGGCTTGGTGTCCTCCATTACTCTGTATTTAACTTGGGGAGTATGGCACATGTTACTCGTGGGTTCAGCTTGGTGTCCTCCATTACTCTATATTTAACTCTTGAGTATGACAAGAGATACTCATGGGCTCATCTTGGTGTCCTCCATTACTCTATACTTAACTTGGGGAGTATGGCACATGTTACTCGTGTGTTCGGCTTGTTGTCCTCTATTACTCTATATTTAACTCAGGGAGTATGACACGTGATACTAGTGGGTTCGGCTTGGTGTCCTCCATTACACTATATTTAAGTTGGGGAGTATGGCACATGTTACTTGTGGGTTCAGCTTGATTCCCTCCATTACTCTATATTTAAGTCAGGGAGTATGACAAGTGATACTATTGGGTTTGGCTTGGTGTCCTCCATTACTCTATATTTAACTTGGGGAGTATGGCACATGTTACTCGTGGGTTTGGCTTGGTGTCCTCTATTACTCGATATTTAACTTGGGGAGTATGGCACATGCTACTCATTGGTTCGGCTTGGTGTCCTCCATTACTCTATATTTAACTAGGAGAGTATGGCACATTTTACTGAAGGGTTCGGCTTGGTGTCCTCCATTACTACATATTTAACTTGGGGAGTATGGCAGATGTTACTCGTGGGTTCGGCTTGGTGTCCTCCATTACTCTATATTTAACTTAGGGAGTATGGCAGATGTTACTCGTGGGTTCGGTTTGGTGTCCTCAATTATTCTATAATTAACTTGGGGAGTATGACTCATGTTACAGGTGTGTTCTGCTTGGTGTCTTCTATTACTCTATATTTAACTCGGGGAGTATGACAAGTGATACTCGTGGGTTCAGCTTGGTGTCCTCCATTACTCTATATTTATCTCAGGGAGTATGACAAGTGATACTCGTGGGTGCTGCTTGGTGTCCTCCATTACTCTATATTTAACTTGGGGAGTATGATAAGTGATTCTCGTGGGTTCAGCTTGGTGTCCTCCATCACTCTATATTTACCTTGGCGAGTATCACACATGTTACTCATGGAATCGGCTTGGTGTCCTCCATTACTTTATATTTAACTTGGGGAGTGAGACAAGTGATACTAGTGGGTTCGGCTTGGTGTCCTCCATTACTCTATATTTAACTTGGGATTATGGCACATTTTACTCGTGGGTTCGGCTTGGTGTCCTCCATTACTCTATATTTAACTCTTGAGTATGACAAGAGATACTCATGGGCTCGTCTTGGTGTCCTCCATTACTCTATACTTAACTTGGGGAGTATGGCACATGTTACTCTTGGGTTCGGCTTGTTTTCCTCTATTACTCTATATTTAACTCTTGAGTATGACAAGAGATACTCATGGGCTCGTCTTGGTGTCCTCCATTACTCTATACTTAACTTGGGGAGTATGGCACATGTTACTCGTGGGTTCGGCTTGTTGTCCTCTATTACTCTATATTTAACTCAGGGAGTATGGCACATGTTACTCGTGGGTTCGGCTTGTTGTCCTCTATTACTCTATATTTAACTCAGGGAGTATGACACGTGATACTAGTGGGTTCGGCTTGGTGTCCTCCATTACACTATATTTAACTTGGGGAGTATGGCACATGTTACTCATGGGTTTGGCTTGGTGTCCTCCATTACTCTATAGTTAACTCAGGGAGTATAACACATGTTACACATGGGTTCAGCTTGTTGTCTTCTATTACTCTATATTTAACTCGGGGAGTATGACAAGTGATACTCGTGGGTTCGGCTCGGTGTCTTCCATTACTCTATATTTAAGTCATGGAGCATGACACATGTTACTCTTGGGTTCGGCTTGGTGTCCTCCACTACTCTATATTTAACTTGGGCAGTATGACAAGTGATACTCGTGGGTTCGGATTGGTGTCCTCCATTACTCTATATTTAACTTGGCAAGTATCACACATGTTACTCATGGACTCGGTTCGGTGTCCTCCATTACTCTATATTTAACTTGGGCGGTATGGCACATGTAACTTGTGTGTTCGGCTTGTTGGCCTCCATTACTCTATATTTAACTTGGGGAGTATGGCACATGTTACTCCTGGGTTCGGCTTGGTGTCCTCCATTACTCTATAATTAACTTGGGGAGTATGACATATTTTAGTCATGGGTTCTGCTTGGTGTCCTCTATTACTCTACATTTAACTCAGGGAGTATGACATATGATATTCGTGGGCTCGGTGTGGTGTCCTCCATTACTCTATATTTAACTTGGGGAGTATGGCACATGTTGCTCGTGGGTTCAGCTTGGTGTCCTCCATTAATCTATATTTAACTCGGGGAGTATGACAAGTGATACTAGTGGGTTCGGCTTGGTGTCATCCATTACTCTATATTTAACTTGGGGCGTATGGAACATTTTACCCGTGGGTTCGGCTTGGTGTCCTCCATTACTCTATATTTAACTTGGGTTGTATGGCACATGTTACTTGTGGGTTCGGCTTGGTATCCTCCATTACCATATATTTAACTTGGGGAGTATGACAAGAGATACCCGTGGGCTCGACTTGGTGTCCTCCATTACTTTATATTTGACTTGGGGAGTATGGCACATGTTACTCGTGGGTTTGGCTTGGTATCCTCCCTTACTCTTTATTTATCTCAGCGAGTATGACACATGTTACTCATGGGTTCCGCTTGGTGTCCTCCATTACACTATATTTATCTCGGGGAGTATGACAAGTGATACTCGTGGGTTCTGCTTGGTGTCCTCCATTAACCTATATTTAAGTCAGGGAGCATGACACATGTTACTCTTGGGTTCGGCTTGGTGTCCTCCATTACTCTATATTTAACTCGGGGAGTATGACAAGTGATGTTCATGGGTTCGGCTTGGTGTCCTCCATTACTCTATATTTAACTTGGCGAGTATCACACATGTTACTCATGTACTCGGCTTGTTGTCCTCCATTATTCTATATTTAACTTGGGGAGTATGGCACATGTTACTCGTGGTTTCGGCTTGGTGTCCTCCATTATTCTATATTTAACTTGAGGAGTATCACACATGTTTCTCGTGTGTTCGGCCTGGTGTCCACCATTAGTCCACATTTATCTCGGGGAGTATGACAAGTGATACTCATGGGTTTGGCTTGGTGTCTTCCATTACTCTATATTTATCTCAGGGAGTATGACACATGTTACTCTTGGGTTCGGCTTGGCGTCCTCCCTTACTCTATATTTAACTCGGGCAGTATGACAAGTGAAACTCGTGGGTTCGGCTTGGTGTCCTCCATTACTCTATATTTAACTTGGCAAGTATCACACATGATACTCATGGACTCGGCTTGGTGTCCTCCATTACTTTATATTTAACTTGGGGAGTGAGACAAGTGATACTAGTGGGTTCGGCTTGGTGTCCTCCATTACTCTATATTTAACTTGGGATTATGGCACATTTTACTCGTGGGTTCGGCTTGTTGTCCTCCATTACTCTGTATTTAACTTGGGGAGTATGGCACATGTTACTCGTGGGTTCGCTTGGTGTCCTCCGTTACTCTATATTTAACTCAGGGAGTATGACACGTGATACTAGTGGGTTCGGCTTGGTGTCCTCCATTACACTATATTTAACTTGGGGAGCATGGCACATGTTACTTGTGGGTTCATCTTGATTCCCTCCATTACTCTATATTTAAGTCAGGGAGTATGACAAGTGATACTATTGGGTTTGGCTTGGTGTCCTCCATTACTCTATATTTAACTTGGGGAGTATGGCACATGTTACTCGTGGGTTCGGATTGGTGTCCTCAATTATTCGATATTTAACTTGGGGAGTATGACAAGTGATACTCGTGGGTTCTGCTTGGTGTCCTCCATTAACCTATATTTAAGTCAGGGAGCATGACACATGTTACTCTTGGGTTCGGCTTGGTGTCCTCCATTACTCTATATTTAACTCGGGGAGTATGACAAGTGATGTTCATGGGTTCGGCTTGGTGTCCTCCATTACTCTATATTTAACTTGGCGAGTATCACACATGTTACTCATGTACTCGGCTTGTTGTCCTCCATTACTCTATATTTAACTTGGGGAGTATGACATGTGATATTAGTGGGTTCGGCTTGGTGTCCTCCATTATTCTATATTTAACTTGGGGAGTATGGCACATGTTACTCGTGGTTTCGGCTTGGTGTCCTCCATTATTCTATATTTAACTTGAGGAGTATCACACATGTTTCTCGTGTGTTCGAACTGGTGTCCACCATTACTCCACATTTATCTTGGGGAGTATGACAAGTGATACTCATGGGTTTGGCTTGGTGTCTTCCATTACTCTATATTTATCTCAGGGAGTATGACACATGTTACTCTTGGGTTCGGCTTGGCGTCCTCCCTTACTCTATATTTAACTCGGGCAGTATGACAAGTGAAACTCGTGGGTTCGGCTTGGTGTCCTCCATTACTCTATATTTAACTTGGCAAGTATCACACATGATACTCATGGACTCGGCTTGGTGTCCTCCATTACTTTATATTTAACTTGGGGAGTGAGACAAGTGATACTAGTGGGTTCGGCTTGGTGTCCTCCATTACTCTATATTTAACTTGGGATTATGGCACATTTTACTCGTGGGTTCGGCTTGTTGTCCTCCATTACTCTGTATTTAACTTGGGGAGTATGGCACATGTTACTCGTGGGTTCGCTTGGTGTCCTCCGTTACTCTATATTTAACTCTTGAGTATGACAAGAGATACTCATGGGCTCGGCTTGTTGTCCTCCATTACTCTGTATTTAACTTGGGGAGTATGGCACATGTTACTCGTGGGTTCGGCTTGTTGTCCTCTATTACTCTATATTTAACTCAGGGAGTATGACACGTGATACTAGTGGGTTCGGCTTGGTGTCCTCCATTACACTATATTTAACTTGGGGAGCATGGCACATGTTACTTGTGGGTTCATCTTGATTCCCTCCATTACTCTATATTTAAGTCAGGGAGTATGACAAGTGATACTATTGGGTTTGGCTTGGTGTCCTCCATTACTCTATATTTAACTTGGGGAGTATGGCACATGTTACTCGTGGGTTCGGATTGGTGTCCTCAATTATTCGATATTTAACTTGGGGAGTATGACAAGTGATACTCGTGGGTTCTGCTTGGTGTCCTCCATTAACCTATATTTAAGTCAGGGAGCATGACATTTGTTACTCTTGGGTTCGGCTTGGTGTCCTCCATTACTCTATATTTAACTCGGGGAGTATGACAAGTGATGTTCATGGGTTCGGCTTGGTGTCCTCCATTACTCTATATTTAACTTGGCGAGTATCACACATGTTACTCATGTACTCGGCTTGTTGTCCTCCATTACTCTATATTTAACTTGGGGAGTATGACATGTGATATTAGTGGGTTCGGCTTGGTGTCCTCCATTATTCTATATTTAACTTGGGGAGTATGGCACATGTTACTCGTGGTTTCGGCTTGGTGTCCTCCATTATTCTATATTTAACTTGAGGAGTATCACACATGTTTCTCGTGTGTTCGGCCTGGTGTCCACCATTACTCCACATTTATCTTGGGGAGTATGACAAATGATACTCATGGGTTTGGCTTGGTGTCTTCCATTACTCTATATTTATCTCAGGGAGTATGACACATGTTACTCTTGGGTTCGGCTTGGCGTCCTCCCTTACTCTATATTTAACTCGGGCAGTATGACAAGTGAAACTCGTGGGTTCGGCTTGGTGTCCTCCATTACTCTATATTTAACTTGGCAAGTATCACACATGATACTCATGGACTCGGCTTGGTGTCCTCCATTACTTTATATTTAACTTGGGGAGTGAGACAAGTGATACTAGTGGGTTCGGCTTGGTGTCCTCCATTACTCTATATTTAACTTGGGATTATGGCACATTTTACTCGTGGGTTCGGCTTGTTGTCCTCCATTACTCTGTATTTAACTTGGGGAGTATGGCACATGTTACTCGTGGGTTCGCTTGGTGTCCTCCGTTACTCTATATTTAACTCTTGAGTATGACAAGAGATACTCATGGGCTCGGCTTGTTGTCCTCCTTTACTCTGTATTTAACTTGGGGAGTATGGCACATGTTACTCGTGGGTTCGGCTTGTTGTCCTCTATTACTCTATATTTAACTCAGGGAGTATGACACGTGATACTAGTGGGTTCGGCTTGGTGTCCTCCATTACACTATATTTAACTTGGGGAGCATGGCACATGTTACTTGTGGGTTCATCTTGATTCCCTCCATTACTCTATATTTAAGTCAGGGAGTATGACAAGTGATACTATTGGGTTTGGCTTGGTGTCCTCCATTACTCTATATTTAACTTGGGGAGTATGGCACATGTTACTCGTGGGTTCGGATTGGTGTCCTCAATTATTCGATATTTAACTTGGGGAGTATGGCACATGCTACTCATTGGTTCGGCTTGGTGTCCTCCATTACTCTATATTTAACTAGGAGAGTATGGCACATTTTACTGAAGGGTTCGGCTTGGTGTCCTCCATTACTATATATGTAACTTGGGGAGTATGGCAGATGTTACTCGTGGGTTCGGCTTGGTGTCCTCCATTACTCGATATTTAACTTAGGGAGTATGGCAGATGTTACTCGTGGGTTCGGTTTGGTGTCCTCAATTATTCTATAATTAACTTGGGGAGTATGACTCATGTTACACGTGGGTTCTGCTTGGTGTCTTCTATTACTCTATATTTAACTCGGGGAGTATGACAAGTGATACTCGTGGGTTCAGCTTGGTGTCCTCCATTACTCTATATTTATCTCAGGGAGTATGACAAGTGATACTCGTGGGTGCTGCTTGGTGTCATCCATTACTCTATATTTAAGTCAGGGAGCATGACACATGTTACTCTTGGGTTTGGCTTGGTGTCCTCCATTACTCTATATTTAACTCTTGAGTATGACAAGAGATACTCATGGGCTCGTCTTGGTATCCTCCATTACTCTATACTTAACTTGGGGAGTATGGCACATGTTACTCGTGGGTTCGGCTTGTTGTCCTCTATTACTCTATATTTAACTCAGGGAGTATGACACGTGATACTAGTGGGTTCGGGTTGGTGTCCTCCATTACACTATTTTTAACTTGGGGAGTATGGCACATGTTACTCGTAGGTTTGGCTTGGTGTCCTCCATTACTCTATATTTAACTCAGGGAGTATGACACATGTTACTCATGGGTTCCGCTTGGTTTCTTCTATTACTCTATATTTAACTCAGGGAGCATGACAAATGATACTCGTGGGTTCGTCTTGGTGTCCTCCATTACTCTATATTCATCTTGGGGTGTATGACAAGTGATACTCGTGGGTTCTGCTTGGTGTCCTCCATTACTCTATATTTAACTTGAGGAGTATCACATATGTTACTCATGAGTTCGGCTTGGTGTTCACCATTACTCCATATTTATCTCGGGGAGTATGACAAGTGATACTCATGGGTTTGACTTGGTGTTTTCCATTACTCTATATTTAAGTCAGGGAGCATGACATGTGATATTCATGGGTTCAGCTTGGTGTCCTCCATTACTCTATATTTATCTTGGGGAGTATGACAAGTGATACTCATGGGTTCTGCTTGGTGTCCACCATTACTCTATATTTAACTCAGGCAGTATGACAAGTGATACTCGTGGGTTCGGCTTGGTGTCCTCCATTACACTATATTTAACTTGGGGAGTATGGCACATGTTACTCATGGGTTTGGCTTGGTGTCCTCCATTACTCTATAGTTAACTCAGGGAGTATGACACATGTTACACATGGGTTCTGCTTGTTGTCTTCTATTACTCTATATTTAACTCGGGGAGTATGACAAGTGATACTCGTGGGTTCGGCTCGGTGTCTTCCATTACTCTATATTTAAGTCATGGAGCATGACACATGTTACTCTTGGGTTCGGCTTGGTGTCCTCCACTACTCTATATTTAACTTGGGCAGTATGACAAGTGATACTCGTGGGTTCGGATTGGTGTCCTCCATTACTCTATATTTAACTTGGCAAGTATCACACATGTTACTCATGGACTCGGTTCGGTGTCCTCCATTACTCTATATTTAACTTGGGCGGTATGGCACATGTAACTTGTGTGTTCGGCTTGTTGGCCTCCATTACTCTATATTTAACTTGGGGAGTATGGCACATGTTACTCCTGGGTTCGGCTTGGTGTCCTCCATTACTCTATAATTAACTTGGGGAGTATGACATATTTTAGTCATGGGTTGCGCTTGGTGTCCTCTATTACTCTACATTTAACTCAGGGAGTATGACATATGATATTCGTGGGCTCGGTGTGGTGTCCTCCATTACTCTATATTTAACTTGGGGAGTATGGCACATGTTGCTCGTGGGTTCAGCTTGGTGTCCTCCATTAATCTATATTTAACTCGGGGAGTATGACAAGTGATACTAGTGGGTTCGGCTTGGTGTCATCCATTACTCTATATTTAACTTGGGGAGCATGACAAGTGTTAACGTGGGTTCGGCTTGGTGTCCTCCATTACTCTATATTTAACTTGGGGCGTATGGAACATTTCACCCGTGGGTTCGGCTTGGTGTCCTCCATTACTCTATATTTAACTTGGGTTGTATGGCACATGTTACTTGTGGGTTCGGCTTGGTATCCTCCATTACCATATATTTAACTTGGGGAGTATGACAAGAGATACCCGTGGGCTCGACTTGGTGTCCTCCATTACTTTATATTTGACTTGGGGAGTATGGCACATGTTACTCGTGGGTTTGGCTTGGTATCCTCCCTTACTCTTTATTTATCTCAGCGAGTATGACACATGTTACTCATGGGTTCCGCTTGGTGTCCTCCATTACACTATATTTATCTCGGGGAGTATGACAAGTGATACTCGTGGGTTCTGCTTGGTGTCCTCCATTAACCTATATTTAAGTCAGGGAGCATGACACATGTTACTCTTGGGTTCGGCTTGGTGTCCTCCATTACTCTATATTTAACTCGGGGAGTATGACAAGTGATGTTCATGGGTTCGGCTTGGTGTCCTCCATTACTCTATATTTAACTTGGCGAGTATCACACATGTTACTCATGTACTCGGCTTGTTGTCCTCCATTACTCTATATTTAACTTGGGGAGTATGACATGTGATACTAGTGGGTTCGGCTTGGTGTCCTCCATTATTCTATATTTAACTTGGGGAGTATGGCACATGTTACTCGTGGTTTCGGCTTGGTGTCCTCCATTATTCTATATTTAACTTGAGGAGTATCACACATGTTTCTCGTGTGTTCGGCCTGGTGTCCACCATTACTCCACATTTATCTCGGGGAGTATGACAAGTGATACTCATGGGTTTGGCTTGGTGTCTTCCATTACTCTATATATTTCTCAGGGAGTATGACACATGTTACTCTTGGGTTCGGCTTGGCGTCCTCCCTTACTCTATATTTAACTCGGGCAGTATGACAAGTGAAACTCGTGGGTTCGGCTTGGTGTCCTCCATTACTCTATATTTAACATGGCAAGTATCACACATGATACTCATGGACTCGGCTTGGTGTCCTCCATTACTTTATATTTAACTTGGGGAGTGAGACAAGTGATACTAGTGGGTTCGGCTTGGTGTCCTCCATTACTCTATATTTAACTTGGGATTATGGCACATTTTACTCGTGGGTTCGGCTTGTTGTCCTCCATTACTCTGTATTTAACTTGGGGAGTATGGCACATGTTACTCGTGGGTTCGCTTGGTGTCCTCCGTTACTCTATATTTAACTCTTGAGTATGACAAGAGATACTCATGGGCTCGGCTTGTTGTCCTCCATTACTCTGCATTTAACTTGGGGAGTATGGCACATGTTACTCGTGGGTTCGGCTTGTTGTCCTCTATTACTCTATATTTAACTCAGGGAGTATGACACGTGATACTAGTGGGTTCGGCTTGGTGTCCTCCATTACACTATATTTAACTTGGGGAGCATGGCACATGTTACTTGTGGGTTCATCTTGATTCCCTCCATTACTCTATATTTAAGTCAGGGAGTATGACAAGTGATACTATTGGGTTTGGCTTGGTGTCCTCCATTACTCTATATTTAACTTGGGGAGTATGGCACATGTTACTCGTGGGTTCGGATTGGTGTCCTCAATTATTCGATATTTAACTTGGGGAGTATGACAAGTGATACTCGTGGGTTCTGCTTGGTGTCCTCCATTAACCTATATTTAAGTCAGGGAGCATGACACATGTTACTCTTGGGTTCGGCTTGGTGTCCTTCATTACTCTATATTTAACTCGGGGAGTATGACAAGTGATGTTCATGGGTTCGGCTTGGTGTCCTCCATTACTCTATATTTAACTTGGCGAGTATCACACATGTTACTCATGTACTCGGCTTGTTGTCCTCCATTACTCTATATTTAACTTGGGGAGTATGACATGTGATACTAGTGGGTTCGGCTTGGTGTCCTCCATTATTCTATATTTAACTTGGGGAGTATGGCACATGTTACTCGTGGTTTCGGCTTGGTGTCCCCCATTATTCTATATTTAACTTGAGGAGTATCACACATGTTTCTCGTGTGTTCGGCCTGGTGTCCACCATTACTCCACATTTATCTCGGGGAGTATGACAAGTGATACTCATGGGTTTGGCTTGGTGTCTTCCATTACTCTATATTTATCTCAGGGAGTATGACACATGTTACTCTTGGGTTCGGCTTGGCGTCCTCCCTTACTCTATATTTAACTCAGGCAGTATGACAAGTGAAACTCGTGGGTTCGGCTTGGTGTCCTCCATTACTCTATATTTAACTTGGCAAGTATCACACATGATACTCATGGACTCGGCTTGGTGTCCTCCATTACTTTATATTTAACTTGGGGAGTGAGACAAGTGATACTAGTGGGTTCGGCTTGGTGTCCTCCATTACTCTATATTTAACTTGGGATTATGGCACATTTTACTCGTGGGTTCGGCTTGTTGTCCTCCATTACTCTGTATTTAACTTGGGGAGTATGGCACATGTTACTCGTGGGTTCGCTTGGTGTCCTCCGTTACTCTATATTTAACTCTTGAGTATGACAAGAGATACTCATGGGCTCGGCTTGTTGTCCTCCATTACTCTGTATTTAACTTGGGGAGTATGGCACATGTTACTCGTGGGTTCGGCTTGTTGTCCTCTATTACTCTATATTTAACTCAGGGAGTATGACACGTGATACTAGTGGGTTCGGCTTGGTGTCCTCCATTACACTATATTTAACTTGGGGAGCATGGCACATGTTACTTGTGGGTTCATCTTGATTCCCTCCATTACTCTATATTTAAGTCAGGGAGTATGACAAGTGATACTATTGGGTTTGGCTTGGTGTCCTCCATTACTCTATATTTAACTTGGGGAGTATGGCACATGTTACTCGTGGGTTCGGATTGGTGTCCTCAATTATTCGATATTTAACTTGGGGAGTATGGCACATGCTACTCATTGGTTCGGCTTGGTGTCCTCCATTACTCTATATTTAACTAGGAGAGTATGGCACATTTTACTGAAGGGTTCGGCTTGGTGTCCTCCATTACTATATATGTAACTTGGGGAGTATGGCAGATGTTACTCGTGGGTTCGGCTTGGTGTCCTCCATTACTCGATATTTAACTTAGGGAGTATGGCAGATGTTACTCGTGGGTTCGGTTTGGTGTCCTCAATTATTCTATAATTAACTTGGGGAGTATGACTCATGTTACACGTGGGTTCTGCTTGGTGTCTTCTATTACTCTATATCTAACTCGGGGAGTATGACATGTGATACTCGTGGGTTCAGCTTGGTGTCCTCCATTACTCTATATTTATCTCAGGGAGTATGACAAGTGATACTCGTGGGTGCTGCTTGGTGTCATCCATTACTCTATATTTAAGTCAGGGAGCATGACACATGTTACTCTTGGGTTTGGCTTGGTGTCCTCCATTACTCTATATTTAACTCTTGAGTATGACAAGAGATACTCATGGGCTCGTCTTGGTATCCTCCATTACTCTATACTTAACTTGGGGAGTATGGCACATGTTACTCGTGGGTTCGGCTTGTTGTCCTCTATTACTCTATATTTAACTCAGGGAGTATGACACGTGATACTAGTGGGTTCGGGTTGGTGTCCTCCATTACACTATTTTTAACTTGGGGAGTATGGCACATGTTACTCGTAGGTTTGGCTTGGTGTCCTCCATTACTCTATATTTAACTCAGGGAGTATGACACATGTTACTCATGGGTTCCGCTTGGTTTCTTCTATTACTCTATATTTAACTCAGGGAGCATGACAAATGATACTCGTGGGTTCGTCTTGGTGTCCTCCATTACTCTATATTCATCTTGGGGAGTATGACAAGTGATACTCGTGGGTTCTGCTTGTGTCCTCCATTACTCTATATTTAACTTGAGGAGTATCACATATGTTACTCATGAGTTCGGCTTGGTGTTCACCATTACTCCATATTTATCTCGGGGAGTATGACAAGTGATACTCATGGGTTTGACTTGGTGTTTTCCATTACTCTATATTTAAGTCAGGGAGCATGACATGTGATATTCATGGGTTCAGCTTGGTGTCCTCCATTACTCTATATTTATCTTGGGGAGTATGACAAGTGATACTCATGGGTTCTGCTTGGTGTCCACCATTACTCTATATTTAACTCAGGCAGTATGACAAGTGATACTCGTGGGTTCGGCTTGGTGTCCTCCATTACACTATATTTAACTTGGGGAGTATGGCACATGTTACTCATGGGTTTGGCTTGGTGTCCTCCATTACTCTATAGTTAACTCAGGGAGTATGACAAGTGATACTCGTGGGTTCGGCTCGGTGTCTTCCATTACTCTATATTTAAGTCATGGAGCATGACACATGTTACTCTTGGGTTCGGCTTGGTGTCCTCCACTACTCTATATTTAACTTGGGCAGTATGACAAGTGATACTCGTGGGTTCGGATTGGTGTCCTCCATTACTCTATATTTAACTTGGCGAGTATCACACATGTTACTCATGGACTCGGCTCGGTGTCCTCCATTACTCTATATTCATCTTGGGGAGTATGGCACGTGTTACTCGTGGGTTTGGCTTGGTGTCCTCAATTACTCTATATTTAACTAGGGAAGTATGGCACATTTTACTCATGGGTTCGGCTTGGTGTCCTCCATTACTCTATATTTAACTTGGGCGGTATGGCACATGTAACTCGTGTGTTCGGCTTGTTGGCCTCCATTACTCTATATTTAACTTGGGGAGTATGGCACATGTTACTCCTGGGTTTGGCTTGGTGTCCTCCATTACTCTATAATTAACTTGGGGAGTATGACATATTTTAGTCATGGGTTCTGCTTGGTGTCCTCTATTACTCTACATTTAACTCAGGGAGTATGACATATGATATTCGTGGGCTCGGTGTGGTGTCCTCCATTACTCTATATTTAACTTGTGGAGTATGGCACATGTTGCTCGTGGGTTCAGCTTGGTGTCCTCCATTAATCTATATTTAACTCGGGGAGTATGACAAGTGATACTAGTGGGTTCGGCTTGGTGTCATCCATTACTCTATATTTAACTTGGGGAGCATGACAAGTGTTAACGTGGGTTCGGCTTGGGGTCCTCCATTACTCTATATTTAACTTGGGGCGTATGGAACATTTTACTCGTGGGTTCGGCTTGGTGTCCTCCATTACTCTATATTTAATGTAGGTTGTATGGCACATGTTACTTGTGGGTTCGGCTTGGTATCCTCCATTACTCTATATTTAACTCGGGGAGTATGACAAGAGATACCCGTGGGCTCGACTTGGTGTCCTCCATTACTCTATATTTAACTTGGGGAGTATGGCACATGTTACTCGTGGGTTTGGCTTGGTATCCTCCATTACTCTTTATTTATCTCAGCGAGTATGACACATGTTACTCATGGGTTCCGCTTTGTGTCCTCCATTACACTATATTTATCTCGGGGAGTATGACAAGTGATACTCGTGGGTTCTGCTTGGTGTCCTCCATTAACCTATATTTAAGTCAGGGAGCATGACACATGTTACTCTTGGGTTCGGCTTGGTGTCCTCCATTAGTCTATATTTAACTCGGGGAGTATGACAAGTGATGTTCATGGGTTCGGCTTGGTGTCCTCCATTACTCTATATTTAACTTGGCGAGTATCACACATGTTACTCATGTACTCCGCTTGTTGTCCTCCATTACTCTATATTTAACTTGGGGAGTATGACATGTGATACTAGTGGGTTCGGCTTGGTGTCCTCCATTATTCTTAATTTAACTTGGGGAGTATGGCACATGTTACTCGTGGTTTCGGCTTGGTGTCCTCCATTACTCTATATTTAACTTGAGGAGTATCACACATGTTACTCATGTGTTCGGCCTGGTGTCCACCATTACTCCATATTTATCTCGGGGAGTATGACAAGTGATACTCATGGGTTTGTCTTGGTGTCTTCCATTACTCTATTTTTAAGTCAAGGAGCGTGACACATGTTACTCTTGAGTTCGGCTTGGCGTCCTCCCTTACTCTATATTTAACTCGGGCAGTATGACAAGTGAAACTCGTGGGTTCGGCTTGGTGTCCTCCATTACTCTATATTTAACTTGGCAAGTATCACACATGATACTCATGGACTCGGCTTGGTGTCCTCCATTACTTTATATTTAACTTGGGGAGTGAGACAAGTGATACTAGTGGGTTCGGCTTGGTGTCCTCCATTACTCTATATTTCACTTGGGATTATGGCACATTTTACTCGTGGGTTCGGCTTGTTGTCCTCCATTACTCTGTATTTAACTTGGGGAGTATGGCACATGTTACTCGTGGGTTCGCTTGGTGTCCTCCATTACTCTATATTTAACTCGGGGAGTATGACAAGAGATACTCATAGGCTCGGACTGGTGTCCTCCATTACTCTATTCTTAACTTGGGGTGTATGGCACATGTTACTCGTGGGTTCGGCTTGTTGTCCTCTATTACTCTATATTTAACTCGTGGAGTATGACAAGTGATACTAGTTAGTTCGGCTTGGTGTCCTCCATTACTCTATATTTAACTCGGGGAGTATGACAAGAGATACTCATAGGCTCGGACTGGTGTCCTCCATTACTCTATTCTTAACTTGGGGAGTATGGCACATGTTACTCGTGGGTTCGGCTTGTTGTCCTCTATTACTCTATATTTAACTCAGGGAGTATGACACGTGATACTAGTGGGTTCGGGTTGGTGTCCTCCATTACACTATTTTTAACTTGGGGAGTATGGCACATGTTACTCATGGGTTCCGCTTGGTTTCTTCTATTACTCTATATTTAACTCAGGGAGCATGACAAATGATACTCGTGGGTTCGTCTTGGTGTCCTCCATTACTCTATATTCATCTTGGGGTGTATGACAAGTGATACTCGTGGGTTCTGCTTGGTGTCCTCCATTACTCTATATTTAACTTGAGGAGTATCACATATGTTACTCATGAGTTCGGCTTGGTGTTCACCATTACTCCATATTTATCTCGGGGAGTATGACAAGTGATACTCATGGGTTTGACTTGGTGTTTTCCATTACTCTATATTTAAGTCAGGGAGCATGACATGTGATATTCATGGGTTCAGCTTGGTGTCCTCCATTACTCTATATTTATCTTGGGGAGTATGACAAGTGATACTCATGGGTTCTGCTTGGTGTCCACCATTACTCTATATTTAACTCAGGCAGTATGACAAGTGATACTCGTGGGTTCGGCTTGGTGTCCTCCATTACACTATATTTAACTTGGGGAGTATGGCACATGTTACTCATGGGTTTGGCTTGGTGTCCTCCATTACTCTATAGTTAACTCAGGGAGTATGACACATGTTACACATGGGTTCTGCTTGTTGTCTTCTATTACTCTATATTTAACTCGGGGAGTATGACAAGTGATACTCGTGGGTTCGGCTCGGTGTCTTCCATTACTCTATATTTAAGTCATGGAGCATGACACATGTTACTCTTGGGTTCGGCTTGGTGTCCTCCACTACTCTATATTTAACTTGGGCAGTATGACAAGTGATACTCGTGGGTTCGGATTGGTGTCCTCCATTACTCTATATTTAACTTGGCAAGTATCACACATGTTACTCATGGACTCGGTTCGGTGTCCTCCATTACTCTATATTTAACTTGGGCGGTATGGCACATGTAACTTGTGTGTTCGGCTTGTTGGCCTCCATTACTCTATATTTAACTTGGGGAGTATGGCACATGTTACTCCTGGGTTCGGCTTGGTGTCCTCCATTACTCTATAATTAACTTGGGGAGTATGACATATTTTAGTCATGGGTTGCGCTTGGTGTCCTCTATTACTCTACATTTAACTCAGGGAGTATGACATATGATATTCGTGGGCTCGGTGTGGTGTCCTCCATTACTCTATATTTAACTTGGGGAGTATGGCACATGTTGCTCGTGGGTTCAGCTTGGTGTCCTCCATTAATCTATATTTAACTCGGGGAGTATGACAAGTGATACTAGTGGGTTCGGCTTGGTGTCATCCATTACTCTATATTTAACTTGGGGAGCATGACAAGTGTTAACGTGGGTTCGGCTTGGTGTCCTCCATTACTCTATATTTAACTTGGGGCGTATGGAACATTTCACCCGTGGGTTCGGCTTGGTGTCCTCCATTACTCTATATTTAACTTGGGTTGTATGGCACATGTTACTTGTGGGTTCGGCTTGGTATCCTCCATTACCATATATTTAACTTGGGGAGTATGACAAGAGATACCCGTGGGCTCGACTTGGTGTCCTCCATTACTTTATATTTGACTTGGGGAGTATGGCACATGTTACTCGTGGGTTTGGCTTGGTATCCTCCCTTACTCTTTATTTATCTCAGCGAGTATGACACATGTTACTCATGGGTTCCGCTTGGTGTCCTCCATTACACTATATTTATCTCGGGGAGTATGACAAGTGATACTCGTGGGTTCTGCTTGGTGTCCTCCATTAACCTATATTTAAGTCAGGGAGCATGACACATGTTACTCTTGGGTTCGGCTTGGTGTCCTCCATTACTCTATATTTAACTCGGGGAGTATGACAAGTGATGTTCATGGGTTCGGCTTGGTGTCCTCCATTACTCTATATTTAACTTGGCGAGTATCACACATGTTACTCATGTACTCGGCTTGTTGTCCTCCATTACTCTATATTTAACTTGGGGAGTATGACATGTGATACTAGTGGGTTCGGCTTGGTGCCCTCCATTATTCTATATTTAACTTGGGGAGTATGGCACATGTTACTCGTGGTTTCGGCTTGGTGTCCTCCATTATTCTATATTTAACTTGAGGAGTATCACACATGTTTCTCGTGTGTTCGGCCTGGTGTCCACCATTACTCCACATTTATCTCGGGGAGTATGACAAGTGATACTCATGGGTTTGGCTTGGTGTCTTCCATTACTCTATATATTTCTCAGGGAGTATGACACATGTTACTCTTGGGTTCGGCTTGGCGTCCTCCCTTACTCTATATTTAACTCGGGCAGTATGACAAGTGAAACTCGTGGGTTCGGCTTGGTGTCCTCCATTACTCTATATTTAACATGGCAAGTATCACACATGATACTCATGGACTCGGCTTGGTGTCCTCCATTACTTTATATTTAACTTGGGGAGTGAGACAAGTGATACTAGTGGGTTCGGCTTGGTTTCCTCCATTACTCTATATTTAACTTGGGATTATGGCACATTTTACTCGTGGGTTCGGCTTGTTGTCCTCCATTACTCTGTATTTAACTTGGGGAGTATGGCACATGTTACTCGTGGGTTCGCTTGGTGTCCTCCGTTACTCTATATTTAACTCTTGAGTATGACAAGAGATACTCATGGGCTCGGCTTGTTGTCCTCCATTACTCTGCATTTAACTTGGGGAGTATGGCACATGTTACTCGTGGGTTCGGCTTGTTGTCCTCTATTACTCTATATTTAACTCAGGGAGTATGACACGTGATACTAGTGGGTTCGGCTTGGTGTCCTCCATTACACTATATTTAACTTGGGGAGCATGGCACATGTTACTTGTGGGTTCATCTTGATTCCCTCCATTACTCTATATTTAAGTCAGGGAGTATGACAAGTGATACTATTGGGTTTGGCTTGGTGTCCTCCATTACTCTATATTTAACTTGGGGAGTATGGCACATGTTACTCGTGGGTTCGGATTGGTGTCCTCAATTATTCGATATTTAACTTGGGGAGTATGACAAGTGATACTCGTGGGTTCTGCTTGGTGTCCTCCATTAACCTATATTTAAGTCAGGGAGCATGACACATGTTACTCTTGGGTTCGGCTTGGTGTCCTTCATTACTCTATATTTAACTCGGGGAGTATGACAAGTGATGTTCATGGGTTCGGCTTGGTGTCCTCCATTACTCTATATTTAACTTGGCGAGTATCACACATGTTACTCATGTACTCGGCTTGTTGTCCTCCATTACTCTATATTTAACTTGGGGAGTATGACATGTGATACTAGTGGGTTCGGCTTGGTGTCCTCCATTATTCTATATTTAACTTGGGGAGTATGGCACATGTTACTCGTGGTTTCGGCTTGGTGTCCTCCATTATTCTATATTTAACTTGAGGAGTATCACACATGTTTCTCGTGTGTTCGGCCTGGTGTCCACCATTACTCCACATTTATCTCGGGGAGTATGACAAGTGATACTCATGGGTTTGGCTTGGTGTCTTCCATTACTCTATATTTATCTCAGGGAGTATGACACATGTTACTCTTGGGTTCGGCTTGGCGTCCTCCCTTACTCTATATTTAACTCAGGCAGTATGACAAGTGAAACTCGTGGGTTCGGCTTGGTGTCCTCCATTACTCTATATTTAACTTGGCAAGTATCACACATGATACTCATGGACTCGGCTTGGTGTCCTCCATTACTTTATATTTAACTTGGGGAGTGAGACAAGTGATACTAGTGGGTTCGGCTTGGTGTCCTCCATTACTCTATATTTAACTTGGGATTATGGCACATTTTACTCGTGGGTTCGGCTTGTTGTCCTCCATTACTCTGTATTTAACTTGGGGAGTATGGCACATGTTACTCGTGGGTTCGCTTGGTGTCCTCCGTTACTCTATATTTAACTCTTGAGTATGACAAGAGATACTCATGGGCTCGGCTTGTTGTCCTCCATTACTCTGTATTTAACTTGGGGAGTATGGCACATGTTACTCGTGGGTTCGGCTTGTTGTCCTCTATTACTCTATATTTAACTCAGGGAGTATGACACGTGATACTAGTGGGTTCGGCTTGGTGTCCTCCATTACACTATATTTAACTTGGGGAGCATGGCACATGTTACTTGTGGGTTCATCTTGATTCCCTCCATTACTCTATATTTAAGTCAGGGAGTATGACAAGTGATACTATTGGGTTTGGCTTGGTGTCCTCCATTACTCTATATTTAACTTGGGGAGTATGGCACATGTTACTCGTGGGTTCGGATTGGTGTCCTCAATTATTCGATATTTAACTTGGGGAGTATGGCACATGCTACTCATTGGTTCGGCTTGGTGTCCTCCATTACTCTATATTTAACTAGGAGAGTATGGCACATTTTACTGAAGGGTTCGGCTTGGTGTCCTCCATTACTATATATGTAACTTGGGGAGTATGGCAGATGTTACTCGTGGGTTCGGCTTGGTGTCCTCCATTACTCGATATTTAACTTAGGGAGTATGGCAGATGTTACTCGTGGGTTCGGTTTGGTGTCCTCAATTATTCTATAATTAACTTGGGGAGTATGACTCATGTTACACGTGGGTTCTGCTTGGTGTCTTCTATTACTCTATATCTAACTCGGGGAGTATGACAAGTGATACTCGTGGGTTCAGCTTGGTGTCCTCCATTACTCTATATTTATCTCAGGGAGTATGACAAGTGATACTCGTGGGTGCTGCTTGGTGTCATCCATTACTCTATATTTAAGTCAGGGAGCATGACACATGTTACTCTTGGGTTTGGCTTGGTGTCCTCCATTACTCTATATTTAACTCTTGAGTATGACAAGAGATACTCATGGGCTCGTCTTGGTATCCTCCATTACTCTATACTTAACTTGGGGAGTATGGCACATGTTACTCGTGGGTTCGGCTTGTTGTCCTCTATTACTCTATATTTAACTCAGGGAGTATGACACGTGATACTAGTGGGTTCGGGTTGGTGTCCTCCATTACACTATTTTTAACTTGGGGAGTATGGCACATGTTACTCGTAGGTTTGGCTTGGTGTCCTCCATTACTCTATATTTAACTCAGGGAGTATGACACATGTTACTCATGGGTTCCGCTTGGTTTCTTCTATTACTCTATATTTAACTCAGGGAGCATGACAAATGATACTCGTGGGTTCGTCTTGGTGTCCTCCATTACTCTATATTCATCTTGGGGAGTATGACAAGTGATACTCGTGGGTTCTGCTTGTGTCCTCCATTACTCTATATTTAACTTGAGGAGTATCACATATGTTACTCATGAGTTCGGCTTGGTGTTCACCATTACTCCATATTTATCTCGGGGAGTATGACAAGTGATACTCATGGGTTTGACTTGGTGTTTTCCATTACTCTATATTTAAGTCAGGGAGCATGACATGTGATATTCATGGGTTCAGCTTGGTGTCCTCCATTACTCTATATTTATCTTGGGGAGTATGACAAGTGATACTCATGGGTTCTGCTTGGTGTCCACCATTACTCTATATTTAACTCAGGCAGTATGACAAGTGATACTCGTGGGTTCGGCTTGGTGTCCTCCATTACACTATATTTAACTTGGGGAGTATGGCACATGTTACTCATGGGTTTGGCTTGGTGTCCTCCATTACTCTATAGTTAACTCAGGGAGTATGACAAGTGATACTCGTGGGTTCGGCTCGGTGTCTTCCATTACTCTATATTTAAGTCATGGAGCATGACACATGTTACTCTTGGGTTCGGCTTGGTGTCCTCCACTACTCTATATTTAACTTGGGCAGTATGACAAGTGATACTCGTGGGTTCGGATTGGTGTCCTCCATTACTCTATATTTAACTTGGCGAGTATCACACATGTTACTCATGGACTCGGCTCGGTGTCCTCCATTACTCTATATTCATCTTGGGGAGTATGGCACGTGTTACTCGTGGGTTTGGCTTGGTGTCCTCAATTACTCTATATTTAACTAGGGAAGTATGGCACATTTTACTCATGGGTTCGGCTTGGTGTCCTCCATTACTCTATATTTAACTTGGGCGGTATGGCACATGTAACTCGTGTGTTCGGCTTGTTGGCCTCCATTACTCTATATTTAACTTGGGGAGTATGGCACATGTTACTCCTGGGTTTGGCTTGGTGTCCTCCATTACTCTATAATTAACTTGGGGAGTATGACATATTTTAGTCATGGGTTCTGCTTGGTGTCCTCTATTACTCTACATTTAACTCAGGGAGTATGACATATGATATTCGTGGGCTCGGTGTGGTGTCCTCCATTACTCTATATTTAACTTGTGGAGTATGGCACATGTTGCTCGTGGGTTCAGCTTGGTGTCCTCCATTAATCTATATTTAACTCGGGGAGTATGACAAGTGATACTAGTGGGTTCGGCTTGGTGTCATCCATTACTCTATATTTAACTTGGGGAGCATGACAAGTGTTAACGTGGGTTCGGCTTGGGGTCCTCCATTACTCTATATTTAACTTGGGGCGTATGGAACATTTTACTCGTGGGTTCGGCTTGGTGTCCTCCATTACTCTATATTTAATGTAGGTTGTATGGCACATGTTACTTGTGGGTTCGGCTTGGTATCCTCCATTACTCTATATTTAACTCGGGGAGTATGACAAGAGATACCCGTGGGCTCGACTTGGTGTCCTCCATTACTCTATATTTAACTTGGGGAGTATGGCACATGTTACTCGTGGGTTTGGCTTGGTATCCTCCATTACTCTTTATTTATCTCAGCGAGTATGACACATGTTACTCATGGGTTCCGCTTTGTGTCCTCCATTACACTATATTTATCTCGGGGAGTATGACAAGTGATACTCGTGGGTTCTGCTTGGTGTCCTCCATTAACCTATATTTAAGTCAGGGAGCATGACACATGTTACTCTTGGGTTCGGCTTGGTGTCCTCCATTAGTCTATATTTAACTCGGGGAGTATGACAAGTGATGTTCATGGGTTCGGCTTGGTGTCCTCCATTACTCTATATTTAACTTGGCGAGTATCACACATGTTACTCATGTACTCCGCTTGTTGTCCTCCATTACTCTATATTTAACTTGGGGAGTATGACATGTGATACTAGTGGGTTCGGCTTGGTGTCCTCCATTATTCTTAATTTAACTTGGGGAGTATGGCACATGTTACTCGTGGTTTCGGCTTGGTGTCCTCCATTACTCTATATTTAACTTGAGGAGTATCACACATGTTACTCATGTGTTCGGCCTGGTGTCCACCATTACTCCATATTTATCTCGGGGAGTATGACAAGTGATACTCATGGGTTTGTCTTGGTGTCTTCCATTACTCTATTTTTAAGTCAAGGAGCGTGACACATGTTACTCTTGAGTTCGGCTTGGCGTCCTCCCTTACTCTATATTTAACTCGGGCAGTATGACAAGTGAAACTCGTGGGTTCGGCTTGGTGTCCTCCATTACTCTATATTTAACTTGGCAAGTATCACACATGATACTCATGGACTCGGCTTGGTGTCCTCCATTACTTTATATTTAACTTGGGGAGTGAGACAAGTGATACTAGTGGGTTCGGCTTGGTGTCCTCCATTACTCTATATTTCACTTGGGATTATGGCACATTTTACTCGTGGGTTCGGCTTGTTGTCCTCCATTACTCTGTATTTAACTTGGGGAGTATGGCACATGTTACTCGTGGGTTCGCTTGGTGTCCTCCATTACTCTATATTTAACTCTTGAGTATGACAAGAGATACTCATGGGCTCGTCTTGGTGTCCTCCATTACTCTATACTTAACTTGGGGAGTATGGCACATGTTACTCGTGGGCTCGGCTTGTTGTCCTCTATTACTCTATATTTAACTCAGGGAGTATGACACGTGATACTAGTGGGTTCGGCTTGGTGTCCTCCATTACACTATATTTAACTTGGGGAGTATGGCACATGTTACTTGTGGGTTCAGCGTGATTCCCTCCATTACTCTATATTTAAGTCAGGGAGTATGACAAGTGATACTATTGGGTTTGGCTTGGTGTCCTCCATTACCCTATATTTAACTTGGGGAGTATGCCACATGTTACTCATGGGTTCGGCTTGGTGTCCTCTATTACTCGATATTTAACTTGGGGAGTATGCCACATGTTACTCGTGGGTTCGGCTTGGTGTCCTCCATTACTCTATATTTAACTAGGAGAGTATGCCACATTTTACTGAAGGGTTCGGCTTGGTGTCCTCCATTACTATATATTTAACTTGGGGAGTATGGCAGATGTTACTCGTGGGTTCGGCTTGGTGTCCTCCATTACTCTATATTTAACTTAGGGAGTATGAGTCATGTTACACGTGGGTTCTGCTTGGTGTCTTCTATTACTCTATATTTAACTCGGGGAGTATGACAAGTGATACTCGTGGGTTCAGCTTGGTGCCCTCCATTACTCTATATTTATCTCAGGGAGTATGACAAGTGATACTCGTGGGTGCTGCTTGGTGTCATCCATTACTCTATATTTAAGTCAGGGAGCATGACACATGTTACTCTTGGGTTTGGCTTGGTGTCCTCCATTACTCTATATTTAACTTGGGGAGTATCACAAGTGATTCTCGTGGGTTCAGCTTGGTGTCCTCCATTACTCTATATTTACCTTGGCGAGTATCACACATGTTACTCATGGACTCGGCTTGGTGTCCTCCATTACTTTATATTTAACTTGGGTAGTGAGACAAGTGATACTAGTGGGTTCGGCTTGGTGTCCTCGATTACTCTATATTTAACTTGGGATTATGGCACATTTTACTCGTGGGTTCGGCTTGGTGTCCTCCATTACTCTGTATTTAACTTGGGGAGTATGGCACATGTTAATCGTGGGTTCGCTTGGTGTCCTCCATTACTCTATATTTAACTCTTGAGTATGACAAGAGATACTCATGAGCTCGTCTTGGTATCCTCCATTACTCTATACTTAACTTGGGGAGTATGGCACATGTTACCTCTGGGTTCGGCTTGTTGTCTTCTATTACTCTATATTTAACTCAGGGAGTATGACACGTGATACTAGTGGGTTCGGCTTGGTGTCCTCCATTACACTATTTTTAACTTGGGGAGTATGGCACATGTTACTCGTAGGTTTGGCTTGGTGTCCTCCATTACTCTATATTTAACTCAGGGAGTATGACACATGTTACTCATGGGTTCCGCTTGGTTTCTTCTATTACTCTATATTTAACTCAGGGAGCATGACAAATGATATTCGTGGGTTCGTCTTGGTGTCCTCCATTACTCTATATTCATCTTGGGGAGTATGACAAGTGATACTCGTGGGTTCTGCTTGGTGTCCTCCATTACTCTATATTTAACTTGAGGAATATCACACATGTTACTCATGAGTTCGGCTTGGTGTCCACCATTACTCCATATTTATCTCGGGGAGTATGACAAGTGATACTCGTGGGTTTGACTTGGTGTTTTCCATTACTCTATATTTAAATCAGGGAGCATGACACATGTCACTCAAGGGTGCGGCTTGCTGTCCTCCATTACTCTATATTTAACTCAGGCAGTATGACAAGTGATACTCGTGGGTTCGGCTTGGTGTACTCCATTACTCTATATTTAACTTGGCGAGTATCACACATGATACTCATGGACTCGGCTTGGTGTCCTCCATTACTTTATATTTAACTTGGGGAGTATGGCACATGTTACTCGTGGGTTCGGCTTGGTGTCGTCCATTACTCTATATTTAACTCATGGAGTATGACAAGTGATACTAGTGGGTTTGGCTTGGTGTCCTCCATTACTCTATATTTAACTTGGGGAGTATGGCTCATGTTACTCGTGGGTTCGGTTTGGTGTCCTCTATTACTCTATATTTAACTTGGTGAGTATGGCACATCTTACTCGTTGGTTCGGCTTGGTGTCCTCCATTACTCTATATTTAACTGGGGAAGTATGGCACATTTTACTCATGGGTTCGGCTTGGTGTCCTCCATTACTCTATATTTAACTTGGGCGGTATGGCACATGTTACTCGTGTGTTCGGCTTGTTGGCCTCCATTACTCTATATTTAACTTGGGGAGTATGGCACATGTTACTCTTGGGTTCGGCTTGGTGTCCTCCATTACTCTATAATTAACTTGGGGAGTATGACATATTTTAGTCATGGGTT
Source organism: Ambystoma mexicanum (assembly GCF_040938575.1). Taxonomy (NCBI): domain Eukaryota; kingdom Metazoa; phylum Chordata; class Amphibia; order Caudata; family Ambystomatidae; genus Ambystoma; species Ambystoma mexicanum. Next base: position 28,013,979 of record NC_090938.1, on the reverse strand, counting down.
CCGCATGGTGTCCTCTATTACTCTATATTTAACTCAGGGAGTATGACATATGATATTCGTGGGCTCGGTGTGGTGTCCTCCATTAATCTATATTTAACTCGGGGAGTATGACAAGTGATACTAGTGGGTTCGGCTTGGTGTCATCCATTACTCTATATTTAACTTGGGGAGCATGACAAGTGTTAACGTGGGTTCGGCTTGGTGTCCTCCATTACTCTATATTTAACTTGGGGCGTATGGAACATTTTACTCGTCGGTTCGGCTTGGTGTCCTCCATTACTCTATATTTAACTTGGGGAGTATGGCACATGTTATTTGTGGGTTCGGCTTGGTATCTTCCATTACTCTATATTTAAATCGGGGAGTATGACAAGAGATACCCGTGGGCTCGACTTGGTGTCCTCCATTACTCTATATTTAACTCAGGGAGTATGACACATGTTACTCATGGGTTCCGCTTGGTTTCTTCTATTACTCTATATTTAACTCAGGGAGCATGACAAATGATACTCGTGATTTCGTCTTGGTGTCCTCCATTACTCTATATTCATCTTGGGGAGTATGACAAGTGATACTCGTAGGTTCTGCTTGGTGTCCTCCATTACTCTATATTTAACTTGAGGAGTATCACACATGTTACTCATGAGTTCGGCTTGGTGTCCACCATTACTCCATATTTATCTCGGCGGGTATTACAAGTGATACTCGTGGGTTTGACTTGGTGTCCTGCATTACTCTATATTTAACTTGGGGAGTATGGCACATGTTACTTGTGGGTTCGGCTTGGTATCTTCCATTACTCTATATTTAACTCGGGGAGTATGACAAGAGATACCCGTGGGCTCGACTTGGTGTCCTTCATTACTCTATATTTAACTTAGGGAGTATGGCACATGTTACTCGTGGGTTTGGCTTGGTATCCTCCATTACTCTTTATTTATCTCAGCGAGTATGACACATGTTACTCATGGGTTCCGCTTGGTGTCCTCCATTACACTATATTTATCTCGGGGAGTATGACAAGTGATACTCGTGGGTTCTGCTTGGTGTCCTCCATTAACCTATATTTAAGTCAGGGAGCATGACACATGTTACTCTTGGGTTCGGCTTGGTGTCCTCCATTAGTCTATATTTAACTTGGGGAGTATGACAAGTGATGCTCATGGGTTCGGCTTGGTGTCCACCATTACTCTATATATAGAGTATGACAAGTGATACTAGAGGGTTCGGGTTGGTGTCACCATTACTCTATATTTAACTTGGGGAGTATGGCACATGTTACTCGTGGGTTCGGCTTGTTGTCCTCCATTACTCTATATTTAACTCAGGGAGTATGACAAGAGATACTCAAGGGCTCGGCTTGGTGTCCTCCATTACTCTATACTTAACATGGGGAGTATGGCACATGTTACTCGTGGGTTCGGCTTGTTGTCCTCCATTACTCTATATTTATCTCAGGCAGTATGACAAGTGATACTAGTGGGTTTGGCTTGGTGCCCTCCATTACTCTATATTTAACTTGGGGAGTATTGCACATGTTACTCATGGGTTTGGCTTGGTGTCCTCCATTACTCTATAGTTAACTCAGGGAGTATGACACATGTTACTCATGGGTTCCGCTTGTTGTCTTCTATTACTCTATATTTAATTCGGGGATTATGACAAGTGATACTCGTGGGTTCGGCTCGGTGTCTTCCATTACTCTATATTTAAGTCAGGGAGCATGACACATGTTACTCTTGGGTTCGGCTTGGTGTCCTCCACTACTCTGTATTTAACTCGGGCAGTATGACAAGTGATACTCGTGGGTTCGGCTTGGTGTCCTCCATTACTCTATATTTAACTTGGGGAGTATGGCAGATGTTACTCGTGGCTTCGGCTTGGTGTCCTCTATTACTCTATATTTAACTTGGGGAGTATGGCACATGCTACTCATTGGTTTGGCTTGGTGTCCTCCATTACTCTATATTTAACTAGGGGAGTATTATGGCACATTTTACTCATGGGTTCGGCTTGGTGTCCTCCATTACTCGATATTTAACTTGGGGAGTATGGCAGATGTTACTCGTGGCTTCGGCTTGGTGTCCTCTATTACTCTATATTTAACTTGGGGAGTATCATACTGTCACAACTGCTGGGTTCTGTCGGTTATGGAAGAGGTGGAAACATGGCGGTCGTCAGACCGTGCCGCCACGTTGTGCTCACTAGCGCTGTTTACGTTCTAGTCCTTTCCAACATGGCCGCCGTTGTGTGTACTTCTCTGTTCACGCTCGGCAGTTCGGCGCGTTGCAACTTCTGAATTCCTCTTCGTTGCGTGCGCTCCACAGTTCTCTCGCTTAGCGGAGTTCCGCTCCTATCCTATTTTCCTCCCGTTGTCCTCTCTCTCTCATACCGGTGCTCCTACTTACTCGGGCACGGTTGCTCTCCTCCCTTCTTTTCCTCTCACCTTACTTGTTATAGTTCCTCCCTCTGCCCCCCCCCCCCCCTGCTCTACCTTCATTGCCTCTCCCTTCCGTCAGTCTTGCCGGTATCCTGCATTCCAGCTGGCTTTGGAAATTCCTCTCGTTCCGCACCATCGGATACCAACACTCAAAAGGGGTTTTTGGGCCGTTAGGCTTTTCCCCTTGCCGCACTTGTCTATTGCGGGGGGGAGTCCCCGCGAATTCATTCCCAAAGGGTCGCGGTGGCTTCCTCCCGAGGCAGACCCTATCTACACAAGGAGAGGAGGACTTTTACTCGTCGACCTCGTGGAAGGAAGTTGGACTTCTCGTCTTCATCAGGTGAGGAGGAAGGGGAATTAAAAGACTCTCAGGGTTTGAGTGGGGTGGACCACATCACGGACAACCCTGCTGATACACCCACAACGTCAGACGTTGTTGATAGCTTGCAACGCCCAGATACAGACATGGCAACTCCCCAGCAACTTCAAGAATTGGTTGCGGCGGTACAAAACTTAAACCTGGAAGTTCAAGCACTTCAAACTGCTAATACCGCTCTCCAACAGAGAGTCACCGCCAGAGAACAGCAAGTCACTGATTTACCGCCTTTGCCTCTGGTGTCGGGAAAATTTGACGGATCTGAGAAAAAAGTCAAAGAATTCTTGGAGGCTTGTAATATTCATTTTACATTCAGACAGAACACCTTTTCCTCTGATCATGCCAAAGTGGGGTTTATGATCACTCACATGACTGGGAATGCCCTAGCTTGGGCTACCCCTCTGGTGTCCCGGTCCGACCCAGTATTACAGGACTATGTAGCATTCAAAGATCTTCTCAAGCAGGCATTTCTTCGCACTGAAAGCGCTCACCAGGCTAGTGAAGACCTGTTGGATGTACGTCAGGGTGGTTCTGACCTACTCACTTACATATCCTCCTTCAAAAGACTAGCTGCTGAAGCCGGCTGGCAAGAAGAGGCTCAATATACCATCTTCAGGAGAGGTTTGCGCGAAGAGCTAAAGGACGAGCTCGCTAGAATCCCTCGCCCTGATTCTTTCTCCGATCTCATAAAAGCAGTGGTACGAATAGACTTTCGCTTGTCTGAAAGGAGAAGCGAAAAGAGAAAGAACCGTAACGTCAGTTCCTACCCCGAGACTCACCCATCGACCTCCTCACCTGCCGCTCGTCCATCCACCAGGGAAGAACCTATGCAGATAGGAACAACCAGCTCGCCCTTGACTGCTGAAGAAAAGAAAAGGAGAAGAGAAGGCAACCTGTGTCTATACTGTGGCTCCTCCACTCATCTCTTGAGACACTGCCCAGATGTACCTCCCAGACGTTCGGGAAACGAACGCCCTCGGTAGTTGGTAGGACGGACTACCGAGGGGCTTTTCTCAGTTCCTATGTAACACTTTCCGTTACTTCTGCTCGATCCTCGGAGGACCAACGTCTTATGGTGTTATCCGTCCAGCTTCAGTTCAGAGGAAAGGAAATAGAGACCCTGGCCTTGCTGGATTGTGGAGCAGCCGGTAACTTCCTGGACACTCTATGGGCCGACAAGATAGGCCTTCGTAGGATAGCCAAGAAGGTCGACCAGAAGGTAGAGGGTGTAGATGGTACCCCTCTGTGCTCCGGCCTCATTACCCATACCACAGAGGAAGTACGAGTATCCATTCAACAACACACTGAAGTACTGAACTTCGACATAATCTGAGCAGCTCATTTCCCAGTCATTTTGGGGATTGGATGGCTCCGACGACACAACCCTACCATCGATTGGTCGGCTAATCTCCTAAGTTTTCATTCGGCCTTCTGCCAGGAGAAGTGTCTTCCAGGACCCTTGTTCGAAAGTGTCAAGATGGGGTGTGCCCCAGAGAGGAGCACGATCCACTGTATCCCAAACAGTTTCCAGGAGTACGCCACGGTGTTCCAAGACCAACAACCTATGGAACTTCCTCCTCACAGACCGGAGGACTGTAGGATCGACTTAGTCCCTCAGGCTCTGGTGCCGTTTTGTAGGATGTATCCCCTTTCTTTGTCGGAAAAAGAAGTCCTTAGACGTTACTTAGATGACAACTTAGCCAATGGGCTTATCCGACCGTCCAGATCACCAGCAGGAGCATCTTTATTCTTCATTCCAAAAAGGGACTCCAAAGACCTAAGACCTTGTATCGATTACCGAGGGCTTAACCAACTTACCATCAAGGACCGGTACCCTATGCCCATCATCGCTGAGATCCTAGAGGCCGTCCAAGGTTCGGTAGTGTTTTCCAAACTTGACCTACGGAATTCCTATCATTTGCTCCGCATAAGAACTGGTGACGAATGGAAAACGGCTTTCCGCACTCCCTATGGACTGTTCGAATATCAAGTAATGCCGTTCGGATTGGTCAAAGCTCCCTCAATCTTTCAAAGATTTATGGACCGTATATTTTCGGATCTCTTGGGTCAAAATACTGTTGTCTATTTAGACGATATTCTGGTTTACTCCCGTCAACCCGAAGAACATACCCGTCATGTGAAGGAAGTATTACGCAGGCTGCAACATCATCATTTACTAGTCAAGCCGGAAAAGTGTGCTTTCGCTAAGTCCTCTGTCTCCTATTTGGGCTTCATCTTGTCCAGCGAGGGAATCGCCATGGATCCTAAGAAGGTCGAAGCTATACTGAACTGGCCCTCCCCTTCATCGGTTAAAGAGATCCAAAGGTTTTTGGGTCTGGCCAACTTTTACCGGAAGTTTATTCCCGAATTCTCCCGACTCACCCTGCCCATCACCTCCTTACTGAAGAAAGCCTCCAGGCCATTTCAATGGTCCAGGGAAGCCGAAGAGAGTTTCATCTGCCTGAAAAGAAGGTTCTGTTCAGCCCCTATACTGAGACAGCCGGACCAACTGCTCCCCTTTATTCTTGAGACTGATGCCTCGGCGGGTGCGGTTGGCGCCGTTCTTCTACAAACAAATCAGGGTCGAGAACATCCCATCGCCTATTACTCTAAGACCCTCAACCCTAGCCAACAGAACTACTCCGTGATAGAAAAAGAACTTTTAGCCATGAAACTGGCTTGTCTTGAATGGAGACATCTTCTCCAAGGAAGCTTACACCCGTTCCTGATACGGACTGATCACAAGAACCTACAGATCCTACGCCAACAAGAGTGCTATAACACCAGACAAGCCCGATGGGCACATTTTTTTGCACAATTCCATTTTCTCATAACATACATATATTTTGTACCCAAACCCAGGTTGCGGACGCATTATCTCGCAGAGATGAGGCCTCTCTGGGATACGAGAAAGAACTCATGTTTCCCCATATCAAGATCATTTCCGCTGTATCGTCTTTCCTGGAAAGAGTGAGAGAAAGTTCTCTTTCCCCTGAAGAAACACTCCGGCAAGTGGGGGGGACTCCGGTGGATCTGAGGGATGGTCTGTACTTCTCTCGAGGAAGGCTTATCCTTCCTTCACAGGACCTCAGAATACAAGCTCTCCAGTGGTGCCACGACTCAAGGGTAGCAGGGCATAGAGGTTTACGAGGGACCCTGGAATTACTGCAGAGATCTTTTTACTGGCCCGGTATGCGAGCCGACACTCAGGCATACATCCAGACCTGTCTTATTTGTATGCAAAACAAGCATTCCACACAAAGTCCCCTTGGCCTGCTTCAACAAGACCCGATTCCTCCAGGCCCCTGGAAGCACATATCTACAGATTTCATCGTAGACCTACCTAATTCCCAGGGCTGTACCTGTATTATGGTAACTGTGGACTCCTTCTCGAAGTTGGCTCATTTTTCCCCCCTACCCAGAATACCTTCGGCCTCCCTTATGGCGGAAGTCTTCATGAAAGATATCTTCAGATTACATGGTCTCCCCAAAAAGATCGTGTCTGACCGTGGGAGCCAATACACCTCAAAGTTTTGGACAGCCTTGTGCAGACTGCTGGGTATCGAAAGGGCTCTATCTTCTGGGTTTCACCCACAGACCAACGGACAGACAGAAAGGCTAAACGGTACTCTTGAGCAGTATTTGAGGTGTTTCATCAACCAACAACAGGACAACTGGGTGTCCATCTTACCAACAGCTGAGTTTTCTTATAACAATTCAGTACACAGCGCACTGGGAATCAGCCCTTTCTTTTGTACGTATGGGTACCATCCTAAATCCATAGTGCCTACCTTCTGGACTGAGACTCCCATACCATTCTTGGAACACTCTTTGTCTAGATTAAAGGAAGCCCATAACACCGCCAACCAAAGTCTTCTAAAGGCCAATACCCGTAACAAACTACAAGCAGATAAACACCGGAGACCTGTACCGGAGTGGAAAAGAGGATCTAAAGTCATGCTATCCACTAAGTTTTTACCCCGCTGGGTACGCCCTTCTAAACTATCCCCCCGATTTATTGGTCCCTTCGATGTTCTATTCAGGATCAATCCGGTGGCTTATCGCCTCAAACTGCCTAACAGTCTTAGTCGCATACATCCGACCTTTCATGCCTCTCAATTACGTCCCGTCAAATCAGGGAACAGGAAACAGAATACCCCCAGTCTCCCTACTTTGCCTGCTCCCATCTCTGAAGAATACGAGGTCTCCCATATCCGGGATTCACGTTATCGCAGAGGTCGCCTTGAATATCTTATTCATTGGAAGGGGTATCCTTCCTCGGAAGATACCTGGGAACCTCGGATCCATGTACATGCTCCCCTCTTGCTATGTCAGTTTCACAGATTACATCCCGGCAAGCCGGGGGGAACCCGACTTCGAGGGGGGCATACTGTCACAACCGCTGGGTTCTGGCGGTTATGGAAGAGGTGGAAACATGGCGGTCGTCAGACCGTGCCGCCACGTTGTGCTCACTAGCGCTGTTTACGTTCTAGTCCTTTCCAACATGGCCGCCGTTGTGTGTACTTCTCTGTTCACGCTCGGCAGTTCGGCGCGTTGCAACTTCTGAATTCCTCTTCGTTGCGTGCGCTCCACAGTTCTCTCGCTTAGCGGAGTTCCGCTCCTATCCTATTTTCCTCCCATTGTCCTCTCTCTCTCATACCGGTGCTCCTACTTACTCGGGCACGGTTGCTCTCCTCCCTTCTTTTCCTCTCACCTTACTTGTTATAGTTCCTCCCTCTGGCCTCCCCCCCCCCGCTCTACCTTCATTGCCTCTCCCTTCCGTCAGTCTTGCCGGTATCCTGCAATCCAGCTGGCTTTGGAAATTCCTCTCGTTCCGCACCATCGGATACCAACACTCAAAAGGGGTTTTTGTGCCGTTAGGCTTTTCCCCTTGCCGCACTTGTCTATCGCGCGGGGGAGTCCCCGCGAATTCATTCCCAAAGGGTCGCGGTGGCTTCCTCCCGAGGCAGACCCTATCTACACAAGGAGAGGAGGACTTTTACTCGTCGACCTCGTGGAAGGAAGTTGAACTTCTCGTCTTCATCATGAGAGGAGGAAGGGGAATTAAAAGACTCTCAGGGTTTGAGTGGGGTGGACCACATCACGGACAACCCTGCTGATACACCCACAACGTCAGATGTTGTTGATACATACATGTTACTCATGGACTTGGCTTGGTGTCCTCCATTACTTTATATTTAACTTGGGGAGTGAGACAAGTGATACTAGTGGGTTTAGCTTGGTGTCCTCCATTACTCTATATTTAACTTGGGAGTATGGCACATTTTACAAGTGGGTTCGGCTTCGTGTCCTCCATTACTCTGTATTTAACTTGGGGAGTATGGCACATGTTACTCATGGGTTCGCTTGGTGTCCTCCATTACTCTATATTTAACTCTTGAGTATGACAAGAGATACTCATGGGCTCGTCTTGGTGTCCTCCATTACTCTATACTTAACTTGGGGAGTATGGCACATGTTACTCGTGGGTTCGGCTTGTTGTCCTCTATTACTCTATATTTAACTCAGGGAGTATGACACGTGATACTAGTGGGTTCGGCTTGGTGTCCTCCATTACACTATATTTAACTTGGGGAGTATGGCACATGTTAGTCATGGGTTTGGATTGGTGTCCTCCATTACTCTATATTTAACTCAGGGAGTATGACACATGTTACTCATGGGTTCCGCTTGGTTTCTTCTATTACTCTATTTTTAACTCAGGGAGCATGACAAATGATACTCGTGGGTTCGTCTTGGTGTCCTCCATTACTCTATATTCATCTTGGGGAGTATGACAAGTGATACTCGTGGGTTCTGCTTGGTGTCCTCCATTACTCTATATTTAACTTGAGGAGTATCACACATGTTACTCATGAGTTCGGCTTGGTGTCCACCATTACTCCATATTTATCTCGGGGAGTATGACAAGTGATACTCGTGGGTTTGACTTGGTGTTTTCCATTACTCTATATTTAAGTCAGGGAGCATGACACATGTCACTCTTGGGTGCGGCTTGCTGTCCTCCATTACTCTATATTTAACTCAGCCAGTATGACAAGTGATACTCGTGGGTTTGGCTTGGTGTCCTCCATTACTCTATATTTAACTTGGCGAGTATCACACATGATACTCATGGACTCAGCTTGGTGTCCTCCATTACTCTATATTTAACTTGGGAAGTATGGCACATGTTACTCGTGGGTTCGGCTTGGTGTTGTCCATTACTCTATATTTAACTCATGGAGCATGACAAGTGATACTAGTGGGTTTGGCTTGGTATCCTCCATTACTCTATATTTCACTTGGGGAGTATGGCACATCTTACTCGTTGGTTCAGCTTGGTGTCCTCCATTTCTCTATATTTAACTGGGGAAGTATGGCACATTTTACTCATGGGTTTGGCTTGGTGTCCTCCATTACTCTATATTTAACTTGGGCGGTATGGCACATGTTACTCGTGTGTTCGGCTTGTTGGCCTCCATTACTCTATATTTAACTTGGGGAGTATGACATATTTTAGTCATGGGTTCCGCTTGGTGTCCTCTATTACTCTACATTTAACTCAGGGAGTATGACATATGATATTCGTGGGCTCTGTGTGGTGTCCTCCATTACTCTATATTTAACTTGGGGAGTATGGCACATGTTGCTCGTTGGTTCAGCTTGGTGTCCTCCATTAATCTATATTTAACTCGGGGAGTATGACAAGTGATACTAGTGGGTTCGGCTTGGTGTCATCCATTACTCTATATTTAACTTGGGAGCATGACAAGTGTTAACGTGGGTTCGGCTTGGTGTCCTACATTACTCTATATTTAACTTGGGGCGTATGGAACATTTTACTCATGGGTTCGGCTTGGTGTCCTCCATTACTCTATATTTAACTTGGGGAGTATGGCACATGTTACTTGTGGGTTCGGCTTGGTATCCTCCATTACTCTATATTTAACTCGGGGAGTATGACAAGAGATGCCCGTGGGCTCGACTTGGTGTCCTCCATTACTCTATATTTAACTTGGGGAGTATGGCACATGGTACTCGTGGGTTTGGCTTGGTATCCTCCATTACTCTTTATTTATCTCAGCGAGTATGACACATGTTACTCATGGGTTCCGCTTGGTGTCCTCCATTACACTTTATTTATCTCGGGGAGTATGACAAGTGATACTCGTGGGTTCTGCTTGGTGTCCTCCATTAACCTATATTTAAGTCAGGGAGCATGACACATGTTACTCTTGGGTTCTGCTTGGTGTCCTCCATTAGTCTAAATTTAACTTGGGGAGTATGACAAGTGATGCTCATGGGTTCGGCTTGGTGTCCACCATTACTCTATATATAGAGTATGACAAGTGATACTAGTGGGTTCGGGTTGGTGTCCTCCATTACTCTATATTTAACTTGGGGAGTATGGCACATGTTACTCGTGGGTTCGGCTTGTTGTCCTCCATTACTCTATATTTAACTCAGGGAGTATGACAAGAGATACTCAAGGGCTCGGCTTGGTGTCCTCCATTACTCTATACTTAACTTGGGGAGATTGGCACATGTTACTCGTGGGTTCGGCTTGTTGTCCTCCATTACTCTATATTTATCTCGGGGAGTATGACATGTGATACTAGTGGGTTTGGCTTGGTGTCCTCCATTATTCTATATTTAACTTGGGGAGTATTGCACATGTTACTGGTGGGTTTGGCTTGGTGTCCTCCATTACTCTATAGTTAACTCAGGGAGTATGACACATGTTACTCATGGGTTCCGCTTGGTGTCTTCCATTACTGTATATTTAACTCGGGGAGTATGACAAGTGATTCTCGTGGGTTCGGCTTGGTGTCCTCCAATACTCTATATTTATCTCAGCGAGTATGACAAGTGATACTCGTGGGTTCTGCTTGGTGTCCTCCATTACTCTATATTTAACTTGAGGAGTATCACACATGTTACTGATGAGTTCGGCTTGGTGTCCACCATTACTCCATATTTATCTCGGGGACTATGACCAGTGATACTTGTGGGTTTGGCTTGGTGTCTTCCATTACTCTATATTTAAGTCAGGGAGCATGACACATGTTACTCTTGGGTTCGGTTTGATGTCCTCCACTATTCTATATTTAACTCGGGCGGTATGACTAGTAATACTCGTGGGTTCGGATTGGTGTCCTCCATTACTCTATATTTAACTTGGGGAGTATCACACATGTTACTCATTGACTCAGTTTGGTGTCCTCCATTACTCTATATTTAACTTGTGGAGTATGGCACATGTTACTTGTGGGTTCAGCTTGGTGTCCTCCATTACTCTATATTTAACTCAGGGAGTATGACAAGTGACACTAGTGGGTTTGGCTTTGTGTCCTCTATTACTCTATATTTAACTTGGGGAGTATGGCACATGCTACTCGTTGGTTTGGCTTGGTGTCCTCCATTACTCTATATTTAACTTGGGGAGTATGGCACATGTTACTCGTGGGTTCGACTTGGTGTCCTCCATTACTTTATATTTAACTTAGGGAGCATGGCACATTTTACTCAGGGGTTCGGCTTGGTGTCCTCCATTACTCTATATTTAACTTGGGGAGTATGGCACATGTTACTCGTTTTTTCGGTTTGGTGTCCTCCATTACTCTATAATTAACTTGGGGAGTATGACACATGTTACTTGTGGTTCCGCTTGGTGTCCTCTATTACTCTATATTTAACTCAGGGAGTATGACATGTGATATTCATGGGTTCAGCTTGGTGTCCTCCATTACTCTATATTTATCTCGGGGAGTATGACAAGTGATACTCATGGGTTCGGCTTGGTGTCCTCCATTGCTCTATATTTAACTCTGGGAGTATGGCACATGTTACTGGTGGGTTCAGCTTCGTGTCCTCCATTACTCTATATTTAACTTGGGGAGTATCACACATGCTACTCGTGGGTTTGGCTTGGTGTCCTCCATTACTCTATATTTAACTCAGGGAGTATCACACATGTTACGTGTGAGTTCAGCTTGGTGTCCTCCATTACTCTATATTTAATTTGGGGAGTATCCCACATGTTACTCGTGAGTTCGGCTTGGTGTTCACCATTACTCTATATTTAACTCAGGAGTATGAAAAGTGATACTCATGGGTTCGGCTTGGTGTCCTCCATTACTCTAAATTTAACTCAGGGAGTATGACACATGATAATCGTGAGTTCGGCTTGGTGACCACCATTACTCTATATTTAACTCAGGAGTATGACAAGTGATATTCGTGGGTTCGGCTTGGTGTCCTCCATTACTCTATATTTAACTCACGGAGTATCACACATGCTACTCGTGAGTTCGGCTTGGTGTCCTCCATTACTCTATTTTAGACTCTGGGAGTATGACACATGTTACGCGTTGGTTCTGCTTTGTGTCTTGCATTATTATATATTTAATTCGTGGAGTATGACACATGTTACTCATGCGTTCTGCTTGGTGTCCTCTATGACTCTAGATTTAACTCAGGGAGTATGAGAGGTGATACTCGTGGGTTCGGCTTGGTGTCCTCCATTACCCTATATTTAACTTGGGGAGTATGGCACATTTTAGCCGTGGGTTCGGCTTGGTGTCCTTCATTACTCTATATTTAACTTGGGGATTATCGCTCATGTTACTCGTGAGTTCAGTTTGGTGTCCACCATTACTCTATATTTATCCCGGGGAGTATGACAAGTGATATTCGTGGGTTCGGCTTGGTGTTCTCCATTATTCTATATTTAACTTGGGGAGTATGGTAGATGTTACTCATGGGTTCTGCTTGGTGTCCTCCATTACTCTACATTTAACTTGGGAGTATCACACATGTTACTGGTGGGTTCGGTTTGGTGTCCTCCATTACTCTATATTTATTATATGATATGATATGGAATTTATAACGCACCTATACACAAGCGTTTCAAGGCGTGACGAGGCAAGGGAGGACAGACAACGATCCAGGTGTCATTCAGATCGTGCAAGTGCATGGGAAGGGGGAAGGGAAAAGTGGCGGGGGGAAGGGAGAGGGGAAAGTACAGTACATGGGAAAGTGGAATGAATAAGATAAATAAAACACATAAAACAGCCAGCTGGTGGCAAGTGCAAGGAAGTGCAGACATAAGTGCTGGAGGGGGACTGAAGGGATCCAGAAAAAACGGTCCCCAAGTGCAGGGGTTGCCAGGGAGGAAGTGCAGGTGGGCAGTTAATGCGGACTCAGCCAGAGATCAGAAAAGGGTGGCCAGGTAACCAGTGCAATTTCAGTCAGGAGTTCAGCAAGGGAGGGGAGGAGAGAAAGCAGAAGCAAAGAGGAAGGTTTTGAGGTGTTTCTGGAACCGGAGATGGTTCTCCTCGAGTTTCAGGGAGGCAGGAAGGCTGTTCCAGAGAGAGGCCCCTGCCGAAGAGAATGATCTGCCACCAACTCGTTGCTTGGAGAAGCGACTGACCCTGAGGGAGTTGGAGGCAGATGAGCGAAGAGCTCGAGAAGAAAGATATTTAGGAAGAGAGAGTTGAAGGTATTGCGGCCCCAGACTCCAGAAGGCCTTGTGTACAATGCAGAGGGTTTTGAATTTAATCCTTGCAGCTACTGGGAGCCAGTGCAGAGATTTCAGTCCTGGAGAGATAGGATCCCTGGGCTTGAGGCCAAGGACAAGTCTCGCAGTCCTGTTCTGGATAAGTTGCAGAGGACAGAGAGTGGAGGCAGGAAGATTTAGAGGCTGTTACAGTAGTCCAACTTGGAGAGGACCAGGGCTCTGGAGACAGTGAGCTTCTGGGGGAAGGAGAGGAAAGGAAGAATACCTCTAAGGAGGTGCAGCTGGTAGTGTGACTTCTTAGAGACGTCTGAGATGCGAGGGGAGAAGGAGAGTGCAGAGTCGAAGATGACCCTGAGGTTTTTAGCCTTGCAGGTGGGAGTGGGAGGAGGGCCAAGAGAGGCCGGACAGAGAGCAGCAGCACTTATTAAACAAAGATAAATAGAAAGAACTCCTGTTAGGTTAGCACCTGATGCCAAATGCAATCCATCCCTAAATATTATAACACACTTACAGAGTTTTTTTTTTTACAGAACTTCAACCTCAAAAGGGAAGCACTTACAAATATATAAAACACAGGTGCCAACCTTGAAGCTGTATTTCTGTGAGGTTCCAAGACATCTGAAATTCAAAAATGCAATGTTCAGCCAGTGGTCTGCATCACTGTTCTCATCTGAGGCTGTTCCTGATATTTAACTTGGGAGCATCACACATGTTACGTGTGAGTTCGGCTTGGTGTCCACCATTACTCTATATTTAACTAGGGGAGTATGACAAGTGATACTCGTGGGTTCGGCTTGGTGCCCTCCATTACCTATATTTAACTCAGGCAGTATGACAAGTGATACTCGTGGGTTCGGCTTGGTGTCCTCCATTACTCTATATTTAACTCGGGAGTGTGACAAATGTTACTCAGGGGTTCGGCTTGGCGTCCTCCATTACTCTATATTTAACTGTGGGAGTATGGCAAGTGATACATTGTGGGTTCAGCTTGGTGTTGTTCATTACTTCATATTTAACTCAAGGAGTATGACAAGTGATACTCGTGGGTTCGGCTTGGTGGCCTCCATTACTCTATATTTAACTCCGGGAGTATGACAAGTAATAATCATGGGTTCGGCTTGGTGACCTCCATTACTCTATATTTAACTTGGGGAATATGGCACATGTTACTCGTGAGTTCGGCTTGGTGTCCTCCATTACTCTATATTTAACTCAGGGAGTATGACAAGTGATACTCGTGGGTTCAGTTGGTGCCCTCCATTACTCTATATTTAACTTGCGGAGTATCACACATGTTACTCGTGGGTTCGGCTTGGTGTCCTCCATTACTCTATATTTAACTCAGGGAGTATGACAAGTGATACTCGTGGGTTCAGCTTGGTGTCCTCCATTACTATATATTTAACTTGCGGAGTATCACACATGTTACTCGTGGGTTCGGCTTGGTGTCCACTACTACTCTATATTTAACTGGGGGAGTATGACAAGTGAAACTCGTGGGTTCGACTTGGTGTCCTCCATTACTCTATATTTAAATCAGGGAGTATCACACATGTTACTCGTGAGTTTGGCTTGCTGTCCATCTTTACTCTATATTTAACTCAGGAGTATGACACATGTTACTCGTGGGTTTGGCTTGGTGTCCACCATTACTCTATATTTAACTAAGGGAGTATGACAAGTGATACTTGTGGGTTCGTCTTGGTGCCCTCCATTACTCTATATTTAACTCAGGCAGTATGACAAGTGATACTCGTGGGTTCGGCTTGCTGTCCTCCATTACTCTGTATTTAACTCGGGAGTATGACAAATGTTACTCATGGGTTCAGCTTGGCGTCCTCCATTACTCTACATTTAACTCTGGGAGTATGGCAAGTGATACATCGTGGGTTCAGCTTGGTGTCCTTCATTACTTCCTATTTAACTCAAGGAGTATGACAAGTGATACTCGTGGGTTCGGCTTGGTGTCCTCCATTACTCTATATTTAACTCGGGGAGTATGACACATGTTACTCGTGGGTTCGGCTTGGCCTCCTCCATTACTCTATATTTAACTCCAGGAGTATGACAAGTGATAAATCGTGGATTCGGCTTGGTGTCCACCATTATTCTATATTTAACTCGGGGACTATGACAAGTGATACTCGTGAGTTCGGCTTGGTGTCCAACATTACTCTATATTTAACTTGGGGAGTATGACAAGTAATAATCATGGGTTTGGCTTGGTGACCTCCATTACTCTATATTTAACTCGGGGAGTATCACACATCTTACTCGTGAGTTCGGCTTGGTGTCCTCCATTACCCTATATTTAACTCAGGGAGTATGACAAGTGATACTCGTGGGTTCAGCTTGGTGTCCTCCATTACTCTATATTTAACTCTGGGAGTATGGCAAGTGATACATCGTGGGTTCAGCTTGATGTCCTTCATTACTTCATATTTAACTCAAGGAGTATGACAAGTGATACTCATGGGTTCAGCTTGGTGTCCTCCATTACTCTATATTTGACTCGGGGAGTATCACACATGTTACTCGTGAGTTCGGCTTGGTGTCCTCCATTACACTATATTTAACTCAGGGAGTATGACAAGTGATACTCGTGGGTTCAGCTTGGTGTCCTCCATTACTCTATATTTAACTCTGGGAGTATGGCAAGTGATACATCGTGGGTTCAGCTTGGTGTCCTTCATTACTTCATATTTAACTCCAGGAGTATGACAAGTGATAAATCGTGGGTTTGGCTTGGTGTCCACCATTATTCTATATTTAACTCGGGGACTATGACAAGTGATACTCGTGAGTTCGGCTTGGTGTCCACCATTACTCTATATTTAACTTGGGGACTTTGACAAGTAATAATCATGGGTTCGGCTTGGTGTCCTCCATTACTCTATATTTAACTCAGGAGTATGACAAGTGATACTCATGGGTTCAGCTTGGTGTCTTCCATTACTCTATATTTAACTAAGGGAGTATGACACATGTTACTTGTGGGTTCGGCTTGGTGTCCACCATTACTCTATATTTATCTCTGGGAGTATGACATGTGATACTAGTGGGTTTGGCTTGGTGTCCTCCATTACTCTATATTTAACTTGGGGAGTATTGCACATGTTACTCGTGGGTTTGGCTTGGTGTCCTCCATTACTCTATAGTTAACTCAGGGAGTATGACACATGTTACTCATGGGTTCCGCTTGTTGTCTTCCATTACTGTATATTTAACTCGGGGAGTATGACAAGTGATTCTCGTGGGTTCGGCTTGGTGTCCTCCAATACTCTATATTTAACTTGAGGAGTATCACACATGTTACTCATGAGTTCGGCTTGGTGTCCACCATTACTCCATATTTATCTCGGGGACTATGACAAGTGATACTCGTGGGTTTGGCTTGGTGTCTTCCATTACTCTATATTTAAGTCAGGGAGCATGACACATGTTACTCTTGGGTTCGGTTTGATGTCCTCCACTATTCTATATTTAACTCGGGCAGTAAGACAAGTGATACTCGTGGGTTCGGATTGGTGTCCTCCATTACTCTATATTTAACTTGGGGAGTATCACACATGTTACTCATTGACTCGGCTTGGTGTCCTCCATTACTCTATATTTAACTTGTGGAGTATGGCACATGTTACTTGTGGGTTCAGCTTGGTGTCCTCCATTACTCTATATTTAACTCAGGGAGTATGACAAGTGACACTAGTGGGTTTGGCTTTGTGTCCTCTATTACTCTATATTTAACTTGAGGAGTATGGCACATGTTACTCGTGGGTTCAGCTTGGTGTCCTCTATTACTCTATATTTAACTTGGGGAGTATGGCACATGCTACTCGTTGGTTTGGCTTGGTGTCCTCCATTACTCTATATTTAACTAGGGGAATATGGCACATTTTACTCATGGGTTTGGCTTGGTGTCCTCCATTAGTCTATATTTAACTTGGGGAGTATGGCACATGTTACTCGTGGGTTCGACTTGGTGTCCTCCATTACTCTATATTTAACTTAGCGAGCATGGCACATTTTACTCATGGGTTCGGCTTGGTGTCCTCCATTACTCTATATTTAACTTGGGGAGTATGGCACATGTTACTCGTTGGTTCGGTTTGGTGTCCTCCATTACTCTATAATTAACTTGGGGAGTATGACACATGTTACTTGGGGTTCCACTTGGTGTCCTCTATTACTCTATATTTAACTCAGGGAGTATGACATGTGATATTCATGGGTTCAGCTTGGTGTCCTCCATTACTCTATATTTATCTCGGGGAGTATGACAAGTGATACTCATGGGTTCGGCTTGGTGTCCTCCATTGCTCTATATTTAACTCTGGGAGTATGGCACATGTTACTGGTGGGTTCAGCTTCGTGTCCACCATTACTCTATATTTAACTTGGGGAGTATCACACATGCTACTCGTGGGTTTGGCTTGGTGTCCTCCATTACTCTATATTTAACTCAGGGAGTATCACACATGTTACGTGTGAGTTCAGCTTGGTGTCCTCCATTACTCTATATTTAATTTGGGGAGTATCACACATGTTACTCGTGAGTTCGGCTTGGTGTTCACCATAACTCTATATTTAACTCAGGAGTATGAAAAGTGATACTCATGGGTTCGGCTTGGTGTCCTTCATTACTCTATATTTAACTCAGGAAGTATGACACATGATAATCGTGAGTTCGGCTTGGTGACCACCATTACTCTATATTTAACTCAGGAGTATGACAAGTGATATTCGTGGGTTCGGTTTGGTGTCCTCCATTACTCTATATTTAACTCACGGAGTATCACACATGCTACTCGTGAGTTCGGCTTGGTGTCCTCCATTACTCTATTTTAGACTCTGGGAGTATGACCCATGTTACGCGTTGGTTCTGCTTTGTGTCTTGCATTATTATATATTTAATTCGTGGAGTATGACACATCTTACTCATGCGCTCGGCTTGGTGTCCTCCATTACTCTATATTTAACTTGGGGAGTATGGCACATGTTACTCGTTGGTTCGGTTTGGTGTCCTCCATTACTCTATAATTAACTTGGGGAGTATGACACATGTTACTTGGGGTTCCACTTGGTGTCCTCTATTACTCTATATTTAACTCAGGGAGTATGACATGTGATATTCATGGGTTCAGCTTGGTGTCCTCCATTACTCTATATTTATCTCGGGGAGTATGACAAGTGATACTCATGGGTTCGGCTTGGTGTCCTCCATTGCTCTATATTTAACTAAGGGAGTATGACACATGTTACTTGTGGGTTCGGCTTGGTGTCCACCATTACTCTATATTTAACTAGGGGAGTATGACAAGTGATACTCGTGGGTTCGGCTTGGTGCCCTCCATTACTCTATATTTAACTCAGGCAGTATGACAAGTGATACTCGTGGGTTCGGCTTGGTATCCTCCATTACTCTATATTTAACTCGGGAGTGTGACAAATGTTACTCATGGGTTCGGCTTGGCGTCCTCCATTACTCTATATTTAACTGTGGGAGTATGGCAAGTGATACATTGTGGGTTCAGCTTGGTATCGTTCATTACTTCATATTTAACTCAAGGAGTATGACAAGTGATACTCGTGGGTTCGGCTTGGTGGCCTCCATTACTCTACATTTAACTCGGGCAGTATGACACATGTTACTCGTGGGTTCGGCTTGGCGTCCTCCATTACTCTATATTTAACTCCAGGAGTATGACAAGTGATAAATCGTGGGTTCGGCTTGGTGTCCACCATTATTCTATATTTAACTCGGGGACTATGACAAGTGATACTCGTGAGTTCGGCTTGGTGTCCACCATTACTCTATATTTAACTTGGGGAGTATGACAAGTAATAATCATGGGTTCGGCTTGGTGACCTCCATTACTCTATATTTAACTTGGGGAATATGGCACATGTTACTCGTGAGTTCGGCTTGGTGTCCTCCATTACTCTATATTTAACTCAGGGAGTATGACAAGTGATACTCGTGGGTTCAGTTGGTGCCCTCCATTACTCTATATTAAACTTGCGGAGTATCACACATGTTACTCGTGGGTTCGGCTTGGTGTCCTCCATTACTCTATATTTAACTCAGGGAGTATGACAAGTGATACTCGTGGGTTCAGCTTGGTGTCCTCCATTACTATATATTTAACTTGCAGAGTATCACACATGTTACTCGTGGGTTCGGCTTGGTGTCCACTACTACTCTATATTTAACTGGGGGAGTATGACAAGTGAAACTCGTGGATTCGACTTGGTGTCCTCCATTACTCTATATTTAACTTGGGGAGTATCACACATGTTACTCGTGAGTTTGGCTTTCTGTCCATCTTTACTCTCTATTTAACTCAGGAGTATGACAAGTGATACTCGTGGGTTCAGCTTGGTGTCTTCCATTACTCTATATTTAACTCAGGGAGTATGACACATGTTACTCGTGGGTTTGGCTTGGTGTCCACCATTACTCTATATTTAACTAAGGGAGTATGACAAGTGATACTTGTGGGTTCGGCTTGGTGCCCTCCATTACTCTATATTTAACTCAGGCAGTATGACAAGTGATACTCGTGGGTTCAGCTTGGTGTCCTTCATTACTTCCTATTTAACTCAAGGAGTATGACAAGTGATACTCGTGGGTTTGGCTTGGTGTCCTCCATTACTCTATATTTAACTCGGGGAGTATGACACATGTTACTCGTGGGTTCGGCTTGGCGTCCTCCATTACTCTATATTTAATTCCAGGAGTATGACAAGTGATAAATCGTGGATTCGGCTTGGTGTCCACCATTATTCTATATTCAACTCGGGGACTATGACAAGTGATACTCGTGAGTTCGGCTTGGTGTCCAACATTACTCTATATTTAACTTGGGGAGTATGACAAGTAATAATCATGGGTTTGGCTTGGTGACCTCCATTACTCTATATTTAACTTGGGGAGTATGGCACATGTTACTCGTGGGTTCGGCTGGGTGTCCTCCATTACTCTGTATTTAACTCGGGGAGTATGACAAGTGATACTCGTGGGTTCAGCTTGGTGTCCTCCATTACTCTATAGTTAACTCTGGGAGTATGGCAAGTGATACATCGTGGGTTCAGCTTGATGTCCTTCATTACTTCATATTTAACTCAAGGAGTATGACAAGTGATACTCGTGGGTTCAGCTTGGTGTCCTCCATTACTCTATATTTAACTCGGGGAGTATCACACATGTTACTCGTGAGTTCGGCTTGGTGTCCTCCATTACCCTATATTTAACTCAGGGAGTATGACAAGTGATACTCGTGGGTTCAGCGTGGTGTCCTCCATTACTCTATATTTAACTCTGGGAGTATGACAAGTGATACTCGTGGGTTTGGCTTGGTGTCCTCCATTACTCTATATTTAACTCGGGCAGTATGACACATGTTACTCGTGGGTTCGGCTTGGCGTCCTCCATTACTCTATATTTAACTCCAGAAGTATGACAAGTGATAAATCGTGGATTCGGCTTGGTGTCCACCATTATTCTATATTTAACTCGGGGACTATGACAAGTGATACTCGTGAGTTCGGCTTGGTGTCCAACATTACTCTATATTTAACTTGGGGAGTATGACAAGTAATAATCATGGGTTTGGCTTGGTGACCTCCATTACTCTATATTTAACTTGGGGAGTATGGCACATGTTACTCGTGGGTTCGGCTGGGTGTCCTCCATTACTCTATATTTAACTCGGGGAGTATCACATATGTTACTCGTGAGTTCGGCTTGGTGTCCTCCATTACCCTATATTTAACTCAGGGAGTATGACAAGTGATACTTGTGGGTTCAGCTTGTTGTCCTCCATTACTCTATATTTAACTCTGGGAGTATGGCAAGTGATACATCGTGGGTTCAGCTTGATGTCCTTCATTGCTTCATATTTAACTCAAGGAGTATGACAAGTGATACTCGTGGGTTCAGCTTGGTGTCCTCCATTACTCTATATTTAACTCGGGGAGTATCACACATGTTACTCGTGAGTTCGGCTTGGTGTCCTCCATTACCCTATATTTAACTCAGGGAGTATGACAAGTGATACTCGTGGGTTCAGCTTGGTGTCCTCCATTACCCTAATTTAACTCTGGGAGTATGGCAAGTGATACATCGTGGGTTCAGCTTGGTGTCCTTCATTACTTCATATTTAACTCCAGGAGTATGACAAGTGATAAATTGTGGGTTTGGCTTGGTGTCCACCATTATTCTATATTTAACTCGGGGACTATGACAAGTGATAAATCGTGAATTCGGCTTGGTGTCCACCATTACTCTATATTTAACTTGGGGACTATGACAAGTAATAATCATGGGTTCGGCTTGGTGTCCTCCATTACTCTATATTTAACTCGGGGTGTATCACACATGTTACTCGTGAGCTTGGCTTGGTGTCCACCTTTACTCTATATTTAACTCAGGAGTATGACAAGTGATACTCATGGGTTCAGCTTGGTGTCTTCCATTACTCTATATTTAACTAAGGGAGTATGACACATGTTACTTGTGGGTTCGGCTTGGTGTCCACCATTACTCTATATTTAACTAGGGGAGTATGACAAGTGATACTCGTGGGTTTGGCTTGGTGCCCTCTGTTACTCTATATTTAACTCAGGCAGTATGACAAGTGATACTCGTGGGTTCGGCTTGGTGTCCTCCATTACTCTATATTTAACTCGGGGAGTGTGACAAATCTTACTCATGGGTTCGGCTTGGCGTCCTCCATTACTCTATATTTAACTGTGGGAGTATGGCAAGTGATACATTGTGGGTTCAGCTTGGTGTCCTTCGTTACTTCATATTTAACTCAAGGAGTATGACAAGTGATACTCGTGGGTTCGCCTTGGTATCCTCCATTACTCTATATTTAACTCGGGGAGTATGACACATGTTACTCATGGGTTCGGCTTGGCGTCCTCCATTATTCTATATTTAACTCCAGGAGTATGACAAGTGATAAATCATGGGTTCGGCTTGGTGTCCACCATTATTCTATATTTAACTCGGGGACTATGAAAAGTGATACTCGTGAGTTCGGCTTGGTGTCCACCATTACTCTATATTTAACTTGGGGAGTATGACAAGTAATAATCACGGGTTCGGCTTGGTGACCTCCATTACTCTATATTTAACTTGGGGAGTATGGCACATGTTACTCGTGAGTTCGGCTTGGTGTCCTCCATTACTCTATATTTAACTCAAGGAGTATGACAAGTGTTACTCGTGGGTTCAGCTTGGTGTCCTCCATTACTCTATATTTAACTTGTGGAGTATCACACATGTTACTCGTGGGTTCGGCTTGGTGTCCCCTACTACTCTATATTTAACTCGGGGAGTATGACAAGTGATACTCGTGGGTTCGACTTGGTGTCCTCCATTACTCTATATTTAACTCGGGGAGTATCACACATGTTACTCATGAGTTTGGCTTGCTGTCCACCTTTACTCTATATTTAACTCAGGAGTATGACAAGTGATACTCGTGGGTTCAGCTTGGTGTCTTCCATTACTCTATATTTAACTCAGGGAGTATGACAAGTGATACTCGTGGGTTTGGCTTGGTGCCCTCCATTACTCTATATTTAACTCAGGCAGTATGACAAGTGATACTCGTGGGTTCGGCATCGTGTCCTCCATTACTCTATATTTAACTCGGGGAGTATGACACATGTTACTCGTGGGTTCGGCTTGGTGTTCACCATTACTCTATATTTAACTCCAGGAGTATGACAAGTGATAAATCGTGCGTTTGGCTTGGTGTCCACCATTATTCTATATTTAACTCGGGGACTAAGACAAGTGATACTCGTGAGTTCGGCTTGGTGTCCACCATTACTCTATATTTAACTTGGGGAGTATGACATGTAATAATCATGGGTTTGGCTTGGTGA
Organism: Ambystoma mexicanum; assembly: GCF_040938575.1. Lineage (NCBI taxonomy): Eukaryota > Metazoa > Chordata > Amphibia > Caudata > Ambystomatidae > Ambystoma > Ambystoma mexicanum. The sequence continues at coordinate 27,990,738 of NC_090938.1, read as the reverse complement.
CCTCCATTACTCTTTATTTAACTTGGGGAGTATGGCACATGTTACTCGTGGGTTCGGCTTGGTGTCCTCCATTGCTCTATATTTAACTCGGGGAGTATCACACATGTTACTCGTGATTTCGGCTTGGTGTCCTCCATTACCCTATATTTAACTCAGGGAGTATGACAAGTGATACTCGTGGGTTCAGCTTGGTGTCCTCCATTACTCTATTTTTAACTTGCGGAGTATCACAAATGTTACTCGTGGGTTCGGCTTGGTGTCCTCCATTACTCTATATTTAACTCAGGGAGTATGACAAGTGATACTCGTGGGTTCAGCTTTGTGTCCTCCATTACTCTATATTTAACTTGCGGAGTATCACACATGTTACTCGTGGGTTCAGCTTGGTGTCCACTACTGCTCTATATTTAACTCGGGGAGTATGACAAGTGATACTCGTGGGTTCGACTTGGTGTCCTCCAATACTCTATATTTGACACAGGGCGTATCACACATGATACTCGTGAGTTCGGCTTGGTGTCCTCCATCACTCTATATTTAACTCAGGGAGTATCACACATGTTACTCGTTAGTTTGGCTTGGTGTCCACCACTACTCTATATTTAACTAGGGGAGTATGGCACATGTTACTCGTGGGTTCGGCTTGGTGACCTCTATTACTCTATATTTAACTCGGGGAGTATGGCACATGTTACTCGTGGGTTTGGCTTGGTGTCCTCCATTACTCTATATTTAACTCGGGGAGTATCACACATGTTACTCGTGAGTTCGGCTTGGTGTACTCCATTACTCTATATTTAACCCGGGAGTATCACACATGTTACTCGTGAGTTCGGCTTGGTGTCCTCCATTACTCTATATTTAACTCAGGGAGTATGACAAGTGATACTCGTGGGTTCAGTTGGTGTCCTCCATTACTCTATATTTAACTTGCGGAGCATCACACATGTTACTCATGGGTTCGGCTTGGTGTCCTCCATTAATCTACATTTAACTCAGCGAGTATGACAAGTGTTACACGTGGGTTCAGCTGGGTGTCCTCCATTACTCTATATTTAACTTGCGGAGTATCACACATGTTACTCGTGGGTTCGGCTTGGTGTCCACTACTACTCTATATTTAACTCGGGGAGTATGACAAGTGATACTCGTGGGTTCGACTTGGTGTCCTCCATTACTCTATATTTAACTCGGGGAGTATCATACATGTTACTCATGAGTTTGGCTTGCTGTCCACCTTTACTCTATATTTAACTCAGGAGTATGAGAAGTGATACTCGTGGGTTCAGCTTGGTGTCTTCCATTACTCTATATTTAACTCAGGGAGTATGACACATGTTACTTGTGGGTTCGGCTTGGTGTCCACCATTACTCTATATTTAACTAAGGGAGTATGACAAGTGATATTCGTGGGTTTGGCTTGGTGCCCTCCATTACTCTATATTTTACTCATGCAGTATGACAAGTGATAATCGTGGGTTCGGCTTGGTGTCCTCCATTTCTCTATATTTAACTCGGGAGTATGACAAATGTTACTCATGGGTTCGGCTTGGCGTCCTCCATTACTCTATATTTAACTCTGGGAGTATGGCAAGTGATACATCGTGGGTTCAGCTTGGTGTCCTTCATTACTTCCTATTTAACTCAAGGAGTATGACAAGTGATACTCGTGGGTTCGGCTTGGTGTCCTCCATTACTCTATATTTAACTCGGGGAGTATGACACATGTTACTCGTGGGTTCGGCTTGGCGTCCTCCATTACTCTATATTTAACTCCAGGAGTATGACAAGTGATAAATCGTGGATTCGGCTTGGTGTCCACCATTATTCTATATTTAACTCGGGGACTATGACAAGTGATACTCGTGAGTTCGGCTTGGTGTCCAACATTACACTATATTTAACTTGGGGAGTATGACAAGTAATAATCATGGGTTTGGCTTGGTGACCTCCATTACTCTATATTTAACTTGGGGAGTATGGCACATGTTACTCGTGGGTTCGGCTGGGTGTCCTCCATTACTCTATATTTAACTCGGGGAGTATCACATATGTTACTCGTGAGTTCGGCTTGGTGTCCTCCATTACCCTATATTTAACTCAGGGAGTATGACAAGTGATACTCGTGGGTTCAGCTTGGTGTCCTCCATTACTCTATATTTAACTCTGGGAGTATGGCAAGTGATACATCGTGGGTTCAGCTTGATGTCCTTCATTACTTCATATTTAACTCAAGGAGTATGACAAGTGATACTCGTGGGTTCAGCTTGGTGTCCTCCATTACTCTATATTTAACTCGGGGAGTATCACACATGTTACTCGTGAGTTCGGCTTGGTGTCCTCCATTACCCTATATTTAACTCAGGGAGTATGACAAGTGATACTCGTGGGTTCAGCTTGGTGTCCTCCATTACTCTATATTTAACTCTGGGAGTATGGCAAGTGATACATCGTGGGTTCAGCTTGATGTCCTTCATTACTTCATATTTAACTCAAGGAGTATGACAAGTGATACTCGTGGGTTCAGCTTGGTGTCCTCCATTACTCTATATTTAACTCGGGGAGTATCACATATGTTACTCGTGAGTTCGGCTTGGTGTCCTCCATTACCCTATATTTAACTCAGGGAGTATGACAAGTGATACTCGTGGGTTCAGCTTGGTGTCCTCCATTACTCTATATTTAACTCTGGGAGTATGGCAAGTGATACATTGTGGGTTCAGCTTGATGTCCTTCATTACTTCATATTTAACTCAAGGAGTATGACAAGTGATACTCGTGGGTTCAGCTTGGTGTCCTCCATTACTCTATATTTAACTTGCGGAGCATCACACATGTTACTCATGGGTTCGGCTTGGTGTCCTCCATTACTCTACATTTAACTCAGCGAGTATGACAAGTGTTACACGTGGGTTCAGCTGGGTGTCCTCCATTACTCTATATTTAACTTGCGGAGTATCACACATGTTACTCGTCGGTTCGGCTTGGTGTCCACTACTACTCTATATTTAACTCGGGGAGTATGACAAGTGATACTCGTGGGTTCGACTTGGTGTCCTCCATTACTCTATATTTAACTCGGGGAGTATCATACATGTTACTCATGAGTTTGGCTTGCTGTCCACCTTTACTCTATATTTAACTCAGGAGTATGAGAAGTGATACTCGTGGGTTCAGCTTGGTGTCTTCCATTACTCTATATTTAAGTCAGGGAGTATGACACATGTTACTTGTGGGTTCGGCTTGGTGTCCACCATTACTCTATATTTAACTAAGGGAGTATGACAAGTGATATTCGTGGGTTTGGCTTGGTGCCCTCCATTACTCTATATTTTACTCATGCAGTATGACAAGTGATAATCGTGGGTTCGGCTTGGTGTCCTCCATTTCTCTATATTTAACTCGGGAGTATGACAAATGTTACTCATGGGTTCGGCTTGGCGTCCTCCATTACTCTATATTTAACTCTGGGAGTATGGCAAGTGATACATCGTGGGTTCAGCTTGGTGTCCTTCATTACTTCCTATTTAACTCAAGGAGTATGAAAAGTGATACTCGTGGGTTCGGCTTGGTGTCCACCATTACTCTATATTTAACTCGGGGAGTATGACACATGTTACTCGTGGGTTCGGCTTGGCGTCCTCCATTACTCTATATTTAACTCCAGGAGTATAACAAGTGATAAATCGTGGATTCGGCTTGGTGTCCACCATTATTCTATATTTAACTCGGGGACTATGACAAGTGATACTCGTGAGTTCGGCTTGGTGTCCAACATTACACTATATTTAACTTGGGGAGTATGACAAGTAATAATCATGGGTTTGGCTTGGTGACCTCCATTACTCTATATTTAACTTGGGGAGTATGGCACATGTTACTCGTGGGTTCGGCTGGGTGTCCTCCATTACTCTATATTTAACTCGGGGAGTATCACATATGTTACTCGTGAGTTCGGCTTGGTGTCCTCCATTACCCTATATTTAACTCAGGGAGTATGACAAGTGATACTCGTGGGTTCAGCTTGGTGTCCTCCATTACTCTATATTTAACTCTGGGAGTATGGCAAGTGATACATCGTGGGTTCAGCTTGATGTCCTTCATTACTTCATATTTAACTCAAGGAGTATGACAAGTGATACTCGTGGGTTCAGCTTGGTGTCCTCCATTACTCTATATTTAACTCGGGGAGTATCACACATGTTACTCGTGAGTTCGGCTTGTTGTCCTCCATTACCCTATATTTAACTCAGGGAGTATGACAAGTGATACTCGTGGGTTCAGCTTGGTGTCCTCCATTACTCTATATTTAACTCTGGGAGTATGACAAGTGATACTCGTGGGTTCGGCTTGGTGTCCTCCATTACTCTATATTTAACTCGGGGAGTATGACACATGTTACTCGTGGGTTCGGCTTGGCGTCCTCCCTTACTCTATATTTAACTCCAGGAGTATGACAAGTGATAAATCGTGGATTCGGCTTGGTGTCCACCATTATGCTATATTTAACTCGGAGACTATGACAAGTGATACTCGTGAGTTCGGCTTGGTGTCCAACATTACTCTATATTTAACTTGGGGAGTATGACAAGTAATAATCATGGGTTTGGCTTGGTGACCTCCATTACTCTATATTTAACTTGGAGAGTATGGCACATGTTACTCGTGGGTTCGGCTGGGTGTCCTCCATTACTCTATATTTAACTCGGGGAGTATCACATATGTTACTCGTGAGTTCGGCTTGGTGTCCTCCATTACCCTATATTTAACTCTGGGAGTATGGCAAGTGATACATCGTGGGTTCAGCTTGATGTCCTTCATTACTTCATATTTAACTCAAGGAGTATGACAAGTGATGCTCGTGGGTTCAGCTTGGTGTCCTCCATTACTCTATATTTAACTCGGGGAGTATCACACATGTTACTCGTGAGTTCGGCTTGGTGTCCTCCATTACCCTATATTTAACTCAGGGAGTATGACAAGTGATACTCGTGGGTTCAGCTTGGTGTCCTCCATTACTCTATATTTAACTCTGGGAGTATGGCAAGTGATACATTGTGGGTTCAGCTTGGTGTCCTTCATTACTTCATATTTAACTCCAGGAGTATGACAAGTGATAAATCGTGGGTTTGGCTTGGTGTCCACCATTATTCTATATTTAACTCGGGAACTATGACAAGTGATACTCATGAGTTCGGCTTGGTGTCCACCATTACTCTATATTTAACTTGGGGACTATGACAACTAATAATCATGGGTTCGGCTTGGTGTCCTCCATTACTCTATATTTAACTCGGGGTGTATCACACATGTTACTCGTGAGCTTGGCTTGGTGTCCACCTTTACTCTATATTTAACTCAGGAGTATGACAAGTGATACTCATGGGTTCAGCTTGGTGTCTTCCATTACTCTATATTTAACTAAGGGAGTATGACACATGTTACTTGTGGGTTCGGCTTGGTGTCCACCATTACTCTATATTTAACTAGGGGAGTATGACAAGTGATACTCGTGGGTTTGGCTTGGTGCCCTCTGTTACTCTATATTTAACTCAGGCAGTATGACAAGTGATACTCGTGGGTTCGGCTTGGTGTCCTCCATTACTCTATATTTAACTTGGGGAGTGTGACAAATGTTACTCATGGGTTCGGCTTGGCGTCCTCCATTACTCTATATTTAACTGTGGGAGTATGGCAAGTGATACATTGTGGGTTCAGCTTGGTGTCCTTCGTTACTTCATATTTAACTCAAGGAGTATGACAAGTTACACTTGTGGGTTCACCTTGGTGTCCTCCATTACTCTATATTTAACTCGGGGAGTATGACACATGTTACTCATGGGTTTGGCTTGGCGTCCTCCATTATTCTATATTTAACTCCAGGAGTATGACAAGTGATAAATCATGGGTTCGGCTTGGTGTCCACCATTATTCTATATTTAACTCGGGGACTATGACAAGTGATACTCGTGAGTTCGGCTTGGTGTCCACCATTACTCTATATTTAACTTGGGGAGTATGACAAGTAATAATCATGGGTTCGGCTTGGTGACCTCCATTACTCTATATTTAACTTGGGGAGTATGGCACATGTTACTCGTGAGTTCGGCTTGGTGTCCTCCATTACTCTATATTTAACTCAGGGAGTATGACAAGTGATACTCGTGGGTTCAGTTGGTGTCCTCCATTACTCTATATTTAACTTGCGGAGCATCACACATGTTACTCATGGGTTCGGCTTGGTGTCCTCCATTACTCTATATTTAACTCAAGGAGTATGACAAGTGTTACTCGTGGGTTCAGCTTGGTGTCCTCCATTACTCTATATTTAACTTGTGGAGTATCACACATGTTACTCGTGGGTTCGGCTTGGTGTCCACTACTACTCTATATTTAACTCGGGGAGTATGACAAGTGATACTCGTGGGTTCGACTTGGTGTCCTCCATTACTCTATATTTAACTCGGGGAGTATCACACATGTTACTCATGAGTTTGGCTTGCTGTCCACCTTTACTCTATATTTAACTCAGGAGTATGACAAGTGATACTCGTGGGTTCAGCTTGGTGTCTTCCATTACTCTATATTTAACTCAGGGAGTATGACACATGTTACTTGTGGGTTCGGCTTGGTGTCCACCATTACTCTATATTTAACTAAGGGAGTATGACAAGTGATACTCGTGGGTTTGGCTTGGTGCCCTCCATTACTCTATATTTAACTCAGGCAGTATGACAAGTGATACTCGTGGGTTCGGCATGGTGTCCTCCATTACTCTATATTTAACTCGGGGAGTATGACACATGTTACTCGTGGGTTCGGCTTGGTGTTCACCATTACTCTATATTTAACTCCAGGAGTATGACAAGTGATAAATCGTGGGTTCGGCTTGGTGTCCACCATTATTCTATATTTAACTCGGGGACTAAGACAAGTGATACTCGTGAGTTCGGCTTGGTGTCCACCATTACTCTATATTTAACTTGGGGAGTATGACAAGTAATAATCATGGGTTTGGCTTGGTGACCTCCATTACTCTTTATTTAACTTGGGGAGTATGGCACATGTTACTCGTGGGTTCGGCTTGGTGTCCTCCATTGCTCTATATTTAACTCGGGGAGTATCACACATGTTACTCGTGAGTTCGGCTTGGTGTCCTCCATTACCCTATATTTAACTCAGGGAGTATGACAAGTGATACTCGTGGGTTCGGCTTGGTGTCCTCCATTACTCTATATTTAACTCGGGGAGTGTGACAAATCTTACTCATGGGTTCGGCTTGGCGTCCTCCATTACTCTATATTTAACTGTGGGAGTATGGCAAGTGATACATTGTGGGTTCAGCTTGGTGTCCTTCGTTACTTCATATTTAACTCAAGGAGTATGACAAGTGATACTCGTGGGTTCGCCTTGGTATCCTCCATTACTCTATATTTAACTCGGGGAGTATGACACATGTTACTCATGGGTTCGGCTTGGCGTCCTCCATTATTCTATATTTAACTCCAGGAGTATGACAAGTGATAAATCATGGGTTCGGCTTGGTGTCCACCATTATTCTATATTTAACTCGGGGACTATGAAAAGTGATACTCGTGAGTTCGGCTTGGTGTCCACCATTACTCTATATTTAACTTGGGGAGTATGACAAGTAATAATCACGGGTTCGGCTTGGTGACCTCCATTACTCTATATTTAACTTGGGGAGTATGGCACATGTTACTCGTGAGTTCGGCTTGGTGTCCTCCATTACTCTATATTTAACTCAAGGAGTATGACAAGTGTTACTCGTGGGTTCAGCTTGGTGTCCTCCATTACTCTATATTTAACTTGTGGAGTATCACACATGTTACTCGTGGGTTCGGCTTGGTGTCCCCTACTACTCTATATTTAACTCGGGGAGTATGACAAGTGATACTCGTGGGTTCGACTTGGTGTCCTCCATTACTCTATATTTAACTCGGGGAGTATCACACATGTTACTCATGAGTTTGGCTTGCTGTCCACCTTTACTCTATATTTAACTCAGGAGTATGACAAGTGATACTCGTGGGTTCAGCTTGGTGTCTTCCATTACTCTATATTTAACTCAGGGAGTATGACAAGTGATACTCGTGGGTTTGGCTTGGTGCCCTCCATTACTCTATATTTAACTCAGGCAGTATGACAAGTGATACTCGTGGGTTCGGCATCGTGTCCTCCATTACTCTATATTTAACTCGGGGAGTATGACACATGTTACTCGTGGGTTCGGCTTGGTGTTCACCATTACTCTATATTTAACTCCAGGAGTATGACAAGTGATAAATCGTGCGTTTGGCTTGGTGTCCACCATTATTCTATATTTAACTCGGGGACTAAGACAAGTGATACTCGTGAGTTCGGCTTGGTGTCCACCATTACTCTATATTTAACTTGGGGAGTATGACATGTAATAATCATGGGTTTGGCTTGGTGACCTCCATTACTCTTTATTTAACTTGGGGAGTATGGCACATGTTACTCGTGGGTTCGGCTTGGTGTCCTCCATTGCTCTATATTTAACTCGGGGAGTATCACACATGTTACTCGTGATTTCGGCTTGGTGTCCTCCATTACCCTATATTTAACTCAGGGAGTATGACAAGTGATACTCGTGGGTTCAGCTTGGTGTCCTCCATTACTCTATTTTTAACTTGCGGAGTATCACAAATGTTACTCGTGGGTTCGGCTTGGTGTCCTCCATTACTCTATATTTAACTCAGGGAGTATGACAAGTGATACTCGTGGGTTCAGCTTTGTGTCCTCCATTACTCTATATTTAACTTGCGGAGTATCACACATGTTACTCGTGGGTTCAGCTTGGTGTCCACTACTGCTCTATATTTAACTCGGGGAGTATGACAAGTGATACTCGTGGGTTCGACTTGGTGTCCTCCAATACTCTATATTTGACACAGGGCGTATCACACATGATACTCGTGAGTTCGGCTTGGTGTCCTCCATCACTCTATATTTAACTCAGGGAGTATCACACATGTTACTCGTTAGTTTGGCTTGGTGTCCACCACTACTCTATATTTAACTAGGGGAGTATGGCACATGTTACTCGTGGGTTCGGCTTGGTGACCTCTATTACTCTATATTTAACTCGGGGAGTATGGCACATGTTACTCGTGGGTTTGGCTTGGTGTCCTCCATTACTCTATATTTAACTCGGGGAGTATCACACATGTTACTCGTGAGTTCGGCTTGGTGTACTCCATTACTCTATATTTAACCCGGGAGTATCACACATGTTACTCGTGAGTTCGGCTTGGTGTCCTCCATTACTCTATATTTAACTCAGGGAGTATGACAAGTGATACTCGTGGGTTCAGTTGGTGTCCTCCATTACTCTATATTTAACTTGCGGAGCATCACACATGTTACTCATGGGTTCGGCTTGGTGTCCTCCATTAATCTACATTTAACTCAGCGAGTATGACAAGTGTTACACGTGGGTTCAGCTGGGTGTCCTCCATTACTCTATATTTAACTTGCGGAGTATCACACATGTTACTCGTGGGTTCGGCTTGGTGTCCACTACTACTCTATATTTAACTCGGGGAGTATGACAAGTGATACTCGTGGGTTCGACTTGGTGTCCTCCATTACTCTATATTTAACTCGGGGAGTATCATACATGTTACTCATGAGTTTGGCTTGCTGTCCACCTTTACTCTATATTTAACTCAGGAGTATGAGAAGTGATACTCGTGGGTTCAGCTTGGTGTCTTCCATTACTCTATATTTAACTCAGGGAGTATGACACATGTTACTTGTGGGTTCGGCTTGGTGTCCACCATTACTCTATATTTAACTAAGGGAGTATGACAAGTGATATTCGTGGGTTTGGCTTGGTGCCCTCCATTACTCTATATTTTACTCATGCAGTATGACAAGTGATAATCGTGGGTTCGGCTTGGTGTCCTCCATTTCTCTATATTTAACTCGGGAGTATGACAAATGTTACTCATGGGTTCGGCTTGGCGTCCTCCATTACTCTATATTTAACTCTGGGAGTATGGCAAGTGATACATCGTGGGTTCAGCTTGGTGTCCTTCATTACTTCCTATTTAACTCAAGGAGTATGACAAGTGATACTCGTGGGTTCGGCTTGGTGTCCTCCATTACTCTATATTTAACTCGGGGAGTATGACACATGTTACTCGTGGGTTCGGCTTGGCGTCCTCCATTACTCTATATTTAACTCCAGGAGTATGACAAGTGATAAATCGTGGATTCGGCTTGGTGTCCACCATTATTCTATATTTAACTCGGGGACTATGACAAGTGATACTCGTGAGTTCGGCTTGGTGTCCAACATTACACTATATTTAACTTGGGGAGTATGACAAGTAATAATCATGGGTTTGGCTTGGTGACCTCCATTACTCTATATTTAACTTGGGGAGTATGGCACATGTTACTCGTGGGTTCGGCTGGGTGTCCTCCATTACTCTATATTTAACTCGGGGAGTATCACATATGTTACTCGTGAGTTCGGCTTGGTGTCCTCCATTACCCTATATTTAACTCAGGGAGTATGACAAGTGATACTCGTGGGTTCAGCTTGGTGTCCTCCATTACTCTATATTTAACTCTGGGAGTATGGCAAGTGATACATCGTGGGTTCAGCTTGATGTCCTTCATTACTTCATATTTAACTCAAGGAGTATGACAAGTGATACTCGTGGGTTCAGCTTGGTGTCCTCCATTACTCTATATTTAACTCGGGGAGTATCACACATGTTACTCGTGAGTTCGGCTTGGTGTCCTCCATTACCCTATATTTAACTCAGGGAGTATGACAAGTGATACTCGTGGGTTCAGCTTGGTGTCCTCCATTACTCTATATTTAACTCTGGGAGTATGGCAAGTGATACATCGTGGGTTCAGCTTGATGTCCTTCATTACTTCATATTTAACTCAAGGAGTATGACAAGTGATACTCGTGGGTTCAGCTTGGTGTCCTCCATTACTCTATATTTAACTCGGGGAGTATCACATATGTTACTCGTGAGTTCGGCTTGGTGTCCTCCATTACCCTATATTTAACTCAGGGAGTATGACAAGTGATACTCGTGGGTTCAGCTTGGTGTCCTCCATTACTCTATATTTAACTCTGGGAGTATGGCAAGTGATACATTGTGGGTTCAGCTTGATGTCCTTCATTACTTCATATTTAACTCAAGGAGTATGACAAGTGATACACGTGGGTTCAGCTGGGTGTCCTCCATTACTCTATATTTAACTTGCGGAGTATCACACATGTTACTCGTCGGTTCGGCTTGGTGTCCACTACTACTCTATATTTAACTCGGGGAGTATGACAAGTGATACTCGTGGGTTCGACTTGGTGTCCTCCATTACTCTATATTTAACTCGGGGAGTATCATACATGTTACTCATGAGTTTGGCTTGCTGTCCACCTTTACTCTATATTTAACTCAGGAGTATGAGAAGTGATACTCGTGGGTTCAGCTTGGTGTCTTCCATTACTCTATATTTAAGTCAGGGAGTATGACACATGTTACTTGTGGGTTCGGCTTGGTGTCCACCATTACTCTATATTTAACTAAGGGAGTATGACAAGTGATATTCGTGGGTTTGGCTTGGTGCCCTCCATTACTCTATATTTTACTCATGCAGTATGACAAGTGATAATCGTGGGTTCGGCTTGGTGTCCTCCATTTCTCTATATTTAACTCGGGAGTATGACAAATGTTACTCATGGGTTCGGCTTGGCGTCCTCCATTACTCTATATTTAACTCTGGGAGTATGGCAAGTGATACATCGTGGGTTCAGCTTGGTGTCCTTCATTACTTCCTATTTAACTCAAGGAGTATGAAAAGTGATACTCGTGGGTTCGGCTTGGTGTCCTCCATTACTCTATATTTAACTCGGGGAGTATGACACATGTTACTCGTGGGTTCGGCTTGGCGTCCTCCATTACTCTATATTTAACTCCAGGAGTATAACAAGTGATAAATCGTGGATTCGGCTTGGTGTCCACCATTATTCTATATTTAACTCGGGGACTATGACAAGTGATACTCGTGAGTTCGGCTTGGTGTCCAACATTACACTATATTTAACTTGGGGAGTATGACAAGTAATAATCATGGGTTTGGCTTGGTGACCTCCATTACTCTATATTTAACTTGGGGAGTATGGCACATGTTACTCGTGGGTTCGGCTGGGTGTCCTCCATTACTCTATATTTAACTCGGGGAGTATCACATATGTTACTCGTGAGTTCGGCTTGGTGTCCTCCATTACCCTATATTTAACTCAGGGAGTATGACAAGTGATACTCGTGGGTTCAGCTTGGTGTCCTCCATTACTCTATATTTAACTCTGGGAGTATGGCAAGTGATACATCGTGGGTTCAGCTTGATGTCCTTCATTACTTCATATTTAACTCAAGGAGTATGACAAGTGATACTCGTGGGTTCAGCTTGGTGTCCTCCATTACTCTATATTTAACTCGGGGAGTATCACACATGTTACTCGTGAGTTCGGCTTGTTGTCCTCCATTACCCTATATTTAACTCAGGGAGTATGACAAGTGATACTCGTGGGTTCAGCTTGGTGTCCTCCATTACTCTATATTTAACTCTGGGAGTATGACAAGTGATACTCGTGGGTTCGGCTTGGTGTCCTCCATTACTCTATATTTAACTCGGGGAGTATGACACATGTTACTCGTGGGTTCGGCTTGGCGTCCTCCCTTACTCTATATTTAACTCCAGGAGTATGACAAGTGATAAATCGTGGATTCGGCTTGGTGTCCACCATTATGCTATATTTAACTCGGAGACTATGACAAGTGATACTCGTGAGTTCGGCTTGGTGTCCAACATTACTCTATATTTAACTTGGGGAGTATGACAAGTAATAATCATGGGTTTGGCTTGGTGACCTCCATTACTCTATATTTAACTTGGAGAGTATGGCACATGTTACTCGTGGGTTCGGCTGGGTGTCCTCCATTACTCTATATTTAACTCGGGGAGTATCACATATGTTACTCGTGAGTTCGGCTTGGTGTCCTCCATTACCCTATATTTAACTCTGGGAGTATGGCAAGTGATACATCGTGGGTTCAGCTTGATGTCCTTCATTACTTCATATTTAACTCAAGGAGTATGACAAGTGATGCTCGTGGGTTCAGCTTGGTGTCCTCCATTACTCTATATTTAACTCGGGGAGTATCACACATGTTACTCGTGAGTTCGGCTTGGTGTCCTCCATTACCCTATATTTAACTCAGGGAGTATGACAAGTGATACTCGTGGGTTCAGCTTGGTGTCCTCCATTACTCTATATTTAACTCTGGGAGTATGGCAAGTGATACATTGTGGGTTCAGCTTGGTGTCCTTCATTACTTCATATTTAACTCCAGGAGTATGACAAGTGATAAATCGTGGGTTTGGCTTGGTGTCCACCATTATTCTATATTTAACTCGGGAACTATGACAAGTGATACTCATGAGTTCGGCTTGGTGTCCACCATTACTCTATATTTAACTTGGGGACTATGACAACTAATAATCATGGGTTCGGCTTGGTGTCCTCCATTACTCTATATTTAACTCGGGGTGTATCACACATGTTACTCGTGAGCTTGGCTTGGTGTCCACCTTTACTCTATATTTAACTCAGGAGTATGACAAGTGATACTCATGGGTTCAGCTTGGTGTCTTCCATTACTCTATATTTAACTAAGGGAGTATGACACATGTTACTTGTGGGTTCGGCTTGGTGTCCACCATTACTCTATATTTAACTAGGGGAGTATGACAAGTGATACTCGTGGGTTTGGCTTGGTGCCCTCTGTTACTCTATATTTAACTCAGGCAGTATGACAAGTGATACTCGTGGGTTCGGCTTGGTGTCCTCCATTACTCTATATTTAACTTGGGGAGTGTGACAAATGTTACTCATGGGTTCGGCTTGGCGTCCTCCATTACTCTATATTTAACTGTGGGAGTATGGCAAGTGATACATTGTGGGTTCAGCTTGGTGTCCTTCGTTACTTCATATTTAACTCAAGGAGTATGACAAGTTACACTTGTGGGTTCACCTTGGTGTCCTCCATTACTCTATATTTAACTCGGGGAGTATGACACATGTTACTCATGGGTTTGGCTTGGCGTCCTCCATTATTCTATATTTAACTCCAGGAGTATGACAAGTGATAAATCATGGGTTCGGCTTGGTGTCCACCATTATTCTATATTTAACTCGGGGACTATGACAAGTGATACTCGTGAGTTCGGCTTGGTGTCCACCATTACTCTATATTTAACTTGGGGAGTATGACAAGTAATAATCATGGGTTCGGCTTGGTGACCTCCATTACTCTATATTTAACTTGGGGAGTATGGCACATGTTACTCGTGAGTTCGGCTTGGTGTCCTCCATTACTCTATATTTAACTCAGGGAGTATGACAAGTGATACTCGTGGGTTCAGTTGGTGTCCTCCATTACTCTATATTTAACTTGCGGAGCATCACACATGTTACTCATGGGTTCGGCTTGGTGTCCTCCATTACTCTATATTTAACTCAAGGAGTATGACAAGTGTTACTCGTGGGTTCAGCTTGGTGTCCTCCATTACTCTATATTTAACTTGTGGAGTATCACACATGTTACTCGTGGGTTCGGCTTGGTGTCCACTACTACTCTATATTTAACTCGGGGAGTATGACAAGTGATACTCGTGGGTTCGACTTGGTGTCCTCCATTACTCTATATTTAACTCGGGGAGTATCACACATGTTACTCATGAGTTTGGCTTGCTGTCCACCTTTACTCTATATTTAACTCAGGAGTATGACAAGTGATACTCGTGGGTTCAGCTTGGTGTCTTCCATTACTCTATATTTAACTCAGGGAGTATGACACATGTTACTTGTGGGTTCGGCTTGGTGTCCACCATTACTCTATATTTAACTAAGGGAGTATGACAAGTGATACTCGTGGGTTTGGCTTGGTGCCCTCCATTACTCTATATTTAACTCAGGCAGTATGACAAGTGATACTCGTGGGTTCGGCATGGTGTCCTCCATTACTCTATATTTAACTCGGGGAGTATGACACATGTTACTCGTGGGTTCGGCTTGGTGTTCACCATTACTCTATATTTAACTCCAGGAGTATGACAAGTGATAAATCGTGGGTTCGGCTTGGTGTCCACCATTATTCTATATTTAACTCGGGGACTAAGACAAGTGATACTCGTGAGTTCGGCTTGGTGTCCACCATTACTCTATATTTAACTTGGGGAGTATGACAAGTAATAATCATGGGTTTGGCTTGGTGACCTCCATTACTCTTTATTTAACTTGGGGAGTATGGCACATGTTACTCGTGGGTTCGGCTTGGTGTCCTCCATTGCTCTATATTTAACTCGGGGAGTATCACACATGTTACTCGTGAGTTCGGCTTGGTGTCCTCCATTACCCTATATTTAACTCAGGGAGTATGACAAGTGATACTCGTGGGTTCGGCTTGGTGTCCTCCATTACTCTATATTTAACTCGGGGAGTGTGACAAATCTTACTCATGGGTTCGGCTTGGCGTCCTCCATTACTCTATATTTAACTGTGGGAGTATGGCAAGTGATACATTGTGGGTTCAGCTTGGTGTCCTTCGTTACTTCATATTTAACTCAAGGAGTATGACAAGTGATACTCGTGGGTTCGCCTTGGTATCCTCCATTACTCTATATTTAACTCGGGGAGTATGACACATGTTACTCATGGGTTCGGCTTGGCGTCCTCCATTATTCTATATTTAACTCCAGGAGTATGACAAGTGATAAATCATGGGTTCGGCTTGGTGTCCACCATTATTCTATATTTAACTCGGGGACTATGAAAAGTGATACTCGTGAGTTCGGCTTGGTGTCCACCATTACTCTATATTTAACTTGGGGAGTATGACAAGTAATAATCACGGGTTCGGCTTGGTGACCTCCATTACTCTATATTTAACTTGGGGAGTATGGCACATGTTACTCGTGAGTTCGGCTTGGTGTCCTCCATTACTCTATATTTAACTCAAGGAGTATGACAAGTGTTACTCGTGGGTTCAGCTTGGTGTCCTCCATTACTCTATATTTAACTTGTGGAGTATCACACATGTTACTCGTGGGTTCGGCTTGGTGTCCCCTACTACTCTATATTTAACTCGGGGAGTATGACAAGTGATACTCGTGGGTTCGGCATCGTGTCCTCCATTACTCTATATTTAACTCGGGGAGTATGACACATGTTACTCGTGGGTTCGGCTTGGTGTTCACCATTACTCTATATTTAACTCCAGGAGTATGACAAGTGATAAATCGTGCGTTTGGCTTGGTGTCCACCATTATTCTATATTTAACTCGGGGACTAAGACAAGTGATACTCGTGAGTTCGGCTTGGTGTCCACCATTACTCTATATTTAACTTGGGGAGTATGACAAGTAATAATCACGGGTTCGGCTTGGTGACCTCCATTACTCTATATTTAACTTGGGGAGTATGGCACATGTTACTCGTGAGTTCGGCTTGGTGTCCTCCATTACTCTATATTTAACTCAAGGAGTATGACAAGTGTTACTCGTGGGTTCAGCTTGGTGTCCTCCATTACTCTATATTTAACTTGTGGAGTA
Source organism: Ambystoma mexicanum (assembly GCF_040938575.1). Classification (NCBI taxonomy): domain Eukaryota; kingdom Metazoa; phylum Chordata; class Amphibia; order Caudata; family Ambystomatidae; genus Ambystoma; species Ambystoma mexicanum. The sequence continues at coordinate 27,974,049 of NC_090938.1, read as the reverse complement.
TCACACATGTTACTCGTGGGTTCGGCTTGGTGTCCCCTACTACTCTATATTTAACTCGGGGAGTATGACAAGTGATACTCGTGGGTTCGGCATCGTGTCCTCCATTACTCTATATTTAACTCGGGGAGTATGACACATGTTACTCGTGGGTTCGGCTTGGTGTTCACCATTACTCTATATTTAACTCCAGGAGTATGACAAGTGATAAATCGTGCGTTTGGCTTGGTGTCCACCATTATTCTATATTTAACTCGGGGACTAAGACAAGTGATACTCGTGAGTTCGGCTTGGTGTCCACCATTACTCTATATTTAACTTGGGGAGTATGACATGTAATAATCATGGGTTTGGCTTGGTGACCTCCATTACTCTTTATTTAACTTGGGGAGTATGGCACATGTTACTCGTGGGTTCGGCTTGGTGTCCTCCATTGCTCTATATTTAACTCGGGGAGTATCACACATGTTACTCGTGATTTCGGCTTGGTGTCCTCCATTACCCTATATTTAACTCAGGGAGTATGACAAGTGATACTCGTGGGTTCAGCTTGGTGTCCTCCATTACTCTATTTTTAACTTGCGGAGTATCACAAATGTTACTCGTGGGTTCGGCTTGGTGTCCTCCATTACTCTATATTTAACTCAGGGAGTATGACAAGTGATACTCGTGGGTTCAGCTTTGTGTCCTCCATTACTCTATATTTAACTTGCGGAGTATCACACATGTTACTCGTGGGTTCAGCTTGGTGTCCACTACTGCTCTATATTTAACTCGGGGAGTATGACAAGTGATACTCGTGGGTTCGACTTGGTGTCCTCCAATACTCTATATTTGACACAGGGCGTATCACACATGATACTCGTGAGTTCGGCTTGGTGTCCTCCATCACTCTATATTTAACTCAGGGAGTATCACACATGTTACTCGTTAGTTTGGCTTGGTGTCCACCACTACTCTATATTTAACTAGGGGAGTATGGCACATGTTACTCGTGGGTTCGGCTTGGTGACCTCTATTACTCTATATTTAACTCGGGGAGTATGGCACATGTTACTCGTGGGTTTGGCTTGGTGTCCTCCATTACTCTATATTTAACTCGGGGAGTATCACACATGTTACTCGTGAGTTCGGCTTGGTGTACTCCATTACTCTATATTTAACCCGGGAGTATCACACATGTTACTCGTGAGTTCGGCTTGGTGTCCTCCATTACTCTATATTTAACTCAGGGAGTATGACAAGTGATACTCGTGGGTTCAGTTGGTGTCCTCCATTACTCTATATTTAACTTGCGGAGCATCACACATGTTACTCATGGGTTCGGCTTGGTGTCCTCCATTAATCTACATTTAACTCAGCGAGTATGACAAGTGTTACACGTGGGTTCAGCTGGGTGTCCTCCATTACTCTATATTTAACTTGCGGAGTATCACACATGTTACTCGTGGGTTCGGCTTGGTGTCCACTACTACTCTATATTTAACTCGGGGAGTATGACAAGTGATACTCGTGGGTTCGACTTGGTGTCCTCCATTACTCTATATTTAACTCGGGGAGTATCATACATGTTACTCATGAGTTTGGCTTGCTGTCCACCTTTACTCTATATTTAACTCAGGAGTATGAGAAGTGATACTCGTGGGTTCAGCTTGGTGTCTTCCATTACTCTATATTTAACTCAGGGAGTATGACACATGTTACTTGTGGGTTCGGCTTGGTGTCCACCATTACTCTATATTTAACTAAGGGAGTATGACAAGTGATATTCGTGGGTTTGGCTTGGTGCCCTCCATTACTCTATATTTTACTCATGCAGTATGACAAGTGATAATCGTGGGTTCGGCTTGGTGTCCTCCATTTCTCTATATTTAACTCGGGAGTATGACAAATGTTACTCATGGGTTCGGCTTGGCGTCCTCCATTACTCTATATTTAACTCTGGGAGTATGGCAAGTGATACATCGTGGGTTCAGCTTGGTGTCCTTCATTACTTCCTATTTAACTCAAGGAGTATGACAAGTGATACTCGTGGGTTCGGCTTGGTGTCCTCCATTACTCTATATTTAACTCGGGGAGTATGACACATGTTACTCGTGGGTTCGGCTTGGCGTCCTCCATTACTCTATATTTAACTCCAGGAGTATGACAAGTGATAAATCGTGGATTCGGCTTGGTGTCCACCATTATTCTATATTTAACTCGGGGACTATGACAAGTGATACTCGTGAGTTCGGCTTGGTGTCCAACATTACACTATATTTAACTTGGGGAGTATGACAAGTAATAATCATGGGTTTGGCTTGGTGACCTCCATTACTCTATATTTAACTTGGGGAGTATGGCACATGTTACTCGTGGGTTCGGCTGGGTGTCCTCCATTACTCTATATTTAACTCGGGGAGTATCACATATGTTACTCGTGAGTTCGGCTTGGTGTCCTCCATTACCCTATATTTAACTCAGGGAGTATGACAAGTGATACTCGTGGGTTCAGCTTGGTGTCCTCCATTACTCTATATTTAACTCTGGGAGTATGGCAAGTGATACATCGTGGGTTCAGCTTGATGTCCTTCATTACTTCATATTTAACTCAAGGAGTATGACAAGTGATACTCGTGGGTTCAGCTTGGTGTCCTCCATTACTCTATATTTAACTCGGGGAGTATCACACATGTTACTCGTGAGTTCGGCTTGGTGTCCTCCATTACCCTATATTTAACTCAGGGAGTATGACAAGTGATACTCGTGGGTTCAGCTTGGTGTCCTCCATTACTCTATATTTAACTCTGGGAGTATGGCAAGTGATACATCGTGGGTTCAGCTTGATGTCCTTCATTACTTCATATTTAACTCAAGGAGTATGACAAGTGATACTCGTGGGTTCAGCTTGGTGTCCTCCATTACTCTATATTTAACTCGGGGAGTATCACATATGTTACTCGTGAGTTCGGCTTGGTGTCCTCCATTACCCTATATTTAACTCAGGGAGTATGACAAGTGATACTCGTGGGTTCAGCTTGGTGTCCTCCATTACTCTATATTTAACTCTGGGAGTATGGCAAGTGATACATTGTGGGTTCAGCTTGATGTCCTTCATTACTTCATATTTAACTCAAGGAGTATGACAAGTGATACACGTGGGTTCAGCTGGGTGTCCTCCATTACTCTATATTTAACTTGCGGAGTATCACACATGTTACTCGTCGGTTCGGCTTGGTGTCCACTACTACTCTATATTTAACTCGGGGAGTATGACAAGTGATACTCGTGGGTTCGACTTGGTGTCCTCCATTACTCTATATTTAACTCGGGGAGTATCATACATGTTACTCATGAGTTTGGCTTGCTGTCCACCTTTACTCTATATTTAACTCAGGAGTATGAGAAGTGATACTCGTGGGTTCAGCTTGGTGTCTTCCATTACTCTATATTTAAGTCAGGGAGTATGACACATGTTACTTGTGGGTTCGGCTTGGTGTCCACCATTACTCTATATTTAACTAAGGGAGTATGACAAGTGATATTCGTGGGTTTGGCTTGGTGCCCTCCATTACTCTATATTTTACTCATGCAGTATGACAAGTGATAATCGTGGGTTCGGCTTGGTGTCCTCCATTTCTCTATATTTAACTCGGGAGTATGACAAATGTTACTCATGGGTTCGGCTTGGCGTCCTCCATTACTCTATATTTAACTCTGGGAGTATGGCAAGTGATACATCGTGGGTTCAGCTTGGTGTCCTTCATTACTTCCTATTTAACTCAAGGAGTATGAAAAGTGATACTCGTGGGTTCGGCTTGGTGTCCTCCATTACTCTATATTTAACTCGGGGAGTATGACACATGTTACTCGTGGGTTCGGCTTGGCGTCCTCCATTACTCTATATTTAACTCCAGGAGTATAACAAGTGATAAATCGTGGATTCGGCTTGGTGTCCACCATTATTCTATATTTAACTCGGGGACTATGACAAGTGATACTCGTGAGTTCGGCTTGGTGTCCAACATTACACTATATTTAACTTGGGGAGTATGACAAGTAATAATCATGGGTTTGGCTTGGTGACCTCCATTACTCTATATTTAACTTGGGGAGTATGGCACATGTTACTCGTGGGTTCGGCTGGGTGTCCTCCATTACTCTATATTTAACTCGGGGAGTATCACATATGTTACTCGTGAGTTCGGCTTGGTGTCCTCCATTACCCTATATTTAACTCAGGGAGTATGACAAGTGATACTCGTGGGTTCAGCTTGGTGTCCTCCATTACTCTATATTTAACTCTGGGAGTATGGCAAGTGATACATCGTGGGTTCAGCTTGATGTCCTTCATTACTTCATATTTAACTCAAGGAGTATGACAAGTGATACTCGTGGGTTCAGCTTGGTGTCCTCCATTACTCTATATTTAACTCGGGGAGTATCACACATGTTACTCGTGAGTTCGGCTTGTTGTCCTCCATTACCCTATATTTAACTCAGGGAGTATGACAAGTGATACTCGTGGGTTCAGCTTGGTGTCCTCCATTACTCTATATTTAACTCTGGGAGTATGACAAGTGATACTCGTGGGTTCGGCTTGGTGTCCTCCATTACTCTATATTTAACTCGGGGAGTATGACACATGTTACTCGTGGGTTCGGCTTGGCGTCCTCCCTTACTCTATATTTAACTCCAGGAGTATGACAAGTGATAAATCGTGGATTCGGCTTGGTGTCCACCATTATGCTATATTTAACTCGGAGACTATGACAAGTGATACTCGTGAGTTCGGCTTGGTGTCCAACATTACTCTATATTTAACTTGGGGAGTATGACAAGTAATAATCATGGGTTTGGCTTGGTGACCTCCATTACTCTATATTTAACTTGGAGAGTATGGCACATGTTACTCGTGGGTTCGGCTGGGTGTCCTCCATTACTCTATATTTAACTCGGGGAGTATCACATATGTTACTCGTGAGTTCGGCTTGGTGTCCTCCATTACCCTATATTTAACTCTGGGAGTATGGCAAGTGATACATCGTGGGTTCAGCTTGATGTCCTTCATTACTTCATATTTAACTCAAGGAGTATGACAAGTGATGCTCGTGGGTTCAGCTTGGTGTCCTCCATTACTCTATATTTAACTCGGGGAGTATCACACATGTTACTCGTGAGTTCGGCTTGGTGTCCTCCATTACCCTATATTTAACTCAGGGAGTATGACAAGTGATACTCGTGGGTTCAGCTTGGTGTCCTCCATTACTCTATATTTAACTCTGGGAGTATGGCAAGTGATACATTGTGGGTTCAGCTTGGTGTCCTTCATTACTTCATATTTAACTCCAGGAGTATGACAAGTGATAAATCGTGGGTTTGGCTTGGTGTCCACCATTATTCTATATTTAACTCGGGAACTATGACAAGTGATACTCATGAGTTCGGCTTGGTGTCCACCATTACTCTATATTTAACTTGGGGACTATGACAACTAATAATCATGGGTTCGGCTTGGTGTCCTCCATTACTCTATATTTAACTCGGGGTGTATCACACATGTTACTCGTGAGCTTGGCTTGGTGTCCACCTTTACTCTATATTTAACTCAGGAGTATGACAAGTGATACTCATGGGTTCAGCTTGGTGTCTTCCATTACTCTATATTTAACTAAGGGAGTATGACACATGTTACTTGTGGGTTCGGCTTGGTGTCCACCATTACTCTATATTTAACTAGGGGAGTATGACAAGTGATACTCGTGGGTTTGGCTTGGTGCCCTCTGTTACTCTATATTTAACTCAGGCAGTATGACAAGTGATACTCGTGGGTTCGGCTTGGTGTCCTCCATTACTCTATATTTAACTTGGGGAGTGTGACAAATGTTACTCATGGGTTCGGCTTGGCGTCCTCCATTACTCTATATTTAACTGTGGGAGTATGGCAAGTGATACATTGTGGGTTCAGCTTGGTGTCCTTCGTTACTTCATATTTAACTCAAGGAGTATGACAAGTTACACTTGTGGGTTCACCTTGGTGTCCTCCATTACTCTATATTTAACTCGGGGAGTATGACACATGTTACTCATGGGTTTGGCTTGGCGTCCTCCATTATTCTATATTTAACTCCAGGAGTATGACAAGTGATAAATCATGGGTTCGGCTTGGTGTCCACCATTATTCTATATTTAACTCGGGGACTATGACAAGTGATACTCGTGAGTTCGGCTTGGTGTCCACCATTACTCTATATTTAACTTGGGGAGTATGACAAGTAATAATCATGGGTTCGGCTTGGTGACCTCCATTACTCTATATTTAACTTGGGGAGTATGGCACATGTTACTCGTGAGTTCGGCTTGGTGTCCTCCATTACTCTATATTTAACTCAGGGAGTATGACAAGTGATACTCGTGGGTTCAGTTGGTGTCCTCCATTACTCTATATTTAACTTGCGGAGCATCACACATGTTACTCATGGGTTCGGCTTGGTGTCCTCCATTACTCTATATTTAACTCAAGGAGTATGACAAGTGTTACTCGTGGGTTCAGCTTGGTGTCCTCCATTACTCTATATTTAACTTGTGGAGTATCACACATGTTACTCGTGGGTTCGGCTTGGTGTCCACTACTACTCTATATTTAACTCGGGGAGTATGACAAGTGATACTCGTGGGTTCGACTTGGTGTCCTCCATTACTCTATATTTAACTCGGGGAGTATCACACATGTTACTCATGAGTTTGGCTTGCTGTCCACCTTTACTCTATATTTAACTCAGGAGTATGACAAGTGATACTCGTGGGTTCAGCTTGGTGTCTTCCATTACTCTATATTTAACTCAGGGAGTATGACACATGTTACTTGTGGGTTCGGCTTGGTGTCCACCATTACTCTATATTTAACTAAGGGAGTATGACAAGTGATACTCGTGGGTTTGGCTTGGTGCCCTCCATTACTCTATATTTAACTCAGGCAGTATGACAAGTGATACTCGTGGGTTCGGCATGGTGTCCTCCATTACTCTATATTTAACTCGGGGAGTATGACACATGTTACTCGTGGGTTCGGCTTGGTGTTCACCATTACTCTATATTTAACTCCAGGAGTATGACAAGTGATAAATCGTGGGTTCGGCTTGGTGTCCACCATTATTCTATATTTAACTCGGGGACTAAGACAAGTGATACTCGTGAGTTCGGCTTGGTGTCCACCATTACTCTATATTTAACTTGGGGAGTATGACAAGTAATAATCATGGGTTTGGCTTGGTGACCTCCATTACTCTTTATTTAACTTGGGGAGTATGGCACATGTTACTCGTGGGTTCGGCTTGGTGTCCTCCATTGCTCTATATTTAACTCGGGGAGTATCACACATGTTACTCGTGAGTTCGGCTTGGTGTCCTCCATTACCCTATATTTAACTCAGGGAGTATGACAAGTGATACTCGTGGGTTCGGCTTGGTGTCCTCCATTACTCTATATTTAACTCGGGGAGTGTGACAAATCTTACTCATGGGTTCGGCTTGGCGTCCTCCATTACTCTATATTTAACTGTGGGAGTATGGCAAGTGATACATTGTGGGTTCAGCTTGGTGTCCTTCGTTACTTCATATTTAACTCAAGGAGTATGACAAGTGATACTCGTGGGTTCGCCTTGGTATCCTCCATTACTCTATATTTAACTCGGGGAGTATGACACATGTTACTCATGGGTTCGGCTTGGCGTCCTCCATTATTCTATATTTAACTCCAGGAGTATGACAAGTGATAAATCATGGGTTCGGCTTGGTGTCCACCATTATTCTATATTTAACTCGGGGACTATGAAAAGTGATACTCGTGAGTTCGGCTTGGTGTCCACCATTACTCTATATTTAACTTGGGGAGTATGACAAGTAATAATCACGGGTTCGGCTTGGTGACCTCCATTACTCTATATTTAACTTGGGGAGTATGGCACATGTTACTCGTGAGTTCGGCTTGGTGTCCTCCATTACTCTATATTTAACTCAAGGAGTATGACAAGTGTTACTCGTGGGTTCAGCTTGGTGTCCTCCATTACTCTATATTTAACTTGTGGAGTATCACACATGTTACTCGTGGGTTCGGCTTGGTGTCCCCTACTACTCTATATTTAACTCGGGGAGTATGACAAGTGATACTCGTGGGTTCGACTTGGTGTCCTCCATTACTCTATATTTAACTCGGGGAGTATCACACATGTTACTCATGAGTTTGGCTTGCTGTCCACCTTTACTCTATATTTAACTCAGGAGTATGACAAGTGATACTCGTGGGTTCAGCTTGGTGTCTTCCATTACTCTATATTTAACTCAGGGAGTATGACAAGTGATACTCGTGGGTTTGGCTTGGTGCCCTCCATTACTCTATATTTAACTCAGGCAGTATGACAAGTGATACTCGTGGGTTCGGCATCGTGTCCTCCATTACTCTATATTTAACTCGGGGAGTATGACACATGTTACTCGTGGGTTCGGCTTGGTGTTCACCATTACTCTATATTTAACTCCAGGAGTATGACAAGTGATAAATCGTGCGTTTGGCTTGGTGTCCACCATTATTCTATATTTAACTCGGGGACTAAGACAAGTGATACTCGTGAGTTCGGCTTGGTGTCCACCATTACTCTATATTTAACTTGGGGAGTATGACATGTAATAATCATGGGTTTGGCTTGGTGACCTCCATTACTCTTTATTTAACTTGGGGAGTATGGCACATGTTACTCGTGGGTTCGGCTTGGTGTCCTCCATTGCTCTATATTTAACTCGGGGAGTATCACACATGTTACTCGTGATTTCGGCTTGGTGTCCTCCATTACCCTATATTTAACTCAGGGAGTATGACAAGTGATACTCGTGGGTTCAGCTTGGTGTCCTCCATTACTCTATTTTTAACTTGCGGAGTATCACAAATGTTACTCGTGGGTTCGGCTTGGTGTCCTCCATTACTCTATATTTAACTCAGGGAGTATGACAAGTGATACTCGTGGGTTCAGCTTTGTGTCCTCCATTACTCTATATTTAACTTGCGGAGTATCACACATGTTACTCGTGGGTTCAGCTTGGTGTCCACTACTGCTCTATATTTAACTCGGGGAGTATGACAAGTGATACTCGTGGGTTCGACTTGGTGTCCTCCAATACTCTATATTTGACACAGGGCGTATCACACATGATACTCGTGAGTTCGGCTTGGTGTCCTCCATCACTCTATATTTAACTCAGGGAGTATCACACATGTTACTCGTTAGTTTGGCTTGGTGTCCACCACTACTCTATATTTAACTAGGGGAGTATGGCACATGTTACTCGTGGGTTCGGCTTGGTGACCTCTATTACTCTATATTTAACTCGGGGAGTATGGCACATGTTACTCGTGGGTTTGGCTTGGTGTCCTCCATTACTCTATATTTAACTCGGGGAGTATCACACATGTTACTCGTGAGTTCGGCTTGGTGTACTCCATTACTCTATATTTAACCCGGGAGTATCACACATGTTACTCGTGAGTTCGGCTTGGTGTCCTCCATTACTCTATATTTAACTCAGGGAGTATGACAAGTTATACTCGTGGGTTCAGTTGGTGTCCTCCATTACTCTATATTTAACTTGCGGAGCATCACACATGTTACTCATGGGTTCGGCTTGGTGTCCTCCATTAATCTACATTTAACTCAGCGAGTATGACAAGTGTTACACGTGGGTTCAGCTGGGTGTCCTCCATTACTCTATATTTAACTTGCGGAGTATCACACATGTTACTCGTGGGTTCGGCTTGGTGTCCACTACTACTCTATATTTAACTCGGGGAGTATGACAAGTGATACTCGTGGGTTCGACTTGGTGTCCTCCATTACTCTATATTTAACTCGGGGAGTATCATACATGTTACTCATGAGTTTGGCTTGCTGTCCACCTTTACTCTATATTTAACTCAGGAGTATGAGAAGTGATACTCGTGGGTTCAGCTTGGTGTCTTCCATTACTCTATATTTAACTCAGGGAGTATGACACATGTTACTTGTGGGTTCGGCTTGGTGTCCACCATTACTCTATATTTAACTAAGGGAGTATGACAAGTGATATTCGTGGGTTTGGCTTGGTGCCCTCCATTACTCTATATTTTACTCATGCAGTATGACAAGTGATAATCGTGGGTTCGGCTTGGTGTCCTCCATTTCTCTATATTTAACTCGGGAGTATGACAAATGTTACTCATGGGTTCGGCTTGGCGTCCTCCATTACTCTATATTTAACTCTGGGAGTATGGCAAGTGATACATCGTGGGTTCAGCTTGGTGTCCTTCATTACTTCCTATTTAACTCAAGGAGTATGACAAGTGATACTCGTGGGTTCGGCTTGGTGTCCTCCATTACTCTATATTTAACTCGGGGAGTATGACACATGTTACTCGTGGGTTCGGCTTGGCGTCCTCCATTACTCTATATTTAACTCCAGGAGTATGACAAGTGATAAATCGTGGATTCGGCTTGGTGTCCACCATTATTCTATATTTAACTCGGGGACTATGACAAGTGATACTCGTGAGTTCGGCTTGGTGTCCAACATTACACTATATTTAACTTGGGGAGTATGACAAGTAATAATCATGGGTTTGGCTTGGTGACCTCCATTACTCTATATTTAACTTGGGGAGTATGGCACATGTTACTCGTGGGTTCGGCTGGGTGTCCTCCATTACTCTATATTTAACTCGGGGAGTATCACATATGTTACTCGTGAGTTCGGCTTGGTGTCCTCCATTACCCTATATTTAACTCAGGGAGTATGACAAGTGATACTCGTGGGTTCAGCTTGGTGTCCTCCATTACTCTATATTTAACTCTGGGAGTATGGCAAGTGATACATCGTGGGTTCAGCTTGATGTCCTTCATTACTTCATATTTAACTCAAGGAGTATGACAAGTGATACTCGTGGGTTCAGCTTGGTGTCCTCCATTACTCTATATTTAACTCGGGGAGTATCACACATGTTACTCGTGAGTTCGGCTTGGTGTCCTCCATTACCCTATATTTAACTCAGGGAGTATGACAAGTGATACTCGTGGGTTCAGCTTGGTGTCCTCCATTACTCTATATTTAACTCTGGGAGTATGGCAAGTGATACATCGTGGGTTCAGCTTGATGTCCTTCATTACTTCATATTTAACTCAAGGAGTATGACAAGTGATACTCGTGGGTTCAGCTTGGTGTCCTCCATTACTCTATATTTAACTCGGGGAGTATCACATATGTTACTCGTGAGTTCGGCTTGGTGTCCTCCATTACCCTATATTTAACTCAGGGAGTATGACAAGTGATACTCGTGGGTTCAGCTTGGTGTCCTCCATTACTCTATATTTAACTCTGGGAGTATGGCAAGTGATACATTGTGGGTTCAGCTTGATGTCCTTCATTACTTCATATTTAACTCAAGGAGTATGACAAGTGATACTCGTGGGTTCAGCTTGGTGTCCTCCATTACTCTATATTTAACTTGCGGAGCATCACACATGTTACTCATGGGTTCGGCTTGGTGTCCTCCATTACTCTACATTTAACTCAGCGAGTATGACAAGTGTTACACGTGGGTTCAGCTGGGTGTCCTCCATTACTCTATATTTAACTTGCGGAGTATCACACATGTTACTCGTCGGTTCGGCTTGGTGTCCACTACTACTCTATATTTAACTCGGGGAGTATGACAAGTGATACTCGTGGGTTCGACTTGGTGTCCTCCATTACTCTATATTTAACTCGGGGAGTATCATACATGTTACTCATGAGTTTGGCTTGCTGTCCACCTTTACTCTATATTTAACTCAGGAGTATGAGAAGTGATACTCGTGGGTTCAGCTTGGTGTCTTCCATTACTCTATATTTAAGTCAGGGAGTATGACACATGTTACTTGTGGGTTCGGCTTGGTGTCCACCATTACTCTATATTTAACTAAGGGAGTATGACAAGTGATATTCGTGGGTTTGGCTTGGTGCCCTCCATTACTCTATATTTTACTCATGCAGTATGACAAGTGATAATCGTGGGTTCGGCTTGGTGTCCTCCATTTCTCTATATTTAACTCGGGAGTATGACAAATGTTACTCATGGGTTCGGCTTGGCGTCCTCCATTACTCTATATTTAACTCTGGGAGTATGGCAAGTGATACATCGTGGGTTCAGCTTGGTGTCCTTCATTACTTCCTATTTAACTCAAGGAGTATGAAAAGTGATACTCGTGGGTTCGGCTTGGTGTCCTCCATTACTCTATATTTAACTCGGGGAGTATGACACATGTTACTCGTGGGTTCGGCTTGGCGTCCTCCATTACTCTATATTTAACTCCAGGAGTATAACAAGTGATAAATCGTGGATTCGGCTTGGTGTCCACCATTATTCTATATTTAACTCGGGGACTATGACAAGTGATACTCGTGAGTTCGGCTTGGTGTCCAACATTACACTATATTTAACTTGGGGAGTATGACAAGTAATAATCATGGGTTTGGCTTGGTGACCTCCATTACTCTATATTTAACTTGGGGAGTATGGCACATGTTACTCGTGGGTTCGGCTGGGTGTCCTCCATTACTCTATATTTAACTCGGGGAGTATCACATATGTTACTCGTGAGTTCGGCTTGGTGTCCTCCATTACCCTATATTTAACTCAGGGAGTATGACAAGTGATACTCGTGGGTTCAGCTTGGTGTCCTCCATTACTCTATATTTAACTCTGGGAGTATGGCAAGTGATACATCGTGGGTTCAGCTTGATGTCCTTCATTACTTCATATTTAACTCAAGGAGTATGACAAGTGATACTCGTGGGTTCAGCTTGGTGTCCTCCATTACTCTATATTTAACTCGGGGAGTATCACACATGTTACTCGTGAGTTCGGCTTGTTGTCCTCCATTACCCTATATTTAACTCAGGGAGTATGACAAGTGATACTCGTGGGTTCAGCTTGGTGTCCTCCATTACTCTATATTTAACTCTGGGAGTATGACAAGTGATACTCGTGGGTTCGGCTTGGTGTCCTCCATTACTCTATATTTAACTCGGGGAGTATGACACATGTTACTCGTGGGTTCGGCTTGGCGTCCTCCCTTACTCTATATTTAACTCCAGGAGTATGACAAGTGATAAATCGTGGATTCGGCTTGGTGTCCACCATTATGCTATATTTAACTCGGAGACTATGACAAGTGATACTCGTGAGTTCGGCTTGGTGTCCAACATTACTCTATATTTAACTTGGGGAGTATGACAAGTAATAATCATGGGTTTGGCTTGGTGACCTCCATTACTCTATATTTAACTTGGAGAGTATGGCACATGTTACTCGTGGGTTCGGCTGGGTGTCCTCCATTACTCTATATTTAACTCGGGGAGTATCACATATGTTACTCGTGAGTTCGGCTTGGTGTCCTCCATTACCCTATATTTAACTCTGGGAGTATGGCAAGTGATACATCGTGGGTTCAGCTTGATGTCCTTCATTACTTCATATTTAACTCAAGGAGTATGACAAGTGATGCTCGTGGGTTCAGCTTGGTGTCCTCCATTACTCTATATTTAACTCGGGGAGTATCACACATGTTACTCGTGAGTTCGGCTTGGTGTCCTCCATTACCCTATATTTAACTCAGGGAGTATGACAAGTGATACTCGTGGGTTCAGCTTGGTGTCCTCCATTACTCTATATTTAACTCTGGGAGTATGGCAAGTGATACATTGTGGGTTCAGCTTGGTGTCCTTCATTACTTCATATTTAACTCCAGGAGTATGACAAGTGATAAATCGTGGGTTTGGCTTGGTGTCCACCATTATTCTATATTTAACTCGGGAACTATGACAAGTGATACTCATGAGTTCGGCTTGGTGTCCACCATTACTCTATATTTAACTTGGGGACTATGACAACTAATAATCATGGGTTCGGCTTGGTGTCCTCCATTACTCTATATTTAACTCGGGGTGTATCACACATGTTACTCGTGAGCTTGGCTTGGTGTCCACCTTTACTCTATATTTAACTCAGGAGTATGACAAGTGATACTCATGGGTTCAGCTTGGTGTCTTCCATTACTCTATATTTAACTAAGGGAGTATGACACATGTTACTTGTGGGTTCGGCTTGGTGTCCACCATTACTCTATATTTAACTAGGGGAGTATGACAAGTGATACTCGTGGGTTTGGCTTGGTGCCCTCTGTTACTCTATATTTAACTCAGGCAGTATGACAAGTGATACTCGTGGGTTCGGCTTGGTGTCCTCCATTACTCTATATTTAACTTGGGGAGTGTGACAAATGTTACTCATGGGTTCGGCTTGGCGTCCTCCATTACTCTATATTTAACTGTGGGAGTATGGCAAGTGATACATTGTGGGTTCAGCTTGGTGTCCTTCGTTACTTCATATTTAACTCAAGGAGTATGACAAGTTACACTTGTGGGTTCACCTTGGTGTCCTCCATTACTCTATATTTAACTCGGGGAGTATGACACATGTTACTCATGGGTTTGGCTTGGCGTCCTCCATTATTCTATATTTAACTCCAGGAGTATGACAAGTGATAAATCATGGGTTCGGCTTGGTGTCCACCATTATTCTATATTTAACTCGGGGACTATGACAAGTGATACTCGTGAGTTCGGCTTGGTGTCCACCATTACTCTATATTTAACTTGGGGAGTATGACAAGTAATAATCATGGGTTCGGCTTGGTGACCTCCATTACTCTATATTTAACTTGGGGAGTATGGCACATGTTACTCGTGAGTTCGGCTTGGTGTCCTCCATTACTCTATATTTAACTCAGGGAGTATGACAAGTGATACTCGTGGGTTCAGTTGGTGTCCTCCATTACTCTATATTTAACTTGCGGAGCATCACACATGTTACTCATGGGTTCGGCTTGGTGTCCTCCATTACTCTATATTTAACTCAAGGAGTATGACAAGTGTTACTCGTGGGTTCAGCTTGGTGTCCTCCATTACTCTATATTTAACTTGTGGAGTATCACACATGTTACTCGTGGGTTCGGCTTGGTGTCCACTACTACTCTATATTTAACTCGGGGAGTATGACAAGTGATACTCGTGGGTTCGACTTGGTGTCCTCCATTACTCTATATTTAACTCGGGGAGTATCACACATGTTACTCATGAGTTTGGCTTGCTGTCCACCTTTACTCTATATTTAACTCAGGAGTATGACAAGTGATACTCGTGGGTTCAGCTTGGTGTCTTCCATTACTCTATATTTAACTCAGGGAGTATGACACATGTTACTTGTGGGTTCGGCTTGGTGTCCACCATTACTCTATATTTAACTAAGGGAGTATGACAAGTGATACTCGTGGGTTTGGCTTGGTGCCCTCCATTACTCTATATTTAACTCAGGCAGTATGACAAGTGATACTCGTGGGTTCGGCATGGTGTCCTCCATTACTCTATATTTAACTCGGGGAGTATGACACATGTTACTCGTGGGTTCGGCTTGGTGTTCACCATTACTCTATATTTAACTCCAGGAGTATGACAAGTGATAAATCGTGGGTTCGGCTTGGTGTCCACCATTATTCTATATTTAACTCGGGGACTAAGACAAGTGATACTCGTGAGTTCGGCTTGGTGTCCACCATTACTCTATATTTAACTTGGGGAGTATGACAAGTAATAATCATGGGTTTGGCTTGGTGACCTCCATTACTCTTTATTTAACTTGGGGAGTATGGCACATGTTACTCGTGGGTTCGGCTTGGTGTCCTCCATTGCTCTATATTTAACTCGGGGAGTATCACACATGTTACTCGTGAGTTCGGCTTGGTGTCCTCCATTACCCTATATTTAACTCAGGGAGTATGACAAGTGATACTCGTGGGTTCAGCTTGGTGTCCTCCATTACTCTATATTTAACTCTGGGAGTATGGCAAGTGATACATCGTGGGTTCAGTTGGTGTCCTCCATTACTCTATATTTAACTCGGGGAGTATCACATATGTTACTCGTGAGTTCGGCTTGGTGTCCTCCATTACCCTATATTTAACTCAGGGAGTATGACAAGTTATACTCGTGGGTTCAGCTTGGTGTCCTCCATTACTCTAAATTTAACTCTGGGAGTATGGCAAGTGATACATTGTGGGTTCAGCTTAATGTCCTTCATTACTTCATATTTAACTCAAGGAGTATGACAAGTGATACTCGTGGGTTCAGCTTGGTGTCCTCCATTACTCTATATTTAACTCGGGGAGTATCACACATGTTACTCGTGAGTTCGGCTTGGTGTCCTCCATTACCCTATATTTAACTCAGGGAGTATGACAAGTGATACTCGTGGGTTCAGCTTGGTGTCCTCCATTACTCTATATTTAACTCTGGGAGTATGACAAGTGATACTCGTGGGTTCGGCTTGGTGTCCTCCATTACTCTATATTTAACTCGGGGAGTATGACACATGTTACTCGTGGGTTCGGCTTGGCGTCCTCCATTACTCTATATTTAACTCCAGGAGTATGACAAGTGATAAATCATGGATTCGGCTTGGTGTCCACCATTATGCTATATTTAACTCGGGGACTATGACAAGTGATACTCGTGAGTTCGGCTTGGTGTCCAACATTACTCTATATTTAACTTGGGGAGTATGACAAGTAATAATAATGGGTTTGGCTTGGTGACCTCCATTACTCTATATTTAACTTGGGGAGTATGGCACATGTTACTCGTGGGTTCGGCTGGGTGTCCTCCATTACTCTATATTTAACTCGGGGAGTATCACATATGTTACTCGTGAGTTCGGCTTGGTGTCCTCCATTACTCTATATTTAACTCTGGGAGTATGGCAAGTGATACATTGTGGGTTCAGCTTGGTGTCCTTCGTTACTTCATATTTAACTCAAGGAGTATGACAAGTGATACTCGTGGGTTCGCCTTGGTGTCCTCCATTACTCTATATTTAACTCGGGGAGTATGACACATGTTACTCATGGGTTCGGCTTGGCGTCCTCCATTATTCTATATTTAACTCCAGGAGTATGACAAGTGATAAATCATGGGTTCGGCTTGGTGTCCACCATTATTCTATATTTAACTCGGGGACTATGACAAGTGATACTCGTGAGTTCGGCTTGGTGTCCACCATTACTCTATATTTAACTTGGGGAGTATGACAAGTAATAATCATGGGTTCGGCTTGGTGACCTCCATTACTCTATATTTAACTTGGGGAGTATGGCACATGTTACTCGTGAGTTCGGCTTGGTGTCCTTCATTACTCTATATTTAACTTGCGGAGCATCACACATGTTACTCCTGGGTTCGGCTTGGTGTCCTCCATTACTCTATATTTAACTCAAGGAGTATGACAAGTGTTACTCGTGGGTTCAGCTTGGTGTCCTCCATTACTCTATATTTAACTTGTGGAGTATCACACATGTTACTCGTGGGTTCGGCTTGGTGTCCACTACTACTCTATATTTAACTCGGGGAGTATGACAAGTGATACTCGTGGGTTCGACTTGGTGTCCTCCATTACTCTATATTTAACTCGGGGAGTATCACACATGTTACTCATGAGTTTGGCTTGCTGTCCACCTTTACTCTATATTTAACTCAGGAGTATGACAAGTGATACTCGTGGGTTCAGCTTGGTGTCTTCCATTACTCTATATTTAACTCAGGGAGTATGGCACATGTTACTTGTGGGTTCGGCTTGGTTTCCACCATTACTCTATATTTAACTAAGGGAGTATGACAAGTGATACTCGTGGGTTTGGCTTGGTGCCCTCCATTACTCTATATTTAACTCAGGCAGTATGACAAGTGATACTCGTGGGTTCGGCATGGTGTCCTCCATTACTCTATATTTAACTCGGGGAGTATGACACATGTTACTCATGGGTTCGGCTTGGTGTTCACCATTACTCTATATTTAACTCCAGGAGTATGACAAGTGATAAATCGTGGGTTCGGCTTGGTGTCCACCATTATTCTATATTTAACTCGGGGACTAAGACAAGTGATACTCGTGAGTTCGGCTTGGTGTCCACCATTACTCTATATTTAACTTGGGGAGTATGACAAGTAATAATCATGGGTTTGGCTTGGTGACCTCCATTACTCTTTATTTAACTTGGGGAGTATGGCACATGTTACTCGTGGGTTCGGCTTGGTGTCCTCCATTGCTCTATATTTAACTCGGGGAGTATCACACATGTTACTCGTGAGTTCGGCTTGGTGTCCTCCATTACCCTATATTTAACTTGGGGAGTATGACAAGTAATAATCATGGGTTTGGCTTGGTGTCCTCCATTACTCTATTTTTAACTTGCGGAGTATCACAAATGTTACTTGTGGGTTCGGCTTGGTGTCCTCCATTACTCTATATTTAACTCAGGGAGTATGACAAGTGATACTCGTGGGTTCAGCTTGGTGTCCTCCATTACTCTATATTTAACTTGGGGAGTATGACAAGTAATAATCATGGGTTTGGCTTGGTGTCCTCCATTACTCTATTTTTAACTTGCGGAGTATCACAAATGTTACTTGTGGGTTCGGCTTGGTGTCCTCCATTACTCTATATTTAACTCAGGGAGTATGACAAGTGATACTCGTGGGTTCAGCTTGGTGTCCTCCATTACTCTATATTTAACTTGCGGAGTATCACACATGTTACTCGTGGGTTCAGCTTGGTGTCCACTACTGCTCTATATTTAACTCGGGGAGTATGACAAGTGATACTCGTGGGTTCGACTTGGTGTCCTCCATTACTCTATATTTGACACAGGGCGTATCACACATGATACTCGTGAGTTCGGCTTGGTGTCCTCCATCACTCTATATTTAACTCAGGGAGTATCACACATGTTACTCGTGAGTTTGGCTTGGTGTCCACCACTACTCTATATTTAACTAGGGGAGTATGGCACATGTTACTCGTGGGTTCGGCTTGGTGACCTCTATTACTCTATATTTAACTTGGGGAGTATGGCACATGTTACTCGTGGGTTTGGCTATGTGTCCTCCATTACTCTATATTTAACTCGGGGAGTATCACAAATGTTACTCATGAGTTCGGCTTGGTGTCCTCCATTACTCTATATTTAACTCGGGAGTATCACACATGTTACTCGTGAGTTCGGCTTGGTGTCCTCCATTACTCTATATTTAACTCAGGGAGTATGACAAGTGATACTCGTGGGTTCAGTTGGTGTCCTCCATTACTCTATATTTAACTTGCGGAGCATCACACATGTTACTCATGGGTTCGGCTTGGTGTCCTCCATTACTCTACATTTAACTCAGCGAGTATGACAAGTGTTACACGTGGGTTCAGCTGGGTGTCCTCCATTACTCTATATTTAACTTGCGGAGTATCACACATGTTACTCGTGGGTTCGGCTTGGTGTCCACTACTACTCTATATTTAACTCGGGGAGTATGACAAGTGATACTCGTGGGTTCGACTTGGTGTCCTCCATTACTCTATATTTAACTCGGGGAGTATCATACATGTTACTCATGAGTTTGGCTTGCTGTCCACCTTTACTCTATATTTAACTCAGGAGCATGAGAAGTGATACTCGTGGGTTCAGCTTGGTGTCTTCCATTACTCTATATTTAACTCAGGGAGTATGACACATGTTACTTGTGGGTTCGGCTTGGTGTCCACCATTACTCTATATTTAACTAAGGGAGTATGACAAGTGATATTCGTGGGTTCGACTTGGTGTCCTCCATTACTCTATATTTAACTCGGGGAGTATCATACATGTTACTCATGAGTTTGGCTTGCTGTCCACCTTTACTCTATATTTAACTCAGGAGTATGAGAAGTGATACTCGTGGGTTCAGCTTGGTGTCCTCCATTACTCTATATTTAACTCGCGGAGTATCACACATGTTACTCGTGAGTTCGGCTTGGTGTCCTCCATTACCCTATATTTAACTCAGGGAGTATGACAAGTGATACTCGTGGGTTCAGCTTGGTGTCCTCCATTACTCTATATTTAACTCTGGGAGTATGGCAAGTGATACATTGTGGGTTCAGCTTGGTGTCCTTCATTACTTCATATTTAACTCCAGGAGTATGACAAGTGATAAATCGTGGGTTTGGCTTGGTGTCCACCATTATTCTATATTTAACTCGGGGACTATGACAAGTGATACTCGTGAGTTCGGCTTGGTGTCCACCATTACTCTATATTTAACTTGGGGACTATGACAAGTAATAATCAGGGTTCGGCTTGGTGTCCTCCATTACTCTATATTTAACTCGGGGTGTATCACACATGTTACTCGTGAGCTTGGCTTGGTGTCCACCTTTACTCTATATTTAACTCAGGAGTATGACAAGTGATACTCATGGGTTCAGCTTGGTGTCTTCCATTACTCTATATTTAACTAAGGGAGTATGACACACGTTACTTGTGGGTTCGGCTTGGTGTCCACCATTACTCTATATTTAACTAGGGGAGTATGACAAGTGATACTCGTGGGTTTGGCTTGGTGCCCTCTGTTACTCTATATTTAACTCAGGCAGTATGACAAGTGATACTCGTGGGTCCGGCTTGGTGTCCTCCATTACTCTATATTTAACTCGGGGAGTGTGACAAATGTTACTCATGGGTTCGGCTTGGCGTCCTCCATTACTCTATATTTAACTGTGGGAGTATGGCAAGTGATACATTGTGGGTTCAGCTTGGTGTCCTTCGTTACTTCATATTTAACTCAAGGAGTATGACAAGTTATACTCGTGGGTTCACCTTGGTGTCCTCCATTACTCTATATTTAACTCGGGGAGTATGACACATGTTACTCATGGGTTCGGCTTGGCGTCCTCCATTATTCTATATTTAACTCCAGGAGTATGACAAGTGATAAATCATGGGTTCGGCTTGGTGTCCACCATTATTCTATATTTAACTCGGGGACTATGACAAGTGATACTCGTGAGTTCGGCTTGGTGTCCACCATTACTCTATATTTAACTTGGGGAGTATGACAAGTAATAATCATGGGTTCGGCTTGGTGACCTCCATTACTCTATATTTAACTTGGGGAGTATGGCACATGTTACTCGTGAGTTCGGCTTGGTGTCCTCCATTACTCTATATTTAACTCAGGGAGTATGACAAGT
The DNA here is from genome assembly GCF_040938575.1 of Ambystoma mexicanum. Classification (NCBI taxonomy): domain Eukaryota; kingdom Metazoa; phylum Chordata; class Amphibia; order Caudata; family Ambystomatidae; genus Ambystoma; species Ambystoma mexicanum. The sequence continues at coordinate 27,952,899 of NC_090938.1, read as the reverse complement.
GATACATCGTGGGTTCAGCTTGATGTCCTTCATTACTTCATATTTAACTCAAGGAGTATGACAAGTGATACTCGTGGGTTCAGCTTGGTGTCCTCGTTTACTCTATATTTAACTGGGGGAGTATCACATATGTTACTCGTGAGTTCGGCTTGGTGTCCTCCATTACCCTATATTTAACTCAGGGAGTATGACAAGTGATACTCGTGGGTTCAGCTTGGTGTCCTCCATTACTCTATATTTAACTCTGGGAGTATGGCAAGTGATACATTGTGGGTTCAGCTTGATGTCCTTCATTACTTCATATTTAACTCAAGGAGTATGACAAGTGATACTCGTGGGTTCAGCTTGGTGTCCTCCATTACTCTATATTTAACTCGGGGAGTATCACACATGTTACTCGTGAGTTCGGCTTGGTGTCCTCCATTACCCTATATTTAACTCAGGGAGTATGACAAGTGATACTCGTGGGTTCAGCTCTGTGTCCTCCATTACTCTATATTTAACTCTGGGAGTATGACAAGTGATACTCGTGGGTTCGGCTTGGTGTCCTCCATTACTCTATATTTAACTCGGGGAGTATGACACATGTTACTCGTGGGTTCGGCTTGGCGTCCTCCATTACTCTATATTTAACTCCAGGAGTATGACAAGTGATAAATTGTGGATTCGGCTTGGTGTCCACCATTATGCTATATTTAACTCGGAGACTATGACAAGTGATACTCGTGAGTTCGGCTTGGTGTCCAACATTACTCTATATTTAACTTGGGGAGTATGACAAGTAATAATCATGGGTTTGGCTTGGTGACCTCCATTACTCTATATTTAACTTGGGGAGTATGGCACATGTTACTCGTGGGTTCGGCTGGGTGTCCTCCATTACTCTATATTTAACTCGGGGAGTATCACATATGTTACTCGTGAGTTCGGCTTGGTGTCCTCCATTACCCTATATTTAACTCAGGGAGTATGACAAGTGATACTCGTGGGTTCAGCTTGGTGTCCTCCATTACTCTATATTTAACTCTGGGAGTATGGCAAGTGATACATCGTGGGTTCAGCTTGATGTCCTTCATTACTTCATATTTAACTCAAGGAGTATGACAAGTGATGCTCGTGGGTTCAGCTTGGTGTCCTCCATTACTCTATATTTAACTCGGGGAGTATCACACATGTTACTCGTGAGTTCGGCTTGGTGTCCTCCATTACCCTATATTTAACTCAGGGAGTATGACAAGTGATACTCGTGGGTTCAGCTTGGTGTCCTCCATTACTCTATATTTAACTCTGGGAGTATGGCAAGTGATACATTGTGGGTTCAGCTTGGTGTCCTTCATTACTTCATATTTAACTCCAGGAGTATGACAAGTGATAAATCGTGGGTTCGGCTTGGTGTCCACCATTATTCTATATTTAACTCGGGGACTAAGACAAGTGATACTCGTGAGTTCGGCTTGGTGTCCACCATTACTCTATATTTAACTTGGGGACTATGACAAGTAATAATCATGGGTTCGGCTTGGTGTCCTCCATTACTCTATATTTAACTCGGGGTGTATCACACATGTTACTCGTGAGCTTGGCTTGGTGTCCACCTTTACTCTATATTTAACTCAGAAGTATGACAAGTGATACTCATGGGTTCAGCTTGGTGTCTTCCATTACTCTATATTTAACTAAGGGAGTATGACACATGTTACTTGTGGGTTCGGCTTGGTGTCCACCATTACTCTATATTTAACTAGGGGAGTATGACAAGTGATACTGGTGGGTTTGGCTTGGTGCCCTCTGTTACTCTATATTTAACTCAGGCAGTATGACAAGTGATACTCGTGGGTTCGGCTTGGTGTCCTCCATTACTCTATATTTAACTCGGGGAGTGTGACAAATGTTACTCATGGGTTCGGCTTGGCATCCTCCATTACTCTATATTTAACTGTGGGAGTATGGCAAGTGATACATTGTGGGTTCAGCTTGGTGTCCTTCGTTACTTCATATTTAACTCAAGGAGTATGACAAGTTATACTCGTGGGTTCACCTTGGTGTCCTCCATTACTCTATATTTAACTCGGGGAGTATGACACATGTTACTCATGGGTTTGGCTTGGCGTCCTCCATTATTCTATATTTAACTCCAGGAGTATGACAAGTGATAAATCATGGGTTCGGCTTGGTGTCCACCATTATTCTATATTTAACTCGGGGACTATGACAAGTGATACTCGTGAGTTCGGCTTGGTGTCCACCATTACTCTATATTTAACTTGGGGAGTATGACAAGTAATAATCATGGGTTCGGCTTGGTGACCTCCATTACTCTATATTTAACTTGGGGAGTATGGCACATGTTACTTGTGAGTTCGGCTTGGTGTCCTCCATTACTCTATATTTAACTCAGGGAGTATGACAAGTGATACTCGTGGGTTCAGTTGGTGTCCTCCATTACTCTATATTTAACTTGCGGAGCATCACACATGTTACTCATGGGTTCGGCTTGGTGTCCTCCATTACTGTATATTTAACTCAAGGAGTATGACAAGTGTTACTCGTGGGTTCAGCTTGGTGTCCTCCATTACTCTATATTTAACTTGTGGAGTATCACACATGTTACTCGTGGGTTCGGCTTGGTGTCCACTACTACTCTATATTTAACTCGGGGAGTATGACAAGTGATACTCGTGGGTTCGACTTGGTGTCCTCCATTACTCTATATTTAACTCGGGGAGTATCACACATGTTACTCATGAGTTTGGCTTGCTGTCCACCTTTACTCTATATTTAACTCAGGAGTATGACAAGTGATACTCGTGGGTTCAGCTTGGTGTCTTCCATTACTCTATATTTAACTCAGGGAGTATGACACATGTTACTTGTGGGTTCGGCTTGGTGTCCACCATTACTCTATATTTAACTAAGGGAGTATGACAAGTGATACTCGTGGGTTTGGCTTGGTGCCCTCCATTACTCTATATTTAACTCAGGCAGTATGACAAGTGATACTCGTGGGTTCGGCATGGTGTCCTCCATTACTCTATATTTAACTCGGGGAGTATGACACATGTTACTCGTGGGTTCGGCTTGGTGTTCACCATTACTCTATATTTAACTCAGGGAGTATGACAAGTGATACTCGTGGGTTCAGTTGGTGTCCTCCATTACTCTATATTTAACTTGCGGAGCATCACACATGTTACTCATGGGTTCGGCTTGGTGTCCTCCATTACTCTATATTTAACTCAAGGAGTATGACAAGTGTTACTCGTGGGTTCAGCTTGGTGTCCTCCATTACTCTATATTTAACTTGTGGAGTATCACACATGTTACTCGTGGGTTCGGCTTGGTGTCCACTACTACTCTATATTTAACTCGGGGAGTATGACAAGTGATACTCGTGGGTTCGACTTGGTGTCCTCCATTACTCTATATTTAACTCGGGGAGTATCACACATGTTACTCATGAGTTTGGCTTGCTGTCCACCTTTACTCTATATTTAACTCAGGAGTATGACAAGTGATACTCGTGGGTTCAGCTTGGTGTCTTCCATTACTCTATATTTAACTCAGGGAGTATGACACATGTTACTTGTGGGTTCGGCTTGGTGTCCACCATTACTCTATATTTAACTAAGGGAGTATGACAAGTGATACTCGTGGGTTTGGCTTGGTGCCCTCCATTACTCTATATTTAACTCAGGCAGTATGACAAGTGATACTCGTGGGTTCGGCATGGTGTCCTCCATTACTCTATATTTAACTCGGGGAGTATGACACATGTTACTCGTGGGTTCGGCTTGGTGTTCACCATTACTCTATATTTAACTCCAGGAGTATGACAAGTGATAAATCGTGGGTTCGGCTTGGTGTCCACCATTATTCTATATTTAACTCGGGGACTAAGACAAGTGATACTCGTGAGTTCGGCTTGGTGTCCACCATTACTCTATATTTAACTTGGGGAGTATGACAAGTAATAATCATGGGTTTGGCTTGGTGACCTCCATTACTCTTTATTTAACTTGGGGAGTATGGCACATGTTACTCGTGGGTTCGGCTTGGTGTCCTCCATTGCTCTATATTTAACTCGGGGAGTATCACACATGTTACTCGTGAGTTCGGCTTGGTGTCCTCCATTACCCTATATTTAACTCAGGGAGTATGACAAGTGATACTCGTGGGTTCAGCTTGGTGTCCTCCATTACTCTATATTTAACTCTGGGAGTATGGCAAGTGATACATCGTGGGTTCAGTTGGTGTCCTCCATTACTCTATATTTAACTCGGGGAGTATCACATATGTTACTCGTGAGTTCGGCTTGGTGTCCTCCATTACCCTATATTTAACTCAGGGAGTATGACAAGTGATACTCGTGGGTTCAGCTTGGTGTCCTCCATTACTCTAAATTTAACTCTGGGAGTATGGCAAGTGATACATTGTGGGTTCAGCTTAATGTCCTTCATTACTTCATATTTAACTCAAGGAGTATGACAAGTGATACTCGTGGGTTCAGCTTGGTGTCCTCCATTACTCTATATTTAACTCGGGGAGTATCACACATGTTACTCGTGAGTTCGGCTTGGTGTCCTCCATTACCCTATATTTAACTCAGGGAGTATGACAAGTGATACTCGTGGGTTCAGCTTGGTGTCCTCCATTACTCTATATTTAACTCTGGGAGTATGACAAGTGATACTCGTGGGTTCGGCTTGGTGTCCTCCATTACTCTATATTTAACTCGGGGAGTATGACACATGTTACTCGTGGGTTCGGCTTGGCGTCCTCCATTACTCTATATTTAACTCCAGGAGTATGACAAGTGATAAATCATGGATTCGGCTTGGTGTCCACCATTATGCTATATTTAACTCGGGGACTATGACAAGTGATACTCGTGAGTTCGGCTTGGTGTCCAACATTACTCTATATTTAACTTGGGGAGTATGACAAGTAATAATAATGGGTTTGGCTTGGTGACCTCCATTACTCTATATTTAACTTGGGGAGTATGGCACATGTTACTCGTGGGTTCGGCTGGGTGTCCTCCATTACTCTATATTTAACTCGGGGAGTATCACATATGTTACTCGTGAGTTCGGCTTGGTGTCCTCCATTACTCTATATTTAACTCTGGGAGTATGGCAAGTGATACATTGTGGGTTCAGCTTGGTGTCCTTCGTTACTTCATATTTAACTCAAGGAGTATGACAAGTGATACTCGTGGGTTCGCCTTGGTGTCCTCCATTACTCTATATTTAACTCGGGGAGTATGACACATGTTACTCATGGGTTCGGCTTGGCGTCCTCCATTATTCTATATTTAACTCCAGGAGTATGACAAGTGATAAATCATGGGTTCGGCTTGGTGTCCACCATTATTCTATATTTAACTCGGGGACTATGACAAGTGATACTCGTGAGTTCGGCTTGGTGTCCACCATTACTCTATATTTAACTTGGGGAGTATGACAAGTAATAATCATGGGTTCGGCTTGGTGACCTCCATTACTCTATATTTAACTTGGGGAGTATGGCACATGTTACTCGTGAGTTCGGCTTGGTGTCCTTCATTACTCTATATTTAACTTGCGGAGCATCACACATGTTACTCCTGGGTTCGGCTTGGTGTCCTCCATTACTCTATATTTAACTCAAGGAGTATGACAAGTGTTACTCGTGGGTTCAGCTTGGTGTCCTCCATTACTCTATATTTAACTTGTGGAGTATCACACATGTTACTCGTGGGTTCGGCTTGGTGTCCACTACTACTCTATATTTAACTCGGGGAGTATGACAAGTGATACTCGTGGGTTCGACTTGGTGTCCTCCATTACTCTATATTTAACTCGGGGAGTATCACACATGTTACTCATGAGTTTGGCTTGCTGTCCACCTTTACTCTATATTTAACTCAGGAGTATGACAAGTGATACTCGTGGGTTCAGCTTGGTGTCTTCCATTACTCTATATTTAACTCAGGGAGTATGGCACATGTTACTTGTGGGTTCGGCTTGGTTTCCACCATTACTCTATATTTAACTAAGGGAGTATGACAAGTGATACTCGTGGGTTTGGCTTGGTGCCCTCCATTACTCTATATTTAACTCAGGCAGTATGACAAGTGATACTCGTGGGTTCGGCATGGTGTCCTCCATTACTCTATATTTAACTCGGGGAGTATGACACATGTTACTCATGGGTTCGGCTTGGTGTTCACCATTACTCTATATTTAACTCCAGGAGTATGACAAGTGATAAATCGTGGGTTCGGCTTGGTGTCCACCATTATTCTATATTTAACTCGGGGACTAAGACAAGTGATACTCGTGAGTTCGGCTTGGTGTCCACCATTACTCTATATTTAACTTGGGGAGTATGACAAGTAATAATCATGGGTTTGGCTTGGTGACCTCCATTACTCTTTATTTAACTTGGGGAGTATGGCACATGTTACTCGTGGGTTCGGCTTGGTGTCCTCCATTGCTCTATATTTAACTCGGGGAGTATCACACATGTTACTCGTGAGTTCGGCTTGGTGTCCTCCATTACCCTATATTTAACTTGGGGAGTATGACAAGTAATAATCATGGGTTTGGCTTGGTGTCCTCCATTACTCTATTTTTAACTTGCGGAGTATCACAAATGTTACTTGTGGGTTCGGCTTGGTGTCCTCCATTACTCTATATTTAACTCAGGGAGTATGACAAGTGATACTCGTGGGTTCAGCTTGGTGTCCTCCATTACTCTATATTTAACTTGGGGAGTATGACAAGTAATAATCATGGGTTTGGCTTGGTGTCCTCCATTACTCTATTTTTAACTTGCGGAGTATCACAAATGTTACTTGTGGGTTCGGCTTGGTGTCCTCCATTACTCTATATTTAACTCAGGGAGTATGACAAGTGATACTCGTGGGTTCAGCTTGGTGTCCTCCATTACTCTATATTTAACTTGCGGAGTATCACACATGTTACTCGTGGGTTCAGCTTGGTGTCCACTACTGCTCTATATTTAACTCGGGGAGTATGACAAGTGATACTCGTGGGTTCGACTTGGTGTCCTCCATTACTCTATATTTGACACAGGGCGTATCACACATGATACTCGTGAGTTCGGCTTGGTGTCCTCCATCACTCTATATTTAACTCAGGGAGTATCACACATGTTACTCGTGAGTTTGGCTTGGTGTCCACCACTACTCTATATTTAACTAGGGGAGTATGGCACATGTTACTCGTGGGTTCGGCTTGGTGACCTCTATTACTCTATATTTAACTTGGGGAGTATGGCACATGTTACTCGTGGGTTTGGCTATGTGTCCTCCATTACTCTATATTTAACTCGGGGAGTATCACAAATGTTACTCATGAGTTCGGCTTGGTGTCCTCCATTACTCTATATTTAACTCGGGAGTATCACACATGTTACTCGTGAGTTCGGCTTGGTGTCCTCCATTACTCTATATTTAACTCAGGGAGTATGACAAGTGATACTCGTGGGTTCAGTTGGTGTCCTCCATTACTCTATATTTAACTTGCGGAGCATCACACATGTTACTCATGGGTTCGGCTTGGTGTCCTCCATTACTCTACATTTAACTCAGCGAGTATGACAAGTGTTACACGTGGGTTCAGCTGGGTGTCCTCCATTACTCTATATTTAACTTGCGGAGTATCACACATGTTACTCGTGGGTTCGGCTTGGTGTCCACTACTACTCTATATTTAACTCGGGGAGTATGACAAGTGATACTCGTGGGTTCGACTTGGTGTCCTCCATTACTCTATATTTAACTCGGGGAGTATCATACATGTTACTCATGAGTTTGGCTTGCTGTCCACCTTTACTCTATATTTAACTCAGGAGCATGAGAAGTGATACTCGTGGGTTCAGCTTGGTGTCTTCCATTACTCTATATTTAACTCAGGGAGTATGACACATGTTACTTGTGGGTTCGGCTTGGTGTCCACCATTACTCTATATTTAACTAAGGGAGTATGACAAGTGATATTCGTGGGTTCGACTTGGTGTCCTCCATTACTCTATATTTAACTCGGGGAGTATCATACATGTTACTCATGAGTTTGGCTTGCTGTCCACCTTTACTCTATATTTAACTCAGGAGTATGAGAAGTGATACTCGTAGGTTCAGCTTGGTGTCCTCCATTACTCTATATTTAACTCGCGGAGTATCACACATGTTACTCGTGAGTTCGGCTTGGTGTCCTCCATTACCCTATATTTAACTCAGGGAGTATGACAAGTGATACTCGTGGGTTCAGCTTGGTGTCCTCCATTACTCTATATTTAACTCTGGGAGTATGGCAAGTGATACATTGTGGGTTCAGCTTGGTGTCCTTCATTACTTCATATTTAACTCCAGGAGTATGACAAGTGATAAATCGTGGGTTTGGCTTGGTGTCCACCATTATTCTATATTTAACTCGGGGACTATGACAAGTGATACTCGTGAGTTCGGCTTGGTGTCCACCATTACTCTATATTTAACTTGGGGACTATGACAAGTAATAATCAGGGTTCGGCTTGGTGTCCTCCATTACTCTATATTTAACTCGGGGTGTATCACACATGTTACTCGTGAGCTTGGCTTGGTGTCCACCTTTACTCTATATTTAACTCAGGAGTATGACAAGTGATACTCATGGGTTCAGCTTGGTGTCTTCCATTACTCTATATTTAACTAAGGGAGTATGACACACGTTACTTGTGGGTTCGGCTTGGTGTCCACCATTACTCTATATTTAACTAGGGGAGTATGACAAGTGATACTCGTGGGTTTGGCTTGGTGCCCTCTGTTACTCTATATTTAACTCAGGCAGTATGACAAGTGATACTCGTGGGTCCGGCTTGGTGTCCTCCATTACTCTATATTTAACTCGGGGAGTGTGACAAATGTTACTCATGGGTTCGGCTTGGCGTCCTCCATTACTCTATATTTAACTGTGGGAGTATGGCAAGTGATACATTGTGGGTTCAGCTTGGTGTCCTTCGTTACTTCATATTTAACTCAAGGAGTATGACAAGTTATACTCGTGGGTTCACCTTGGTGTCCTCCATTACTCTATATTTAACTCGGGGAGTATGACACATGTTACTCATGGGTTCGGCTTGGCGTCCTCCATTATTCTATATTTAACTCCAGGAGTATGACAAGTGATAAATCATGGGTTCGGCTTGGTGTCCACCATTATTCTATATTTAACTCGGGGACTATGACAAGTGATACTCGTGAGTTCGGCTTGGTGTCCACCATTACTCTATATTTAACTTGGGGAGTATGACAAGTAATAATCATGGGTTCGGCTTGGTGACCTCCATTACTCTATATTTAACTTGGGGAGTATGGCACATGTTACTCGTGAGTTCGGCTTGGTGTCCTCCATTACTCTATATTTAACTCAGGGAGTATGACAAGTGATACATCGTGGGTTCAGCTTGATGTCCTTCATTACTTCATATTTAACTCAAGGAGTATGACAAGTGATACTCGTGGGTTCAGCTTGGTGTCCTCGTTTACTCTATATTTAACTGGGGGAGTATCACATATGTTACTCGTGAGTTCGGCTTGGTGTCCTCCATTACCCTATATTTAACTCAGGGAGTATGACAAGTGATACTCGTGGGTTCAGCTTGGTGTCCTCCATTACTCTATATTTAACTCTGGGAGTATGGCAAGTGATACATTGTGGGTTCAGCTTGATGTCCTTCATTACTTCATATTTAACTCAAGGAGTATGACAAGTGATACTCGTGGGTTCAGCTTGGTGTCCTCCATTACTCTATATTTAACTCGGGGAGTATCACACATGTTACTCGTGAGTTCGGCTTGGTGTCCTCCATTACCCTATATTTAACTCAGGGAGTATGACAAGTGATACTCGTGGGTTCAGCTCTGTGTCCTCCATTACTCTATATTTAACTCTGGGAGTATGACAAGTGATACTCGTGGGTTCGGCTTGGTGTCCTCCATTACTCTATATTTAACTCGGGGAGTATGACACATGTTACTCGTGGGTTCGGCTTGGCGTCCTCCATTACTCTATATTTAACTCCAGGAGTATGACAAGTGATAAATTGTGGATTCGGCTTGGTGTCCACCATTATGCTATATTTAACTCGGAGACTATGACAAGTGATACTCGTGAGTTCGGCTTGGTGTCCAACATTACTCTATATTTAACTTGGGGAGTATGACAAGTAATAATCATGGGTTTGGCTTGGTGACCTCCATTACTCTATATTTAACTTGGGGAGTATGGCACATGTTACTCGTGGGTTCGGCTGGGTGTCCTCCATTACTCTATATTTAACTCGGGGAGTATCACATATGTTACTCGTGAGTTCGGCTTGGTGTCCTCCATTACCCTATATTTAACTCAGGGAGTATGACAAGTGATACTCGTGGGTTCAGCTTGGTGTCCTCCATTACTCTATATTTAACTCTGGGAGTATGGCAAGTGATACATCGTGGGTTCAGCTTGATGTCCTTCATTACTTCATATTTAACTCAAGGAGTATGACAAGTGATGCTCGTGGGTTCAGCTTGGTGTCCTCCATTACTCTATATTTAACTCGGGGAGTATCACACATGTTACTCGTGAGTTCGGCTTGGTGTCCTCCATTACCCTATATTTAACTCAGGGAGTATGACAAGTGATACTCGTGGGTTCAGCTTGGTGTCCTCCATTACTCTATATTTAACTCTGGGAGTATGGCAAGTGATACATTGTGGGTTCAGCTTGGTGTCCTTCATTACTTCATATTTAACTCCAGGAGTATGACAAGTGATAAATCGTGGGTTCGGCTTGGTGTCCACCATTATTCTATATTTAACTCGGGGACTAAGACAAGTGATACTCGTGAGTTCGGCTTGGTGTCCACCATTACTCTATATTTAACTTGGGGAGTATGACACATGTTACTCATGAGTTTGGCTTGCTGTCCACCTTTACTCTATATTTAACTCAGGAGTATGACAAGTGATACTCGTGGGTTCAGCTTGGTGTCTTCCATTACTCTATATTTAACTCAGGGAGTATGACAAGTGATACTCGTGGGTTTGGCTTGGTGCCCTCCATTACTCTATATTTAACTCAGGCAGTATGACAAGTGATACTCGTGGGTTCGGCATCGTGTCCTCCATTACTCTATATTTAACTCGGGGAGTATGACACATGTTACTCGTGGGTTCGGCTTGGTGTTCACCATTACTCTATATTTAACTCCAGGAGTATGACAAGTGATAAATCGTGCGTTTGGCTTGGTGTCCACCATTATTCTATATTTAACTCGGGGACTAAGACAAGTGATACTCGTGAGTTCGGCTTGGTGTCCACCATTACTCTATATTTAACTTGGGGAGTATGACATGTAATAATCATGGGTTTGGCTTGGTGACCTCCATTACTCTTTATTTAACTTGGGGAGTATGGCACATGTTACTCGTGGGTTCGGCTTGGTGTCCTCCATTGCTCTATATTTAACTCGGGGAGTATCACACATGTTACTCGTGATTTCGGCTTGGTGTCCTCCATTACCCTATATTTAACTCAGGGAGTATGACAAGTGATACTCGTGGGTTCAGCTTGGTGTCCTCCATTACTCTATTTTTAACTTGCGGAGTATCACAAATGTTACTCGTGGGTTCGGCTTGGTGTCCTCCATTACTCTATATTTAACTCAGGGAGTATGACAAGTGATACTCGTGGGTTCAGCTTTGTGTCCTCCATTACTCTATATTTAACTTGCGGAGTATCACACATGTTACTCGTGGGTTCAGCTTGGTGTCCACTACTGCTCTATATTTAACTCGGGGAGTATGACAAGTGATACTCGTGGGTTCGACTTGGTGTCCTCCAATACTCTATATTTGACACAGGGCGTATCACACATGATACTCGTGAGTTCGGCTTGGTGTCCTCCATCACTCTATATTTAACTCAGGGAGTATCACACATGTTACTCGTTAGTTTGGCTTGGTGTCCACCACTACTCTATATTTAACTAGGGGAGTATGGCACATGTTACTCGTGGGTTCGGCTTGGTGACCTCTATTACTCTATATTTAACTCGGGGAGTATGGCACATGTTACTCGTGGGTTTGGCTTGGTGTCCTCCATTACTCTATATTTAACTCGGGGAGTATCACACATGTTACTCGTGAGTTCGGCTTGGTGTACTCCATTACTCTATATTTAACCCGGGAGTATCACACATGTTACTCGTGAGTTCGGCTTGGTGTCCTCCATTACTCTATATTTAACTCAGGGAGTATGACAAGTGATACTCGTGGGTTCAGTTGGTGTCCTCCATTACTCTATATTTAACTTGCGGAGCATCACACATGTTACTCATGGGTTCGGCTTGGTGTCCTCCATTAATCTACATTTAACTCAGCGAGTATGACAAGTGTTACACGTGGGTTCAGCTGGGTGTCCTCCATTACTCTATATTTAACTTGCGGAGTATCACACATGTTACTCGTGGGTTCGGCTTGGTGTCCACTACTACTCTATATTTAACTCGGGGAGTATGACAAGTGATACTCGTGGGTTCGACTTGGTGTCCTCCATTACTCTATATTTAACTCGGGGAGTATCATACATGTTACTCATGAGTTTGGCTTGCTGTCCACCTTTACTCTATATTTAACTCAGGAGTATGAGAAGTGATACTCGTGGGTTCAGCTTGGTGTCTTCCATTACTCTATATTTAACTCAGGGAGTATGACACATGTTACTTGTGGGTTCGGCTTGGTGTCCACCATTACTCTATATTTAACTAAGGGAGTATGACAAGTGATATTCGTGGGTTTGGCTTGGTGCCCTCCATTACTCTATATTTTACTCATGCAGTATGACAAGTGATAATCGTGGGTTCGGCTTGGTGTCCTCCATTTCTCTATATTTAACTCGGGAGTATGACAAATGTTACTCATGGGTTCGGCTTGGCGTCCTCCATTACTCTATATTTAACTCTGGGAGTATGGCAAGTGATACATCGTGGGTTCAGCTTGGTGTCCTTCATTACTTCCTATTTAACTCAAGGAGTATGACAAGTGATACTCGTGGGTTCGGCTTGGTGTCCTCCATTACTCTATATTTAACTCGGGGAGTATGACACATGTTACTCGTGGGTTCGGCTTGGCGTCCTCCATTACTCTATATTTAACTCCAGGAGTATGACAAGTGATAAATCGTGGATTCGGCTTGGTGTCCACCATTATTCTATATTTAACTCGGGGACTATGACAAGTGATACTCGTGAGTTCGGCTTGGTGTCCAACATTACACTATATTTAACTTGGGGAGTATGACAAGTAATAATCATGGGTTTGGCTTGGTGACCTCCATTACTCTATATTTAACTTGGGGAGTATGGCACATGTTACTCGTGGGTTCGGCTGGGTGTCCTCCATTACTCTATATTTAACTCGGGGAGTATCACATATGTTACTCGTGAGTTCGGCTTGGTGTCCTCCATTACCCTATATTTAACTCAGGGAGTATGACAAGTGATACTCGTGGGTTCAGCTTGGTGTCCTCCATTACTCTATATTTAACTCTGGGAGTATGGCAAGTGATACATCGTGGGTTCAGCTTGATGTCCTTCATTACTTCATATTTAACTCAAGGAGTATGACAAGTGATACTCGTGGGTTCAGCTTGGTGTCCTCCATTACTCTATATTTAACTCGGGGAGTATCACACATGTTACTCGTGAGTTCGGCTTGGTGTCCTCCATTACCCTATATTTAACTCAGGGAGTATGACAAGTGATACTCGTGGGTTCAGCTTGGTGTCCTCCATTACTCTATATTTAACTCTGGGAGTATGGCAAGTGATACATCGTGGGTTCAGCTTGATGTCCTTCATTACTTCATATTTAACTCAAGGAGTATGACAAGTGATACTCGTGGGTTCAGCTTGGTGTCCTCCATTACTCTATATTTAACTCGGGGAGTATCACATATGTTACTCGTGAGTTCGGCTTGGTGTCCTCCATTACCCTATATTTAACTCAGGGAGTATGACAAGTGATACTCGTGGGTTCAGCTTGGTGTCCTCCATTACTCTATATTTAACTCTGGGAGTATGGCAAGTGATACATTGTGGGTTCAGCTTGATGTCCTTCATTACTTCATATTTAACTCAAGGAGTATGACAAGTGATACTCGTGGGTTCAGCTTGGTGTCCTCCATTACTCTATATTTAACTTGCGGAGCATCACACATGTTACTCATGGGTTCGGCTTGGTGTCCTCCATTACTCTACATTTAACTCAGCGAGTATGACAAGTGTTACACGTGGGTTCAGCTGGGTGTCCTCCATTACTCTATATTTAACTTGCGGAGTATCACACATGTTACTCGTCGGTTCGGCTTGGTGTCCACTACTACTCTATATTTAACTCGGGGAGTATGACAAGTGATACTCGTGGGTTCGACTTGGTGTCCTCCATTACTCTATATTTAACTCGGGGAGTATCATACATGTTACTCATGAGTTTGGCTTGCTGTCCACCTTTACTCTATATTTAACTCAGGAGTATGAGAAGTGATACTCGTGGGTTCAGCTTGGTGTCTTCCATTACTCTATATTTAAGTCAGGGAGTATGACACATGTTACTTGTGGGTTCGGCTTGGTGTCCACCATTACTCTATATTTAACTAAGGGAGTATGACAAGTGATATTCGTGGGTTTGGCTTGGTGCCCTCCATTACTCTATATTTTACTCATGCAGTATGACAAGTGATAATCGTGGGTTCGGCTTGGTGTCCTCCATTTCTCTATATTTAACTCGGGAGTATGACAAATGTTACTCATGGGTTCGGCTTGGCGTCCTCCATTACTCTATATTTAACTCTGGGAGTATGGCAAGTGATACATCGTGGGTTCAGCTTGGTGTCCTTCATTACTTCCTATTTAACTCAAGGAGTATGAAAAGTGATACTCGTGGGTTCGGCTTGGTGTCCTCCATTACTCTATATTTAACTCGGGGAGTATGACACATGTTACTCGTGGGTTCGGCTTGGCGTCCTCCATTACTCTATATTTAACTCCAGGAGTATAACAAGTGATAAATCGTGGATTCGGCTTGGTGTCCACCATTATTCTATATTTAACTCGGGGACTATGACAAGTGATACTCGTGAGTTCGGCTTGGTGTCCAACATTACACTATATTTAACTTGGGGAGTATGACAAGTAATAATCATGGGTTTGGCTTGGTGACCTCCATTACTCTATATTTAACTTGGGGAGTATGGCACATGTTACTCGTGGGTTCGGCTGGGTGTCCTCCATTACTCTATATTTAACTCGGGGAGTATCACATATGTTACTCGTGAGTTCGGCTTGGTGTCCTCCATTACCCTATATTTAACTCAGGGAGTATGACAAGTGATACTCGTGGGTTCAGCTTGGTGTCCTCCATTACTCTATATTTAACTCTGGGAGTATGGCAAGTGATACATCGTGGGTTCAGCTTGATGTCCTTCATTACTTCATATTTAACTCAAGGAGTATGACAAGTGATACTCGTGGGTTCAGCTTGGTGTCCTCCATTACTCTATATTTAACTCGGGGAGTATCACACATGTTACTCGTGAGTTCGGCTTGTTGTCCTCCATTACCCTATATTTAACTCAGGGAGTATGACAAGTGATACTCGTGGGTTCAGCTTGGTGTCCTCCATTACTCTATATTTAACTCTGGGAGTATGACAAGTGATACTCGTGGGTTCGGCTTGGTGTCCTCCATTACTCTATATTTAACTCGGGGAGTATGACACATGTTACTCGTGGGTTCGGCTTGGCGTCCTCCCTTACTCTATATTTAACTCCAGGAGTATGACAAGTGATAAATCGTGGATTCGGCTTGGTGTCCACCATTATGCTATATTTAACTCGGAGACTATGACAAGTGATACTCGTGAGTTCGGCTTGGTGTCCAACATTACTCTATATTTAACTTGGGGAGTATGACAAGTAATAATCATGGGTTTGGCTTGGTGACCTCCATTACTCTATATTTAACTTGGAGAGTATGGCACATGTTACTCGTGGGTTCGGCTGGGTGTCCTCCATTACTCTATATTTAACTCGGGGAGTATCACATATGTTACTCGTGAGTTCGGCTTGGTGTCCTCCATTACCCTATATTTAACTCTGGGAGTATGGCAAGTGATACATCGTGGGTTCAGCTTGATGTCCTTCATTACTTCATATTTAACTCAAGGAGTATGACAAGTGATGCTCGTGGGTTCAGCTTGGTGTCCTCCATTACTCTATATTTAACTCGGGGAGTATCACACATGTTACTCGTGAGTTCGGCTTGGTGTCCTCCATTACCCTATATTTAACTCAGGGAGTATGACAAGTGATACTCGTGGGTTCAGCTTGGTGTCCTCCATTACTCTATATTTAACTCTGGGAGTATGGCAAGTGATACATTGTGGGTTCAGCTTGGTGTCCTTCATTACTTCATATTTAACTCCAGGAGTATGACAAGTGATAAATCGTGGGTTTGGCTTGGTGTCCACCATTATTCTATATTTAACTCGGGAACTATGACAAGTGATACTCATGAGTTCGGCTTGGTGTCCACCATTACTCTATATTTAACTTGGGGACTATGACAACTAATAATCATGGGTTCGGCTTGGTGTCCTCCATTACTCTATATTTAACTCGGGGTGTATCACACATGTTACTCGTGAGCTTGGCTTGGTGTCCACCTTTACTCTATATTTAACTCAGGAGTATGACAAGTGATACTCATGGGTTCAGCTTGGTGTCTTCCATTACTCTATATTTAACTAAGGGAGTATGACACATGTTACTTGTGGGTTCGGCTTGGTGTCCACCATTACTCTATATTTAACTAGGGGAGTATGACAAGTGATACTCGTGGGTTTGGCTTGGTGCCCTCTGTTACTCTATATTTAACTCAGGCAGTATGACAAGTGATACTCGTGGGTTCGGCTTGGTGTCCTCCATTACTCTATATTTAACTTGGGGAGTGTGACAAATGTTACTCATGGGTTCGGCTTGGCGTCCTCCATTACTCTATATTTAACTGTGGGAGTATGGCAAGTGATACATTGTGGGTTCAGCTTGGTGTCCTTCGTTACTTCATATTTAACTCAAGGAGTATGACAAGTTACACTTGTGGGTTCACCTTGGTGTCCTCCATTACTCTATATTTAACTCGGGGAGTATGACACATGTTACTCATGGGTTTGGCTTGGCGTCCTCCATTATTCTATATTTAACTCCAGGAGTATGACAAGTGATAAATCATGGGTTCGGCTTGGTGTCCACCATTATTCTATATTTAACTCGGGGACTATGACAAGTGATACTCGTGAGTTCGGCTTGGTGTCCACCATTACTCTATATTTAACTTGGGGAGTATGACAAGTAATAATCATGGGTTCGGCTTGGTGACCTCCATTACTCTATATTTAACTTGGGGAGTATGGCACATGTTACTCGTGAGTTCGGCTTGGTGTCCTCCATTACTCTATATTTAACTCAGGGAGTATGACAAGTGATACTCGTGGGTTCAGTTGGTGTCCTCCATTACTCTATATTTAACTTGCGGAGCATCACACATGTTACTCATGGGTTCGGCTTGGTGTCCTCCATTACTCTATATTTAACTCAAGGAGTATGACAAGTGTTACTCGTGGGTTCAGCTTGGTGTCCTCCATTACTCTATATTTAACTTGTGGAGTATCACACATGTTACTCGTGGGTTCGGCTTGGTGTCCACTACTACTCTATATTTAACTCGGGGAGTATGACAAGTGATACTCGTGGGTTCGACTTGGTGTCCTCCATTACTCTATATTTAACTCGGGGAGTATCACACATGTTACTCATGAGTTTGGCTTGCTGTCCACCTTTACTCTATATTTAACTCAGGAGTATGACAAGTGATACTCGTGGGTTCAGCTTGGTGTCTTCCATTACTCTATATTTAACTCAGGGAGTATGACACATGTTACTTGTGGGTTCGGCTTGGTGTCCACCATTACTCTATATTTAACTAAGGGAGTATGACAAGTGATACTCGTGGGTTTGGCTTGGTGCCCTCCATTACTCTATATTTAACTCAGGCAGTATGACAAGTGATACTCGTGGGTTCGGCATGGTGTCCTCCATTACTCTATATTTAACTCGGGGAGTATGACACATGTTACTCGTGGGTTCGGCTTGGTGTTCACCATTACTCTATATTTAACTCCAGGAGTATGACAAGTGATAAATCGTGGGTTCGGCTTGGTGTCCACCATTATTCTATATTTAACTCGGGGACTAAGACAAGTGATACTCGTGAGTTCGGCTTGGTGTCCACCATTACTCTATATTTAACTTGGGGAGTATGACAAGTAATAATCATGGGTTTGGCTTGGTGACCTCCATTACTCTTTATTTAACTTGGGGAGTATGGCACATGTTACTCGTGGGTTCGGCTTGGTGTCCTCCATTGCTCTATATTTAACTCGGGGAGTATCACACATGTTACTCGTGAGTTCGGCTTGGTGTCCTCCATTACCCTATATTTAACTCAGGGAGTATGACAAGTGATACTCGTGGGTTCAGCTTGGTGTCCTCCATTACTCTATATTTAACTCTGGGAGTATGGCAAGTGATACATCGTGGGTTCAGTTGGTGTCCTCCATTACTCTATATTTAACTCGGGGAGTATCACATATGTTACTCGTGAGTTCGGCTTGGTGTCCTCCATTACCCTATATTTAACTCAGGGAGTATGACAAGTTATACTCGTGGGTTCAGCTTGGTGTCCTCCATTACTCTAAATTTAACTCTGGGAGTATGGCAAGTGATACATTGTGGGTTCAGCTTAATGTCCTTCATTACTTCATATTTAACTCAAGGAGTATGACAAGTGATACTCGTGGGTTCAGCTTGGTGTCCTCCATTACTCTATATTTAACTCGGGGAGTATCACACATGTTACTCGTGAGTTCGGCTTGGTGTCCTCCATTACCCTATATTTAACTCAGGGAGTATGACAAGTGATACTCGTGGGTTCAGCTT
Organism: Ambystoma mexicanum; assembly: GCF_040938575.1. Lineage (NCBI taxonomy): Eukaryota > Metazoa > Chordata > Amphibia > Caudata > Ambystomatidae > Ambystoma > Ambystoma mexicanum. Next base: position 27,933,815 of record NC_090938.1, on the reverse strand, counting down.
GGTGTCCTCCATTACTCTATATTTAACTCTGGGAGTATGACAAGTGATACTCGTGGGTTCGGCTTGGTGTCCTCCATTACTCTATATTTAACTCGGGGAGTATGACACATGTTACTCGTGGGTTCGGCTTGGCGTCCTCCATTACTCTATATTTAACTCCAGGAGTATGACAAGTGATAAATCATGGATTCGGCTTGGTGTCCACCATTATGCTATATTTAACTCGGGGACTATGACAAGTGATACTCGTGAGTTCGGCTTGGTGTCCAACATTACTCTATATTTAACTTGGGGAGTATGACAAGTAATAATAATGGGTTTGGCTTGGTGACCTCCATTACTCTATATTTAACTTGGGGAGTATGGCACATGTTACTCGTGGGTTCGGCTGGGTGTCCTCCATTACTCTATATTTAACTCGGGGAGTATCACATATGTTACTCGTGAGTTCGGCTTGGTGTCCTCCATTACTCTATATTTAACTCTGGGAGTATGGCAAGTGATACATTGTGGGTTCAGCTTGGTGTCCTTCGTTACTTCATATTTAACTCAAGGAGTATGACAAGTGATACTCGTGGGTTCGCCTTGGTGTCCTCCATTACTCTATATTTAACTCGGGGAGTATGACACATGTTACTCATGGGTTCGGCTTGGCGTCCTCCATTATTCTATATTTAACTCCAGGAGTATGACAAGTGATAAATCATGGGTTCGGCTTGGTGTCCACCATTATTCTATATTTAACTCGGGGACTATGACAAGTGATACTCGTGAGTTCGGCTTGGTGTCCACCATTACTCTATATTTAACTTGGGGAGTATGACAAGTAATAATCATGGGTTCGGCTTGGTGACCTCCATTACTCTATATTTAACTTGGGGAGTATGGCACATGTTACTCGTGAGTTCGGCTTGGTGTCCTTCATTACTCTATATTTAACTTGCGGAGCATCACACATGTTACTCCTGGGTTCGGCTTGGTGTCCTCCATTACTCTATATTTAACTCAAGGAGTATGACAAGTGTTACTCGTGGGTTCAGCTTGGTGTCCTCCATTACTCTATATTTAACTTGTGGAGTATCACACATGTTACTCGTGGGTTCGGCTTGGTGTCCACTACTACTCTATATTTAACTCGGGGAGTATGACAAGTGATACTCGTGGGTTCGACTTGGTGTCCTCCATTACTCTATATTTAACTCGGGGAGTATCACACATGTTACTCATGAGTTTGGCTTGCTGTCCACCTTTACTCTATATTTAACTCAGGAGTATGACAAGTGATACTCGTGGGTTCAGCTTGGTGTCTTCCATTACTCTATATTTAACTCAGGGAGTATGGCACATGTTACTTGTGGGTTCGGCTTGGTTTCCACCATTACTCTATATTTAACTAAGGGAGTATGACAAGTGATACTCGTGGGTTTGGCTTGGTGCCCTCCATTACTCTATATTTAACTCAGGCAGTATGACAAGTGATACTCGTGGGTTCGGCATGGTGTCCTCCATTACTCTATATTTAACTCGGGGAGTATGACACATGTTACTCATGGGTTCGGCTTGGTGTTCACCATTACTCTATATTTAACTCCAGGAGTATGACAAGTGATAAATCGTGGGTTCGGCTTGGTGTCCACCATTATTCTATATTTAACTCGGGGACTAAGACAAGTGATACTCGTGAGTTCGGCTTGGTGTCCACCATTACTCTATATTTAACTTGGGGAGTATGACAAGTAATAATCATGGGTTTGGCTTGGTGACCTCCATTACTCTTTATTTAACTTGGGGAGTATGGCACATGTTACTCGTGGGTTCGGCTTGGTGTCCTCCATTGCTCTATATTTAACTCGGGGAGTATCACACATGTTACTCGTGAGTTCGGCTTGGTGTCCTCCATTACCCTATATTTAACTTGGGGAGTATGACAAGTAATAATCATGGGTTTGGCTTGGTGTCCTCCATTACTCTATTTTTAACTTGCGGAGTATCACAAATGTTACTTGTGGGTTCGGCTTGGTGTCCTCCATTACTCTATATTTAACTCAGGGAGTATGACAAGTGATACTCGTGGGTTCAGCTTGGTGTCCTCCATTACTCTATATTTAACTTGGGGAGTATGACAAGTAATAATCATGGGTTTGGCTTGGTGTCCTCCATTACTCTATTTTTAACTTGCGGAGTATCACAAATGTTACTTGTGGGTTCGGCTTGGTGTCCTCCATTACTCTATATTTAACTCAGGGAGTATGACAAGTGATACTCGTGGGTTCAGCTTGGTGTCCTCCATTACTCTATATTTAACTTGCGGAGTATCACACATGTTACTCGTGGGTTCAGCTTGGTGTCCACTACTGCTCTATATTTAACTCGGGGAGTATGACAAGTGATACTCGTGGGTTCGACTTGGTGTCCTCCATTACTCTATATTTGACACAGGGCGTATCACACATGATACTCGTGAGTTCGGCTTGGTGTCCTCCATCACTCTATATTTAACTCAGGGAGTATCACACATGTTACTCGTGAGTTTGGCTTGGTGTCCACCACTACTCTATATTTAACTAGGGGAGTATGGCACATGTTACTCGTGGGTTCGGCTTGGTGACCTCTATTACTCTATATTTAACTTGGGGAGTATGGCACATGTTACTCGTGGGTTTGGCTATGTGTCCTCCATTACTCTATATTTAACTCGGGGAGTATCACAAATGTTACTCATGAGTTCGGCTTGGTGTCCTCCATTACTCTATATTTAACTCGGGAGTATCACACATGTTACTCGTGAGTTCGGCTTGGTGTCCTCCATTACTCTATATTTAACTCAGGGAGTATGACAAGTGATACTCGTGGGTTCAGTTGGTGTCCTCCATTACTCTATATTTAACTTGCGGAGCATCACACATGTTACTCATGGGTTCGGCTTGGTGTCCTCCATTACTCTACATTTAACTCAGCGAGTATGACAAGTGTTACACGTGGGTTCAGCTGGGTGTCCTCCATTACTCTATATTTAACTTGCGGAGTATCACACATGTTACTCGTGGGTTCGGCTTGGTGTCCACTACTACTCTATATTTAACTCGGGGAGTATGACAAGTGATACTCGTGGGTTCGACTTGGTGTCCTCCATTACTCTATATTTAACTCAGGGAGTATCATACATGTTACTCATGAGTTTGGCTTGCTGTCCACCTTTACTCTATATTTAACTCAGGAGCATGAGAAGTGATACTCGTGGGTTCAGCTTGGTGTCTTCCATTACTCTATATTTAACTCAGGGAGTATGACACATGTTACTTGTGGGTTCGGCTTGGTGTCCACCATTACTCTATATTTAACTAAGGGAGTATGACAAGTGATATTCGTGGGTTCGACTTGGTGTCCTCCATTACTCTATATTTAACTCGGGGAGTATCATACATGTTACTCATGAGTTTGGCTTGCTGTCCACCTTTACTCTATATTTAACTCAGGAGTATGAGAAGTGATACTCGTGGGTTCAGCTTGGTGTCCTCCATTACTCTATATTTAACTCGCGGAGTATCACACATGTTACTCGTGAGTTCGGCTTGGTGTCCTCCATTACCCTATATTTAACTCAGGGAGTATGACAAGTGATACTCGTGGGTTCAGCTTGGTGTCCTCCATTACTCTATATTTAACTCTGGGAGTATGGCAAGTGATACATTGTGGGTTCAGCTTGGTGTCCTTCATTACTTCATATTTAACTCCAGGAGTATGACAAGTGATAAATCGTGGGTTTGGCTTGGTGTCCACCATTATTCTATATTTAACTCGGGGACTATGACAAGTGATACTCGTGAGTTCGGCTTGGTGTCCACCATTACTCTATATTTAACTTGGGGACTATGACAAGTAATAATCAGGGTTCGGCTTGGTGTCCTCCATTACTCTATATTTAACTCGGGGTGTATCACACATGTTACTCGTGAGCTTGGCTTGGTGTCCACCTTTACTCTATATTTAACTCAGGAGTATGACAAGTGATACTCATGGGTTCAGCTTGGTGTCTTCCATTACTCTATATTTAACTAAGGGAGTATGACACACGTTACTTGTGGGTTCGGCTTGGTGTCCACCATTACTCTATATTTAACTAGGGGAGTATGACAAGTGATACTCGTGGGTTTGGCTTGGTGCCCTCTGTTACTCTATATTTAACTCAGGCAGTATGACAAGTGATACTCGTGGGTCCGGCTTGGTGTCCTCCATTACTCTATATTTAACTCGGGGAGTGTGACAAATGTTACTCATGGGTTCGGCTTGGCGTCCTCCATTACTCTATATTTAACTGTGGGAGTATGGCAAGTGATACATTGTGGGTTCAGCTTGGTGTCCTTCGTTACTTCATATTTAACTCAAGGAGTATGACAAGTTATACTCGTGGGTTCACCTTGGTGTCCTCCATTACTCTATATTTAACTCGGGGAGTATGACACATGTTACTCATGGGTTCGGCTTGGCGTCCTCCATTATTCTATATTTAACTCCAGGAGTATGACAAGTGATAAATCATGGGTTCGGCTTGGTGTCCACCATTATTCTATATTTAACTCGGGGACTATGACAAGTGATACTCGTGAGTTCGGCTTGGTGTCCTCCATTACTCTATATTTAACTCAGGGAGTATGACAAGTGATACATCGTGGGTTCAGCTTGATGTCCTTCATTACTTCATATTTAACTCAAGGAGTATGACAAGTGATACTCGTGGGTTCAGCTTGGTGTCCTCGTTTACTCTATATTTAACTGGGGGAGTATCACATATGTTACTCGTGAGTTCGGCTTGGTGTCCTCCATTACCCTATATTTAACTCAGGGAGTATGACAAGTGATACTCGTGGGTTCAGCTTGGTGTCCTCCATTACTCTATATTTAACTCTGGGAGTATGGCAAGTGATACATTGTGGGTTCAGCTTGATGTCCTTCATTACTTCATATTTAACTCAAGGAGTATGACAAGTGATACTCGTGGGTTCAGCTTGGTGTCCTCCATTACTCTATATTTAACTCGGGGAGTATCACACATGTTACTCGTGAGTTCGGCTTGGTGTCCTCCATTACCCTATATTTAACTCAGGGAGTATGACAAGTGATACTCGTGGGTTCAGCTCTGTGTCCTCCATTACTCTATATTTAACTCTGGGAGTATGACAAGTGATACTCGTGGGTTCGGCTTGGTGTCCTCCATTACTCTATATTTAACTCGGGGAGTATGACACATGTTACTCGTGGGTTCGGCTTGGCGTCCTCCATTACTCTATATTTAACTCCAGGAGTATGACAAGTGATAAATTGTGGATTCGGCTTGGTGTCCACCATTATGCTATATTTAACTCGGAGACTATGACAAGTGATACTCGTGAGTTCGGCTTGGTGTCCAACATTACTCTATATTTAACTTGGGGAGTATGACAAGTAATAATCATGGGTTTGGCTTGGTGACCTCCATTACTCTATATTTAACTTGGGGAGTATGGCACATGTTACTCGTGGGTTCGGCTGGGTGTCCTCCATTACTCTATATTTAACTCGGGGAGTATCACATATGTTACTCGTGAGTTCGGCTTGGTGTCCTCCATTACCCTATATTTAACTCAGGGAGTATGACAAGTGATACTCGTGGGTTCAGCTTGGTGTCCTCCATTACTCTATATTTAACTCTGGGAGTATGGCAAGTGATACATCGTGGGTTCAGCTTGATGTCCTTCATTACTTCATATTTAACTCAAGGAGTATGACAAGTGATGCTCGTGGGTTCAGCTTGGTGTCCTCCATTACTCTATATTTAACTCGGGGAGTATCACACATGTTACTCGTGAGTTCGGCTTGGTGTCCTCCATTACCCTATATTTAACTCAGGGAGTATGACAAGTGATACTCGTGGGTTCAGCTTGGTGTCCTCCATTACTCTATATTTAACTCTGGGAGTATGGCAAGTGATACATTGTGGGTTCAGCTTGGTGTCCTTCATTACTTCATATTTAACTCCAGGAGTATGACAAGTGATAAATCGTGGGTTCGGCTTGGTGTCCACCATTATTCTATATTTAACTCGGGGACTAAGACAAGTGATACTCGTGAGTTCGGCTTGGTGTCCACCATTACTCTATATTTAACTTGGGGACTATGACAAGTAATAATCATGGGTTCGGCTTGGTGTCCTCCATTACTCTATATTTAACTCGGGGTGTATCACACATGTTACTCGTGAGCTTGGCTTGGTGTCCACCTTTACTCTATATTTAACTCAGAAGTATGACAAGTGATACTCATGGGTTCAGCTTGGTGTCTTCCATTACTCTATATTTAACTAAGGGAGTATGACACATGTTACTTGTGGGTTCGGCTTGGTGTCCACCATTACTCTATATTTAACTAGGGGAGTATGACAAGTGATACTGGTGGGTTTGGCTTGGTGCCCTCTGTTACTCTATATTTAACTCAGGCAGTATGACAAGTGATACTCGTGGGTTCGGCTTGGTGTCCTCCATTACTCTATATTTAACTCGGGGAGTGTGACAAATGTTACTCATGGGTTCGGCTTGGCATCCTCCATTACTCTATATTTAACTGTGGGAGTATGGCAAGTGATACATTGTGGGTTCAGCTTGGTGTCCTTCGTTACTTCATATTTAACTCAAGGAGTATGACAAGTTATACTCGTGGGTTCACCTTGGTGTCCTCCATTACTCTATATTTAACTCGGGGAGTATGACACATGTTACTCATGGGTTTGGCTTGGCGTCCTCCATTATTCTATATTTAACTCCAGGAGTATGACAAGTGATAAATCATGGGTTCGGCTTGGTGTCCACCATTATTCTATATTTAACTCGGGGACTATGACAAGTGATACTCGTGAGTTCGGCTTGGTGTCCACCATTACTCTATATTTAACTTGGGGAGTATGACAAGTAATAATCATGGGTTCGGCTTGGTGACCTCCATTACTCTATATTTAACTTGGGGAGTATGGCACATGTTACTTGTGAGTTCGGCTTGGTGTCCTCCATTACTCTATATTTAACTCAGGGAGTATGACAAGTGATACTCGTGGGTTCAGTTGGTGTCCTCCATTACTCTATATTTAACTTGCGGAGCATCACACATGTTACTCATGGGTTCGGCTTGGTGTCCTCCATTACTGTATATTTAACTCAAGGAGTATGACAAGTGTTACTCGTGGGTTCAGCTTGGTGTCCTCCATTACTCTATATTTAACTTGTGGAGTATCACACATGTTACTCGTGGGTTCGGCTTGGTGTCCACTACTACTCTATATTTAACTCGGGGAGTATGACAAGTGATACTCGTGGGTTCGACTTGGTGTCCTCCATTACTCTATATTTAACTCGGGGAGTATCACACATGTTACTCATGAGTTTGGCTTGCTGTCCACCTTTACTCTATATTTAACTCAGGAGTATGACAAGTGATACTCGTGGGTTCAGCTTGGTGTCTTCCATTACTCTATATTTAACTCAGGGAGTATGACACATGTTACTTGTGGGTTCGGCTTGGTGTCCACCATTACTCTATATTTAACTAAGGGAGTATGACAAGTGATACTCGTGGGTTTGGCTTGGTGCCCTCCATTACTCTATATTTAACTCAGGCAGTATGACAAGTGATACTCGTGGGTTCGGCATGGTGTCCTCCATTACTCTATATTTAACTCGGGGAGTATGACACATGTTACTCGTGGGTTCGGCTTGGTGTTCACCATTACTCTATATTTAACTCAGGGAGTATGACAAGTGATACTCGTGGGTTCAGTTGGTGTCCTCCATTACTCTATATTTAACTTGCGGAGCATCACACATGTTACTCATGGGTTCGGCTTGGTGTCCTCCATTACTCTATATTTAACTCAAGGAGTATGACAAGTGTTACTCGTGGGTTCAGCTTGGTGTCCTCCATTACTCTATATTTAACTTGTGGAGTATCACACATGTTACTCGTGGGTTCGGCTTGGTGTCCACTACTACTCTATATTTAACTCGGGGAGTATGACAAGTGATACTCGTGGGTTCGACTTGGTGTCCTCCATTACTCTATATTTAACTCGGGGAGTATCACACATGTTACTCATGAGTTTGGCTTGCTGTCCACCTTTACTCTATATTTAACTCAGGAGTATGACAAGTGATACTCGTGGGTTCAGCTTGGTGTCTTCCATTACTCTATATTTAACTCAGGGAGTATGACACATGTTACTTGTGGGTTCGGCTTGGTGTCCACCATTACTCTATATTTAACTAAGGGAGTATGACAAGTGATACTCGTGGGTTTGGCTTGGTGCCCTCCATTACTCTATATTTAACTCAGGCAGTATGACAAGTGATACTCGTGGGTTCGGCATGGTGTCCTCCATTACTCTATATTTAACTCGGGGAGTATGACACATGTTACTCGTGGGTTCGGCTTGGTGTTCACCATTACTCTATATTTAACTCCAGGAGTATGACAAGTGATAAATCGTGGGTTCGGCTTGGTGTCCACCATTATTCTATATTTAACTCGGGGACTAAGACAAGTGATACTCGTGAGTTCGGCTTGGTGTCCACCATTACTCTATATTTAACTTGGGGAGTATGACAAGTAATAATCATGGGTTTGGCTTGGTGACCTCCATTACTCTTTATTTAACTTGGGGAGTATGGCACATGTTACTCGTGGGTTCGGCTTGGTGTCCTCCATTGCTCTATATTTAACTCGGGGAGTATCACACATGTTACTCGTGAGTTCGGCTTGGTGTCCTCCATTACCCTATATTTAACTCAGGGAGTATGACAAGTGATACTCGTGGGTTCAGCTTGGTGTCCTCCATTACTCTATATTTAACTCTGGGAGTATGGCAAGTGATACATCGTGGGTTCAGTTGGTGTCCTCCATTACTCTATATTTAACTCGGGGAGTATCACATATGTTACTCGTGAGTTCGGCTTGGTGTCCTCCATTACCCTATATTTAACTCAGGGAGTATGACAAGTGATACTCGTGGGTTCAGCTTGGTGTCCTCCATTACTCTAAATTTAACTCTGGGAGTATGGCAAGTGATACATTGTGGGTTCAGCTTAATGTCCTTCATTACTTCATATTTAACTCAAGGAGTATGACAAGTGATACTCGTGGGTTCAGCTTGGTGTCCTCCATTACTCTATATTTAACTCGGGGAGTATCACACATGTTACTCGTGAGTTCGGCTTGGTGTCCTCCATTACCCTATATTTAACTCAGGGAGTATGACAAGTGATACTCGTGGGTTCAGCTTGGTGTCCTCCATTACTCTATATTTAACTCTGGGAGTATGACAAGTGATACTCGTGGGTTCGGCTTGGTGTCCTCCATTACTCTATATTTAACTCGGGGAGTATGACACATGTTACTCGTGGGTTCGGCTTGGCGTCCTCCATTACTCTATATTTAACTCCAGGAGTATGACAAGTGATAAATCATGGATTCGGCTTGGTGTCCACCATTATGCTATATTTAACTCGGGGACTATGACAAGTGATACTCGTGAGTTCGGCTTGGTGTCCAACATTACTCTATATTTAACTTGGGGAGTATGACAAGTAATAATAATGGGTTTGGCTTGGTGACCTCCATTACTCTATATTTAACTTGGGGAGTATGGCACATGTTACTCGTGGGTTCGGCTGGGTGTCCTCCATTACTCTATATTTAACTCGGGGAGTATCACATATGTTACTCGTGAGTTCGGCTTGGTGTCCTCCATTACTCTATATTTAACTCTGGGAGTATGGCAAGTGATACATTGTGGGTTCAGCTTGGTGTCCTTCGTTACTTCATATTTAACTCAAGGAGTATGACAAGTGATACTCGTGGGTTCGCCTTGGTGTCCTCCATTACTCTATATTTAACTCGGGGAGTATGACACATGTTACTCATGGGTTCGGCTTGGCGTCCTCCATTATTCTATATTTAACTCCAGGAGTATGACAAGTGATAAATCATGGGTTCGGCTTGGTGTCCACCATTATTCTATATTTAACTCGGGGACTATGACAAGTGATACTCGTGAGTTCGGCTTGGTGTCCACCATTACTCTATATTTAACTTGGGGAGTATGACAAGTAATAATCATGGGTTCGGCTTGGTGACCTCCATTACTCTATATTTAACTTGGGGAGTATGGCACATGTTACTCGTGAGTTCGGCTTGGTGTCCTTCATTACTCTATATTTAACTTGCGGAGCATCACACATGTTACTCCTGGGTTCGGCTTGGTGTCCTCCATTACTCTATATTTAACTCAAGGAGTATGACAAGTGTTACTCGTGGGTTCAGCTTGGTGTCCTCCATTACTCTATATTTAACTTGTGGAGTATCACACATGTTACTCGTGGGTTCGGCTTGGTGTCCACTACTACTCTATATTTAACTCGGGGAGTATGACAAGTGATACTCGTGGGTTCGACTTGGTGTCCTCCATTACTCTATATTTAACTCGGGGAGTATCACACATGTTACTCATGAGTTTGGCTTGCTGTCCACCTTTACTCTATATTTAACTCAGGAGTATGACAAGTGATACTCGTGGGTTCAGCTTGGTGTCTTCCATTACTCTATATTTAACTCAGGGAGTATGGCACATGTTACTTGTGGGTTCGGCTTGGTTTCCACCATTACTCTATATTTAACTAAGGGAGTATGACAAGTGATACTCGTGGGTTTGGCTTGGTGCCCTCCATTACTCTATATTTAACTCAGGCAGTATGACAAGTGATACTCGTGGGTTCGGCATGGTGTCCTCCATTACTCTATATTTAACTCGGGGAGTATGACACATGTTACTCATGGGTTCGGCTTGGTGTTCACCATTACTCTATATTTAACTCCAGGAGTATGACAAGTGATAAATCGTGGGTTCGGCTTGGTGTCCACCATTATTCTATATTTAACTCGGGGACTAAGACAAGTGATACTCGTGAGTTCGGCTTGGTGTCCACCATTACTCTATATTTAACTTGGGGAGTATGACAAGTAATAATCATGGGTTTGGCTTGGTGACCTCCATTACTCTTTATTTAACTTGGGGAGTATGGCACATGTTACTCGTGGGTTCGGCTTGGTGTCCTCCATTGCTCTATATTTAACTCGGGGAGTATCACACATGTTACTCGTGAGTTCGGCTTGGTGTCCTCCATTACCCTATATTTAACTTGGGGAGTATGACAAGTAATAATCATGGGTTTGGCTTGGTGTCCTCCATTACTCTATTTTTAACTTGCGGAGTATCACAAATGTTACTTGTGGGTTCGGCTTGGTGTCCTCCATTACTCTATATTTAACTCAGGGAGTATGACAAGTGATACTCGTGGGTTCAGCTTGGTGTCCTCCATTACTCTATATTTAACTTGGGGAGTATGACAAGTAATAATCATGGGTTTGGCTTGGTGTCCTCCATTACTCTATTTTTAACTTGCGGAGTATCACAAATGTTACTTGTGGGTTCGGCTTGGTGTCCTCCATTACTCTATATTTAACTCAGGGAGTATGACAAGTGATACTCGTGGGTTCAGCTTGGTGTCCTCCATTACTCTATATTTAACTTGCGGAGTATCACACATGTTACTCGTGGGTTCAGCTTGGTGTCCACTACTGCTCTATATTTAACTCGGGGAGTATGACAAGTGATACTCGTGGGTTCGACTTGGTGTCCTCCATTACTCTATATTTGACACAGGGCGTATCACACATGATACTCGTGAGTTCGGCTTGGTGTCCTCCATCACTCTATATTTAACTCAGGGAGTATCACACATGTTACTCGTGAGTTTGGCTTGGTGTCCACCACTACTCTATATTTAACTAGGGGAGTATGGCACATGTTACTCGTGGGTTCGGCTTGGTGACCTCTATTACTCTATATTTAACTTGGGGAGTATGGCACATGTTACTCGTGGGTTTGGCTATGTGTCCTCCATTACTCTATATTTAACTCGGGGAGTATCACAAATGTTACTCATGAGTTCGGCTTGGTGTCCTCCATTACTCTATATTTAACTCGGGAGTATCACACATGTTACTCGTGAGTTCGGCTTGGTGTCCTCCATTACTCTATATTTAACTCAGGGAGTATGACAAGTGATACTCGTGGGTTCAGTTGGTGTCCTCCATTACTCTATATTTAACTTGCGGAGCATCACACATGTTACTCATGGGTTCGGCTTGGTGTCCTCCATTACTCTACATTTAACTCAGCGAGTATGACAAGTGTTACACGTGGGTTCAGCTGGGTGTCCTCCATTACTCTATATTTAACTTGCGGAGTATCACACATGTTACTCGTGGGTTCGGCTTGGTGTCCACTACTACTCTATATTTAACTCGGGGAGTATGACAAGTGATACTCGTGGGTTCGACTTGGTGTCCTCCATTACTCTATATTTAACTCGGGGAGTATCATACATGTTACTCATGAGTTTGGCTTGCTGTCCACCTTTACTCTATATTTAACTCAGGAGCATGAGAAGTGATACTCGTGGGTTCAGCTTGGTGTCTTCCATTACTCTATATTTAACTCAGGGAGTATGACACATGTTACTTGTGGGTTCGGCTTGGTGTCCACCATTACTCTATATTTAACTAAGGGAGTATGACAAGTGATATTCGTGGGTTCGACTTGGTGTCCTCCATTACTCTATATTTAACTCGGGGAGTATCATACATGTTACTCATGAGTTTGGCTTGCTGTCCACCTTTACTCTATATTTAACTCAGGAGTATGAGAAGTGATACTCGTGGGTTCAGCTTGGTGTCCTCCATTACTCTATATTTAACTCGCGGAGTATCACACATGTTACTCGTGAGTTCGGCTTGGTGTCCTCCATTACCCTATATTTAACTCAGGGAGTATGACAAGTGATACTCGTGGGTTCAGCTTGGTGTCCTCCATTACTCTATATTTAACTCTGGGAGTATGGCAAGTGATACATTGTGGGTTCAGCTTGGTGTCCTTCATTACTTCATATTTAACTCCAGGAGTATGACAAGTGATAAATCGTGGGTTTGGCTTGGTGTCCACCATTATTCTATATTTAACTCGGGGACTATGACAAGTGATACTCGTGAGTTCGGCTTGGTGTCCACCATTACTCTATATTTAACTTGGGGACTATGACAAGTAATAATCAGGGTTCGGCTTGGTGTCCTCCATTACTCTATATTTAACTCGGGGTGTATCACACATGTTACTCGTGAGCTTGGCTTGGTGTCCACCTTTACTCTATATTTAACTCAGGAGTATGACAAGTGATACTCATGGGTTCAGCTTGGTGTCTTCCATTACTCTATATTTAACTAAGGGAGTATGACACACGTTACTTGTGGGTTCGGCTTGGTGTCCACCATTACTCTATATTTAACTAGGGGAGTATGACAAGTGATACTCGTGGGTTTGGCTTGGTGCCCTCTGTTACTCTATATTTAACTCAGGCAGTATGACAAGTGATACTCGTGGGTCCGGCTTGGTGTCCTCCATTACTCTATATTTAACTCGGGGAGTGTGACAAATGTTACTCATGGGTTCGGCTTGGCGTCCTCCATTACTCTATATTTAACTGTGGGAGTATGGCAAGTGATACATTGTGGGTTCAGCTTGGTGTCCTTCGTTACTTCATATTTAACTCAAGGAGTATGACAAGTTATACTCGTGGGTTCACCTTGGTGTCCTCCATTACTCTATATTTAACTCGGGGAGTATGACACATGTTACTCATGGGTTCGGCTTGGCGTCCTCCATTATTCTATATTTAACTCCAGGAGTATGACAAGTGATAAATCATGGGTTCGGCTTGGTGTCCACCATTATTCTATATTTAACTCGGGGACTATGACAAGTGATACTCGTGAGTTCGGCTTGGTGTCCACCATTACTCTATATTTAACTTGGGGAGTATGACAAGTAATAATCATGGGTTCGGCTTGGTGACCTCCATTACTCTATATTTAACTTGGGGAGTATGGCACATGTTACTCGTGAGTTCGGCTTGGTGTCCTCCATTACTCTATATTTAACTCAGGGAGTATGACAAGTGATACATCGTGGGTTCAGCTTGATGTCCTTCATTACTTCATATTTAACTCAAGGAGTATGACAAGTGATACTCGTGGGTTCAGCTTGGTGTCCTCGTTTACTCTATATTTAACTGGGGGAGTATCACATATGTTACTCGTGAGTTCGGCTTGGTGTCCTCCATTACCCTATATTTAACTCAGGGAGTATGACAAGTGATACTCGTGGGTTCAGCTTGGTGTCCTCCATTACTCTATATTTAACTCTGGGAGTATGGCAAGTGATACATTGTGGGTTCAGCTTGATGTCCTTCATTACTTCATATTTAACTCAAGGAGTATGACAAGTGATACTCGTGGGTTCAGCTTGGTGTCCTCCATTACTCTATATTTAACTCGGGGAGTATCACACATGTTACTCGTGAGTTCGGCTTGGTGTCCTCCATTACCCTATATTTAACTCAGGGAGTATGACAAGTGATACTCGTGGGTTCAGCTCTGTGTCCTCCATTACTCTATATTTAACTCTGGGAGTATGACAAGTGATACTCGTGGGTTCGGCTTGGTGTCCTCCATTACTCTATATTTAACTCGGGGAGTATGACACATGTTACTCGTGGGTTCGGCTTGGCGTCCTCCATTACTCTATATTTAACTCCAGGAGTATGACAAGTGATAAATTGTGGATTCGGCTTGGTGTCCACCATTATGCTATATTTAACTCGGAGACTATGACAAGTGATACTCGTGAGTTCGGCTTGGTGTCCAACATTACTCTATATTTAACTTGGGGAGTATGACAAGTAATAATCATGGGTTTGGCTTGGTGACCTCCATTACTCTATATTTAACTTGGGGAGTATGGCACATGTTACTCGTGGGTTCGGCTGGGTGTCCTCCATTACTCTATATTTAACTCGGGGAGTATCACATATGTTACTCGTGAGTTCGGCTTGGTGTCCTCCATTACCCTATATTTAACTCAGGGAGTATGACAAGTGATACTCGTGGGTTCAGCTTGGTGTCCTCCATTACTCTATATTTAACTCTGGGAGTATGGCAAGTGATACATCGTGGGTTCAGCTTGATGTCCTTCATTACTTCATATTTAACTCAAGGAGTATGACAAGTGATGCTCGTGGGTTCAGCTTGGTGTCCTCCATTACTCTATATTTAACTCGGGGAGTATCACACATGTTACTCGTGAGTTCGGCTTGGTGTCCTCCATTACCCTATATTTAACTCAGGGAGTATGACAAGTGATACTCGTGGGTTCAGCTTGGTGTCCTCCATTACTCTATATTTAACTCTGGGAGTATGGCAAGTGATACATTGTGGGTTCAGCTTGGTGTCCTTCATTACTTCATATTTAACTCCAGGAGTATGACAAGTGATAAATCGTGGGTTCGGCTTGGTGTCCACCATTATTCTATATTTAACTCGGGGACTAAGACAAGTGATACTCGTGAGTTCGGCTTGGTGTCCACCATTACTCTATATTTAACTTGGGGACTATGACAAGTAATAATCATGGGTTCGGCTTGGTGTCCTCCATTACTCTATATTTAACTCGGGGTGTATCACACATGTTACTCGTGAGCTTGGCTTGGTGTCCACCTTTACTCTATATTTAACTCAGAAGTATGACAAGTGATACTCATGGGTTCAGCTTGGTGTCTTCCATTACTCTATATTTAACTAAGGGAGTATGACACATGTTACTTGTGGGTTCGGCTTGGTGTCCACCATTACTCTATATTTAACTAGGGGAGTATGACAAGTGATACTGGTGGGTTTGGCTTGGTGCCCTCTGTTACTCTATATTTAACTCAGGCAGTATGACAAGTGATACTCGTGGGTTCGGCTTGGTGTCCTCCATTACTCTATATTTAACTCGGGGAGTGTGACAAATGTTACTCATGGGTTCGGCTTGGCATCCTCCATTACTCTATATTTAACTGTGGGAGTATGGCAAGTGATACATTGTGGGTTCAGCTTGGTGTCCTTCGTTACTTCATATTTAACTCAAGGAGTATGACAAGTTATACTCGTGGGTTCACCTTGGTGTCCTCCATTACTCTATATTTAACTCGGGGAGTATGACACATGTTACTCATGGGTTTGGCTTGGCGTCCTCCATTATTCTATATTTAACTCCAGGAGTATGACAAGTGATAAATCATGGGTTCGGCTTGGTGTCCACCATTATTCTATATTTAACTCGGGGACTATGACAAGTGATACTCGTGAGTTCGGCTTGGTGTCCACCATTACTCTATATTTAACTTGGGGAGTATGACAAGTAATAATCATGGGTTCGGCTTGGTGACCTCCATTACTCTATATTTAACTTGGGGAGTATGGCACATGTTACTTGTGAGTTCGGCTTGGTGTCCTCCATTACTCTATATTTAACTCAGGGAGTATGACAAGTGATACTCGTGGGTTCAGTTGGTGTCCTCCATTACTCTATATTTAACTTGCGGAGCATCACACATGTTACTCATGGGTTCGGCTTGGTGTCCTCCATTACTGTATATTTAACTCAAGGAGTATGACAAGTGTTACTCGTGGGTTCAGCTTGGTGTCCTCCATTACTCTATATTTAACTTGTGGAGTATCACACATGTTACTCGTGGGTTCGGCTTGGTGTCCACTACTACTCTATATTTAACTCGGGGAGTATGACAAGTGATACTCGTGGGTTCGACTTGGTGTCCTCCATTACTCTATATTTAACTCGGGGAGTATCACACATGTTACTCATGAGTTTGGCTTGCTGTCCACCTTTACTCTATATTTAACTCAGGAGTATGACAAGTGATACTCGTGGGTTCAGCTTGGTGTCTTCCATTACTCTATATTTAACTCAGGGAGTATGACACATGTTACTTGTGGGTTCGGCTTGGTGTCCACCATTACTCTATATTTAACTAAGGGAGTATGACAAGTGATACTCGTGGGTTTGGCTTGGTGCCCTCCATTACTCTATATTTAACTCAGGCAGTATGACAAGTGATACTCGTGGGTTCGGCATGGTGTCCTCCATTACTCTATATTTAACTCGGGGAGTATGACACATGTTACTCGTGGGTTCGGCTTGGTGTTCACCATTACTCTATATTTAACTCCAGGAGTATGACAAGTGATAAATCGTGGGTTCGGCTTGGTGTCCACCATTATTCTATATTTAACTCGGGGACTAAGACAAGTGATACTCGTGAGTTCGGCTTGGTGTCCACCATTACTCTATATTTAACTTGGGGAGTATGACAAGTAATAATCATGGGTTTGGCTTGGTGACCTCCATTACTCTTTATTTAACTTGGGGAGTATGGCACATGTTACTCGTGGGTTCGGCTTGGTGTCCTCCATTGCTCTATATTTAACTCGGGGAGTATCACACATGTTACTCGTGAGTTCGGCTTGGTGTCCTCCATTACCCTATATTTAACTCAGGGAGTATGACAAGTGATACTCGTGGGTTCAGCTTGGTGTCCTCCATTACTCTATATTTAACTCTGGGAGTATGGCAAGTGATACATCGTGGGTTCATCTTGATGTCCTTCATTACTTCATATTTAACTCAAGGAGTATGACAAGTGATACTCGTGGGTTCAGTTGGTGTCCTCCATTACTCTATATTTAACTCGGGGAGTATCACATATGTTACTCGTGAGTTCGGCTTGGTGTCCTCCATTACCCTATATTTAACTCAGGGAGTATGACAAGTGATACTCGTGGGTTCAGCTTGGTGTCCTCCATTACTCTATATTTAACTCTGGGAGTATGGCAAGTGATACATTGTGGGTTCAGCTTAATGTCCTTCATTACTTCATATTTAACTCAAGGTGTATGACAAGTGATACTCGTGGGTTCAGCTTGGTGTCCTCCATTACTCTATATTTAACTCGGGGAGTATCACACATGTTACTCGTGAGTTCGGCTTGGTGTCCTCCATTACCCTATATTTAACTCAGGGAGTATGACAAGTGATACTCGTGGGTTCAGCTTGGTGTCCTCCATTACTCTATATTTAACTCTGGGAGTATGACAAGTGATACTCGTGGGTTCGGCTTGGTGTCCTCCATTACTCTATATTTAACTCGGGGAGTATGACACATGTTACTCGTGGGTTCGGCTTGGCGTCCTCCATTACTCTATATTTAACTCCAGGAGTATGACAAGTGATAAATCGTGGATTCGGCTTGGTGTCCACCATTATGCTATATTTAACTCGGGGACTATGACAAGTGATACTCGTGAGTTCGGCTTGGTGTCCAACATTACTCTATATTTAACTTGGGGAGTATGACAAGTAATAATAATGGGTTTGGCTTGGTGACCTCCATTACTCTATATTTAACTTGGGGAGTATGGCACATGTTACTCGTGGGTTCGGCTGGGTGTCCTCCATTACTCTATATTTAACTCGGGGAGTATCACATATGTTACTCGTGAGTCCGGCTTGGTGTCCTCCATTACTCTATATTTAACTCTGGGAGTATGGCAAGTGATACATCGTGGGTTCAGCTTGATGTCCTTCATTACTTCATATTTAACTCAAGGAGTATGACAAGTGATACTCGTGGGTTCAGCTTGGTGTCCTCCATTACTCTATATTTAACTCGGGGAGTATCACACATGTTACTCGTGAGTTCGGCTTGGTGTCCTCCATTATCCTATATTTAACTCAGGGAGTATGACAAGTGATACTCGTGGGTTCGGCTTGGTGTCCTCCATTACTCTATATTTAACTCTGGGAGTATGGCAAGTGATACATCGTGGGTTCAGCTTGGTGTCCTTCATTATTTCATATTTAACTCCAGGAGTATGACAAGTGATAAATCGTGGGTTTGGCTTGGTGTCCACCATTATTCTATATTTTACTCATGCAGTATGACAAGTGATAATCGTGGGTTCGGCTTGGTGCCCTCCATTACTCTATATTTAACTCAGGGAGTATGACAAGTGATACTCGTGGGTTCAGTTGGTGTCCTCCATTACTCTATATTTAACTTGCGGAGCATCACACATGTTACTCATGGGTTCGGCTTGGTGTCCTCCATTACTCTACATTTAACTCAGCGAGTATGACAAGTGTTACACGTGGGTTCAGCTGGGTGTCCTCCATTACTCTATATTTAACTTGCGGAGTATCACACATGTTACTCGTGGGTTCGGCTTGGTGTCCACTACTACTCTATATTTAACTCGGGGAGTATGACAAGTGATACTCGTGGGTTCGACTTGGTGTCCTCCATTACTCTATATTTAACTCGGGGAGTATCATACATGTTACTCATGAGTTTGGCTTGCTGTCCACCTTTACTCTATATTTAACTCAGGAGTATGAGAAGTGATACTCGTGGGTTCAGCTTTGTGTCTTCCATTACTCTATATTTAACTCAGGGAGTATGACACATGTTACTTGTGGGTTCGGCTTGGTGTCCACCATTACTCTATATTTAACTAAGGGAGTATGACAAGTGATATTCGTGGGTTTGGCTTGGTGCCCTCCATTACTCTATATTTTACTCATGCAGTATGACAAGTGATAATCGTGGGTTCGGCTTGGTGTCCTCCATTTCTCTATATTTAACTCGGGAGTATGACAAATGTTACTCATGGGTTCGGCTTGGCGTCCTCCATTACTCTATATTTAACTCTGGGAGTATGGCAAGTGATACATCGTGGGTTCAGCTTGTCATTACTTCCTATTTAACTCAAGGAGTATGACAAGTGATACTCGTGGGTTCGGCTTGGTGTCCTCCATTACTCTATATTTAACTCGGGGAGTATGACACATGTTACTCGTGGGTTCGGCTTGGCGTCCTCCATTACTCTATATTTAACTCCAGGAGTATGACAAGTGATAAATCGTGGATTCGGCTTGGTGTCCACCATTATTCTATATTTAACTCGGGGACTATGACAAGTGATACTCGTGAGTTCGGCTTGGTGTCCAACATTACACTATATTTAACTTGGGGAGTATGACAAGTAATAATCATGGGTTTGGCTTGGTGACCTCCATTACTCTATATTTAACTCGGGGAGTATCACATATGTTACTCGTGAGTTCGGCTTGGTGTCCTCCATTACCCTATATTTAACTCAGGGAGTATGACAAGTGATACTCGTGGGTTCAGCTTGGTGTCCTCCATTACTCTATATTTAACTCTGGGAGTATGGCAAGTGATACATCGTGGGTTCAGCTTGATGTCCTTCATTACTTCATATTTAACTCAAGGAGTATGACAAGTGATACTCGTGGGTTCAGCTTGGTGTCCTCCATTACTCTATATTTAACTCGGGGAGTATCACACATGTTACTCGTGAGTTCGGCTTGGTGTCCTCCATTACCCTATATTTAACTCAGGGAGTATGACAAGTGATACTCGTGGGTTCAGCTTGGTGTCCTCCATTACTCTATATTTAACTCTGGGAGTATGGCAAGTGATACATCGTGGGTTCAGCTTGATGTCCTTCATTACTTCATATTTAACTCAAGGAGTATGACAAGTGATACTCGTGGGTTCAGCTTGGTGTCCTCCATTACTCTATATTTAACTCGGGGAGTATCACATATGTTACTCGTGAGTTCGGCTTGGTGTCCTCCATTACCCTATATTTAACTCAGGGAGTATGACAAGTGATACTCGTGGGTTCAGCTTGGTGTCCTCCATTACTCTATATTTAACTCTGGGAGTATGGCAAGTGATACATTGTGGGTTCAGCTTGATGTCCTTCATTACTTCATATTTAACTCAAGGAGTATGACAAGTGATACTCGTGGGTTCAGCTTGGTGTCCTCCATTACTCTATATTTAACTTGCGGAGCATCACACATGTTACTCATGGGTTCGGCTTGGTGTCCTCCATTACTCTACATTTAACTCAGCGAGTATGACAAGTGTTACACGTGGGTTCAGCTGGGTGTCCTCCATTACTCTATATTTAACTTGCGGAGTATCACACATGTTACTCGTCGGTTCGGCTTGGTGTCCACTACTACTCTATATTTAACTCGGGGAGTATGACAAGTGATACTCGTGGGTTCGACTTGGTGTCCTCCATTACTCTATATTTAACTCGGGGAGTATCATACATGTTACTCATGAGTTTGGCTTGCTGTCCACCTTTACTCTATATTTAACTCAGGAGTATGAGAAGTGATACTCGTGGGTTCAGCTTGGTGTCTTCCATTACTCTATATTTAAGTCAGGGAGTATGACACATGTTACTTGTGGGTTCGGCTTGGTGTCCACCATTACTCTATATTTAACTAAGGGAGTATGACAAGTGATATTCGTGGGTTTGGCTTGGTGCCCTCCATTACTCTATATTTTACTCATGCAGTATGACAAGTGATAATCGTGGGTTCGGCTTGGTGTCCTCCATTTCTCTATATTTAACTCGGGAGTATGACAAATGTTACTCATGGGTTCGGCTTGGCGTCCTCCATTACTCTATATTTAACTCTGGGAGTATGGCAAGTGATACATCGTGGGTTCAGCTTGGTGTCCTTCATTACTTCCTATTTAACTCAAGGAGTATGAAAAGTGATACTCGTGGGTTCGGCTTGGTGTCCTCCATTACTCTATATTTAACTCGGGGAGTATGACACATGTTACTCGTGGGTTCGGCTTGGCGTCCTCCATTACTCTATATTTAACTCCAGGAGTATGACAAGTGATAAATCGTGGATTCGGCTTGGTGTCCACCATTATTCTATATTTAACTCGGGGACTATGACAAGTGATACTCGTGAGTTCGGCTTGGTGTCCAACATTACACTATATTTAACTTGGGGAGTATGACAAGTAATAATCATGGGTTTGGCTTGGTGACCTCCATTACTCTATATTTAACTTGGGGAGTATGGCACATGTTACTCGTGGGTTCGGCTGGGTGTCCTCCATTACTCTATATTTAACTCGGGGAGTATCACATATGTTACTCGTGAGTTCGGCTTGGTGTCCTCCATTGCCCTATATTTAACTCAGGGAGTATGACAAGTGATACTCGTGGGTTCAGCTTGGTGTCCTCCATTACTCTATATTTAACTCTGGGAGTATGGCAAGTGATACATCGTGGGTTCAGCTTGATGTCCTTCATTACTTCATATTTAACTCAAGGAGTATGACAAGTGATACTCGTGGGTTCAGCTTGGTGTCCTCCATTACTCTATATTTAACTCGGGGAGTATCACACATGTTACTCGTGAGTTCGGCTTGGTGTCCTCCATTACCCTATATTTAACTCAGGGAGTATGACAAGTGATACTCGTGGGTTCAGCTTGGTGTCCTCCATTACTCTATATTTAACTCTGGGAGTATGGCAAGTGATACATCGTGGGTTCAGCTTGATGTCCTTCATTACTTCATATTTAACTCAAGGAGTATGACAAGTGATACTCGTGGGTTCAGCTTGGTGTCCTCCATTACTCTATATTTAACTCGGGGAGTATCACATATGTTACTCGTGAGTTCGGCTTGGTGTCCTCCATTACCCTATATTTAACTCAGGGAGTATGACAAGTGATACTCGTGGGTTCAGCTTGGTGTCCTCCATTACTCTATATTTAACTCTGGGAGTATGGCAAGTGATACATTGTGGGTTCAGCTTGATGTCCTTCATTACTTCATATTTAACTCAAGGAGTATGACAAGTGATACTCGTGGGTTCAGCTTGGTGTCCTCCATTACTCTATATTTAACTCGGGGAGTATCACACATGTTACTCGTGAGTTCGGCTTGTTGTCCTCCATTACCCTATATTTAACTCAGGGAGTATGACAAGTGATACTCGTGGGTTCAGCTTGGTGTCCTCCATTACTCTATATTTAACTCTGGGAGTATGACAAGTGATACTCGTGGGTTCGGCTTGGTGTCCTCCATTACTCTATATTTAACTCGGGGAGTATGACACATGTTACTCGTGGGTTCGGCTTGGCGTCCTCCCTTACTCTATATTTAACTCCAGGAGTATGACAAGTGATAAATCGTGGATTCGGCTTGGTGTCCACCATTATGCTATATTTAACTCGGAGACTATGACAAGTGATACTCGTGAGTTCGGCTTGGTGTCCAACATTACTCTATATTTAACTTGGGGAGTATGACAAGTAATAATCATGGGTTTGGCTTGGTGACCTCCATTACTCTATATTTAACTTGGAGAGTATGGCACATGTTACTCGTGGGTTCGGCTGGGTGTCCTCCATTACTCTATATTTAACTCGGGGAGTATCACATATGTTACTCGTGAGTTCGGCTTGGTGTCCTCCATTACCCTATATTTAACTCTGGGAGTATGGCAAGTGATACATCGTGGGTTCAGCTTGATGTCCTTCATTACTTCATATTTAACTCAAGGAGTATGACAAGTGATGCTCGTGGGTTCAGCTTGGTGTCCTCCATTACTCTATATTTAACTCGGGGAGTATCACACATGTTACTCGTGAGTTCGGCTTGGTGTCCTCCATTACCCTATATTTAACTCAGGGAGTATGACAAGTGATACTCGTGGGTTCAGCTTGGTGTCCTCCATTACTCTATATTTAACTCTGGGAGTATGGCAAGTGATACATTGTGGGTTCAGCTTGGTGTCCTTCATTACTTCATATTTAACTCCAGGAGTATGACAAGTGATAAATCGTGGGTTTGGCTTGGTGTCCACCATTATTCTATATTTAACTCGGGAACTATGACAAGTGATACTCATGAGTTCGGCTTGGTGTCCACCATTACTCTATATTTAACTTGGGGACTATGACAACTAATAATCATGGGTTCGGCTTGGTGTCCTCCATTACTCTATATTTAACTCGGGGTGTATCACACATGTTACTCGTGAGCTTGGCTTGGTGTCCACCTTTACTCTATATTTAACTCAGGAGTATGACAAGTGATACTCATGGGTTCAGCTTGGTGTCTTCCATTACTCTATATTTAACTAAGGGAGTATGACACATGTTACTTGTGGGTTCGGCTTGGTGTCCACCATTACTCTATATTTAACTAGGGGAGTATGACAAGTGATACTCGTGGGTTTGGCTTGGTGCCCTCTGTTACTCTATATTTAACTCAGGCAGTATGACAAGTGATACTCGTGGGTTCGGCTTGGTGTCCTCCATTACTCTATATTTAACTCGGGGAGTGTGACAAATGTTACTCATGGGTTCGGCTTGGCGTCCTCCATTACTCTATATTTAACTGTGGGAGTATGGCAAGTGATACATTGTGGGTTCAGCTTGGTGTCCTTCGTTACTTCATATTTAACTCAAGGAGTATGACAAGTTACACTTGTGGGTTCACCTTGGTGTCCTCCATTACTCTATATTTAACTCGGGGAGTATGACACATGTTACTCATGGGTTTGGCTTGGCGTCCTCCATTATTCTATATTTAACTCCAGGAGTATGACAAGTGATAAATCATGAGTTCGGCTTGGTGTCCACCATTATTCTATATTTAACTCGGGGACTATGACAAGTGATACTCGTGAGTTCGGCTTGGTGTCCACCATTACTCTATATTTAACTTGGGGAGTATGACAAGTAATAATCATGGGTTCGGCTTGGTGACCTCCATTACTCTATATTTAACTTGGGGAGTATGGCACATGTTACTCGTGAGTTCGGCTTGGTGTCCTCCATTACTCTATATTTAACTCAGGGAGTATGACAAGTGATACTCGTGGGTTCAGTTGGTGTCCTCCATTACTCTATATTTAACTTGCGGAGCATCACACATGTTACTCATGGGTTCGGCTTGGTGTCCTCCATTACTCTATATTTAACTCAAGGAGTATGACAAGTGTTACTCGTGGGTTCAGCTTGGTGTCCTCCATTACTCTATATTTAACTTGTGGAGTATCACACATGTTACTCGTGGGTTCGGCTTGGTGTCCACTACTACTCTATATTTAACTCGGGGAGTATGACAAGTGATACTCGTGGGTTCGACTTGGTGTCCTCCATTACTCTATATTTAACTCGGGGAGTATCACACATGTTACTCATGAGTTTGGCTTGCTGTCCACCTTTACTCTATATTTAACTCAGGAGTATGACAAGTGATACTCGTGGGTTCAGCTTGGTGTCTTCCATTACTCTATATTTAACTCAGGGAGTATGACACATGTTACTTGTGGGTTCGGCTTGGTGTCCACCATTACTCTATATTTAACTAAGGGAGTATGACAAGTGATACTCGTGGGTTTGGCTTGGTGCCCTCCATTACTCTATATTTAACTCAGGCAGTATGACAAGTGATACTCGTGGGTTCGGCATGGTGTCCTCCATTACTCTATATTTAACTCGGGGAGTATGACACATGTTACTCGTGGGTTCGGCTTGGTGTTCACCATTACTCTATATTTAACTCCAGGAGTATGACAAGTGATAAATCGTGGGTTCGGCTTGGTGTCCACCATTATTCTATATTTAACTCGGGGACTAAGACAAGTGATACTCGTGAGTTCGGCTTGGTGTCCACCATTACTCTATATTTAACTTGGGGAGTATGACAAGTAATAATCATGGGTTTGGCTTGGTGACCTCCATTACTCTTTATTTAACTTGGGGAGTATGGCACATGTTACTCGTGGGTTCGGCTTGGTGTCCTCCATTGCTCTATATTTAACTCGGGGAGTATCACACATGTTACTCGTGAGTTCGGCTTGGTGTCCTCCATTACCCTATATTTAACTCAGGGAGTATGACAAGTGATACTCGTGGGTTCAGCTTGGTGTCCTCCATTACTCTATATTTAACTCTGGGAGTATGGCAAGTGATACATCGTGGGTTCAGTTGGTGTCCTCCATTACTCTATATTTAACTCGGGGAGTATCACATATGTTACTCGTGAGTTCGGCTTGGTGTCCTCCATTACCCTATATTTAACTCAGGGAGTATGACAAGTGATACTCGTGGGTTCAGCTTGGTGTCCTCCATTACTCTAAATTTAACTCTGGGAGTATGGCAAGTGATACATTGTGGGTTCAGCTTAATGTCCTTCATTACTTCATATTTAACTCAAGGAGTATGACAAGTGATACTCGTGGGTTCAGCTTGGTGTCCTCCATTACTCTATATTTAACTCGGGGAGTATCACACATGTTACTCGTGAGTTCGGCTTGGTGTCCTCCATTACCCTATATTTAACTCAGGGAGTATGACAAGTGATATTCGTGGGTTCAGCTTGGTGTCCTCCATTACTCTATATTTAACTCTGGGAGTATGACAAGTGATACTCGTGGGTTCGGCTTGGTGTCCTCCATTACTCTATATTTAACTCGGGGAGTATGACACATGTTACTCGTGGGTTCGGCTTGGCGTCCTCCATTACTCTATATTTAACTCCAGGAGTATGACAAGTGATAAATCATGGATTCGGCTTGGTGTCCACCATTATGCTATATTTAACTCGGGGACTATGACAAGTGATACTCGTGAGTTCGGCTTGGTGTCCAACATTACTCTATATTTAACTTGGGGAGTATGACAAGTAATAATAATGGGTTTGGCTTGGTGACCTCCATTACTCTATATTTAACTTGGGGAGTATGGCACATGTTACTCGTGGGTTCGGCTGGGTGTCCTCCATTACTCTATATTTAACTCGGGGAGTATCACATATGTTACTCGTGAGTTCGGCTTGGTGTCCTCCATTACTCTATATTTAACTCTGGGAGTATGGCAAGTGATACATTGTGGGTTCAGCTTGGTGTCCTTCGTTACTTCATATTTAACTCAAGGAGTATGACAAGTGATACTCGTGGGTTCGCCTTGGTGTCCTCCATTACTCTATATTTAACTCGGGGAGTATGACACATGTTACTCATGGGTTCGGCTTGGCGTCCTCCATTATTCTATATTTAACTCCAGGAGTATGACAAGTGATAAATCATGGGTTCGGCTTGGTGTCCACCATTATTCTATATTTAACTCGGGGACTATGACAAGTGATACTCGTGAGTTCGGCTTGGTGTCCACCATTACTCTATATTTAACTTGGGGAGTATGACAAGTAATAATCATGGGTTCGGCTTGGTGACCTCCATTACTCTATATTTAACTTGGGGAGTATGGCACATGTTACTCGTGAGTTCGGCTTGGTGTCCTTCATTACTCTATATTTAACTTGCGGAGCATCACACATGTTACTCCTGGGTTCGGCTTGGTGTCCTCCATTACTCTATATTTAACTCAAGGAGTATGACAAGTGTTACTCGTGGGTTCAGCTTGGTGTCCTCCATTACTCTATATTTAACTTGTGGAGTATCACACATGTTACTCGTGGGTTCGGCTTGGTGTCCACTACTACTCTATATTTAACTCGGGGAGTATGACAAGTGATACTCGTGGGTTCGACTTGGTGTCCTCCATTACTCTATATTTAACTCGGGGAGTAT
This sequence comes from Ambystoma mexicanum, assembly GCF_040938575.1. Taxonomy (NCBI): domain Eukaryota; kingdom Metazoa; phylum Chordata; class Amphibia; order Caudata; family Ambystomatidae; genus Ambystoma; species Ambystoma mexicanum. The sequence continues at coordinate 27,906,323 of NC_090938.1, read as the reverse complement.
CACACATGTTACTCATGAGTTTGGCTTGCTGTCCACCTTTACTCTATATTTAACTCAGGAGTATGACAAGTGATACTCGTGGGTTCAGCTTGGTGTCTTCCATTACTCTATATTTAACTCAGGGAGTATGGCACATGTTACTTGTGGGTTCGGCTTGGTGTCCACCATTACTCTATATTTAACTAAGGGAGTATGACAAGTGATACTCGTGGGTTTGGCTTGGTGCCCTCCATTACTCTATATTTAACTCAGGCAGTATGACAAGTGATACTCGTGGGTTCGGCATGGTGTCCTCCATTACTCTATATTTAACTCGGGGAGTATGACACATGTTACTCATGGGTTCGGCTTGGTGTTCACCATTACTCTATATTTAACTCCAGGAGTATGACAAGTGATAAATCGTGGGTTCGGCTTGGTGTCCACCATTATTCTATATTTAACTCGGGGACTAAGACAAGTGATACTCGTGAGTTCGGCTTGGTGTCCACCATTACTCTATATTTAACTTGGGGAGTATGACAAGTAATAATCATGGGTTTGGCTTGGTGACCTCCATTACTCTTTATTTAACTTGGGGAGTATGGCACATGTTACTCGTGGGTTCGGCTTGGTGTCCTCCATTGCTCTATATTTAACTCGGGGAGTATCACACATGTTACTCGTGAGTTCGGCTTGGTGTCCTCCATTACCCTATATTTAACTTGGGGAGTATGACAAGTAATAATCATGGGTTTGGCTTGGTGTCCTCCATTACTCTATTTTTAACTTGCGGAGTATCACAAATGTTACTTGTGGGTTCGGCTTGGTGTCCTCCATTACTCTATATTTAACTCAGGGAGTATGACAAGTGATACTCGTGGGTTCAGCTTGGTGTCCTCCATTACTCTATATTTAACTTGGGGAGTATGACAAGTAATAATCATGGGTTTGGCTTGGTGTCCTCCATTACTCTATTTTTAACTTGCGGAGTATCACAAATGTTACTTGTGGGTTCGGCTTGGTGTCCTCCATTACTCTATATTTAACTCAGGGAGTATGACAAGTGATACTCGTGGGTTCAGCTTGGTGTCCTCCATTACTCTATATTTAACTTGCGGAGTATCACACATGTTACTCGTGGGTTCAGCTTGGTGTCCACTACTGCTCTATATTTAACTCGGGGAGTATGACAAGTGATACTCGTGGGTTCGACTTGGTGTCCTCCATTACTCTATATTTGACACAGGGCGTATCACACATGATACTCGTGAGTTCGGCTTGGTGTCCTCCATCACTCTATATTTAACTCAGGGAGTATCACACATGTTACTCGTGAGTTTGGCTTGGTGTCCACCACTACTCTATATTTAACTAGGGGAGTATGGCACATGTTACTCGTGGGTTCGGCTTGGTGACCTCTATTACTCTATATTTAACTTGGGGAGTATGGCACATGTTACTCGTGGGTTTGGCTATGTGTCCTCCATTACTCTATATTTAACTCGGGGAGTATCACAAATGTTACTCATGAGTTCGGCTTGGTGTCCTCCATTACTCTATATTTAACTCGGGAGTATCACACATGTTACTCGTGAGTTCGGCTTGGTGTCCTCCATTACTCTATATTTAACTCAGGGAGTATGACAAGTGATACTCGTGGGTTCAGTTGGTGTCCTCCATTACTCTATATTTAACTTGCGGAGCATCACACATGTTACTCATGGGTTCGGCTTGGTGTCCTCCATTACTCTACATTTAACTCAGCGAGTATGACAAGTGTTACACGTGGGTTCAGCTGGGTGTCCTCCATTACTCTATATTTAACTTGCGGAGTATCACACATGTTACTCGTGGGTTCGGCTTGGTGTCCACTACTACTCTATATTTAACTCGGGGAGTATGACAAGTGATACTCGTGGGTTCGACTTGGTGTCCTCCATTACTCTATATTTAACTCGGGGAGTATCATACATGTTACTCATGAGTTTGGCTTGCTGTCCACCTTTACTCTATATTTAACTCAGGAGCATGAGAAGTGATACTCGTGGGTTCAGCTTGGTGTCTTCCATTACTCTATATTTAACTCAGGGAGTATGACACATGTTACTTGTGGGTTCGGCTTGGTGTCCACCATTACTCTATATTTAACTAAGGGAGTATGACAAGTGATATTCGTGGGTTCGACTTGGTGTCCTCCATTACTCTATATTTAACTCGGGGAGTATCATACATGTTACTCATGAGTTTGGCTTGCTGTCCACCTTTACTCTATATTTAACTCAGGAGTATGAGAAGTGATACTCGTGGGTTCAGCTTGGTGTCCTCCATTACTCTATATTTAACTCGCGGAGTATCACACATGTTACTCGTGAGTTCGGCTTGGTGTCCTCCATTACCCTATATTTAACTCAGGGAGTATGACAAGTGATACTCGTGGGTTCAGCTTGGTGTCCTCCATTACTCTATATTTAACTCTGGGAGTATGGCAAGTGATACATTGTGGGTTCAGCTTGGTGTCCTTCATTACTTCATATTTAACTCCAGGAGTATGACAAGTGATAAATCGTGGGTTTGGCTTGGTGTCCACCATTATTCTATATTTAACTCGGGGACTATGACAAGTGATACTCGTGAGTTCGGCTTGGTGTCCACCATTACTCTATATTTAACTTGGGGACTATGACAAGTAATAATCATGGGTTCGGCTTGGTGTCCTCCATTACTCTATATTTAACTCGGGGTGTATCACACATGTTACTCGTGAGCTTGGCTTGGTGTCCACCTTTACTCTATATTTAACTCAGGAGTATGACAAGTGATACTCATGGGTTCAGCTTGGTGTCTTCCATTACTCTATATTTAACTAAGGGAGTATGACACACGTTACTTGTGGGTTCGGCTTGGTGTCCACCATTACTCTATATTTAACTAGGGGAGTATGACAAGTGATACTCGTGGGTTTGGCTTGGTGCCCTCTGTTACTCTATATTTAACTCAGGCAGTATGACAAGTGATACTCGTGGGTCCGGCTTGGTGTCCTCCATTACTCTATATTTAACTCGGGGAGTGTGACAAATGTTACTCATGGGTTCGGCTTGGCGTCCTCCATTACTCTATATTTAACTGTGGGAGTATGGCAAGTGATACATTGTGGGTTCAGCTTGGTGTCCTTCGTTACTTCATATTTAACTCAAGGAGTATGACAAGTTATACTCGTGGGTTCACCTTGGTGTCCTCCATTACTCTATATTTAACTCGGGGAGTATGACACATGTTACTCATGGGTTCGGCTTGGCGTCCTCCATTATTCTATATTTAACTCCAGGAGTATGACAAGTGATAAATCATGGGTTCGGCTTGGTGTCCACCATTATTCTATATTTAACTCGGGGACTATGACAAGTGATACTCGTGAGTTCGGCTTGGTGTCCACCATTACTCTATATTTAACTTGGGGAGTATGACAAGTAATAATCATGGGTTCGGCTTGGTGACCTCCATTACTCTATATTTAACTTGGGGAGTATGGCACATGTTACTCGTGAGTTCGGCTTGGTGTCCTCCATTACTCTATATTTAACTCAGGGAGTATGACAAGTGATACTCGTGGGTTCAGTTGGTGTCCTCCATTACTCTATATTTAACTTGCGGAGCATCACACATGTTACTCATGGGTTCGGCTTGGTGTCCTCCATTACTCTACATTTAACTCAGCGAGTATGACAAGTGTTACACGTGGGTTCAGCTGGGTGTCCTCCATTACTCTATATTTAACTTGCGGAGTATCACACATGTTACTCGTGGGTTCGGCTTGGTGTCCACTACTACTCTATATTTAACTCGGGGAGTATGACAAGTGATACTCGTGGGTTCGACTTGGTGTCCTCCATTACTCTATATTTAACTCGGGGAGTATCATACATGTTACTCATGAGTTTGGCTTGCTGTCCACCTTTACTCTATATTTAACTCAGGAGCATGAGAAGTGATACTCGTGGGTTCAGCTTGGTGTCTTCCATTACTCTATATTTAACTCAGGGAGTATGACACATGTTACTTGTGGGTTCGGCTTGGTGTCCACCATTACTCTATATTTAACTAAGGGAGTATGACAAGTGATATTCGTGGGTTCGACTTGGTGTCCTCCATTACTCTATATTTAACTCGGGGAGTATCGACATGTTACTCATGAGTTTGGCTTGCTGTCCACCTTTACTCTATATTTAACTCAGGAGTATGAGAAGTGATACTCGTGGGTTCAGCTTGGTGTCCTCCATTACTCTATATTTAACTCGCGGAGTATCACACATGTTACTCGTGAGTTCGGCTTGGTGTCCTCCATTACCCTATATTTAACTCAGGGAGTATGACAAGTAATACTCGTGGGTTCAGCTTGGTGTCCTCCATTACTCTATATTTAACTCTGGGAGTATGGCAAGTGATACATTGTGGGTTCAGCTTGGTGTCCTTCATTACTTCATATTTAACTCCAGGAGTATGACAAGTGATAAATCGTGGGTTTGGCTTGGTGTCCACCATTATTCTATATTTAACTCGGGGACTATGACAAGTGATACTCGTGAGTTCGGCTTGGTGTCCACCATTACTCTATATTTAACTTGGGGACTATGACAAGTAATAATCATGGGTTCGGCTTGGTGTCCTCCATTACTCTATATTTAACTCGGGGTGTATCACACATGTTACTCGTGAGCTTGGCTTGGTGTCCACCTTTACTCTATATTTAACTCAGGAGTATGACAAGTGATACTCATGGGTTCAGCTTGGTGTCTTCCATTACTCTATATTTAACTAAGGGAGTATGACACACGTTACTTATGGGTTCGGCTTGGTGTCCACCATTACTCTATATTTAACTAGGGGAGTATGACAAGTGATACTCGTGGGTTTGGCTTGGTGCCCTCTGTTACTCTATATTTAACTCAGGCAGTATGACAAGTGATACTCGTGGGTTCGGCTTGGTGTCCTCCATTACTCTATATTTAACTCGGGGAGTGTGACAAATGTTACTCATGGGTTCGGCTTGGCGTCCTCCATTACTCTATATTTAACTGTGGGAGTATGGCAAGTGATACATTGTGGGTTCAGCTTGGTGTCCTTCGTTACTTCATATTTAACTCAAGGAGTATGACAAGTTATACTCGTGGGTTCACCTTGGTGTCCTCCATTACTCTATATTTAACTCGGGGAGTATGACACATGTTACTCATGGGTTCGGCTTGGCGTCCTCCATTATTCTATATTTAACTCCAGGAGTATGACAAGTGATAAATCATGGGTTCGGCTTGGTGTCCACCATTATTCTATATTTAACTCGGGGACTATGACAAGTGATACTCGTGAGTTCGGCTTGGTGTCCACCATTACTCTATATTTAACTTGGGGAGTATGACAAGTAATAATCATGGGTTTGGCTTGGTGACCTCCATTACTCTATATTTAACTTGGGGAGTATGGCACATGTTACTCGTGAGTTCGGCTTGGTGTCCTCCATTACTCTATATTTAACTCAGGGAGCATGACAAGTGATACATCGTGGGTTCAGCTTGATGTCCTTCATTACTTCATATTTAACTCAAGGAGTATGACAAGTGATACTCGTGGGTTCAGCTTGGTGTCCTCCATTACTCTATATTTAACTGGGGGAGTATCACATATGTTACTCGTGAGTTCGGCTTGGTGTCCTCCATTACCCTATATTTAACTCAGGGAGTATGACAAGTGATACTCGTGGGTTCAGCTTGGTGTCCTCCATTACTCTATATTTAACTCTGGGAGTATGGCAAGTGATACATTGTGGGTTCAGCTTGATGTCCTTCATTACTTCATATTTAACTCAAGGAGTATGACAAGTGATACTCGTGGGTTCAGCTTGGTGTCCTCCATTACTCTATATTTAACTCGGGGAGTATCACACATGTTACTCGTGAGTTCGGCTTGGTGTCCTCCATTACCCTATATTTAACTCAGGGAGTATGACAAGTGATACTCGTGGGTTCAGCTCTGTGTCCTCCATTACTCTATATTTAACTCTGGGAGTATGACAAGTGATACTCGTGGGTTCGGCTTGGTGTCCTCCATTACTCTATATTTAACTCGGGGAGTATGACACATGTTACTCGTGGGTTCGGCTTGGCGTCCTCCATTACTCTATATTTAACTCCAGGAGTATGACAAGTGATAAATTGTGGATTCGGCTTGGTGTCCACCATTATGCTATATTTAACTCGGAGACTATGACAAGTGATACTCGTGAGTTCGGCTTGGTGTCCAACATTACTCTATATTTAACTTGGGGAGTATGACAAGTAATAATCATGGGTTTGGCTTGGTGACCTCCATTACTCTATATTTAACTTGGGGAGTATGGCACATGTTACTCGTGGGTTCGGCTGGGTGTCCTCCATTACTCTATATTTAACTCGGGGAGTATCACATATGTTACTCGTGAGTTCGGCTTGGTGTCCTCCATTACCCTATATTTAACTCAGGGAGTATGACAAGTGATACTCGTGGGTTCAGCTTGGTGTCCTCCATTACTCTATATTTAACTCTGGGAGTATGGCAAGTGATACATCGTGGGTTCAGCTTGATGTCCTTCATTACTTCATATTTAACTCAAGGAGTATGACAAGTGATGCTCGTGGGTTCAGCTTGGTGTCCTCCATTACTCTATATTTAACTCGGGGAGTATCACACATGTTACTCGTGAGTTCGGCTTGGTGTCCTCCATTACCCTATATTTAACTCAGGGAGTATGACAAGTGATACTCGTGGGTTCAGCTTGGTGTCCTCCATTACTCTATATTTAACTCTGGGAGTATGGCAAGTGATACATTGTGGGTTCAGCTTGGTGTCCTTCATTACTTCATATTTAACTCCAGGAGTATGACAAGTGATAAATCGTGGGTTCGGCTTGGTGTCCACCATTATTCTATATTTAACTCGGGGACTAAGACAAGTGATACTCGTGAGTTCGGCTTGGTGTCCACCATTACTCTATATTTAACTTGGGGACTATGACAAGTAATAATCATGGGTTCGGCTTGGTGTCCTCCATTACTCTATATTTAACTCGGGGTGTATCACACATGTTACTCGTGAGCTTGGCTTGGTGTCCACCTTTACTCTATATTTAACTCAGAAGTATGACAAGTGATACTCATGGGTTCAGCTTGGTGTCTTCCATTACTCTATATTTAACTAAGGGAGTATGACACATGTTACTTGTGGGTTCGGCTTGGTGTCCACCATTACTCTATATTTAACTAGGGGAGTATGACAAGTGATACTGGTGGGTTTGGCTTGGTGCCCTCTGTTACTCTATATTTAACTCAGGCAGTATGACAAGTGATACTCGTGGGTTCGGCTTGGTGTCCTCCATTACTCTATATTTAACTCGGGGAGTGTGACAAATGTTACTCATGGGTTCGGCTTGGCATCCTCCATTACTCTATATTTAACTGTGGGAGTATGGCAAGTGATACATTGTGGGTTCAGCTTGGTGTCCTTCGTTACTTCATATTTAACTCAAGGAGTATGACAAGTTATACTCGTGGGTTCACCTTGGTGTCCTCCATTACTCTATATTTAACTCGGGGAGTATGACACATGTTACTCATGGGTTTGGCTTGGCGTCCTCCATTATTCTATATTTAACTCCAGGAGTATGACAAGTGATAAATCATGGGTTCGGCTTGGTGTCCACCATTATTCTATATTTAACTCGGGGACTATGACAAGTGATACTCGTGAGTTCGGCTTGGTGTCCACCATTACTCTATATTTAACTTGGGGAGTATGACAAGTAATAATCATGGGTTCGGCTTGGTGACCTCCATTACTCTATATTTAACTTGGGGAGTATGGCACATGTTACTTGTGAGTTCGGCTTGGTGTCCTCCATTACTCTATATTTAACTCAGGGAGTATGACAAGTGATACTCGTGGGTTCAGTTGGTGTCCTCCATTACTCTATATTTAACTTGCGGAGCATCACACATGTTACTCATGGGTTCGGCTTGGTGTCCTCCATTACTGTATATTTAACTCAAGGAGTATGACAAGTGTTACTCGTGGGTTCAGCTTGGTGTCCTCCATTACTCTATATTTAACTTGTGGAGTATCACACATGTTACTCGTGGGTTCGGCTTGGTGTCCACTACTACTCTATATTTAACTCGGGGAGTATGACAAGTGATACTCGTGGGTTCGACTTGGTGTCCTCCATTACTCTATATTTAACTCGGGGAGTATCACACATGTTACTCATGAGTTTGGCTTGCTGTCCACCTTTACTCTATATTTAACTCAGGAGTATGACAAGTGATACTCGTGGGTTCAGCTTGGTGTCTTCCATTACTCTATATTTAACTCAGGGAGTATGACACATGTTACTTGTGGGTTCGGCTTGGTGTCCACCATTACTCTATATTTAACTAAGGGAGTATGACAAGTGATACTCGTGGGTTTGGCTTGGTGCCCTCCATTACTCTATATTTAACTCAGGCAGTATGACAAGTGATACTCGTGGGTTCGGCATGGTGTCCTCCATTACTCTATATTTAACTCGGGGAGTATGACACATGTTACTCGTGGGTTCGGCTTGGTGTTCACCATTACTCTATATTTAACTCCAGGAGTATGACAAGTGATAAATCGTGGGTTCGGCTTGGTGTCCACCATTATTCTATATTTAACTCGGGGACTAAGACAAGTGATACTCGTGAGTTCGGCTTGGTGTCCACCATTACTCTATATTTAACTTGGGGAGTATGACAAGTAATAATCATGGGTTTGGCTTGGTGACCTCCATTACTCTTTATTTAACTTGGGGAGTATGGCACATGTTACTCGTGGGTTCGGCTTGGTGTCCTCCATTGCTCTATATTTAACTCGGGGAGTATCACACATGTTACTCGTGAGTTCGGCTTGGTGTCCTCCATTACCCTATATTTAACTCAGGGAGTATGACAAGTGATACTCGTGGGTTCAGCTTGGTGTCCTCCATTACTCTATATTTAACTCTGGGAGTATGGCAAGTGATACATCGTGGGTTCAGCTTGATGTCCTTCATTACTTCATATTTAACTCAAGGAGTATGACAAGTGATACTCGTGGGTTCAGTTGGTGTCCTCCATTACTCTATATTTAACTCGGGGAGTATCACATATGTTACTCGTGAGTTCGGCTTGGTGTCCTCCATTACCCTATATTTAACTCAGGGAGTATGACAAGTGATACTCGTGGGTTCAGCTTGGTGTCCTCCATTACTCTATATTTAACTCTGGGAGTATGGCAAGTGATACATTGTGGGTTCAGCTTAATGTCCTTCATTACTTCATATTTAACTCAAGGTGTATGACAAGTGATACTCGTGGGTTCAGCTTGGTGTCCTCCATTACTCTATATTTAACTCGGGGAGTATCACACATGTTACTCGTGAGTTCGGCTTGGTGTCCTCCATTACCCTATATTTAACTCAGGGAGTATGACAAGTGATACTCGTGGGTTCAGCTTGGTGTCCTCCATTACTCTATATTTAACTCTGGGAGTATGACAAGTGATACTCGTGGGTTCGGCTTGGTGTCCTCCATTACTCTATATTTAACTCGGGGAGTATGACACATGTTACTCGTGGGTTCGGCTTGGCGTCCTCCATTACTCTATATTTAACTCCAGGAGTATGACAAGTGATAAATCGTGGATTCGGCTTGGTGTCCACCATTATGCTATATTTAACTCGGGGACTATGACAAGTGATACTTGTGAGTTCGGCTTGGTGTCCAACATTACTCTATATTTAACTTGGGGAGTATGACAAGTAATAATAATGGGTTTGGCTTGGTGACCTCCATTACTCTATATTTAACTTGGGGAGTATGGCACATGTTACTCGTGGGTTCGGCTGGGTGTCCTCCATTACTCTATATTTAACTCGGGGAGTATCACATATGTTACTCGTGAGTCCGGCTTGGTGTCCTCCATTACTCTATATTTAACTCTGGGAGTATGGCAAGTGATACATCGTGGGTTCAGCTTGATGTCCTTCATTACTTCATATTTAACTCAAGGAGTATGACAAGTGATACTCGTGGGTTCAGCTTGGTGTCCTCCATTACTCTATATTTAACTCGGGGAGTATCACACATGTTACTCGTGAGTTCGGTTTGGTGTCCTCCATTATCCTATATTTAACTCAGGGAGTATGACAAGTGATACTCGTGGGTTCAGCTTGGTGTCCTCCATTACTCTATATTTAACTCTGGGAGTATGGCAAGTGATACATCGTGGGTTCAGCTTGGTGTCCTTCATTATTTCATATTTAACTCCAGGAGTATGACAAGTGATAAATCGTGGGTTTGGCTTGGTGTCCACCATTATTCTATATTTAACTCGAGGACTATGACAAGTGATACTCGTGAGTTCGGCTTGGTGTCCACCATTACTCTATATTTAACTTGGGGACTATGACAAGTAATAATCATGGGTTCGGCTTGGTGTCCTCCATTACTCTATATTTAACTCGGGGTGTATCACACATGTTACTCGTGAGCTTGGCTTGGTGTCCACCTTTACTCTATATTTAACTCAGGAGTATGACAAGTGATACTCATGGGTTCAGCTTGGTGTCTTCCATTACTCTATATTTAACTAAGGGAGTATGACACATGTTACTTGTGGGTTCGACTTGGTGTCCACCATTACTCTATATTTAACTAGGGGAGTATGACAAGTGATACTCGTGGGTTTGGCTTGGTGCCCTCTGTTACTCTATATTTAACTCAGGCAGAATGACAAGTGATACTCGTGGGTTCGGCTTGGTGTCCTCCATTACTCTATATTTAACTCGGGGAGTGTGACAAATGTTACTCATGGGTTCGGCTTGGCGTCCTGCATTACTCTATATTTAACTGTGGGAGTATGGCAAGTGATACATTGTGGGTTCAGCTTGGTGTCCTTCGTTACTTCATATTTAACTCAAGGAGTATGACAAGTGATACTCGTGGGTTCGCCTTGGTGTCCTCCATTACTCTATATTTAACTCGGGGAGTATGACACATGTTACTCATGGGTTCGGCTTGGCGTCCTCCATTATTCTATATTTAACTCCAGGAGTATGACAAGTGATAAATCATGGGTTCGGCTTGGTGTCCACCATTATTCTATATTTAACTCGGGGACTATGACAAGTGATACTCGTGAGTTCGGCTTGGTGTCCACCATTACTCTATAATTAACTTGGGGAGTATGACAAGTAATAATCATGGGTTCGGCTTGGTGACCTCCATTACTCTATATTTAACTTGGGGAGTATGGCACATGTTACTCGTGAGTTCGGCTTGGTGTCCTTCATTACTCTATATTTAACTCAGGGAGTATGGCAAGTGATACTCGTGGGTTCCGTTGGTGTCCTCCATTACTCTATATTTAACTTGCGGAGCATCACACATGTTACTCATGGGTTCGGCTTGGTATCCTCCATTACTCTATATTTAACTCAAGGAGTATGACAAGTGTTACTCGTGGGTTCAGCTTGGTGTCCTCCATTACTCTATATTTAACTTGTGGAGTATCACACATGTTACTCGTGGGTTCGGCTTGGTGTCCACTACTACTCTATATTTAACTCGGGGAGTATGACAAGTGATACTCGTGGGTTCGACTTGGTGTCCTCCATTACTCTATATTTAACTCGGGGAGTATCACACATGTTACTCATGAGTTTGGCTTGCTGTCCACCTTTACTCTATATTTAACTCAGGAGTATGACAAGTGATACTCGTGGGTTCAGCTTGGTGTCTTCCATTACTCTATATTTAACTCAGGGAGTATGGCACATGTTACTTGTGGGTTCGGCTTGGTGTCCACCATTACTCTATATTTAACTAAGGGAGTATGACAAGTGATACTCGTGGGTTTGGCTTGGTGCCCTCCATTACTCTATATTTAACTCAGGCAGTATGACAAGTGATACTCGTGGGTTCGGCATGGTGTCCTCCATTACTCTATATTTAACTCGGGGAGTATGACACATGTTACTCGTGGGTTCGGCTTGGTGTTCACCATTACTCTATATTTAACTCCAGGAGTATGACAAGTGATAAATCGTGGGTTCGGCTTGGTGTCCACCATTATTCTATATTTAACTCGGGGACTAAGACAAGTGATACTCGTGAGTTCGGCTTGGTGTCCACCATTACTCTATATTTAACTTGGGGAGTATGACAAGTAATAATCATGGGTTTGGCTTGGTGACCTCCATTACTCTTTATTTAACTTGGGGAGTATGGCACATGTTACTCGTGGGTTTGGCTTGGTGTCCTCCATTGCTCTATATTTAACTCGGGGAGTATCACACATGTTACTCGTGAGTTCGGCTTTGGTGTCCTCCATTACCCTATATTTAACTCAGGGAGTATGACAAGTGATACTTGTGGGTTCAGCTTGGTGTCCTCCATTACTCTATTTTTAACTTGCGGAGTATCACAAATGTTACTCGTGGGTTCGGCTTGGTGTCCTCCATTACTCTATATTTAACTCAGGGAGTATGACAAGTGATACTCGTGGGTTCAGCTTGGTGTCCTCCATTACTCTATATTTAACTTGCGGAGTATCACACATGTTACTCGTGGGTTCAGCTTGGTGTCCACTACTGCTCTATATTTAACTCGGGGAGTATGACAAGTGATACTCGTGGGTTCGACTTGGTGTCCTCCATTACTCTATATTTGACACAGGGCGTATCACACATGATACTCGTGAGTTCGGCTTGGTGTCCTCCATCACTCTATATTTAAATCAGGGAGTATCACACATGTTACTCGTGAGTTTGGCTTGGTGTCCACCACTACTCTATATTTAACTAGGGGAGTATGGCACATGTTACTCGTGGGTTCGGCTTGGTGACCTCTATTACTCTATATTTAACTTGGGGAGTATGGCACATGTTACTCGTGGGTTTGGCTTGGTGTCCTCCATTACTCTATATTTAACTCGGGGAGTATCACAAATGTTACTCATGAGTTCGGCTTGGTGTCCTCCATTACTCTATATTTAACTCGGGAGTATCACACATGTTACTCGTGAGTTCGGCTTGGTGTCCTCCATTACTCTATATTTAACTCAGGGAGTATGACAAGTGATACTCGTGGGTTCAGTTGGTGTCCTCCATTACTCTATATTTAACTTGCGGTGCATCACACATGTTACTCATGGGTTCGGCTTGGTGTCCTCCATTACTCTACATTTAACTCAGCGAGTATGACAAGTGTTACACGTGGGTTCAGCTGGGTGTCCTCCATTACTCTATATTTAACTCAGGGAGTATGACAAGTGATACTCGTGGGTTCAGTTGGTGTCCTCCATTACTCTATATTTAACTTGCGGAGTATCACACATGTTACTCGTGGGTTCGGCTTGGTGTCCACTACTACTCTATATTTAACTCGGGGAGTATGACAAGTGATACTCGTGGGTTCGACTTGGTGTCCTCCATTACTCTATATTTAACTCGGGGAGTATCATACATGTTACTCATGAGTTTGGCTTGCTGTCCACCTTTACTCTATATTTAACTCAGGAGTATGAGAAGTGATACTCGTGGGTTCAGCTTGGTGTCTTCCATTACTCTATATTTAACTCAGGGAGTATGACACATGTTACTTGTGGGTTCGGCTTGGTGTCCACCATTACTCTATATTTAACTAAGGGAGTATGACAAGTGATATTCGTGGGTTCGACTTGGTGTCCTCCATTACTCTATATTTAACTCGGGGAGTATCATACATGTTACTCATGAGTTTGGCTTGCTGTCCACCTTTACTCTATATTTAACTCAGGAGTATGAGAAGTGATACTCGTGGGTTCAGCTTGGTGTCCTCCATTACTCTATATTTAACTCGGGGAGTATCACACATGTTACTCGTGAGTTCGGCTTGGTGTCCTCCATTACCCTATATTTAACTCAGGGAGTATGACAAGTGATACTCGTGGGTTCAGCTTGGTGTCCTCCATTACTCTATATTTAACTCTGGGAGTATGGCAAGTGATACATTGTGGGTTCAGCTTGGTGTCCTTCATTACTTCATATTTAACTCCAGGAGTATGACAAGTGATAAATCGTGGGTTTGGCTTGGTGTCCACCATTATTCTATATTTAACTCGGGGACTATGACAAGTGATACTCGTGAGTTCGGCTTGGTGTCCACCATTACTCTATATTTAACTTGGGGACTGTGACAAGTAATAATCATGGGTTCGGCTTGGTGTCCTCCATTACTCTATATTTAACTCGGGGTGTATCACACATGTTACTCGTGAGCTTGGCTTGGTGTCCACCTTTACTCTATATTTAACTCAGGAGTATGACAAGTGATACTCATGGGTTCAGCTTGGTGTCTTCCATTACTCTATATTTAACTAAGGGAGTATGACACATGTTACTTGTGGGTTCGGCTTGGTGTCCACCATCACTCTATATTTAACTAGGGGAGTATGACAAGTGATACTCGTGGGTTTGGCTTGGTGCCCTCTGTTACTCTATATTTAACTCAGGCAGTATGACAAGTGATACTAGTGGGTTCGGCTTGGTGTCCTCCATTACTCTATATTTAACTCGGGGAGTGTGACAAATGTTACTCATGGGTTCGGCTTGGCGTCCTCCATTACTCTATATTTAACTGTGGGAGTATGGCAAGTGATACATTGTGGGTTCAGCTTGGTGTCCTTCATTACTTCATATTTAACTCAAGGAGTATGACAAGTTATACTCGTGGGTTCACCTTGGTGTCCTCCATTACTCTATATTTAACTCGGGGAGTATGACACATGTTATTCATGGGTTCGGCTTGGCGTTCTCCATTATTCTATATTTAACTCCAGGAGTATGACAAGTGATACTCGTGAGTTCGGCTTGGTGTCCACCATTACTCTATATTTAACTTGGGGAGTATGACAAGTAATAATCATGGGTTCGGCTTGGTGACCTCCATTACTCTATATTTAACTTGGGGAGTATGGCACATGTTACTCGTGAGTTCGGCTTGGTGTCCTCCATTACTCTATATTTAACTCAGGGAGTATGACAAGTGATACTCGTGGGTTCAGTTGGTGTCCTCCATTACTCTATATTTAACTTGCGGAGCATCACACATGTTACTCATGGGTTCGGCTTGGTGTCCTCCATTACTCTATATTTAACTCAAGGAGTATGACAAGTGTTACTCGTGGGTTCAGCTTGGTGTCCTCCATTACTCTATATTTAACTTGTGGAGTATCACACATGTTACTCGTGGGTTCGGCTTGGTGTCCACTACTACTCTATATTTAACTCGGGGAGTATGACAAGTGTTACTCGTGGGTTCCGTTGGTGTCCTCCATTACTCTATATTTAACTCGGGGAGTATCACACATGTTACTCATGAGTTTGGCTTGCTGTCCATCTTTACTCTATATTTAACTCAGGAGTATGACAAGTGATACTCGTGGGTTCAGCTTGGTGTCTTCCATTACTCTATATTTAACTCAGGGAGTATGACACATGTTATTTGTGGGTTCGGCTTGGTGTCCACCATTACTCTATATTTAACTAAGGGAGTATGACAAGTGATACTCGTGGGTTTGGCTTGGTACCCTCCATTACTCTATATTTAACTCAGGCAGTATGACAAGTGATACTCGTGGGTTCGGCATGGTGTCCTCCATTACTCTATATTTAACTGGGGGAGTATGACACATGTTACTCGTGGGTTCGGCTTGGTGTCCTCCATTGCTCTATATTTAACTCCAGGAGTATGACAAGTGATAAATCGTGGGTTCGGCTTGGTGTCCACCATTATTCTATATTTAACTCTGGGACTAAGACAAGTGATACTCGTGAGTTCGGCTTGGTGTCCACCATTACTCTATATTTAACTTGGGGAGTATGACAAGTAATAATCATGGGTTTGGCTTGGTGACCTCCATTACTCTTTATTTAACTTGGGGAGTATGGCACATGTTACTCGTGGGTTCGGCTTGGTGTCCTCCATTGCTCTATATTTAACTCGGGGAGTATCACACATGTTACTCGTGAGTTCGGCTTGGTGTCCTCCATTACCCTATATTTAACTCAGGGAGTATGACAAGTGATACTCGTGGGTTCAGCTTGGTGTCCTCCATTACTCTATATTTAACTCTGGGAGTATGGCAAGTGATACATCGTGGGTTCAGCTTGATGTCCTTCATTACTTCATATTTAACTCAAGGAGTATGACAAGTGATACTCGTGGGTTCAGTTGGTGTCCTCCATTACTCTATATTTAACTCGGGGAGTATCACATATGTTACTCGTGAGTTCGGCTTGGTGTCCTCCATTACCCTATATTTAACTCAGGGAGTATGACAAGTGATACTCGTGGGTTCAGCTTGGTGTCCTCCATTACTCTATATTTAACTCTGGGAGCATGGCAAGTGATACATTGTGGGTTCAACTTAATGTCCTTCATTACTTCATATTTAACTCAAGGAGTATGACAAGTGATACTCGTGGGTTCAGCTTGGTGTCCTCCATTACTCTATAATTAACTCGGGGAGTATCACACATGTTACTCGTGAGTTCGGCTTGGTGTCCTCCATTACCCTATATTTAACTCAGGGAGTATGACAAGTGATACTCGTGGGTTCAGCTTGGTGTCCTCCATTACTCTATATTTAACTCTGGGAGTATGACAAGTGATACTCGTGGGTTCGGCTTGGTGTCCTCCATTACTCTATATTTAACTCGGGGAGTATGACACATGTTACTCGTGGGTTCGGCTTGGCGTCCTTCATTACTCTATATTTAACTCCAGGAGTATGACAAGTGATAAATCGTGGATTCGGCTTGGTGTCCACCATTATGCTATATTTAACTCGGGGACTATGACAAGTGATACTCGTGAGTTCGGCTTGGTGTCCAACATTACTCTATATTTAACTTGGGGAGTATGGCACATGTTACTCGTGGGTTCGGCTGGGTGTCCTCCATTACTCTATATTTAACTCGGGGAGTATCACATATGTTACTCGTGAGTTCGGCTTGGTGTCCTCCATTACCCTATATTTAACTCAGGGAGTATGACAAGTGATACTCGTGGGTTCAGCTTGGTGTCCTCCATTACTCTATATTTAACTCTGGGAGTATGGCAAGTGATACATCGTGGGTTCAGCTTGATGTCCTTCATTACTTCATATTTAACTCAAGGAGTATGACAAGTGAAACTCGTGGGTTCAGCTTGGTGTCCTCCATTACTCTATATTTAACTCGGGGAGTATCACACATGTTACTCGTGAGTTCGGCTTGGTGTCCTCCATTATCCTATATTTAACTCAGGGAGTATGACAAGTGATACTCGTGGGTTCAGCTTGGGGTCCTCCATTACTCTATATTTAACTCTGGGAGTATGGCAAGTGATATATCGTGGGTTCAGCTTGGTGTCCTTCATTACTTCATATTTAACTCCAGGAGTATGACAAGTGATAAATCGTGGGTTTGGCTTGGTGTCCACCATTATTCTATATTTAACTCAAGGACTATGACAAGTGATACTCGTGAGTTCGGCTTGGTGTCCACCATTACTCTATATTTAACTTGGGGACTATGACAAGTAATAATCATGGGTTCGGCTTGGTGTCCTCCATTACTCTATATTTAACTCGGGGTGTATCACACATGTTACTCGTGAGCTTGGCTTGGTGTCCACCTTTACTCTATATTTAACTCAGGAGTATGACAAGTGATACTCATGGGTTCAGCTTGGTGTCTTCCATTACTCTATATTTAACTAAGGGAGTATGACACATGTTACTTGTGGGTTCGGCTTGGTGTCCACCATTACTCTATATTTAACTAGGGGATTATGACAAGTGATACTCGTGGGTTTGGCTTGGTGCCCTCTGTTACTCTATATGTAACTCAGGCAGTATGACAAGTGATACTCGTGGGTTCGGCTTGGTGTCCTCCATTACTCTATATTTAACTTGGGGAGTGTGACAAATGTTACTCATGGGTTCGGCTTGGCGTCCTGCATTACTCTATATTTAACTGTGGGAGTATGGCAAGTGATACATTGTGGGTTCAGCTTGGTGTCCTTCGTTACTTCATATTTAACTCAAGGAGTATGACAAGTGATACTCGTGGGTTCGCCTTGGTGTCCTCCATTACTCTATATTTAACTCGGAGAGTATGACACATGTTACTCATGGGTTTGGCTTGGCGTCCTCCATTATTCTATATTTAACTCCAGGAGTATGACAAGTGATAAATCATGGGTTCGGCTTGGTGTCCACCATTATTCTATATTTAACTCGGGGACTATGACAAGTGATACTCGTGAGTTCGGCTTGGTGTCCACCATTACTCTATATTTAACTTGGGGAGTATGACAAGTAATAATCATGGGTTCGGCTTGGTGACCTCCATTACTCTATATTTAACTTGGGGAGTATGGCACATGTTACTCGTGAGTTCGGCTTGGTGTCCTTCATTACTCTATATTTAACTCAGGGAGTATGACAAGTGATACTCGTGGGTTCCGTTGGTGTCCTCCATTACTCTATATTTAACTTGCGGAGCATCACACATGTTACTCATGGGTTCGGCTTGGTGTCCTCCATTACTCTATATTTAACTCAAGGAGTATGACAAGTGTTACTCGTGGGTTCAGCTTGGTGTCCTCCATTACTCTATATTTAACTTGTGGAGTATCACACATGTTACTCGTGGGTTCGGCTTGGTGTCCACTACTACTCTATATTTAACTCGGGGAGTATGACAAGTGATACTCGTGGGTTCGACTTGGTGTCCTCCATTACTCTATATTTAACTCGGGGAGTATCACACATGTTACTCATGAGTTTGGCTTGCTGTCCACCTTTACTCTATATTTAACTCAGGAGTATGACAAGTGATACTCGTGGGTTCAGCTTGGTGTCTTCCATTACTCTATATTTAACTCAGGGAGTATGGCACATGTTACTTGTGGGTTCGGCTTGGTGTCCACCATTACTCTATATTTAACTAAGGGAGTATGACAAGTGATACTCATGGGTTTGACTTGGTGCCCTCCATTACTCTATATTTAACTCAGGCAGTATGACAAGTGATACATCGTGGGTTCAGCTTGATGTCCTTCATTACTTCATATTTAACTCAAGGAGTATGACAAGTGATACTCGTGGGTTCAGTTGGTGTCCTCCATTACTCTATATTTAACTCGGGGAGTATCACATATGTTACTCGTGAGTTCGGCTTGGTGTCCTCCATTACCCTATATTTAACTCAGGGAGTATGACAAGTGATACTCGTGGGTTCAGCTTGGTGTCCTCCATTACTCTATATTTAACTCTGGGAGTATGGCAAGTGATACATTGTGGGTTCAGCTTAATGTCCTTCATTACTTCATATTTAACTCAAGGTGTATGACAAGTGATACTCGTGGGTTCAGCTTGGTGTCCTCCATTACTCTATATTTAACTCGGGGAGTATCACACATGTTACTCGTGAGTTCGGCTTGGTGTCCTCCATTACCCTATATTTAACTCAGGGAGTATGACAAGTGATACTCGTGGGTTCAGCTTGGTGTCCTCCATTACTCTATATTTAACTCTGGGAGTATGACAAGTGATACTCGTGGGTTCGGCTTGGTGTCCTCCATTACTCTATATTTAACTCAGGGAGTATGACACATGTTACTCGTGGGTTCGGCTTGGCGTCCTCCATTACTCCATATTTAACTCCAGGAGTATGACAAGTGATAAATCGTGGATTCGGCTTGGTGTCCACCATTATGCTATATTTAACTCGGAGACTATGACAAGTGATACTCGTGAGTTCGGCTTGGTGTCCAACATTACTCTATATTTAACTTGGGGAGTATGACAAGTAATAATAATGGGTTTGGCTTGGTGACCTCCATTACTCTATATTTAACTTGGGGAGTATGGCACATGTTACTCGTGGGTTCGGCTGGGTGTCCTCCATTACTCTATATTTAACTCGGGGAGTATCACATATGTTACTCGTGAGTCCGGCTTGGTGTCCTCCATTACTCTATATTTAACTCTGGGAGTATGGCAAGTGATACATCGTGGGTTCAGCTTGATGTCCTTCATTACTTCATATTTAACTCAAGGAGTATGACAAGTGATACTCGTGGGTTCAGCTTGGTGTCCTCCATTACTCTATATTTAACTCGGGGAGTATCACACATGTTACTCGTGAGTTCGGCTTGGTGTCCTCCATTATCCTATATTTAACTCAGGGAGTATGACAAGTGATACTCGTGGGTTCAGCTTGGTGTCCTCCATTACTCTATATTTAACTCTGGGAGTATGGCAAGTGATACATCGTGGGTTCAGCTTGGTGTCCTTCATTATTTCATATTTAACTCCAGGAGTATGACAAGTGATAAATCGTGGGTTTGGCTTGGTGTCCACCATTATTCTATATTTAACTCGAGGACTATGACAAGTGATACTCGTGAGTTCGGCTTGGTGTCCACCATTACTCTATATTTAACTTGGGGACTATGACAAGTAATAATCATGGGTTCGGCTTGGTGTCCTCCATTACTCTATATTTAACTCGGGGTGTATCACACATGTTACTCGTGAGCTTGGCTTGGTGTCCACCTTTACTCTATATTTAACTCAGGAGTATGACAAGTGATACTCATGGGTTCAGCTTGGTGTCTTCCATTACTCTATATTTAACTAAGGGAGTATGACACATGTTACTTGTGGGTTCGACTTGGTGTCCACCATTACTCTATATTTAACTAGGGGAGTATGACAAGTGATACTCGTGGGTTTGGCTTGGTGCCCTCTGTTACTCTATATTTAACTCAGGCAGTATGACAAGTGATACTCGTGGGTTCGGCTTGGTGTCCTCCATTACTCTATATTTAACTCGGGGAGTGTGACAAATGTTACTCATGGGTTCGGCTTGGCGTCCTGCATTACTCTATATTTAACTGTGGGAGTATGGCAAGTGATACATTGTGGGTTCAGCTTGGTGTCCTTCGTTACTTCATATTTAACTCAAGGAGTATGACAAGTGATACTCGTGGGTTCGCCTTGGTGTCCTCCATTACTCTATATTTAACTCGGGGAGTATGACACATGTTACTCATGGGTTCGGCTTGGCGTCCTCCATTATTCTATATTTAACTCCAGGAGTATGACAAGTGATAAATCATGGGTTCGGCTTGGTGTCCACCATTATTCTATATTTAACTCGGGGACTATGACAAGTGATACTCGTGAGTTCGGCTTGGTGTCCACCATTACTCTATAATTAACTTGGGGAGTATGACAAGTAATAATCATGGGTTCGGCTTGGTGACCTCCATTACTCTATATTTAACTTGGGGAGTATGGCACATGTTACTCGTGAGTTCGGCTTGGTGTCCTTCATTACTCTATATTTAACTCAGGGAGTATGGCAAGTGATACATTGTGGGTTCAGCTTGGTGTCCTTCATTACTTCATATTTAACTCCAGGAGTATGACAAGTGATAAATCGTGGGTTCGGCTTGGTGTCCACCATTATTCTATATTTAACTCTGGGACTAAGACAAGTGATACTCGTGAGTTCGGCTTGGTGTCCACCATTACTCTATATTTAACTTGGGGAGTATGACAAGTAATAATCATGGGTTTGGCTTGGTGACCTCCATTACTCTTTATTTAACTTGGGGAGTATGGCACATGTTACTCGTGGGTTCGGCTTGGTGTCCTCCATTGCTCTATATTTAACTCGGGGAGTATCACACATGTTACTCGTGAGTTCGGCTTGGTGTCCTCCATTACCCTATATTTAACTCAGGGAGTATGACAAGTGATACTCGTGGGTTCAGCTTGGTGTCCTCCATTACTCTATATTTAACTCTGGGAGTATGGCAAGTGATACATCGTGGGTTGAGCTTGATGTCCTTCATTACTTCATATTTAACTCAAGGAGTATGACAAGTGATACTCGTGGGTTCAGTTGGTGTCCTCCATTACTCTATATTTAACTCGGGGAGTATCACATATGTTACTCGTGAGTTCGGCTTGGTGTCCTCCATTACCCTATATTTAACTCAGGGAGTATGACAAGTGATACTCGTGGGTTCAGCTTGGTGTCCTCCATTACTCTATATTTAACTCTGGGAGCATGGCAAGTGATACATTGTGGGTTCAACTTAATGTCCTTCATTACTTCATATTTAACTCAAGGAGTATGACAAGTGATACTCGTGGGTTCAGCTTGGTGTCCTCCATTACTCTATAATTAACTCGGGGAGTATCACACATGTTACTCGTGAGTTCGGCTTGGTGTCCTCCATTACCCTATATTTAACTCAGGGAGTATGACAAGTGATACTCGTGGGTTCAGCTTGGTGTCCTCCATTACTCTATATTTAACTCTGGGAGTATGACAAGTGATACTCGTGGGTTCGGCTTGGTGTCCTCCATTACTCTATATTTAACTCGGGGAGTATGACACATGTTACTCGTGGGTTCGGCTTGGCGTCCTTCATTACTCTATATTTAACTCCAGGAGTATGACAAGTGATAAATCGTGGATTCGGCTTGGTGTCCACCATTATGCTATATTTAACTCGGGGACTATGACAAGTGATACTCGTGAGTTCGGCTTGGTGTCCAACATTACTCTATATTTAACTTGGGGAGTATGGCACATGTTACTCGTGGGTTCGGCTGGGTGTCCTCCATTACTCTATATTTAACTCGGGGAGTATCACATATGTTACTCGTGAGTTCGGCTTGGTGTCCTCCATTACCCTATATTTAACTCAGGGAGTATGACAAGTGATACTCGTGGGTTCAGCTTGGTGTCCTCCATTACTCTATATTTAACTCTGGGAGTATGGCAAGTGATACATCGTGGGTTCAGCTTGATGTCCTTCATTACTTCATATTTAACTCAAGGAGTATGACAAGTGAAACTCGTGGGTTCAGCTTGGTGTCCTCCATTACTCTATATTTAACTCGGGGAGTATCACACATGTTACTCGTGAGTTCGGCTTGGTGTCCTCCATTATCCTATATTTAACTCAGGGAGTATGACAAGTGATACTCGTGGGTTCAGCTTGGGGTCCTCCATTACTCTATATTTAACTCTGGGAGTATGGCAAGTGATATATCGTGGGTTCAGCTTGGTGTCCTTCATTACTTCATATTTAACTCCAGGAGTATGACAAGTGATAAATCGTGGGTTTGGCTTGGTGTCCACCATTATTCTATATTTAACTCAAGGACTATGACAAGTGATACTCGTGAGTTCGGCTTGGTGTCCACCATTACTCTATATTTAACTTGGGGACTATGACAAGTAATAATCATGGGTTCGGCTTGGTGTCCTCCATTACTCTATATTTAACTCGGGGTGTATCACACATGTTACTCGTGAGCTTGGCTTGGTGTCCACCTTTACTCTATATTTAACTCAGGAGTATGACAAGTGATACTCATGGGTTCAGCTTGGTGTCTTCCATTACTCTATATTTAACTAAGGGAGTATGACACATGTTACTTGTGGGTTCGGCTTGGTGTCCACCATTACTCTATATTTAACTAGGGGATTATGACAAGTGATACTCGTGGGTTTGGCTTGGTGCCCTCTGTTACTCTATATGTAACTCAGGCAGTATGACAAGTGATACTCGTGGGTTCGGCTTGGTGTCCTCCATTACTCTATATTTAACTTGGGGAGTGTGACAAATGTTACTCATGGGTTCGGCTTGGCGTCCTGCATTACTCTATATTTAACTGTGGGAGTATGGCAAGTGATACATTGTGGGTTCAGCTTGGTGTCCTTCGTTACTTCATATTTAACTCAAGGAGTATGACAAGTGATACTCGTGGGTTCGCCTTGGTGTCCTCCATTACTCTATATTTAACTCGGAGAGTATGACACATGTTACTCATGGGTTTGGCTTGGCGTCCTCCATTATTCTATATTTAACTCCAGGAGTATGACAAGTGATAAATCATGGGTTCGGCTTGGTGTCCACCATTATTCTATATTTAACTCGGGGACTATGACAAGTGATACTCGTGAGTTCGGCTTGGTGTCCACCATTACTCTATATTTAACTTGGGGAGTATGACAAGTAATAATCATGGGTTCGGCTTGGTGACCTCCATTACTCTATATTTAACTTGGGGAGTATGGCACATGTTACTCGTGAGTTCGGCTTGGTGTCCTTCATTACTCTATATTTAACTCAGGGAGTATGACAAGTGATACTCGTGGGTTCCGTTGGTGTCCTCCATTACTCTATATTTAACTTGCGGAGCATCACACATATTACTCATGGGTTCGGCTTGGTGTCCTCCATTACTCTATATTTAACTCAAGGAGTATGACAAGTGTTACTCGTGGGTTCAGCTTGGTGTCCTCCATTACTCTATATTTAACTTGTGGAGTATCACACATGTTACTCGTGGGTTCGGCTTGGTGTCCACTACTACTCTATATTTAACTCGGGGAGTATGACAAGTGATACTCGTGGGTTCGACTTGGTGTCCTCCATTACTCTATATTTAACTCGGGGAGTATCACACATGTTACTCATGAGTTTGGCTTGCTGTCCACCTTTACTCTATATTTAACTCAGGAGTATGACAAGTGATACTCGTGGGTTCAGCTTGGTGTCTTCCATTACTCTATATTTAACTCAGGGAGTATGGCACATGTTACTTGTGGGTTCGGCTTGGTGTCCACCATTACTCTATATTTAACTAAGGGAGTATGACAAGTGATACTCATGGGTTTGACTTGGTGCCCTCCATTACTCTATATTTAACTCAGGCAGTATGACAAGTGATACATCGTGGGTTCAGCTTGATGTCCTTCATTACTTCATATTTAACTCAAGGAGTATGACAAGTGATACTCGTGGGTTCAGTTGGTGTCCTCCATTACTCTATATTTAACTCGGGGAGTATCACATATGTTACTCGTGAGTTCGGCTTGGTGTCCTCCATTACCCTATATTTAACTCAGGGAGTATGACAAGTGATACTCGTGGGTTCAGCTTGGTGTCCTCCATTACTCTATATTTAACTCTGGGAGTATGGCAAGTGATACATTGTGGGTTCAGCTTAATGTCCTTCATTACTTCATATTTAACTCAAGGTGTATGACAAGTGATACTCGTGGGTTCAGCTTGGTGTCCTCCATTACTCTATATTTAACTCGGGGAGTATCACACATGTTACTCGTGAGTTCGGCTTGGTGTCCTCCATTACCCTATATTTAACTCAGGGAGTATGACAAGTGATACTCGTGGGTTCAGCTTGGTGTCCTCCATTACTCTATATTTAACTCTGGGAGTATGACAAGTGATACTCGTGGGTTCGGCTTGGTGTCCTCCATTACTCTATATTTAACTCAGGGAGTATGACACATGTTACTCGTGGGTTCGGCTTGGCGTCCTCCATTACTCCATATTTAACTCCAGGAGTATGACAAGTGATAAATCGTGGATTCGGCTTGGTGTCCACCATTATGCTATATTTAACTCGGGGACTATGACAAGTGATACTCGTGAGTTCGGCTTGGTGTCCAACATTACTCTATATTTAACTTGGGGAGTATGACAAGTAATAATAATGGGTTTGGCTTGGTGACCTCCATTACTCTATATTTAACTTGGGGAGTATGGCACATGTTACTCGTGGGTTCGGCTGGGTGTCCTCCATTACTCTATATTTAACTCGGGGAGTATCACATATGTTACTCGTGAGTCCGGCTTGGTGTCCTCCATTACTCTATATTTAACTCTGGGAGTATGGCAAGTGATACATCGTGGGTTCAGCTTGATGTCCTTCATTACTTCATATTTAACTCAAGGAGTATGACAAGTGATACTCGTGGGTTCAGCTTGGTGTCCTCCATTACTCTATATTTAACTCGGGGAGTATCACACATGTTACTCGTGAGTTCGGCTTGGTGTCCTCCATTATCCTATATTTAACTCAGGGAGTATGACAAGTGATACTCGTGGGTTCAGCTTGGTGTCCTCCATTACTCTATATTTAACTCTGGGAGTATGGCAAGTGATACATCGTGGGTTCAGCTTGGTGTCCTTCATTATTTCATATTGAACTCCAGGAGTATGACAAGTGATAAATCGTGGGTTTGGCTTGGTGTCCACCATTATTCTATATTTAACTCGAGGACTATGACAAGTGATACTCGTGAGTTCGGCTTGGTGTCCACCATTACTCTATATTTAACTTGGGGACTATGACAAGTAATAATCATGGGTTCGGCTTGGTGTCCTCCATTACTCTATATTTAACTCGGGGTGTATCACACATGTTACTCGTGAGCTTGGCTTGGTGTCCACCTTTACTCTATATTTAACTCAGGAGTATGACAAGTGATACTCATGGGTTCAGCTTGGTGTCTTCCATTACTATATATTTAACTAAGGGAGTATGACACATGTTACTTGTGGGTTCGACTTGGTGTCCACCATTACTCTATATTTAACTAGGGGAGTATGACAAGTGATACTCGTGGGTTTGGCTTGGTGCCCTCTGTTACTCTATATTTAACTCAGGCAGTATGACAAGTGATACTCGTGGGTTCGGCTTGGTGTCCTCCATTACTCTATATTTAACTCGGGGAGTGTGACAAATGTTACTCATGGGTTCGGCTTGGCGTCCTGCATTACTCTATATTTAACTGTGGGAGTATGGCAAGTGATACATTGTGGGTTCAGCTTGGTGTCCTTCGTTACTTCATATTTAACTCAAGGAGTATGACAAGTGATACTCGTGGGTTCGCCTTGGTGTCCTCCATTACTCTATATTTAACTCGGGGAGTATGACACATGTTACTCATGGGTTCGGCTTGGCGTCCTCCATTATTCTATATTTAACTCCAGGAGTATGACAAGTGATAAATCATGGGTTCGGCTTGGTGTCCACCATTATTCTATATTTAACTCGGGGACTATGACAAGTGATACTCGTGAGTTCGGCTTGGTGTCCACCATTACTCTATAATTAACTTGGGGAGTATGACAAGTAATAATCATGGGTTCGGCTTGGTGACCTCCATTACTCTATATTTAACTTGGGGAGTATGGCACATGTTACTCGTGAGTTCGGCTTGGTGTCCTTCATTACTCTATATTTAACTCAGGGAGTATGGCAAGTGATACTCGTGGGTTCCGTTGGTGTCCTCCATTACTCTATATTTAACTTGCGGAGCATCACACATGTTACTCATGGGTTCGGCTTGGTATCCTCCATTACTCTATATTTAACTCAAGGAGTATGACAAGTGTTACTCGTGGGTTCAGCTTGGTGTCCTCCATTACTCTATATTTAACTTGTGGAGTATCACACATGTTACTCGTGGGTTCGGCTTGGTGTCCACTACTACTCTATATTTAACTCGGGGAGTATGACAAGTGATACTCGTGGGTTCGACTTGGTGTCCTCCATTACTCTATATTTAACTCGGGGAGTATCACACATGTTACTCATGAGTTTGGCTTGCTGTCCACCTTTACTCTATATTTAACTCAGGAGTATGACAAGTGATACTCGTGGGTTCAGCTTGGTGTCTTCCATTACTCTATATTTAACTCAGGGAGTATGGCACATGTTACTTGTGGGTTCGGCTTGGTGTCCACCATTACTCTATATTTAACTAAGGGAGTATGACAAGTGATACTCGTGGGTTTGGCTTGGTGCCCTCCATTACTCTATATTTAACTCAGGCAGTATGACAAGTGATACTCGTGGGTTCGGCATGGTGTCCTCCATTACTCTATATTTAACTCGGGGAGTATGACACATGTTACTCGTGGGTTCGGCTTGGTGTTCACCATTACTCTATATTTAACTCCAGGAGTATGACAAGTGATAAATCGTGGGTTCGGCTTGGTGTCCACCATTATTCTATATTTAACTCGGGGACTAAGACAAGTGATACTCGTGAGTTCGGCTTGGTGTCCACCATTACTCTATATTTAACTTGGGGAGTATGACAAGTAATAATCATGGGTTTGGCTTGGTGACCTCCATTACTCTTTATTTAACTTGGGGAGTATGGCACATGTTACTCGTGGGTTTGGCTTGGTGTCCTCCATTGCTCTATATTTAACTCGGGGAGTATCACACATGTTACTCGTGAGTTCGGCTTTGGTGTCCTCCATTACCCTATATTTAACTCAGGGAGTATGACAAGTGATACTCGTGGGTTCAGCTTGGTGTCCTCCATTACTCTATTTTTAACTTGCGGAGTATCACAAATGTTACTCGTGGGTTCGGCTTGGTGTCCTCCATTACTCTATATTTAACTCAGGGAGTATGACAAGTGATACTCGTGGGTTCAGCTTGGTGTCCTCCATTACTCTATATTTAACTTGCGGAGTATCACACATGTTACTCGTGGGTTCAGCTTGGTGTCCACTACTGCTCTATATTTAACTCGGGGAGTATGACAAGTGATACTCGTGGGTTCGACTTGGTGTCCTCCATTACTCTATATTTGACACAGGGCGTATCACACATGATACTCGTGAGTTCGGCTTGGTGTCCTCCATCACTCTATATTTAAATCAGGGAGTATCACACATGTTACTCGTGAGTTTGGCTTGGTGTCCACCACTACTCTATATTTAACTAGGGGAGTATGGCACATGTTACTCGTGGGTTCGGCTTGGTGACCTCTATTACTCTATATTTAACTTGGGGAGTATGGCACATGTTACTCGTGGGTTTGGCTTGGTGTCCTCCATTACTCTATATTTAACTCGGGGAGTATCACAAATGTTACTCATGAGTTCGGCTTGGTGTCCTCCATTACTCTATATTTAACTCGGGAGTATCACACATGTTACTCGTGAGTTCGGCTTGGTGTCCTCCATTACTCTATATTTAACTCAGGGAGTATGACAAGTGATACTCGTGGGTTCAGTTGGTGTCCTCCATTACTCTATATTTAACTTGCGGTGCATCACACATGTTACTCATGGGTTCGGCTTGGTGTCCTCCATTACTCTACATTTAACTCAGCGAGTATGACAAGTGTTACACGTGGGTTCAGCTGGGTGTCCTCCATTACTCTATATTTAACTCAGGGAGTATGACAAGTGATACTCGTGGGTTCAGTTGGTGTCCTCCATTACTCTATATTTAACTTGCGGAGTATCACACATGTTACTCGTGGGTTCGGCTTGGTGTCCACTACTACTCTATATTTAACTCGGGGAGTATGACAAGTGATACTCGTGGGTTCGACTTGGTGTCCTCCATTACTCTATATTTAACTCGGGGAGTATCATACATGTTACTCATGAGTTTGGCTTGCTGTCCACCTTTACTCTATATTTAACTCAGGAGTATGAGAAGTGATACTCGTGGGTTCAGCTTGGTGTCTTCCATTACTCTATATTTAACTCAGGGAGTATGACACATGTTACTTGTGGGTTCGGCTTGGTGTCCACCATTACTCTATATTTAACTAAGGGAGTATGACAAGTGATATTCGTGGGTTCGACTTGGTGTCCTCCATTACTCTATATTTAACTCGGGGAGTATCATACATGTTACTCATGAGTTTGGCTTGCTGTCCACCTTTACTCTATATTTAACTCAGGAGTATGAGAAGTGATACTCGTGGGTTCAGCTTGGTGTCCTCCATTACTCTATATTTAACTCGGGGAGTATCACACATGTTACTCGTGAGTTCGGCTTGGTGTCCTCCATTACCCTATATTTAACTCAGGGAGTATGACAAGTGATACTCGTGGGTTCAGCTTGGTGTCCTCCATTACTCTATATTTAACTCTGGGAGTATGGCAAGTGATACATTGTGGGTTCAGCTTGGTGTCCTTCATTACTTCATATTTAACTCCAGGAGTATGACAAGTGATAAATCGTGGGTTTGGCTTGGTGTCCACCATTATTCTATATTTAACTCGGGGACTATGACAAGTGATACTCGTGAGTTCGGCTTGGTGTCCACCATTACTCTATATTTAACTTGGGGACTGTGACAAGTAATAATCATGGGTTCGGCTTGGTGTCCTCCATTACTCTATATTTAACTCGGGGTGTATCACACATGTTACTCGTGAGCTTGGCTTGGTGTCCACCTTTACTCTATATTTAACTCAGGAGTATGACAAGTGATACTCATGGGTTCAGCTTGGTGTCTTCCATTACTCTATATTTAACTAAGGGAGTATGACACATGTTACTTGTGGGTTCGACTTGGTGTCCACCATTACTCTATATTTAACTAGGGGAGTATGACAAGTGATACTCGTGGGTTTGGCTTGGTGCCCTCTGTTACTCTATATTTAACTCAGGCAGTATGACAAGTGATACTCGTGGGTTCGGCTTGGTGTCCTCCATTACTCTATATTTAACTCGGGGAGTGTGACAAATGTTACTCATGGGTTCGGCTTGGCGTCCTGCATTACTCTATATTTAACTGTGGGAGTATGGCAAGTGATACATTGTGGGTTCAGCTTGGTGTCCTTCGTTACTTCATATTTAACTCAAGGAGTATGACAAGTGATACTCGTGGGTTCGCCTTGGTGTCCTCCATTACTCTATATTTAACTCGGGGAGTATGACACATGTTACTCATGGGTTCGGCTTGGCGTCCTCCATTATTCTATATTTAACTCCAGGAGTATGACAAGTGATAAATCATGGGTTCGGCTTGGTGTCCACCATTATTCTATATTTAACTCGGGGACTATGACAAGTGATACTCGTGAGTTCGGCTTGGTGTCCACCATTACTCTATAATTAACTTGGGGAGTATGACAAGTAATAATCATGGGTTCGGCTTGGTGACCTCCATTACTCTATATTTAACTTGGGGAGTATGGCACATGTTACTCGTGAGTTCGGCTTGGTGTCCTTCATTACTCTATATTTAACTCAGGGAGTATGGCAAGTGATACATTGTGGGTTCAGCTTGGTGTCCTTCATTACTTCATATTTAACTCCAGGAGTATGACAAGTGATAAATCGTGGGTTCGGCTTGGTGTCCACCATTATTCTATATTTAACTCTGGGACTAAGACAAGTGATACTCGTGAGTTCGGCTTGGTGTCCACCATTACTCTATATTTAACTTGGGGAGTATGACAAGTAATAATCATGGGTTTGGCTTGGTGACCTCCATTACTCTTTATTTAACTTGGGGAGTATGGCACATGTTACTCGTGGGTTCGGCTTGGTGTCCTCCATTGCTCTATATTTAACTCGGGGAGTATCACACATGTTACTCGTGAGTTCGGCTTGGTGTCCTCCATTACCCTATATTTAACTCAGGGAGTATGACAAGTGATACTCGTGGGTTCAGCTTGGTGTCCTCCATTACTCTATATTTAACTCTGGGAGTATGGCAAGTGATACATCGTGGGTTGAGCTTGATGTCCTTCATTACTTCATATTTAACTCAAGGAGTATGACAAGTGATACTCGTGGGTTCAGTTGGTGTCCTCCATTACTCTATATTTAACTCGGGGAGTATCACATATGTTACTCGTGAGTTCGGCTTGGTGTCCTCCATTACCCTATATTTAACTCAGGGAGTATGACAAGTGATACTCGTGGGTTCAGCTTGGTGTCCTCCATTACTCTATATTTAACTCTGGGAGCATGGCAAGTGATACATTGTGGGTTCAACTTAATGTCCTTCATTACTTCATATTTAACTCAAGGAGTATGACAAGTGATACTCGTGGGTTCAGCTTGGTGTCCTCCATTACTCTATAATTAACTCGGGGAGTATCACACATGTTACTCGTGAGTTCGGCTTGGTGTCCTCCATTACCCTATATTTAACTCAGGGAGTATGACAAGTGATACTCGTGGGTTCAGCTTGGTGTCCTCCATTACTCTATATTTAACTCTGGGAGTATGACAAGTGATACTCGTGGGTTCGGCTTGGTGTCCTCCATTACTCTATATTTAACTCGGGGAGTATGACACATGTTACTCGTGGGTTCGGCTTGGCGTCCTTCATTACTCTATATTTAACTCCAGGAGTATGACAAGTGATAAATCGTGGATTCGGCTTGGTGTCCACCATTATGCTATATTTAACTCGGGGACTATGACAAGTGATACTCGTGAGTTCGGCTTGGTGTCCAACATTACTCTATATTTAACTTGGGGAGTATGGCACATGTTACTCGTGGGTTCGGCTGGGTGTCCTCCATTACTCTATATTTAACTCGGGGAGTATCACATATGTTACTCGTGAGTTCGGCTTGGTGTCCTCCATTACCCTATATTTAACTCAGGGAGTATGACAAGTGATACTCGTGGGTTCAGCTTGGTGTCCTCCATTACTCTATATTTAACTCTGGGAGTATGGCAAGTGATACATCGTGGGTTCAGCTTGATGTCCTTCATTACTTCATATTTAACTCAAGGAGTATGACAAGTGAAACTCGTGGGTTCAGCTTGGTGTCCTCCATTACTCTATATTTAACTCGGGGAGTATCACACATGTTACTCGTGAGTTCGGCTTGGTGTCCTCCATTATCCTATATTTAACTCAGGGAGTATGACAAGTGATACTCGTGGGTTCAGCTTGGGGTCCTCCATTACTCTATATTTAACTCTGGGAGTATGGCAAGTGATATATCGTGGGTTCAGCTTGGTGTCCTTCATTACTTCATATTTAACTCCAGGAGTATGACAAGTGATAAATTGTGGGTTTGGCTTGGTGTCCACCATTATTCTATATTTAACTCAAGGACTATGACAAGTGATACTCGTGAGTTCGGCTTGGTGTCCACCATTACTCTATATTTAACTTGGGGACTATGACAAGTAATAATCATGGGTTCGGCTTGGTGTCCTCCATTACTCTATATTTAACTCGGGGTGTATCACACATGTTACTCGTGAGCTTGGCTTGGTGTCCACCTTTACTCTATATTTAACTCAGGAGTATGACAAGTGATACTCATGGGTTCAGCTTGGTGTCTTCCATTACTCTATATTTAACTAAGGGAGTATGACACATGTTACTTGTGGGTTCGGCTTGGTGTCCACCATTACTCTATATTTAACTAGGGGATTATGACAAGTGATACTCGTGGGTTTGGCTTGGTGCCCTCTGTTACTCTATATGTAACTCAGGCAGTATGACAAGTGATACTCGTGGGTTCGGCTTGGTGTCCTCCATTACTCTATATTTAACTTGGGGAGTGTGACAAATGTTACTCATGGGTTCGGCTTGGCGTCCTGCATTACTCTATATTTAACTGTGGGAGTATGGCAAGTGATACATTGTGGGTTCAGCTTGGTGTCCTTCGTTACTTCATATTTAACTCAAGGAGTATGACAAGTGATACTCGTGGGTTCGCCTTGGTGTCCTCCATTACTCTATATTTAACTCGGAGAGTATGACACATGTTACTCATGGGTTTGGCTTGGCGTCCTCCATTATTCTATATTTAACTCCAGGAGTATGACAAGTGATAAATCATGGGTTCGGCTTGGTGTCCACCATTATTCTATATTTAACTCGGGGACTATGACAAGTGATACTCGTGAGTTCGGCTTGGTGTCCACCATTACTCTATATTTAACTTGGGGAGTATGACAAGTAATAATCATGGGTTCGGCTTGGTGACCTCCATTACTCTATATTTAACTTGGGGAGTATGGCACATGTTACTCGTGAGTTCGGCTTGGTGTCCTTCATTACTCTATATTTAACTCAGGGAGTATGACAAGTGATACTCGTGGGTTCCGTTGGTGTCCTCCATTACTCTATATTTAACTTGCGGAGCATCACACATGTTACTCATGGGTTCGGCTTGGTGTCCTCCATTACTCTATATTTAACTCAAGGAGTATGACAAGTGTTACTCGTGGGTTCAGCTTGGTGTCCTCCATTACTCTATATTTAACTTGTGGAGTATCACACATGTTACTCGTGGGTTCGGCTTGGTGTCCACTACTACTCTATATTTAACTCGGGGAGTATGACAAGTGATACTCGTGGGTTCGACTTGGTGTCCTCCATTACTCTATATTTAACTCGGGGAGTATCACACATGTTACTCATGAGTTTGGCTTGCTGTCCACCTTTACTCTATATTTAACTCAGGAGTATGACAAGTGATACTCGTGGGTTCAGCTTGGTGTCTTCCATTACTCTATATTTAACTCAGGGAGTATGGCACATGTTACTTGTGGGTTCGGCTTGGTGTCCACCATTACTCTATATTTAACTAAGGGAGTATGACAAGTGATACTCATGGGTTTGACTTGGTGCCCTCCATTACTCTATATTTAACTCAGGCAGTATGACAAGTGATACATCGTGGGTTCAGCTTGATGTCCTTCATTACTTCATATTTAACTCAAGGAGTATGACAAGTGATACTCGTGGGTTCAGTTGGTGTCCTCCATTACTCTATATTTAACTCGGGGAGTATCACATATGTTACTCGTGAGTTCGGCTTGGTGTCCTCCATTACCCTATATTTAACTCAGGGAGTATGACAAGTGATACTCGTGGGTTCAGCTTGGTGTCCTCCATTACTCTATATTTAACTCTGGGAGTATGGCAAGTGATACATTGTGGGTTCAGCTTAATGTCCTTCATTACTTCATATTTAACTCAAGGTGTATGACAAGTGATACTCGTGGGTTCAGCTTGGTGTCCTCCATTACTCTATATTTAACTCGGGGAGTATCACACATGTTACTCGTGAGTTCGGCTTGGTGTCCTCCATTACCCTATATTTAACTCAGGGAGTATGACAAGTGATACTCGTGGGTTCAGCTTGGTGTCCTCCATTACTCTATATTTAACTCTGGGAGTATGACAAGTGATACTCGTGGGTTCGGCTTGGTGTCCTCCATTACTCTATATTTAACTCAGGGAGTATGACACATGTTACTCGTGGGTTCGGCTTGGCGTCCTCCATTACTCCATATTTAACTCCAGGAGTATGACAAGTGATAAATCGTGGATTCGGCTTGGTGTCCACCATTATGCTATATTTAACTCGGGGACTATGACAAGTGATACTCGTGAGTTCGGCTTGGTGTCCAACATTACTCTATATTTAACTTGGGGAGTATGACAAGTAATAATAATGGGTTTGGCTTGGTGACCTCCATTACTCTATATTTAACTTGGGGAGTATGGCACATGTTACTCGTGGGTTCGGCTGGGTGTCCTCCATTACTCTATATTTAACTCGGGGAGTATCACATATGTTACTCGTGAGTCCGGCTTGGTGTCCTCCATTACTCTATATTTAACTCTGGGAGTATGGCAAGTGATACATCGTGGGTTCAGCTTGATGTCCTTCATTACTTCATATTTAACTCAAGGAGTATGACAAGTGATACTCGTGGGTTCAGCTTGGTGTCCTCCATTACTCTATATTTAACTCGGGGAGTATCACACATGTTACTCGTGAGTTCGGCTTGGTGTCCTCCATTATCCTATATTTAACTCAGGGAGTATGACAAGTGATACTCGTGGGTTCAGCTTGGTGTCCTCCATTACTCTATATTTAACTCTGGGAGTATGGCAAGTGATACATCGTGGGTTCAGCTTGGTGTCCTTCATTATTTCATATTGAACTCCAGGAGTATGACAAGTGATAAATCGTGGGTTTGGCTTGGTGTCCACCATTATTCTATATTTAACTCGAGGACTATGACAAGTGATACTCGTGAGTTCGGCTTGGTGTCCACCATTACTCTATATTTAACTTGGGGACTATGACAAGTAATAATCATGGGTTCGGCTTGGTGTCCTCCATTACTCTATATTTAACTCGGGGTGTATCACACATGTTACTCGTGAGCTTGGCTTGGTGTCCACCTTTACTCTATATTTAACTCAGGAGTATGACAAGTGATACTCATGGGTTCAGCTTGGTGTCTTCCATTACTATATATTTAACTAAGGGAGTATGACACATGTTACTTGTGGGTTCGACTTGGTGTCCACCATTACTCTATATTTAACTAGGGGAGTATGACAAGTGATACTCGTGGGTTTGGCTTGGTGCCCTCTGTTACTCTATATTTAACTCAGGCAGTATGACAAGTGATACTCGTGGGTTCGGCTTGGTGTCCTCCATTACTCTATATTTAACTCGGGGAGTGTGACAAATGTTACTCATGGGTTCGGCTTGGCGTCCTGCATTACTCTATATTTAACTGTGGGAGTATGGCAAGTGATACATTGTGGGTTCAGCTTGGTGTCCTTCGTTACTTCATATTTAACTCAAGGAGTATGACAAGTGATACTCGTGGGTTCGCCTTGGTGTCCTCCATTACTCTATATTTAACTCGGGGAGTATGACACATGTTACTCATGGGTTCGGCTTGGCGTCCTCCATTATTCTATATTTAACTCCAGGAGTATGACAAGTGATAAATCATGGGTTCGGCTTGGTGTCCACCATTATTCTATATTTAACTCGGGGACTATGACAAGTGATACTCGTGAGTTCGGCTTGGTGTCCACCATTACTCTATAATTAACTTGGGGAGTATGACAAGTAATAATCATGGGTTCGGCTTGGTGACCTCCATTACTCTATATTTAACTTGGGGAGTATGGCACATGTTACTCGTGAGTTCGGCTTGGTGTCCTTCATTACTCTATATTTAACTCAGGGAGTATGGCAAGTGATACTCGTGGGTTCCGTTGGTGTCCTCCATTACTCTATATTTAACTTGCGGAGCATCACACATGTTACTCATGGGTTCGGCTTGGTATCCTCCATTACTCTATATTTAACTCAAGGAGTATGACAAGTGTTACTCGTGGGTTCAGCTTGGTGTCCTCCATTACTCTATATTTAACTTGTGGAGTATCACACATGTTACTCGTGGGTTCGGCTTGGTGTCCACTACTACTCTATATTTAACTCGGGGAGTATGACAAGTGATACTCGTGGGTTCGACTTGGTGTCCTCCATTACTCTATATTTAACTCGGGGAGTATCACACATGTTACTCATGAGTTTGGCTTGCTGTCCACCTTTACTCTATATTTAACTCAGGAGTATGACAAGTGATACTCGTGGGTTCAGCTTGGTGTCTTCCATTACTCTATATTTAACTCAGGGAGTATGGCACATGTTACTTGTGGGTTCGGCTTGGTGTCCACCATTACTCTATATTTAACTAAGGGAGTATGACAAGTGATACTCGTGGGTTTGGCTTGGTGCCCTCCATTACTCTATATTTAACTCAGGCAGTATGACAAGTGATACTCGTGGGTTCGGCATGGTGTCCTCCATTACTCTATATTTAACTCGGGGAGTATGACACATGTTACTCGTGGGTTCGGCTTGGTGTTCACCATTACTCTATATTTAACTCCAGGAGTATGACAAGTGATAAATCGTGGGTTCGGCTTGGTGTCCACCATTATTCTATATTTAACTCGGGGACTAAGACAAGTGATACTCGTGAGTTCGGCTTGGTGTCCACCATTACTCTATATTTAACTTGGGGAGTATGACAAGTAATAATCATGGGTTTGGCTTGGTGACCTCCATTACTCTTTATTTAACTTGGGGAGTATGGCACATGTTACTCGTGGGTTTGGCTTGGTGTCCTCCATTGCTCTATATTTAACTCGGGGAGTATCACACATGTTACTCGTGAGTTCGGCTTTGGTGTCCTCCATTACCCTATATTTAACTCAGGGAGTATGACAAGTGATACTCGTGGGTTCAGCTTGGTGTCCTCCATTACTCTATTTTTAACTTGCGGAGTATCACAAATGTTACTCGTGGGTTCGGCTTGGTGTCCTCCATTACTCTATATTTAACTCAGGGAGTATGACAAGTGATACTCGTGGGTTCAGCTTGGTGTCCTCCATTACTCTATATTTAACTTGCGGAGTATCACACATGTTACTCGTGGGTTCAGCTTGGTGTCCACTACTGCTCTATATTTAACTCGGGGAGTATGACAAGTGATACTCGTGGGTTCGACTTGGTGTCCTCCATTACTCTATATTTGACACAGGGCGTATCACACATGATACTCGTGAGTTCGGCTTGGTGTCCTCCATCACTCTATATTTAAATCAGGGAGTATCACACATGTTACTCGTGAGTTTGGCTTGGTGTCCACCACTACTCTATATTTAACTAGGGGAGTATGGCACATGTTACTCGTGGGTTCGGCTTGGTGACCTCTATTACTCTATATTTAACTTGGGGAGTATGGCACATGTTACTCGTGGGTTTGGCTTGGTGTCCTCCATTACTCTATATTTAACTCGGGGAGTATCACAAATGTTACTCATGAGTTCGGCTTGGTGTCCTCCATTAC
The DNA here is from genome assembly GCF_040938575.1 of Ambystoma mexicanum. Classification (NCBI taxonomy): domain Eukaryota; kingdom Metazoa; phylum Chordata; class Amphibia; order Caudata; family Ambystomatidae; genus Ambystoma; species Ambystoma mexicanum. The sequence continues at coordinate 27,867,959 of NC_090938.1, read as the reverse complement.
TCTATATTTAACTCGGGAGTATCACACATGTTACTCGTGAGTTCGGCTTGGTGTCCTCCATTACTCTATATTTAACTCAGGGAGTATGACAAGTGATACTCGTGGGTTCAGTTGGTGTCCTCCATTACTCTATATTTAACTTGCGGTGCATCACACATGTTACTCATGGGTTCGGCTTGGTGTCCTCCATTACTCTACATTTAACTCAGCGAGTATGACAAGTGTTACACGTGGGTTCAGCTGGGTGTCCTCCATTACTCTATATTTAACTCAGGGAGTATGACAAGTGATACTCGTGGGTTCAGTTGGTGTCCTCCATTACTCTATATTTAACTTGCGGAGTATCACACATGTTACTCGTGGGTTCAGCTTGGTGTCCACTACTACTCTATATTTAACTCGGGGAGTATGACAAGTGATACTCGTGGGTTCGACTTGGTGTCCTCCATTACTCTATATTTAACTCGGGGAGTATCATACATGTTACTCATGAGTTTGGCTTGCTGTCCACCTTTACTCTATATTTAACTCAGGAGTATGAGAAGTGATACTCGTGGGTTCAGCTTGGTGTCTTCCATTACTCTATATTTAACTCAGGGAGTATGACACATGTTACTTGTGGGTTCGGCTTGGTGTCCACCATTACTCTATATTTAACTAAGGGAGTATGACAAGTGATATTCGTGGGTTCGACTTGGTGTCCTCCATTACTCTATATTTAACTCGGGGAGTATCATACATGTTACTCATGAGTTTGGCTTGCTGTCCACCTTTACTCTATATTTAACTCAGGAGTATGAGAAGTGATACTCGTGGGTTCAGCTTGGTGTCCTCCATTACTCTATATTTAACTCGGGGAGTATCACACATGTTACTCGTGAGTTCGGCTTGGTGTCCTCCATTACCCTATATTTAACTCAGGGAGTATGACAAGTGATACTCGTGGGTTCAGCTTGGTGTCCTCCATTACTCTATATTTAACTCTGGGAGTATGGCAAGTGATACATTGTGGGTTCAGCTTGGTGTCCTTCATTACTTCATATTTAACTCCAGGAGTATGACAAGTGATAAATCGTGGGTTTGGCTTGGTGTCCACCATTATTCTATATTTAACTCGGGGACTATGACAAGTGATACTCGTGAGTTCGGCTTGGTGTCCACCATTACTCTATATTTAACTTGGGGACTGTGACAAGTAATAATCATGGGTTCGGCTTGGTGTCCTCCATTACTCTATATTTAACTCGGGGTGTATCACACATGTTACTCGTGAGCTTGGCTTGGTGTCCACCTTTACTCTATATTTAACTCAGGAGTATGACAAGTGATACTCATGGGTTCAGCTTGGTGTCTTCCATTACTCTATATTTAACTAAGGGAGTATGACACATGTTACTTGTGGGTTCGGCTTGGTGTCCACCATCACTCTATATTTAACTAGGGGAGTATGACAAGTGATACTCGTGGGTTTGGCTTGGTGCCCTCTGTTACTCTATATTTAACTCAGGCAGTATGACAAGTGATACTCGTGGGTTCGGCTTGGTGTCCTCCATTACTCTATTTAACTCGGGGAGTGTGACAAATGTTACTCATGGGTTCGGCTTGGCGTCCTCCATTACTCTATATTTAACTGTGGGAGTATGGCAAGTGATACATTGTGGGTTCAGCTTGGTGTCCTTCGTTACTTCATATTTAACTCAAGGAGTATGACAAGTTATACTCGTGGGTTCACCTTGGTGTCCTCCATTACTCTATATTTAACTCGGGGAGTATGACACATGTTACTCATGGGTTCGGCTTGGCGTTCTCCATTATTCTATATTTAACTCCAGGAGTATGACAAGTGATACTCGTGAGTTCGGCTTGGTGTCCACCATTACTCTATATTTAACTTGGGGAGTATGACAAGTAATAATCATGGGTTCGGCTTGGTGACCTCCATTACTCTATATTTAACTTGGGGAGTATGGCACATGTTACTCGTGAGTTCGGCTTGGTGTCCTCCATTACTCTATATTTAACTCAGGGAGTATGACAAGTGATACTCGTGGGTTCAGTTGGTGTCCTCCATTACTCTATATTTAACTTGCGGAGCATCACACATGTTACTCATGGGTTCGGCTTGGTGTCCTCCATTACTCTATATTTAACTCAAGGAGTATGACAAGTGTTACTCGTGGGTTCAACTTGGTGTCCTCCATTACTCTATATTTAACTTGTGGAGTATCACACATGTTACTCGTGGGTTCGGCTTGGTGTCCACTACTACTCTATATTTAACTCGGGGAGTATGACAAGTGTTACTCGTGGGTTCCGTTGGTGTCCTCCATTACTCTATATTTAACTCGGGGAGTATCACACATGTTACTCATGAGTTTGGCTTGCTGTCCATCTTTACTCTATATTTAACTCAGGAGTATGACAAGTGATACTCGTGGGTTCAGCTTGGTGTCTTCCATTACTCTATATTTAACTCAGGGAGTATGACACATGTTATTTGTGGGTTCGGCTTGGTGTCCACCATTACTCTATATTTAACTAAGGGAGTATGACAAGTGATACTCGTGGGTTTGGCTTGGTACCCTCCATTACTCTATATTTAACTCAGGCAGTATGACAAGTGATACTCGTGGGTTCGGCATGGTGTCCTCCATTACTCTATATTTAACTGGGGGAGTATGACACATGTTACTCGTGGGTTCGGCTTGGTGTCCTCCATTGCTCTATATTTAACTCCAGGAGTATGACAAGTGATAAATCGTGGGTTCGGCTTGGTGTCCACCATTATTCTATATTTAACTCTGGGACTAAGACAAGTGATACTCGTGAGTTCGGCTTGGTGTCCACCATTACTCTATATTTAACTTGGGGAGTATGACAAGTAATAATCATGGGTTTGGCTTGGTGACCTCCATTACTCTTTATTTAACTTGGGGAGTATGGCACATGTTACTCGTGGGTTCGGCTTGGTGTCCTCCATTGCTCTATATTTAACTCGGGGAGTATCACACATGTTACTCGTGAGTTCGGCTTGGTGTCCTCCATTACCCTATATTTAACTCAGGGAGTATGACAAGTGATACTCGTGGGTTCAGCTTGGTGTCCTCCATTACTCTATATTTAACTCTGGGAGTATGGCAAGTGATACATCGTGGGTTCAGCTTGATGTCCTTCATTACTTCATATTTAACTCAAGGAGTATGACAAGTGATACTCGTGGGTTCAGTTGGTGTCCTCCATTACTCTATATTTAACTCGGGGAGTATCACATATGTTACTCGTGAGTTCGGCTTGGTGTCCTCCATTACCCTATATTTAACTCAGGGAGTATGACAAGTGATACTCGTGGGTTCAGCTTGGTGTCCTCCATTACTCTATATTTAACTCTGGGAGTATGGCAAGTGATACATTGTGGGTTCAACTTAATGTCCTTCATTACTTCATATTTAACTCAAGGAGTATGACAAGTGATACTCGTGGGTTCAGCTTGGTGTCCTCCATTACTCTATAATTAACTCGGGGAGTATCACACATGTTACTCGTGAGTTCGGCTTGGTGTCCTCCATTACCCTATATTTAACTCAGGGAGTATGACAAGTGATACTCGTGGGTTCAGCTTGGTGTCCTCCATTACTCTATATTTAACTCTGGGAGTATGACAAGTGATACTCGTGGGTTCGGCTTGGTGTCCTCCATTACTCTATATTTAACTCGGGGAGTATGACACATGTTACTCGTGGGTTCGGCTTGGCGTCCTTCATTACTCTATATTTAACTCCAGGAGTATGACAAGTGATAAATCGTGGATTCGGCTTGGTGTCCACCATTATGCTATATTTAACTCGGGGACTATGACAAGTGATACTCGTGAGTTCGGCTTGGTGTCCAACATTACTCTATATTTAACTTGGGGAGTATGGCACATGTTACTCGTGGGTTCGGCTGGGTGTCCTCCATTACTCTATATTTAACTCGGGGAGTATCACATATGTTACTCGTGAGTTCGGCTTGGTGTCCTCCATTACCCTATATTTAACTCAGGGAGTATGACAAGTGATACTCGTGGGTTCAGCTTGGTGTCCTCCATTACTCTATATTTAACTCTGGGAGTATGGCAAGTGATACATCGTGGGTTCAGCTTGATGTCCTTCATTACTTCATATTTAACTCAAGGAGTATGACAAGTGAAACTCGTGGGTTCAGCTTGGTGTCCTCCATTACTCTATATTTAACTCGGGGAGTATCACACATGTTACTCGTGAGTTCGGCTTGGTGTCCTCCATTATCCTATATTTAACTCAGGGAGTATGACAAGTGATACTCGTGGGTTCAGCTTGGGGTCCTCCATTACTCTATATTTAACTCTGGGAGTATGGCAAGTGATATATCGTGGGTTCAGCTTGGTGTCCTTCATTACTTCATATTTAACTCCAGGAGTATGACAAGTGATAAATCGTGGGTTTGGCTTGGTGTCCACCATTATTCTATATTTAACTCAAGGACTATGACAAGTGATACTCGTGAGTTCGGCTTGGTGTCCACCATTACTCTATATTTAACTTGGGGACTATGACAAGTAATAATCATGGGTTCGGCTTGGTGTCCTCCATTACTCTATATTTAACTCGGGGTGTATCACACATGTTACTCGTGAGCTTGGCTTGGTGTCCACCTTTACTCTATATTTAACTCAGGAGTATGACAAGTGATACTCATGGGTTCAGCTTGGTGTCTTCCATTACTCTATATTTAACTAAGGGAGTATGACACATGTTACTTGTGGGTTCGGCTTGGTGTCCACCATTACTCTATATTTAACTAGGGGATTATGACAAGTGATACTCGTGGGTTTGGCTTGGTGCCCTCTGTTACTCTATATGTAACTCAGGCAGTATGACAAGTGATACTCGTGGGTTCGGCTTGGTGTCCTCCATTACTCTATATTTAACTTGGGGAGTGTGACAAATGTTACTCATGGGTTCGGCTTGGCGTCCTGCATTACTCTATATTTAACTGTGGGAGTATGGCAAGTGATACATTGTGGGTTCAGCTTGGTGTCCTTCGTTACTTCATATTTAACTCAAGGAGTATGACAAGTGATACTCGTGGGTTCGCCTTGGTGTCCTCCATTACTCTATATTTAACTCGGAGAGTATGACACATGTTACTCATGGGTTTGGCTTGGCGTCCTCCATTATTCTATATTTAACTCCAGGAGTATGACAAGTGATAAATCATGGGTTCGGCTTGGTGTCCACCATTATTCTATATTTAACTCGGGGACTATGACAAGTGATACTCGTGAGTTCGGCTTGGTGTCCACCATTACTCTATATTTAACTTGGGGAGTATGACAAGTAATAATCATGGGTTCGGCTTGGTGACCTCCATTACTCTATATTTAACTTGGGGAGTATGGCACATGTTACTCGTGAGTTCGGCTTGGTGTCCTTCATTACTCTATATTTAACTCAGGGAGTATGACAAGTGATACTCGTGGGTTCCGTTGGTGTCCTCCATTACTCTATATTTAACTTGCGGAGCATCACACATGTTACTCATGGGTTCGGCTTGGTGTCCTCCATTACTCTATATTTAACTCAAGGAGTATGACAAGTGTTACTCGTGGGTTCAGCTTGGTGTCCTCCATTACTCTATATTTAACTTGTGGAGTATCACACATGTTACTCGTGGGTTCGGCTTGGTGTCCACTACTACTCTATATTTAACTCGGGGAGTATGACAAGTGATACTCGTGGGTTCGACTTGGTGTCCTCCATTACTCTATATTTAACTCGGGGAGTATCACACATGTTACTCATGAGTTTGGCTTGCTGTCCACCTTTACTCTATATTTAACTCAGGAGTATGACAAGTGATACTCGTGGGTTCAGCTTGGTGTCTTCCATTACTCTATATTTAACTCAGGGAGTATGGCACATGTTACTTGTGGGTTCGGCTTGGTGTCCACCATTACTCTATATTTAACTAAGGGAGTATGACAAGTGATACTCATGGGTTTGACTTGGTGCCCTCCATTACTCTATATTTAACTCAGGCAGTATGACAAGTGATACTCGTGGGTTCGGCATGGTGTCCTCCATTACTCTATATTTAACTCGGGGAGTATGACACATGTTACTCGTGGGTTCGGCTTGGTGTTCACCATTACTCTATATTTAACTCCAGGAGTATGACAAGTGATAAATCGTGGGTTCGGCTTGGTGTCCACCATTATTCTATATTTAACTCGGGGACTAAGACAAGTGATACTCGTGAGTTCGGCTTGGTGTCCACCATTACTCTATATTTAACTTGGGGAGTATGACAAGTAATAATCATGGGTTTGGCTTGGTGACCTCCATTACTCTTTATTTAACTTGGGGAGTATGGCACATGTTACTCGTGGGTTCGGCTTGGTGTCCTCCATTGCTCTATATTTAACTCGGGGAGTATCACACATGTTACTCGTGAGTTCGGCTTGGTGTCCTCCATTACTCTATTTTTAACTTGCGGAGTATCACAAATGTTACTCGTGGGTTCGGCTTGGTGTCCTCCATTACTCTATATTTAACTCAAGGAGTATGACAAGTGATACTCGTGGGTTCAGCTTGGTGTCCTCCATTACTCTATATTTAACTTGCGGAGTATCACACATGTTACTCGTGGGTTCAGCTTGGTGTCCACTACTGCTCTATATTTAACTCGGGGAGTATGACAAGTGATACTCGTGGGTTCGACTTGGTGTCCTCCATTACTCTATATTTGACACAGGGCGTATCACACATGATACTCGTGAGTTCGGCTTGGTGTCCTCCATCACTCTATATTTAACTCAGGGAGTATCACACATGTTACTCATGAGTTTGGCTTGGTGTCCACCACTACTCTATATTTAACTAGGGGAGTATGGCACATGTTACTCGTGGGTTCGGCTTGGTGACCTCTATTACTCTATATTTAACTTGGGAATATGGCACATGTTACTCGTGGGTTTGGCTTGGTGTCCTCCATTACTCTATATTTAACTCGGGGAGTATCACAAATGTTACTCATGAGTTCGGCTTGGTGTCCTCCATTACTCTATATTTAACTCGGGAGTATCACACATGTTACTCGTGAGTTCGGCTTGGTGTCCTCCATTACTCTATATTTAACTCAGGGAGTATGACAAGTGATACTCGTGGGTTCAGTTGGTGTCCTCCATTACTCTATATTTAACTTGCGGAGCATCACACATGTTACTCATGGGTTCGGCTTGGTGTCCTCCATTACTCTACATTTAACTCAGCGAGTATGACAAGTGTTACACGTGGGTTCAGCTGGGTGTCCTCCATTACTCTATATTTAACTTGCGGAGTATCACACATGTTACTCGTGGGTTCGGCTTGGTGTCCACTACTACTCTATATTTAACTCGGGGAGTATGACAAGTGATACTCGTGGGTTCGACTTGGTGTCCTCCATTACTCTATATTTAACTCGGGGAGTATCATACATGTTACTCATGAGTTTGGCTTGCTGTCCACCTTTACTCTATATTTAACTCAGGAGTATGAGAAGTGATACTCGTGGGTTCAGCTTGGTGTCTTCCATTACTCTATATTTAACTCAGGGAGTATGACACATGTTACTTGTGGGTTCGGCTTGGTGTCCACCATTACTCTATATTTAACTAAGGGAGTATGACAAGTGATATTCGTGGGTTTGGCTTGGTGCCCTCCATTACTCTATATTTTACTCAGGTAGTATGACAAGTGATACTCGTGGGTTCGGCTTGGTGTCCTCCATTACTCTATATTTAACTCGGGGAGTATGACAAATGTTACTCATGGGTTCGGCTTGGCGTCCTCCATTACTCTATATTTAACTTGGGGAGTATGACAAGTAATAATCATGGGTTTGGCTTGGTGACCTCCATTACTCTTTATTTAACTTGGGGAGTATGGCACATGTTACTCGTGGGTTCGGCTTGGTTTCCTCCATTGCTCTATATTTAACTCGGGGAGTATCACACATGTTACTCGTGAGTTCGGCTTGGTGTCCTCCATTACCCTATATTTAACTCAGGGAGTATGACAAGTGATACTCGTGGGTTCAGCTTGGTGTCCTCCATTACTCTATATTTAACTCTGGGAGTATGGCAAGTGATACATTGTGGGTTCAGCTTGATGTCCTTCATTACTTCATATTTAACTCAAGGAGTATGACAAGTGATACTCGTGGGTTCAGTTGGTGTCCTCCATTACTCTATATTTAACTCGGGGAGTATCACATATGTTACTCGTGAGTTCGGCTTGGTGTCCTCCATTACCCTATATTTAACTCAGGGAGTATGACAAGTGATACTCGTGGGTTCAGCTTGGTGTCCTCCATTACTCTATATTTAACTTGCGGAGTATCACACATGTTACTCGTGGGTTCGGCTTGGTGTCCACTACTACTCTATATTTAACTCGGGGAGTATGACAAGTGATACTCGTGGGTTCGACTTGGTGTCCTCCATTACTCTATATTTAACTCGGGGAGTATCATACATGTTACTCATGAGTTTGGCTTGCTGTCCACCTTTACTCTATATTTAACTCAGGAGCATGAGAAGTGATACTCGTGGGTTCAGCTTGGTGTCTTCCATTACTCTATATTTAACTCAGGGAGTATGACACATGTTACTTGTGGGTTCGGCTTGGTGTCCACCATTACTCTATATTTAACTAAGGGAGTATGACAAGTGATATTCGTGGGTTCGACTTGGTGTCCTCCATTACTCTATATTTAACTCGGGGAGTATCATACATGTTACTCATGAGTTTGGCTTGCTGTCCACCTTTACTCTATATTTAACTCAGGAGTATGAGAAGTGATACTCGTGGGTTCAGCTGGGTGTCCTCCATTACTCTATATTTAACTCGGGGAGTATCACATATGTTACTCGTGAGTTCGGCTTGGTGTCCTCCATTACCCTATATTTAACTCAGGGAGTATGACAAGTGATACTCGTGGGTTCAGCTTGGTGTCCTCCATTACTCTATATTTAACTCTGGGAGTATGGCAAGTGATACATCGTGGGTTCAGCTTGATGTCCTTCATTACTTCATATTTAACTCAAGGAGTATGACAAGTGAAACTCGTGGGTTCAGCTTGGTGTCCTCCATTACTCTATATTTAACTCGGGGAGTATCACACATGTTACTCGTGAGTTCGGCTTGGTGTCCTCCATTATCCTATATTTAACTCAGGGAGTATGACAAGTGATACTCGTGGGTTCAGCTTGGGGTCCTCCATTACTCTATATTTAACTCTGGGAGTATGGCAAGTGATATATCGTGGGTTCAGCTTGGTGTCCTTCATTACTTCATATTTAACTCCAGGAGTATGACAAGTGATAAATCGTGGGTTTGGCTTGGTGTCCACCATTATTCTATATTTAACTCAAGGACTATGACAAGTGATACTCGTGAGTTCGGCTTGGTGTCCACCATTACTCTATATTTAACTTGGGGACTATGACAAGTAATAATCATGGGTTCGGCTTGGTGTCCTCCATTACTCTATATTTAACTCGGGGTGTATCACACATGTTACTCGTGAGCTTGGCTTGGTGTCCACCTTTACTCTATATTTAACTCAGGAGTATGACAAGTGATACTCATGGGTTCAGCTTGGTGTCTTCCATTACTCTATATTTAACTAAGGGAGTATGACACATGTTACTTGTGGGTTCGGCTTGGTGTCCACCATTACTCTATATTTAACTAGGGGATTATGACAAGTGATACTCGTGGGTTTGGCTTGGTGCCCTCTGTTACTCTATATGTAACTCAGGCAGTATGACAAGTGATACTCGTGGGTTCGGCTTGGTGTCCTCCATTACTCTATATTTAACTTGGGGAGTGTGACAAATGTTACTCATGGGTTCGGCTTGGCGTCCTGCATTACTCTATATTTAACTGTGGGAGTATGGCAAGTGATACATTGTGGGTTCAGCTTGGTGTCCTTCGTTACTTCATATTTAACTCAAGGAGTATGACAAGTGATACTCGTGGGTTCGCCTTGGTGTCCTCCATTACTCTATATTTAACTCGGAGAGTATGACACATGTTACTCATGGGTTTGGCTTGGCGTCCTCCATTATTCTATATTTAACTCCAGGAGTATGACAAGTGATAAATCATGGGTTCGGCTTGGTGTCCACCATTATTCTATATTTAACTCGGGGACTATGACAAGTGATACTCGTGAGTTCGGCTTGGTGTCCACCATTACTCTATATTTAACTTGGGGAGTATGACAAGTAATAATCATGGGTTCGGCTTGGTGACCTCCATTACTCTATATTTAACTTGCGGAGTATGGCACATGTTACTCGTGAGTTCGGCTTGGTGTCCTTCATTACTCTATATTTAACTCAGGGAGTATGACAAGTGATACTCGTGGGTTCCGTTGGTGTCCTCCATTACTCTATATTTAACTTGCGGAGCATCACACATGTTACTCATGGGTTCGGCTTGGTGTCCTCCATTACTCTATATTTAACTCAAGGAGTATGACAAGTGTTACTCGTGGGTTCAGCTTGGTGTCCTCCATTACTCTATATTTAACTTGTGGAGTATCACACATGTTACTCGTGGGTTCGGCTTGGTGTCCACTACTACACTATATTTAACTCGGGGAGTATGACAAGTGATACTCGTGGGTTCGACTTGGTGTCCTCCATTACTCTATATTTAACTCGGGGAGTATCACACATGTTACTCATGAGTTTGGCTTGCTGTCCACCTTTACTCTATATTTAACTCAGGAGTATGACAAGTGATACTCGTGGGTTCAGCTTGGTGTCTTCCATTACTCTATATTTAACTCAGGGAGTATGGCACATGTTACTTGTGGGTTCGGCTTGGTGTCCACCATTACTCTATATTTAACTAAGGGAGTATGACAAGTGATACTCATGGGTTTGACTTGGTGCCCTCCATTACTCTATATTTAACTCAGGCAGTATGACAAGTGATACTCGTGGGTTCGGCATGGTGTCCTCCATTACTCTATATTTAACTCGGGGAGTATGACACATGTTACTCGTGGGTTCGGCTTGGTGTTCACCATTACTCTATATTTAACTCCAGGAGTATGACAAGTGATAAATCGTGGGTTCGGCTTGGTGTCCACCATTATTCTATATTTAACTCGGGGACTAAGACAAGTGATACTCGTGAGTTCGGCTTGGTGTCCACCATTACTCTATATTTAACTTGGGGAGTATGACAAGTAATAATCATGGGTTTGGCTTGGTGACCTCCATTACTCTTTATTTAACTTGGGGAGTATGGCACATGTTACTCGTGGGTTCGGCTTGGTGTCCTCCATTGCTCTATATTTAACTCGTGGAGTATCACACATGTTACTCGTGAGTTCGGCTTGGTGTCCTCCATTACTCTATTTTTAACTTGCGGAGTATCACAAATGTTACTCGTGGGTTCGGCTTGGTGTCCTCCATTACTCTATATTTAACTCAGGGAGTATGACAAGTGATACTCGTGGGTTCAGCTTGGTGTCCTCCATTACTCTATATTTAACTTGCGGAGTATCACACATGTTACTCGTGGGTTCAGCTTGGTGTCCACTACTGCTCTATATTTAACTCGGGGAGTATGACAAGTGATACTCGTGGGTTCGACTTGGTGTCCTCCATTACTCTATATTTGACACAGGGCGTATCACACATGATACTCGTGAGTTCGGCTTGGTGTCCTCCATCACTCTATATTTAACTCAGGGAGTATCACACATGTTACTCGTTAGTTTGGCTTGGTGTCCACCACTACTCTATATTTAACTAGGGGAGTATGGCACATGTTACTCGTGGGTTCGGCTTGGTGTCCTCCATTACTCTATTTTTAACTTGCGGAGTATCACAAATGTTACTCGTGGGTTTGGCTTGGTGTCCTCCATTACTCTATATTTAACTCAGGGAGTATGACAAGTGATACTCGTGGGTTCAGTTGGTGTCCTCCATTACTCTATATTTAACTTGCGGAGCATCACACATGTTACTCATGGGTTCGGCTTGGTGTCCTCCATTACTCTACATTTAACTCAGCGAGTATGACAAGTGTTACACGTGGGTTCAGCTGGGTGTCCTCCATTACTCTATATTTAACTTGCGGAGTATCACACATGTTACTCGTGGGTTCGGCTTGGTGTCCACTACTACTCTATATTTAACTCGGGGAGTATGACAAGTGATACTCGTGGGTTCGACTTGGTGTCCTCCATTACTCTATATTTAACTCGGGGAGTATCATACATGTTACTCATGAGTTTGGCTTGCTGTCCACCTTTACTCTATATTTAACTCAGGAGTATGAGAAGTGATACTCGTGGGTTCAGCTTGGTGTCTTCCATTACTCTATATTTAACTCAGGGAGTATGACACATGTTACTTGTGGGTTCGGCTTGGTGTCCACCATTACTCTATATTTAACTAAGGGAGTATGACAAGTGATATTCGTGGGTTTGGCTTGGTGCCCTCCATTACTCTATATTTTACTCAGGTAGTATGACAAGTGATACTCGTGGGTTCGGCTTGGTGTCCTCCATTACTCTATATTTAACTCGGGGAGTATGACAAATGTTACTCATGGGTTCGGCTTGGCGTCCTCCATTACTCTATATTTAACTTGGGGAGTATGACAAGTAATAATCATGGGTTTGGCTTGGTGACCTCCATTACTCTTTATTTAACTTGGGGAGTATGGCACATGTTACTCGTGGGTTCGGCTTGGTGTCCTCCATTGCTCTATATTTAACTCGGGGAGTATCACACATGTTACTCGTGAGTTCGGCTTGGTGTCCTCCATTACCCTATATTTAACTCAGGGAGTATGACAAGTGATACTCGTGGGTTCAGCTTGGTGTCCTCCATTACTCTATATTTAACTCTGGGAGTATGGCAAGTGATACATCGTGGGTTCAGCTTGATGTCCTTCATTACTTCATATTTAACTCAAGGAGTATGACAAGTGATACTCGTGGGTTCAGTTGGTGTCCTCCATTACTCTATATTTAACTCGGGGAGTATCACATATGTTACTCGTGAGTTCGGCTTGGTGTCCTCCATTACCCTATATTTAACTCAGGGAGTATGACAAGTGATACTCGTGGGTTCAGCTTGGTGTCCTCCATTACTCTATATTTAACTTGCGGAGTATCACACATGTTACTCGTGGGTTCGGCTTGGTGTCCACTACTACTCTATATTTAACTCGGGGAGTATGACAAGTGATACTCGTGGGTTCGACTTGGTGTCCTCCATTACTCTATATTTAACTCAGGGAGTATCATACATGTTACTCATGAGTTTGGCTTGCTGTCCACCTTTACTCTATATTTAACTCAGGAGCATGAGAAGTGATACTCGTGGGTTCAGCTTGGTGTCTTCCATTACTCTATATTTAACTCAGGGAGTATGACACATGTTACTTGTGGGTTCGGCTTGGTGTCCACCATTACTCTATATTTAACTAAGGGAGTATGACAAGTGATATTCGTGGGTTCGACTTGGTGTCCTCCATTACTCTATATTTAACTCGGGGAGTATCATACATGTTACTCATGAGTTTGGCTTGCTGTCCACCTTTACTCTATATTTAACTCAGGAGTATGAGAAGTGATACTCGTGGGTTCAGCTTGGTGTCCTCCATTACTCTATATTTAACTCGCGGAGTATCACACATGTTACTCGTGAGTTCGGCTTGGTGTCCTCCATTACCCTATATTTAACTCAGGGAGTATGACAAGTGATACTCGTGGGTTCAGCTTGATGTCCTCCATTACTCTATATTTAACTCTGGGAGTATGGCAAGTGATACATTGTGGGTTCAGCTTGGTGTCCTTCATTACTTCATATTTAACTCCAGGAGTATGACAAGTGATAAATCGTGGGTTTGGCTTGGTGTCCACCATTATTCTATATTTAACTCGGGGACTATGACAAGTGATACTCGTGAGTTCGGCTTGGTGTCCACCATTACTCTATATTTAACTTGGGGACTATGACAAGTAATAATCATGGGTTCGGCTTGGTGTCCTCCATTACTCTATATTTAACTCAGGGTGTATCACACATGTTACTCGTGAGCTTGGCTTGGTGTCCACCTTTACTCTATATTTAACTCAGGAGTATGACAAGTGATACTCATGGGTTCAGCTTGGTGTCTTCCATTACTCTATATTTAACTAAGGGAGTATGACACACGTTACTTGTGGGTTCGGCTTGGTGTCCACCATTACTCTATATTTAACTAGGGGAGTATGACAAGTGATACTCGTGGGTTTGGCTTGGTGCCCTCTGTTACTCTATATTTAACTCAGGCAGTATGACAAGTGATACTCGTGGGTCCGGCTTGGTGTCCTCCATTACTCTATATTTAACTCGGGGAGTGTGACAAATGTTACTCATGGGTTCGGCTTGGCGTCCTCCATTACTCTATATTTAACTGTGGGAGTATGGCAAGTGATACATTGTGGGTTCAGCTTGGTGTCCTTCGTTACTTCATATTTAACTCAAGGAGTATGACAAGTTATACTCGTGGGTTCACCTTGGTGTCCTCCATTACTCTATATTTAACTCGGGGAGTATGACACATGTTACTCATGGGTTCGGCTTGGCGTCCTCCATTATTCTATATTTAACTCCAGGAGTATGACAAGTGATAAATCATGGGTTCGGCTTGGTGTCCACCATTATTCTATATTTAACTCGGGGACTATGACAAGTGATACTCGTGAGTTCGGCTTGGTGTCCACCATTACTCTATATTTAACTTGGGGAGTATGACAAGTAATAATCATGGGTTCGGCTTGGTGACCTCCATTACTCTATATTTAACTTGGGGAGTATGGCACATGTTACTCGTGAGTTCGGCTTGGTGTCCTCCATTACTCTATATTTAACTCAGGGAGTATGACAAGTGATACTCGTGGGTTCAGTTGGTGTCCTCCATTACTCTATATTTAACTTGCGGAGCATCACACATGTTACTCATGGGTTCGGCTTGGTGTCCTCCATTACTCTACATTTAACTCAGCGAGTATGACAAGTGTTACACGTGGGTTCAGCTGGGTGTCCTCCATTACTCTATATTTAACTTGCGGAGTATCACACATGTTACTCGTGGGTTCGGCTTGGTGTCCACTACTACTCTATATTTAACTCGGGGAGTGTGACAAGTGATACTCGTGGGTTCGACTTGGTGTCCTCCATTACTCTATATTTAACTCGGGGAGTATCATACATGTTACTCATGAGTTTGGCTTGCTGTCCACCTTTACTCTATATTTAACTCAGGAGCATGAGAAGTGATACTCGTGGGTTCAGCTTGGTGTCTTCCATTACTCTATATTTAACTCAGGGAGTATGACACATGTTACTTGTGGGTTCGGCTTGGTGTCCACCATTACTCTATATTTAACTAAGGGAGTATGACAAGTGATATTCGTGGGTTCGACTTGGTGTCCTCCATTACTCTATATTTAACTCGGGGAGTATCGACATGTTACTCATGAGTTTGGCTTGCTGTCCACCTTTACTCTATATTTAACTCAGGAGTATGAGAAGTGATACTCGTGGGTTCAGCTTGGTGTCCTCCATTACTCTATATTTAACTCGCGGAGTATCACACATGTTACTCGTGAGTTCGGCTTGGTGTCCTCCATTACCCTATATTTAACTCAGGGAGTATGACAAGTGATACTCGTGGGTTCAGCTTGGTGTCCTCCATTACTCTATATTTAACTCTGGGAGTATGGCAAGTGATACATTGTGGGTTCAGCTTGGTGTCCTTCATTACTTCATATTTAACTCCAGGAGTATGACAAGTGATAAATCGTGGGTTTGGCTTGGTGTCCACCATTATTCTATATTTAACTCGGGGACTATGACAAGTGATACTCGTGAGTTCGGCTTGGTGTCCACCATTACTCTATATTTAACTTGGGGACTATGACAAGTAATAATCATGGGTTCGGCTTGGTGTCCTCCATTACTCTATATTTAACTCGGGGTGTATCACACATGTTACTCGTGAGCTTGGCTTGGTGTCCACCTTTACTCTATATTTAACTCAGGAGTATGACAAGTGATACTCATGGGTTCAGCTTGGTGTCTTCCATTACTCTATATTTAACTAAGGGAGTATGACACACGTTACTTATGGGTTCGGCTTGGTGTCCACCATTACTCTATATTTAACTAGGGGAGTATGACAAGTGATACTCGTGGGTTTGGCTTGGTGCCCTCTGTTACTCTATATTTAACTCAGGCAGTATGACAAGTGATACTCGTGGGTTCGGCTTGGTGTCCTCCATTACTCTATATTTAACTCGGGGAGTGTGACAAATGTTACTCATGGGTTCGGCTTGGCGTCCTCCATTACTCTATATTTAACTGTGGGAGTATGGCAAGTGATACATTGTGGGTTCAGCTTGGTGTCCTTCGTTACTTCATATTTAACTCAAGGAGTATGACAAGTTATACTCGTGGGTTCACCTTGGTGTCCTCCATTACTCTATATTTAACTCGGGGAGTATGACACATGTTACTCATGGGTTCGGCTTGGCGTCCTCCATTATTCTATATTTAACTCCAGGAGTATGACAAGTGATAAATCATGGGTTCGGCTTGGTGTCCACCATTATTCTATATTTAACTCGGGGACTATGACAAGTGATACTCGTGAGTTTGGCTTGGTGTCCACCATTACTCTATATTTAACTTGGGGAGTATGACAAGTAATAATCATGGGTTCGGCTTGGTGACCTCCATTACTCTATATTTAACTTGGGGAGTATGGCACATGTTACTCGTGAGTTCGGCTTGGTGTCCTCCATTACTCTATATTTAACTCAGGGAGTATGACAAGTGATACATCGTGGGTTCAGCTTGATGTCCTTCATTACTTCATATTTAACTCAAGGAGTATGACAAGTGATACTCGTGGGTTCAGCTTGGTGTCCTCCATTACTCTATATTTAACTGGGGGAGTATCACATATGTTACTCGTGAGTTCGGCTTGGTGTCCTCCATTACCCTATATTTAACTCAGGGAGTATGACAAGTGATACTCGTGGGTTCAGCTTGGTGTCCTCCATTACTCTATATTTAACTCTGGGAGTATGGCAAGTGATACATTGTGGGTTCAGCTTGATGTCCTTCATTACTTCATATTTAACTCAAGGAGTATGACAAGTGATACTCGTGGGTTCAGCTTGGTGTCCTCCATTACTCTATATTTAACTCGGGGAGTATCACACATGTTACTCGTGAGTTCGGCTTGGTGTCCTCCATTACCCTATATTTAACTCAGGGAGTATGACAAGTGGTACTCGTGGGTTCAGCTCGGTGTCCTCCATTACTCTATATTTAACTCTGGGAGTATGACAAGTGATACTCGTGGGTTCGGCTTGGTGTCCTCCATTACTCTATATTTAACTCGGGGAGTATGACACATGTTACTCGTGGGTTCGGCTTGGCGTCCTCCATTACTCTATATTTAACTCCAGGAGTATGACAAGTGATAAATTGTGGATTCGGCTTGGTGTCCACCATTATGCTATATTTAACTCGGAGACTATGACAAGTGATACTCGTGAGTTCGGCTTGGTGTCCAACATTACTCTATATTTAACTTGGGGAGTATGACAAGTAATAATCATGGGTTTGGCTTGGTGACCTCCATTACTCTATATTTAACTTGGGGAGTATGGCACATGTTACTCGTGGGTTCGGCTGGGTGTCCTCCATTACTCTATATTTAACTCGGGGAGTATCACATATGTTACTCGTGAGTTCGGCTTGGTGTCCTCCATTACCCTATATTTAACTCAGGGAGTATGACAAGTGATACTCGTGGGTTCAGCTTGGTGTCCTCCATTACTCTATATTTAACTCTGGGAGTATGGCAAGTGATACATCGTGGGTTCAGCTTGATGTCCTTCATTACTTCATATTTAACTCAAGGAGTATGACAAGTGATGCTCGTGGGTTCAGCTTGGTGTCCTCCATTACTCTATATTTAACTCGGGGAGTATCACACATGTTACTCGTGAGTTCGGCTTGGTGTCCTCCATTACCCTATATTTAACTCAGGGAGTATGACAAGTGATACTCGTGGGTTCAGCTTGGTGTCCTCCATTACTCTATATTTAACTCTGGGAGTATGGCAAGTGATACATTGTGGGTTCAGCTTCGTGTCCTTCATTACTTCATATTTAACTCCAGGAGTATGACAAGTGATAAATCGTGGGTTCGGCTTGGTGTCCACCATTATTCTATATTTAACTCGGGGACTAAGACAAGTGATACTCGTGAGTTCGGCTTGGTGTCCACCATTACTCTATATTTAACTTGGGGACTATGACAAGTAATAATCATGGGTTCGGCTTGGTGTCCTCCATTACTCTATATTTAACTCGGGGTGTATCACACATGTTACTCGTGAGCTTGGCTTGGTGTCCACCTTTACTCTATATTTAACTCAGAAGTATGACAAGTGATACTCATGGGTTCAGCTTGGTGTCTTCCATTACTCTATATTTAACTAAGGGAGTATGACACATGTTACTTGTGGGTTCGGCTTGGTGTCCACCATTACTCTATATTTAACTAGGGGAGTATGACAAGTGATACTGGTGGGTTTGGCTTGGTGCCCTCTGTTACTCTATATTTAACTCAGGCAGTATGATAAGTGATACTCGTGGGTTCGGCTTGGTGTCCTCCATTACTCTATATTTAACTCGGGGAGTGTGACAAATGTTACTCATGGGTTCGGCTTGGCATCCTCCATTACTCTATATTTAACTGTGGGAGTATGGCAAGTGATACATTGTGGGTTCAGCTTGGTGTCCTTCGTTACTTCATATTTAACTCAAGGAGTATGACAAGTTATACTCGTGGGTTCACCTTGGTGTCCTCCATTACTCTATATTTAACTCGGGGAGTATGACACATGTTACTCATGGGTTTGGCTTGGCGTCCTCCATTATTCTATATTTAACTCCAGGAGTATGACAAGTGATAAATCATGGGTTCGGCTTGGTGTCCACCATTATTCTATATTTAACTCGGGGACTATGACAAGTGATACTCGTGAGTTCGGCTTGGTGTCCACCATTACTCTATATTTAACTTGGGGAGTATGACAAGTAATAATCATGGGTTCGGCTTGGTGACCTCCATTACTCTATATTTAACTTGGGGAGTATGGCACATGTTACTTGTGAGTTCGGCTTGGTGTCCTCCATTACTCTATATTTAACTCAGGGAGTATGACAAGTGATACTCGTGGGTTCAGTTGGTGTCCTCCATTACTCTATATTTAACTTGCGGAGCATCACACATGTTACTCATGGGTTCGGCTTGGTGTCCTCCATTACTGTATATTTAACTCAAGGAGTATGACAAGTGTTACTCGTGGGTTCGACTTGGTGTCCTCCATTACTCTATATTTAACTCGGGGAGTATCACACATGTTACTCATGAGTTTGGCTTGCTGTCCACCTTTACTCTATATTTAACTCAGGAGTATGACAAGTGATACTCGTGGGTTCAGCTTGGTGTCTTCCATTACTCTATATTTAACTCAGGGAGTATGACACATGTTACTTGTGGGTTCGGCTTGGTGTCCACCATTACTCTATATTTAACTAAGGGAGTATGACAAGTGATACTCGTGGGTTTGGCTTGGTGCCCTCCATTACTCTATATTTAACTCAGGCAGTATGACAAGTGATACTCGTGGGTTCGGCATGGTGTCCTCCATTACTCTATATTTAACTCGGGGAGTATGACACATGTTACTCGTGGGTTCGGCTTGGTGTTCACCATTACTCTATATTTAACTCCAGGAGTATGACAAGTGATAAATCGTGGGTTCGGCTTGGTGTCCACCATTATTCTATATTTAACTCGGGGACTAAGACAAGTGATACTCGTGAGTTCGGCTTGGTGTCCACCATTACTCTATATTTAACTTGGGGAGTATGACAAGTAATAATCATGGGTTTGGCTTGGTGAACTCCATTACTCTTTATTTAACTTGGGGAGTATGGCACATGTTACTCGTGGGTTCGGCTTGGTGTCCTCCATTGCTCTATATTTAACTCGGGGAGTATCACACATGTTACTCGTGAGTTCGGCTTGGTGTCCTCCATTACCCTATATTTAACTCAGGGAGTATGACAAGTGATACTCGTGGGTTCAGCTTGGTGTCCTCCATTACTCTATATTTAACTCTGGGAGTATGGCAAGTGATACATCGTGGGTTCAGCTTGATGTCCTTCATTACTTCATATTTAACTCAAGGAGTATGACAAGTGATACTCGTGGGTTCAGTTGGTGTCCTCCATTACTCTATATTTAACTCGGGGAGTATCACATATGTTACTCGTGAGTTCGGCTTGGTGTCCTCCATTACCCTATATTTAACTCAGGGAGTATGACAAGTGATACTCGTGGGTTCAGCTTGGTGTCCTCCATTACTCTATATTTAACTCTGGGAGTATGGCAAGTGATACATTGTGGGTTCAGCTTAATGTCCTTCATTACTTCATATTTAACTCAAGGTGTATGACAAGTGATACTCGTGGGTTCAGCTTGGTGTCCTCCATTACTCTATATTTAACTCGGGGAGTATCACACATGTTACTCGTGAGTTCGGCTTGGTGTCCTCCATTACCCTATATTTAACTCAGGGAGTATGACAAGTGATACTCGTGGGTTCAGCTTGGTGTCCTCCATTACTCTATATTTAACTCTGGGAGTATGACAAGTGATACTCGTGGGTTCGGCTTGGTGTCCTCCATTACTCTATATTTAACTCGGGGAGTATGACACATGTTACTCGTGGGTTCGGCTTGGCGTCCTCCATTACTCTATATTTAACTCCAGGAGTATGACAAGTGATAAATCGTGGATTCGGCTTGGTGTCCACCATTATGCTATATTTAACTCGGGGACTATGACAAGTGATACTCGTGAGTTCGGCTTGGTGTCCAACATTACTCTATATTTAACTTGGGGAGTATGACAAGTAATAATAATGGGTTTGGCTTGGTGACCTCCATTACTCTATATTTAACTTGGGGAGTATGGCACATGTTACTCGTGGGTTCGGCTGGGTGTCCTCCATTACTCTATATTTAACTCGGGGAGTATCACATATGTTACTCGTGAGTCCGGCTTGGTGTCCTCCATTACTCTATATTTAACTCTGGGAGTATGGCAAGTGATACATCGTGGGTTCAGCTTGTTGTCCTTCATTACTTCATATTTAACTCAAGGAGTATGACAAGTGATACTCGTGGGTTCAGCTTGGTGTCCTCCATTACTCTATATTTAACTCGGGGAGTATCACACATGTTACTCGTGAGTTCGGCTTGGTGTCCTCCATTACCCTATATTTAACTCAGGGAGTATGACAAGTGATACTCGTGGGTTCAGCTTGGTGTCCTCCATTACTCTATATTTAACTCTGGGAGTATGGCAAGTGATACATCGTGGGTTCAGCTTGGTGTCCTTCATTATTTCATATTTAACTCCAGGAGTATGACAAGTGATAAATCGTGGGTTTGGCTTGGTGTCCACCATTATTCTATATTTAACTCGAGGACTATGACAAGTGATACTCGTGAGTTCGGCTTGGTGTCCACCATTACTCTATATTTAACTTGGGGACTATGACAAGTAATAATCATGGGTTCGGCTTGGTGTCCTCCATTACTCTATATTTAACTCGGGGTGTATCACACATGTTACTCGTGAGCTTGGCTTGGTGTCCACCTTTACTCTATATTTAACTCAGGAGTATGACAAGTGATACTCATGGGTTCAGCTTGGTGTCTTCCATTACTCTATATTTAACTAAGGGAGTATGACACATGTTACTTGTGGGTTCGACTTGGTGTCCACCATTACTCTATATTTAACTAGGGGAGTATGACAAGTGATACTCGTGGGTTTGGCTTGGTGCCCTCTGTTACTCTATATTTAACTCAGGCAGTATGACAAGTGATACTCGTGGGTTCGGCTTGGTGTCCTCCATTACTCTATATTTAACTCGGGGAGTGTGACAAATGTTACTCATGGGTTCGGCTTGGCGTCCTGCATTACTCTATATTTAACTGTGGGAGTATGGCAAGTGATACATTGTGGGTTCAGCTTGGTGTCCTTCGTTACTTCATATTTAACTCAAGGAGTATGACAAGTGATACTCGTGGGTTCGCCTTGGTGTCCTCCATTACTCTATATTTAACTCGGGGAGTATGACACATGTTACTCATGGGTTCGGCTTGGCGTCCTCCATTATTCTATATTTAACTCCAGGAGTATGACAAGTGATAAATCATGGGTTCGGCTTGGTGTCCACCATTATTCTATATTTAACTCGGGGACTATGACAAGTGATACTCGTGAGTTCGGCTTGGTGTCCACCATTACTCTATAATTAACTTGGGGAGTATGACAAGTAATAATCATGGGTTCGGCTTGGTGACCTCCATTACTCTATATTTAACTTGGGGAGTATGGCACATGTTACTCGTGAGTTCGGCTTGGTGTCCTTCATTACTCTATATTTAACTCAGGGAGTATGGCAAGTGATACTCGTGGGTTCCGTTGGTGTCCTCCATTACTCTATATTTAACTTGCGGAGCATCACACATGTTACTCATGGGTTCGGCTTGGTATCCTCCATTACTCTATATTTAACTCAAGGAGTATGACAAGTGTTACTCGTGGGTTCAGCTTGGTGTCCTCCATTACTCTATATTTAACTTGTGGAGTATCACACATGTTACTCGTGGGTTCGGCTTGGTGTCCACTACTACTCTATATTTAACTCGGGGAGTATGACAAGTGATACTCGTGGGTTCGACTTGGTGTCCTCCATTACCCTATATTTAACTCGGGGAGTATCACACATGTTACTCATGAGTTTGGCTTGCTGTCCACCTTTACTCTATATTTAACTCAGGAGTATGACAAGTGATACTCGTGGGTTCAGCTTGGTGTCTTCCATTACTCTATATTTAACTCAGGGAGTATGGCACATGTTACTTGTGGGTTCGGCTTGGTGTCCACCATTACTCTATATTTAACTCAGGCAGTATGACAAGTGATACTCGTGGGTTCGGCATGGTGTCCTCCATTACTCTATATTTAACTCGGGGAGTATGACACATGTTACTCGTGGGTTCGGCTTGGTGTTCACCATTACTCTATATTTAACTCCAGGAGTATGACAAGTGATAAATCGTGGGTTCGGCTTGGTGTCCACCATTATTCTATATTTAACTCGGGGACTAAGACAAGTGATACTCGTGAGTTCGGCTTGGTGTCCACCATTACTCTATATTTAACTTGGGGAGTATGACAAGTAATAATCATGGGTTTGGCTTGGTGACCTCCATTACTCTTTATTTAACTTGGGGAGTATGGCACATGTTACTCGTGGGTTTGGCTTGGTGTCCTCCATTGCTCTATATTTAACTCGGGGAGTATCACACATGTTACTCGTGAGTTCGGCTTGGTGTCCTCCATTACCCTATATTTAACTCAGGGAGTATGACAAGTGATACTCGTGGGTTCAGCTTGGTGTCCTCCATTACTCTATTTTTAACTTGCGGAGTATCACAAATGTTACTCGTGGGTTCGGCTTGGTGTCCTCCATTACTCTATATTTAACTCAGGGAGTATGACAAGTGATACTCGTGGGTTCAGCTTGGTGTCCTCCATTACTCTATATTTAACTTGCGGAGTATCACACATGTTACTCGTGGGTTCAGCTTGGTGTCCACTACTGCTCTATATTTAACTCGGGGAGTATGACAAGTGATACTCGTGGGTTCGACTTGGTGTCCTCCATTACTCTATATTTGACACAGGGCGTATCACACATGATACTCGTGAGTTCGGCTTGGTGTCCTCCATCACTCTATATTTAACTCAGGGAGTATCACACATGTTACTCGTGAGTTTGGCTTGGTGTCCACCACTACTCTATATTTAACTAGGGGAGTATGGCACATGTTACTCGTGGGTTCGGCTTGGTGACCTCTATTACTCTATATTTAACTTGGGGAGTATGGCACATGTTACTCGTGGGTTTGGCTTGGTGTCCTCCATTACTCTATATTTAACTCGGGGAGTATCACAAATGTTACTCATGAGTTCGGCTTGGTGTCCTCCATTACTCTATATTTAACTCGGGAGTATCACACATGTTACTCGTGAGTTCGGCTTGGTGTCCTCCATTACTCTATATTTAACTCAGGGAGTATGACAAGTGATACTCGTGGGTTCAGTTGGTGTCCTCCATTACTCTATATTTAACTTGCGGTGCATCACACATGTTACTCATGGGTTCGGCTTGGTGTCCTCCATTACTCTACATTTAACTCAGCGAGTATGACAAGTGTTACACGTGGGTTCAGCTGGGTGTCCTCCATTACTCTATATTTAACTCAGGGAGTATGACAAGTGATACTCGTGGGTTCAGTTGGTGTCCTCCATTACTCTATATTTAACTTGCGGAGTATCACACATGTTACTCGTGGGTTCGGCTTGGTGTCCACTACTACTCTATATTTAACTCGGGGAGTATGACAAGTGATACTCGTGGGTTCGACTTGGTGTCCTCCATTACTCTATATTTAACTCGGGGAGTATCATACATGTTACTCATGAGTTTGGCTTGCTGTCCACCTTTACTCTATATTTAACTCAGGAGTATGAGAAGTGATACTCGTGGGTTCAGCTTGGTGTCTTCCATTACTCTATATTTAACTCAGGGAGTATGACACATGTTACTTGTGGGTTCGGCTTGGTGTCCACCATTACTCTATATTTAACTAAGGGAGTATGACAAGTGATATTCGTGGGTTCGACTTGGTGTCCTCCATTACTCTATATTTAACTCGGGGAGTATCATACATGTTACTCATGAGTTTGGCTTGCTGTCCACCTTTACTCTATATTTAACTCAGGAGTATGAGAAGTGATACTCGTGGGTTCAGCTTGGTGTCCTCCATTACTCTATATTTAACTCGGGGAGTATCACACATGTTACTCGTGAGTTCGGCTTGGTGTCCTCCATTACCCTATATTTAACTCAGGGAGTATGACAAGTGATACTCGTGGGTTCAGCTTGGTGTCCTCCATTACTCTATATTTAACTCTGGGAGTATGGCAAGTGATACATTGTGGGTTCAGCTTGGTGTCCTTCATTACTTCATATTTAACTCCAGGAGTATGACAAGTGATAAATCGTGGGTTTGGCTTGGTGTCCACCATTATTCTATATTTAACTCGGGGACTATGACAAGTGATACTCGTGAGTTCGGCTTGGTGTCCACCATTACTCTATATTTAACTTGGGGACTGTGACAAGTAATAATCATGGGTTCGGCTTGGTGTCCTCCATTACTCTATATTTAACTCGGGGTGTATCACACATGTTACTCGTGAGCTTGGCTTGGTGTCCACCTTTACTCTATATTTAACTCAGGAGTATGACAAGTGATACTCATGGGTTCAGCTTGGTGTCTTCCATTACTCTATATTTAACTAAGGGAGTATGACACATGTTACTTGTGGGTTCGGCTTGGTGTCCACCATCACTCTATATTTAACTAGGGGAGTATGACAAGTGATACTCGTGGGTTTGGCTTGGTGCCCTCTGTTACTCTATATTTAACTCAGGCAGTATGACAAGTGATACTCGTGGGTTCGGCTTGGTGTCCTCCATTACTCTATATTTAACTCGGGGAGTGTGACAAATGTTACTCATGGGTTCGGCTTGGCGTCCTCCATTACTCTATATTTAACTGTGGGAGTATGGCAAGTGATACATTGTGGGTTCAGCTTGGTGTCCTTCGTTACTTCATATTTAACTCAAGGAGTATGACAAGTTATACTCGTGGGTTCACCTTGGTGTCCTCCATTACTCTATATTTAACTCGGGGAGTATGACACATGTTACTCATGGGTTCGGCTTGGCGTTCTCCATTATTCTATATTTAACTCCAGGAGTATGACAAGTGATACTCGTGAGTTCGGCTTGGTGTCCACCATTACTCTATATTTAACTTGGGGAGTATGACAAGTAATAATCATGGGTTCGGCTTGGTGACCTCCATTACTCTATATTTAACTTGGGGAGTATGGCACATGTTACTCGTGAGTTCGGCTTGGTGTCCTCCATTACTCTATATTTAACTCAGGGAGTATGACAAGTGATACTCGTGGGTTCAGTTGGTGTCCTCCATTACTCTATATTTAACTTGCGGAGCATCACACATGTTACTCATGGGTTCGGCTTGGTGTCCTCCATTACTCTATATTTAACTCAAGGAGTATGACAAGTGTTACTCGTGGGTTCAGCTTGGTGTCCTCCATTACTCTATATTTAACTTGTGGAGTATCACACATGTTACTCGTGGGTTCGGCTTGGTGTCCACTACTACTCTATATTTAACTCGGGGAGTATGACAAGTGTTACTCGTGGGTTCCGTTGGTGTCCTCCATTACTCTATATTTAACTCGGGGAGTATCACACATGTTACTCATGAGTTTGGCTTGCTGTCCATCTTTACTCTATATTTAACTCAGGAGTATGACAAGTGATACTCGTGGGTTCAGCTTGGTGTCTTCCATTACTCTATATTTAACTCAGGGAGTATGACACATGTTACTTGTGGGTTCGGCTTGGTGTCCACCATTACTCTATATTTAACTAAGGGAGTATGACAAGTGATACTCGTGGGTTTGGCTTGGTACCCTCCATTACTCTATATTTAACTCAGGCAGTATGACAAGTGATACTCGTGGGTTCGGCATGGTGTCCTCCATTACTCTATATTTAACTGGGGGAGTATGACACATGTTACTCGTGGGTTCGGCTTGGTGTCCTCCATTGCTCTATATTTAACTCCAGGAGTATGACAAGTGATAAATCGTGGGTTCGGCTTGGTGTCCACCATTATTCTATATTTAACTCTGGGACTAAGACAAGTGATACTCGTGAGTTCGGCTTGGTGTCCACCATTACTCTATATTTAACTTGGGGAGTATGACAAGTAATAATCATGGGTTTGGCTTGGTGACCTCCATTACTCTTTATTTAACTTGGGGAGTATGGCACATGTTACTCGTGGGTTCGGCTTGGTGTCCTCCATTGCTCTATATTTAACTCGGGGAGTATCACACATGTTACTCCTGAGTTCGGCTTGGTGTCCTCCATTACCCTATATTTAACTCAGGGAGTATGACAAGTGATACTCGTGGGTTCAGCTTGGTGTCCTCCATTACTCTATATTTAACTCTGGGAGTATGGCAAGTGATACATCGTGGGTTCAGCTTGATGTCCTTCATTACTTCATATTTAACTCAAGGAGTATGACAAGTGATACTCGTGGGTTCAGTTGGTGTCCTCCATTACTCTATATTTAACTCGGGGAGTATCACATATGTTACTCGTGAGTTCGGCTTGGTGTCCTCCATTACCCTATATTTAACTCAGGGAGTATGACAAGTGATACTCGTGGGTTCAGCTTGGTGTCCTCCATTACTCTATATTTAACTCTGGGAGTATGGCAAGTGATACATTGTGGGTTCAACTTAATGTCCTTCATTACTTCATATTTAACTCAAGGAGTATGACAAGTGATACTCGTGGGTTCAGCTTGGTGTCCTCCATTACTCTATAATTAACTCGGGGAGTATCACACATGTTACTCGTGAGTTCGGCTTGGTGTCCTCCATTACCCTATATTTAACTCAGTGAGTATGACAAGTGATACTCGTGGGTTCAGCTTGGTGTCCTCCATTACTCTATATTTAACTCTGGGAGTATGACAAGTGATACTCGTGGGTTCGGCTTGGTGTCCTCCATTACTCTATATTTAACTCGGGGAGTATGACACATGTTACTCGTGGGTTCGGCTTGGCGTCCTTCATTACTCTATATTTAACTCCAGGAGTATGACAAGTGATAAATCGTGGATTCGGCTTGGTGTCCACCATTATGCTATATTTAACTCGGGGACTATGACAAGTGATACTCGTGAGTTCGGCTTGGTGTCCAACATTACTCTATATTTAACTTGGGGAGTATGGCACATGTTACTCGTGGGTTCGGCTGGGTGTCCTCCATTACTCTATATTTAACTCGGGGAGTATCACATATGTTACTCGTGAGTTCGGCTTGGTGTCCTCCATTACCCTATATTTAACTCAGGGAGTATGACAAGTGATACTCGTGGGTTCAGCTTGGTGTCCTCCATTACTCTATATTTAACTCTGGGAGTATGGCAAGTGATACATCGTGGGTTCAGCTTGATGTCCTTCATTACTTCATATTTAACTCAAGGAGTATGACAAGTGAAACTCGTGGGTTCAGCTTGGTGTCCTCCATTACTCTATATTTAACTCGGGGAGTATCACACATGTTACTCGTGAGTTCGGCTTGGTGTCCTCCATTATCCTATATTTAACTCAGGGAGTATGACAAGTGATACTCGTGGGTTCAGCTTGGGGTCCTCCATTACTCTATATTTAACTCTGGGAGTATGGCAAGTGATATATCGTGGGTTCAGCTTGGTGTCCTTCATTACTTCATATTTAACTCCAGGAGTATGACAAGTGATAAATCGTGGGTTTGGCTTGGTGTCCACCATTATTCTATATTTAACTCAAGGACTATGACAAGTGATACTCGTGAGTTCGGCTTGGTGTCCACCATTACTCTATATTTAACTTGGGGACTATGACAAGTAATAATCATGGGTTCGGCTTGGTGTCCTCCATTACTCTATATTTAACTCGGGGTGTATCACACATGTTACTCGTGAGCTTGGCTTGGTGTCCACCTTTACTCTATATTTAACTCAGGAGTATGACAAGTGATACTCATGGGTTCAGCTTGGTGTCTTCCATTACTCTATATTTAACTAAGGGAGTATGACACATGTTACTTGTGGGTTCGGCTTGGTGTCCACCATTACTCTATATTTAACTAGGGGATTATGACAAGTGATACTCGTGGGTTTGGCTTGGTGCCCTCTGTTACTCTATATGTAACTCAGGCAGTATGACAAGTGATACTCGTGGGTTCGGCTTGGTGTCCTCCATTACTCTATATTTAACTTGGGGAGTGTGACAAATGTTACTCATGGGTTCGGCTTGGCATCCTGCATTACTCTATATTTAACTGTGGGAGTATGGCAAGTGATACATTGTGGGTTCAGCTTGGTGTCCTTCGTTACTTCATATTTAACTCAAGGAGTATGACAAGTGATACTCGTGGGTTCGCCTTGGTGTCCTCCATTACTCTATATTTAACTCGGAGAGTATGACACATGTTACTCATGGGTTTGGCTTGGCGTCCTCCATTATTCTATATTTAACTCCAGGAGTATGACAAGTGATAAATCATGGGTTCGGCTTGGTGTCCACCATTATTCTATATTTAACTCGGGGACTATGACAAGTGATACTCGTGAGTTCGGCTTGGTGTCCACCATTACTCTATATTTAACTTGGGGAGTATGACAAGTAATAATCATGGGTTCGGCTTGGTGACCTCCATTACTCTATATTTAACTTGGGGAGTATGGCACATGTTACTCGTGAGTTCGGCTTGGTGTCCTTCATTACTCTATATTTAACTCAGGGAGTATGACAAGTGATACTCGTGGGTTCCGTTGGTGTCCTCCATTACTCTATATTTAACTTGCGGAGCATCACACATGTTACTCATGGGTTCGGCTTGGTGTCCTCCATTACTCTATATTTAACTCAAGGAGTATGACAAGTGTTACTCGTGGGTTCAGCTTGGTGTCCTCCATTACTCTATATTTAACTTGTGGAGTATCACACATGTTACTCGTGGGTTCGGCTTGGTGTCCACTACTACTCTATATTTAACTCGGGGAGTATGACAAGTGATACTCGTGGGTTCGACTTGGTGTCCTCCATTACTCTATATTTAACTCGGGGAGTATCAGACATGTTACTCATGAGTTTGGCTTGCTGTCCACCTTTACTCTATATTTAACTCAGGAGTATGACAAGTGATACTCGTGGGTTCAGCTTGGTGTCTTCCATTACTCTATATTTAACTCAGGGAGTATGGCACATGTTACTTGTGGGTTCGGCTTGGTGTCCACCATTACTCTATATTTAACTAAGGGAGTATGACAAGTGATACTCATGGGTTTGACTTGGTGCCCTCCATTACTCTATATTTAACTCAGGCAGTATGACAAGTGATACTCGTGGGTTCGGCATGGTGTCCTCCATTACTCTATATTTAACTCGGGGAGTATGACACATGTTACTCGTGGGTTCGGCTTGGTGTTCACCATTACTCTATATTTAACTCCAGGAGTATGACAAGTGATAAATCGTGGGTTCGGCTTGGTGTCCACCATTATTCTATATTTAACTCGGGGACTAAGACAAGTGATACTCGTGAGTTCGGCTTGGTGTCCACCATTACTCTATATTTAACTTGGGGAGTATGACAAGTAATAATCATGGGTTTGGCTTGGTGACCTCCATTACTCTTTATTTAACTTGGGGAGTATGGCACATGTTACTCGTGGGTTCGGCTTGGTGTCCTCCATTGCTCTATATTTAACTCGGGGAGTATCACACATGTTACTCGTGAGTTCGGCTTGGTGTCCTCCATTACTCTATTTTTAACTTGCGGAGTATCACAAATGTTACTCGTGGGTTCGGCTTGGTGTCCTCCATTACTCTATATTTAACTCAGGGAGTATGACAAGTGATACTCGTGGGTTCAGCTTGGTGTCCTCCATTACTCTATATTTAACTTGCGGAGTATCACACATGTTACTCGTGGGTTCAGCTTGGTGTCCACTACTGCTCTATATTTAACTCGGGGAGTATGACAAGTGATACTCGTGGGTTCGACTTGGTGTCCTCCATTACTCTATATTTGACACAGGGCGTATCACACATGATACTCGTGAGTTCGGCTTGGTGTCCTCCATCACTCTATATTTAACTCAGGGAGTATCACACATGTTACTCGTGAGTTTGGCTTGGTGTCCACCACTACTCTATATTTAACTAGGGGAGTATGGCACATGTTACTGGTGGGTTCGGCTTGGTGACCTCTATTACTCTATATTTAACTTGGGAATATGGCACATGTTACTCGTGGGTTTGGCTTGGTGTCCTCCATTACTCTATATTTAACTCGGGGAGTATCACAAATGTTACTCATGAGTTCGGCTTGGTGTCCTCCATTACTCTATATTTAACTCGGGAGTATCACACATGTTACTCGTGAGTTCGGCTTGGTGTCCTCCATTACTCTATATTTAACTCAGGGAGTATGACAAGTGATATTCGTGGGTTCAGTTGGTGTCCTCCATTACTCTATATTTAACTTGCGGAGCATCACACATGTTACTCATGGGTTCGGCTTGGTGTCCTCCATTACTCTACATTTAACTCAGCGAGTATGACAAGTGTTACACGTGGGTTCAGCTGGGTGTCCTCCATTACTCTATATTTAACTTGCGGAGTATCACACATGTTACTCGTGGGTTCGGCTTGGTGTCCACTACTACTCTATATTTAACTCGGGGAGTATGACAAGTGATACTCGTGGGTTCGACTTGGTGTCCTCCATTACTCTATATTTAACTCGGGGAGTATCATACATGTTACTCATGAGTTTGGCTTGCTGTCCACCTTTACTCTATATTTAACTCAGGAGTATGAGAAGTGATACTCGTGGGTTCAGCTTGGTGTCTTCCATTACTCTATATTTAACTCAGGGAGTATGACACATGTTACTTGTGGGTTCGGCTTGGTGTCCACCATTACTCTATATTTAACTAAGGGAGTATGACAAGTGATATTCGTGGGTTTGGCTTGGTGCCCTCCATTACTCTATATTTTACTCAGGTAGTATGACAAGTGATACTCGTGGGTTCGGCTTGGTGTCCTCCATTACTCTATATTTAACTCGGGGAGTATGACAAATGTTACTCATGGGTTCGGCTTGGCGTCCTCCATTACTCTATATTTAACTTGGGGAGTATGACAAGTAATAATCATGGGTTTGGCTTGGTGACCTCCATTACTCTTTATTTAACTTGGGGAGTATGGCACATGTTACTCGTGGGTTCGGCTTGGTGTCCTCCATTGCTCTATATTTAACTCGGGGAGTATCACACATGTTACTCGTGAGTTCGGCTTGGTGTCCTCCATTACCCTATATTTAACTCAGGGAGTATGACAAGTGATACTCGTGGGTTCAGCTTGGTGTCCTCCATTACTCTATATTTAACTCTGGGAGTATGGCAAGTGATACATCGTGGGTTCAGCTTGATGTCCTTCATTACTTCATATTTAACTCAAGGAGTATGACAAGTGATACTCGTGGGTTCAGTTGGTGTCCTCCATTACTCTATATTTAACTCGGGGAGTATCACATATGTTACTCGTGAGTTCGGCTTGGTGTCCTCCATTACCATATATTTAACTCAGGGAGTATGACAAGTGATACTCATGGGTTCAGCTTGGTGTCCTCCATTACTCTATATTTAACTCTGGGAGTATGGCAAGTGATACATTGTGGGTTCAGCTTAATGTCCTTCATTACTTCATATTTAACTCAAGGTGTATGACAAGTGATACTCGTGGGTTCAGCTTGGTGTCCTCCATTACTCTATATTTAACTCGGGGAGTATCACACATGTTACTCGTGAGTTCGGCTTGGTGTCCTCCATTACCCTATATTTAACTCAGGGAGTATGACAAGTGATACTCGTGGGTTCAGCTTGGTGTCCTCCATTACTCTATATTTAACTCTGGGAGTATGACAAGTGATACTCGTGGGTTCGGCTTGGTGTCCTCCATTACTCTATATTTAACTCGGGGAGTATGACACATGTTACTCGTGGGTTCGGCTTGGCGTCCTCCATTACTCTATATTTAACTCCAGGAGTATGACAAGTGATAAATCGTGGATTCGGCTTGGTGTCCACCATTATGCTATATTTAACTCGGGGACTATGACAAGTGATACTCGTGAGTTCGGCTTGGTGTCCAACATTACTCTATATTTAACTTGGGGAGTATGACAAGTAATAATAATGGGTTTGGCTTGGTGACCTCCATTACTCTATATTTAACTTGGGGAGTATGGCACATGTTACTCGTGGGTTCGGCTGGGTGTCCTCCATTACTCTATATTTAACTCGGGGAGTATCACATATGTTACTCGTGAGTCCGGCTTGGTGTCCTCCATTACTCTATATTTAACTCTGGGAGTATGGCAAGTGATACATCGTGGGTTCAGCTTGATGTCCTTCATTACTTCATATTTAACTCAAGGAGTATGACAAGTGATACTCGTGGGTTCAGCTTGGTGTCCTCCATTACTCTATATTTAACTCGGGGAGTATCACACATGTTACTCGTGAGTTCGGCTTGGTGTCCTCCATTACCCTATATTTAACTCAGGGAGTATGACAAGTGATACTCGTGGGTTCAGCTTGGTGTCCTCCATTACTCTATATTTAACTCTGGGAGTATGGCAAGTGATACATCGTGGGTTCAGCTTGGTGTCCTTCATTATTTCATATTTAACTCCAGGAGTATGACAAGTGATAAATCGTGGGTTTGGCTTGGTGTCCACCATTATTCTATATTTAACTCGAGGACTATGACAAGTGATACTCGTGAGTTCGGCTTGGTGTCCACCATT
This sequence comes from Ambystoma mexicanum, assembly GCF_040938575.1. Lineage (NCBI taxonomy): Eukaryota > Metazoa > Chordata > Amphibia > Caudata > Ambystomatidae > Ambystoma > Ambystoma mexicanum. The sequence goes on along the minus strand of NC_090938.1, from coordinate 27,834,156 downwards.
ACTCTATATTTAACTTGGGGACTATGACAAGTAATAATCATGGGTTCGGCTTGGTGTCCTCCATTACTCTATATTTAACTCGGGGTGTATCACACATGTTACTCGTGAGCTTGGCTTGGTGTCCACCTTTACTCTATATTTAACTCAGGAGTATGACAAGTGATACTCATGGGTTCAGCTTGGTGTCTTCCATTACTCTATATTTAACTAAGGGAGTATGACACATGTTACTTGTGGGTTCGACTTGGTGTCCACCATTACTCTATATTTAACTAGGGGAGTATGACAAGTGATACTCGTGGGTTTGGCTTGGTGCCCTCTGTTACTCTATATTTAACTCAGGCAGTATGACAAGTGATACTCGTGGGTTCGGCTTGGTGTCCTCCATTACTCTATATTTAACTCGGGGAGTGTGACAAATGTTACTCATGGGTTCGGCTTGGCGTCCTGCATTACTCTATATTTAACTGTGGGAGTATGGCAAGTGATACATTGTGGGTTCAGCTTGGTGTCCTTCGTTACTTCATATTTAACTCAAGGAGTATGACAAGTGATACTCGTGGGTTCGCCTTGGTGTCCTCCATTACTCTATATTTAACTCGGGGAGTATGACACATGTTACTCATGGGTTCGGCTTGGCGTCCTCCATTATTCTATATTTAACTCCAGGAGTATGACAAGTGATAAATCATGGGTTCGGCTTGGTGTCCACCATTATTCTATATTTAACTCGGGGACTATGACAAGTGATACTCGTGAGTTCGGCTTGGTGTCCACCATTACTCTATAATTAACTTGGGGAGTATGACAAGTAATAATCATGGGTTCGGCTTGGTGACCTCCATTACTCTATATTTAACTTGGGGAGTATGGCACATGTTACTCGTGAGTTCGGCTTGGTGTCCTTCATTACTCTATATTTAACTCAGGGAGTATGGCAAGTGATACTCGTGGGTTCCGTTGGTGTCCTCCATTACTCTATATTTAACTTGCGGAGCATCACACATGTTACTCATGGGTTCGGCTTGGTATCCTCCATTACTCTATATTTAACTCAAGGAGTATGACAAGTGTTACTCATGGGTTCAGCTTGGTGTCCTCCATTACTCTATATTTAACTTGTGGAGTATCACACATGTTACTCGTGGGTTCGGCTTGGTGTCCACTACTACTCTATATTTAACTCGGGGAGTATGACAAGTGATACTCGTGGGTTCGACTTGGTGTCCTCCATTACTCTATATTTAACTCGGGGAGTATCACACATGTTACTCATGAGTTTGGCTTGCTGTCCACCTTTACTCTATATTTAACTCAGGAGTATGACAAGTGATACTCGTGGGTTCAGCTTGGTGTCTTCCATTACTCTATATTTAACTCAGGGAGTATGGCACATGTTACTTGTGGGTTCGGCTTGGTGTCCACCATTACTCTATATTTAACTAAGGGAGTATGACAAGTGATACTCGTGGGTTTGGCTTGGTGCCCTCCATTACTCTATATTTAACTCAGGCAGTATGACAAGTGATACTCGTGGGTTCGGCATGGTGTCCTCCATTACTCTATATTTAACTCGGGGAGTATGACACATGTTACTCGTGGGTTCGGCTTGGTGTTCACCATTACTCTATATTTAACTCCAGGAGTATGACAAGTGATAAATCGTGGGTTCGGCTTGGTGTCCACCATTATTCTATATTTAACTCGGGGACTAAGACAAGTGATACTCGTGAGTTCGGCTTGGTGTCCACCATTACTCTATATTTAACTTGGGGAGTATGACAAGTAATAATCATGGGTTTGGCTTGGTGACCTCCATTACTCTTTATTTAACTTGGGGAGTATGGCACATGTTACTCGTGGGTTTGGCTTGGTGTCCTCCATTGCTCTATATTTAACTCGGGGAGTATCACACATGTTACTCGTGAGTTCGGCTTGGTGTCCTCCATTACCCTATATTTAACTCAGGGAGTATGACAAGTGATACTCGTGGGTTCAGCTTGGTGTCCTCCATTACTCTATTTTTAACTTGCGGAGTATCACAAATGTTACTCGTGGGTTCGGCTTGGTGTCCTCCATTACTCTATATTTAACTCAGGGAGTATGACAAGTGATACTCGTGGGTTCAGCTTGGTGTCCTCCATTACTCTATATTTAACTTGCGGAGTATCACACATGTTACTCGTGGGTTCAGCTTGGTGTCCACTACTGCTCTATATTTAACTCGGGGAGTATGACAAGTGATACTCGTGGGTTCGACTTGGTGTCCTCCATTACTCTATATTTGACACAGGGCGTATCACACATGATACTCGTGAGTTCGGCTTGGTGTCCTCCATCACTCTATATTTAACTCAGGGAGTATCACACATGTTACTCGTGAGTTTGGCTTGGTGTCCACCACTACTCTATATTTAACTAGGGGAGTATGGCACATGTTACTCGTGGGTTCGGCTTGGTGACCTCTATTACTCTATATTTAACTTGGGGAGTATGGCACATGTTACTCGTGGGTTTGGCTTGGTGTCCTCCATTACTCTATATTTAACTCGGGGAGTATCACAAATGTTACTCATGAGTTCGGCTTGGTGTCCTCCATTACTCTATATTTAACTCGGGAGTATCACACATGTTACTCGTGAGTTCGGCTTGGTGTCCTCCATTACTCTATATTTAACTCAGGGAGTATGACAAGTGATACTCGTGGGTTCAGTTGGTGTCCTCCATTACTCTATATTTAACTTGCGGTGCATCACACATGTTACTCATGGGTTCGGCTTGGTGTCCTCCATTACTCTACATTTAACTCAGCGAGTATGACAAGTGTTACACGTGGGTTCAGCTGGGTGTCCTCCATTACTCTATATTTAACTCAGGGAGTATGACAAGTGATACTCGTGGGTTCAGTTGGTGTCCTCCATTACTCTATATTTAACTTGCGGAGTATCACACATGTTACTCGTGGGTTCGGCTTGGTGTCCACTACTACTCTATATTTAACTCGGGGAGTATGACAAGTGATACTCGTGGGTTCGACTTGGTGTCCTCCATTACTCTATATTTAACTCGGGGAGTATCATACATGTTACTCATGAGTTTGGCTTGCTGTCCACCTTTACTCTATATTTAACTCAGGAGTATGAGAAGTGATACTCGTGGGTTCAGCTTGGTGTCTTCCATTACTCTATATTTAACTCAGGGAGTATGACACATGTTACTTGTGGGTTCGGCTTGGTGTCCACCATTACTCTATATTTAACTAAGGGAGTATGACAAGTGATATTCGTGGGTTCGACTTGGTGTCCTCCATTACTCTATATTTAACTCGGGGAGTATCATACATGTTACTCATGAGTTTGGCTTGCTGTCCACCTTTACTCTATATTTAACTCAGGAGTATGAGAAGTGATACTCGTGGGTTCAGCTTGGTGTCCTCCATTACTCTATATTTAACTCGGGGAGTATCATACATGTTACTCGTGAGTTCGGCTTGGTGTCCTCCATTACCCTATATTTAACTCAGGGAGTATGACAAGTGATACTCGTGGGTTCAGCTTGGTGTCCTCCATTACTCTATATTTAACTCTGGGAGTATGGCAAGTGATACATTGTGGGTTCAGCTTGGTGTCCTTCATTACTTCATATTTAACTCCAGGAGTATGACAAGTGATAAATCGTGGGTTTGGCTTGGTGTCCACCATTATTCTATATTTAACTCGGGGACTATGACAAGTGATACTCGTGCGTTCGGCTTGGTGTCCACCATTACTCTATATTTAACTTGGGGACTGTGACAAGTAATAATCATGGGTTCGGCTTGGTGTCCTCCATTACTCTATATTTAACTCGGGGTGTATCACACATGTTACTCGTGAGCTTGGCTTGGTGTCCACCTTTACTCTATATTTAACTCAGGAGTATGACAAGTGATACTCATGGGTTCAGCTTGGTGTCTTCCATTACTCTATATTTAACTAAGGGAGTATGACACATGTTACTTGTGGGTTCGGCTTGGTGTCCACCATCACTCTATATTTAACTAGGGGAGTATGACAAGTGATACTCGTGGGTTTGGCTTGGTGCCCTCTGTTACTCTATATTTAACTCAGGCAGTATGACAAGTGATACTCGTGGGTTCGGCTTGGTGTCCTCCATTACTCTATATTTAACTCGGGGAGTGTGACAAATGTTACTCATGGGTTCGGCTTGGCGTCCTCCATTACTCTATATTTAACTGTGGGAGTATGGCAAGTGATACATTGTGGGTTCAGCTTGGTGTCCTTCGTTACTTCATATTTAACTCAAGGAGTATGACAAGTTATACTCGTGGGTTCACCTTGGTGTCCTCCATTACTCTATATTTAACTCGGGGAGTATGACACATGTTACTCATGGGTTCGGCTTGGCGTTCTCCATTATTCTATATTTAACTCCAGGAGTATGACAAGTGATACTCGTGAGTTCGGCTTGGTGTCCACCATTACTCTATATTTAACTTGGGGAGTATGACAAGTAATAATCATGGGTTCGGCTTGGTGACCTCCATTACTCTATATTTAACTTGGGGAGTATGGCACATGTTACTCGTGAGTTCGGCTTGGTGTCCTCCATTACTCTATATTTAACTCAGGGAGTATGACAAGTGATACTCGTGGGTTCAGTTGGTGTCCTCCATTACTCTATATTTAACTTGCGGAGCATCACACATGTTACTCATGGGTTCGGCTTGGTGTCCTCCATTACTCTATATTTAACTCAAGGAGTATGACAAGTGTTACTCGTGGGTTCAGCTTGGTGTCCTCCATTACTCTATATTTAACTTGTGGAGTATCACACATGTTACTCGTGGGTTCGGCTTGGTGTCCACTACTACTCTATATTTAACTCGGGGAGTATGACAAGTGTTACTCGTGGGTTCCGTTGGTGTCCTCCATTACTCTATATTTAACTCGGGGAGTATCACACATGTTACTCATGAGTTTGGCTTGCTGTCCATCTTTACTCTATATTTAACTCAGGAGTATGACAAGTGATACTCGTGGGTTCAGCTTGGTGTCTTCCATTACTCTATATTTAACTCAGGGAGTATGACACATGTTACTTGTGGGTTCGGCTTGGTGTCCACCATTACTCTATATTTAACTAAGGGAGTATGACAAGTGATACTCGTGGGTTTGGCTTGGTACCCTCCATTACTCTATATTTAACTCAGGCAGTATGACAAGTGATACTCGTGGGTTCGGCATGGGTCCTCCATTACTCTATATTTAACTGGGGGAGTATGACACATGTTACTCGTGGGTTCGGCTTGGTGTCCTCCATTGCTCTATATTTAACTCCAGGAGTATGACAAGTGATAAATCGTGGGTTCGGCTTGGTGTCCACCATTATTCTATATTTAACCCTGGGACTAAGACAAGTGATACTCGTGAGTTCGGCTTGGTGTCCACCATTACTCTATATTTAACTTGGGGAGTATGACAAGTAATAATCATGGGTTTGGCTTGGTGACCTCCATTACTCTTTATTTAACTTGGGGAGTATGGCACATGTTACTCGTGGGTTCGGCTTGGTGTCCTCCATTGCTCTATATTTAACTCGGGGAGTATCACACATGTTACTCGTGAGTTCGGCTTGGTGTCCTCCATTACCCTATATTTAACTCAGGGAGTATGACAAGTGATACTCGTGGGTTCAGCTTGGTGTCCTCCATTACTCTATATTTAACTCTGGGAGTATGGCAAGTGATACATCGTGGGTTCAGCTTGATGTCCTTCATTACTTCATATTTAACTCAAGGAGTATGACAAGTGATACTCGTGGGTTCAGTTGGTGTCCTCCATTACTCTATATTTAACTCGGGGAGTATCACATATGTTACTCGTGAGTTCGGCTTGGTGTCCTCCATTACCCTATATTTAACTCAGGGAGTATGACAAGTGATACTCGTGGGTTCAGCTTGGTGTCCTCCATTACTCTATATTTAACTCTGGGAGTATGGCAAGTGATACATTGTGGGTTCAACTTAATGTCCTTCATTACTTCATATTTAACTCAAGGAGTATGACAAGTGATACTCGTGGGTTCAGCTTGGTGTCCTCCATTACTCTATAATTAACTCGGGGAGTATCACACATGTTACTCGTGAGTTCGGCTTGGTGTCCTCCATTACCCTATATTTAACTCAGGGAGTATGACAAGTGATACTCGTGGGTTCAGCTTGGTGTCCTCCATTACTCTATATTTAACTCTGGGAGTATGACAAGTGATACTCGTGGGTTCGGCTTGGTGTCCTCCATTACTCTATATTTAACTCGGGGAGTATGACACATGTTACTCGTGGGTTCGGCTTGGCGTCCTTCATTACTCTATATTTAACTCCAGGAGTATGACAAGTGATAAATCGTGGATTCGGCTTGGTGTCCACCATTATGCTATATTTAACTCGGGGACTATGACAAGTGATACTCGTGAGTTCGGCTTGGTGTCCAACATTACTCTATATTTAACTTGGGGAGTATGGCACATGTTACTCGTGGGTTCGGCTGGGTGTCCTCCATTACTCTATATTTAACTCGGGGAGTATCACATATGTTACTCGTGAGTTCGGCTTGGTGTCCTCCATTACCCTATATTTAACTCAGGGAGTATGACAAGTGATACTCGTGGGTTCAGTTTGGTGTCCTCCATTACTCTATATTTAACTCTGGGAGTATGGCAAGTGATACATCGTGGGTTCAGCTTGATGTCCTTCATTACTTCATATTTAACTCAAGGAGTATGACAAGTGAAACTCGTGGGTTCAGCTTGGTGTCCTCCATTACTCTATATTTAACTCGGGGAGTATCACACATGTTATTCGTGAGTTCGGCTTGGTGTCCTCCATTATCCTATATTTAACTCAGGGAGTATGACAAGTGATACTCGTGGGTTCAGCTTGGGGTCCTCCATTACTCTATATTTAACTCTGGGAGTATGGCAAGTGATATATCGTGGGTTCAGCTTGGTGTCCTTCATTACTTCATATTTAACTCCAGGAGTATGACAAGTGATAAATCGTGGGTTTGGCTTGGTGTCCACCATTATTCTATATTTAACTCAAGGACTATGACAAATGATACTCGTGAGTTCGGCTTGGTGTCCACCATTACTCTATATTTAACTTGGGGACTATGACAAGTAATAATCATGGGTTCGGCTTGGTGTCCTCCATTACTCTATATTTAACTCGGGGTGTATCACACATGTTACTCGTGAGCTTGGCTTGGTGTCCACCTTTACTCTATATTTAACTCAGGAGTATGACAAGTGATACTCATGGGTTCAGCTTGGTGTCTTCCATTACTCTATATTTAACTAAGGGAGTATGACACATGTTACTTGTGGGTTCGGCTTGGTGTCCACCATTACTCTATATTTAACTAGGGGATTATGACAAGTGATACTCGTGGGTTTGGCTTGGTGCCCTCTGTTACTCTATATGTAACTCAGGCAGTATGACAAGTGATACTCGTGGGTTCGGCTTGGTGTCCTCCATTACTCTATATTTAACTTGGGGAGTGTGACAAATGTTACTCATGGGTTCGGCTTGGCGTCCTGCATTACTCTATATTTAACTGTGGGAGTATGGCAAGTGATACATTGTGGGTTCAGCTTGGTGTCCTTCGTTACTTCATATTTAACTCAAGGAGTATGACAAGTGATACTCGTGGGTTCGCCTTGGTGTCCTCCATTACTCTATATTTAACTCGGGGAGTATCACACATGTTACTCATGAGTTTGGCTTGCTGTCCACCTTTACTCTATATTTAACTCAGGAGTATGACAAGTGATACTCGTGGGTTCAGCTTGGTGTCTTCCATTACTCTATATTTAACTCAGGGAGTATGGCACATGTTACTTGTGGGTTCGGCTTGGTGTCCACCATTACTCTATATTTAACTAAGGGAGTATGACAAGTGATACTCATGGGTTTGACTTGGTGCCCTCCATTACTCTATATTTAACTCAGGCAGTATGACAAGTGATACTCGTGGGTTCGGCATGGTGTCCTCCATTACTCTATATTTAACTCGGGGAGTATGACACATGTTACTCGTGGGTTCGGCTTGGTGTTCACCATTACTCTATATTTAACTCCAGGAGTATGACAAGTGATAAATCGTGGGTTCGGCTTGGTGTCCACCATTATTCTATATTTAACTCGGGGACTAAGACAAATGATACTCGTGAGTTCGGCTTGGTGTCCACCATTACTCTATATTTAACTTGGGGAGTATGACAAGTAATAATCATGGGTTCGGCTTGGTGACCTCCATTACTCTATATTTAACTTGGGGAGTATGGCACATGTTACTCGTGAGTTCGGCTTGGTGTCCTTCATTACTCTATATTTAACTCAGGGAGTATGACAAGTGATACTCGTGGGTTCCGTTGGTGTCCTCCATTACTCTATATTTAACTTGCGGAGCATCACACATGTTACTCATGGGTTCGGCTTGGTGTCCTCCATTACTCTATATTTAACTCAAGGAGTATGACAAGTGTTACTCGTGGGTTCAGCTTGGTGTCCTCCATTACTCTATATTTAACTTGTGGAGTATCACACATGTTACTCGTGGGTTCGGCTTGGTGTCCACTACTACTCTATATTTAACTCGGGGAGTATGACAAGTGATACTCGTGGGTTCGACTTGGTGTCCTCCATTACTCTATATTTAACTCGGGGAGTATCACACATGTTACTCATGAGTTTGGCTTGCTGTCCACCTTTACTCTATATTTAACTCAGGAGTATGACAAGTGATACTCGTGGGTTCAGCTTGGTGTCTTCCATTACTCTATATTTAACTCAGGGAGTATGGCACATGTTACTTGTGGGTTCGGCTTGGTGTCCACCATTACTCTATATTTAACTAAGGGAGTATGACAAGTGATACTCATGGGTTTGACTTGGTGCCCTCCATTACTCTATATTTAACTCAGGCAGTATGACAAGTGATACTCGTGGGTTCGGCATGGTGTCCTCCATTACTCTATATTTAACTCGGGGAGTATGACACATGTTACTCGTGGGTTCGGCTTGGTGTTCACCATTACTCTATATTTAACTCCAGGAGTATGACAAGTGATAAATCGTGGGTTCGGCTTGGTGTCCACCATTATTCTATATTTAACTCGGGGACTAAGACAAATGATACTCGTGAGTTCGGCTTGGTGTCCACCATTACTCTATATTTAACTTGGGGAGTATGACAAGTAATAATCATGGGTTTGGCTTGGTGACCTCCATTACTCTTTATTTAACTTGGGGAGTATGGCACATGTTACTCGTGGGTTCGGCTTGGTGTCCTCCATTGCTCTATATTTAACTCGGGGAGTATCACACATGTTACTCGTGAGTTCGGCTTGGTGTCCTCCATTACTCTATTTTTAACTTGCGGAGTATCACAAATGTTACTCGTGGGTTCGGCTTGGTGTCCTCCATTACTCTATATTTAACTCAGGGAGTATGACAAGTGATACTCGTGGGTTCAGCTTGGTGTCCTCCATTACTCTATATTTAACTTGCGGAGTATCACACATGTTACTCGTGGGTTCAGCTTGGTGTCCACTACTGCTCTATATTTAACTCGGGGAGTATGACAAGTGATACTCGTGGGTTCGACTTGGTGTCCTCCATTACTCTATATTTGACACAGGGCGTATCACACATGATACTCGTGAGTTCGGCTTGGTGTCCTCCATCACTCTATATTTAACTCAGGGAGTATCACACATGTTACTCGTGAGTTTGGCTTGGTGTCCACCACTACTCTATATTTAACTAGGGGAGTATGGCACATGTTACTCGTGGGTTCGGCTTGGTGACCTCTATTACTCTATATTTAACTTGGGAATATGGCACATGTTACTCGTGGGTTTGGCTTGGTGTCCTCCATTACTCTATATTTAACTCGGGGAGTATCACAAATGTTACTCATGAGTTCGGCTTGGTGTCCTCCATTACTCTATATTTAACTCGGGAGTATCACACATGTTACTCGTGAGTTCGGCTTGGTGTCCTCCATTACTCTATATTTAACTCAGGGAGTATGACAAGTGATACTCGTGGGTGCAGTTGGTGTCCTCCATTACTCTATATTTAACTTGCGGAGCATCACACATGTTACTCATGGGTTCGGCTTGGTGTCCTCCATTACTCTACATTTAACTCAGCGAGTATGACAAGTGTTACACGTGGGTTCAGCTGGGTGTCCTCCATTACTCTATATTTAACTTGCGGAGTATCACACATGTTACTCGTGGGTTCGGCTTGGTGTCCACTACTACTCTATATTTAACTCGGGGAGTATGACAAGTGATACTCGTGGGTTCGACTTGGTGTCCTCCATTACTCTATATTTAACTCGGGGAGTATCATACATGTTACTCATGAGTTTGGCTTGCTGTCCACCTTTACTCTATATTTAACTCAGGAGTATGAGAAGTGATACTCGTGGGTTCAGCTTGGTGTCTTCCATTACTCTATATTTAACTCAGGGAGTATGACACATGTTACTTGTGGGTTCGGCTTGGTGTCCACCATTACTCTATATTTAACTAAGGGAGTATGACAAGTGATATTCGTGGGTTTGGCTTGGTGCCCTCCATTACTCTATATTTTACTCAGGTAGTATGACAAGTGATACTCGTGGGTTCGGCTTGGTGTCCTCCATTACTCTATATTTAACTCGGGGAGTATGACAAATGTTACTCATGGGTTCGGCTTGGCGTCCTCCATTACTCTATATTTAACTCTGGGAGTATGGCAAGTGATACATCGTGGGTTCAGCTTGGTGTCCTTCATTACTTCATATTTAACTCAAGGAGTATGACAAGTGATACTCGTGGGTTCGGCTTGGTGTCCTCCATTACTCTAAATTTAACTCGGGGAGTATGACACATGTTACTCGTGGTTTCGGCTTGGTGTCCACCATTACTCTATATTTAACTCCAGGAGTATGACAAGTGATAAATCGTGGGTTCGGCTTGGTGTCCACCATTATTCTATATTTAACTCGGGGACTATGACAAGTGATACTCGTGACTTCGGCTTGGTGTCCACCATTACTCTATATTTAACTTGGGGAGTATTACAAGTAATAATCATGGGTTCGGCTTGGTGACCTCCATTACTCTATATTTAACTTGGGGAGTATGGCACATGTTACACGTGGGTTCGGCTTGGTGTCCTCCATTACTCTATATTTAACTCGGAGAGTATCACACATGTTACTCGTGAGTTCGGCTTGGTGTCCTCCATTACCCTATATTTAACTCAGGAAGTATGACAAGTGATACTCGTGGGTTCAGCTTGCTGTCCTCCATTACTCTATTTTTAACTTGCGGAGTATCACAAATGTTACTCGTGGGTTCGGCTTGGTGTCCTCCATTACTCTATATTTAACTCAGGGAGTATGACAAGTGATACTCGTGGGTTCAGCTTGGTGTCCTCTATTACTCTATATTTAACTTGCGGAGTATCACACATGTTACTCGTGGGTTCAGCTTGGTGTCCACTACTACTCTATATTTAACTCGGGGAGTATGACAAGTGATACTCATGGGTTCGACTTGGTGTCCTCCATTACTCTATATTTGACACAGGGCGTATCACACATGATACTCGTGAGTTCGGCTTGGTGTCCTCCATCACTCTATATTTAACTCAGGGAGTATCACACATGTTACTCGTGAGTTTGGCTTGATGTCCACCACTACTCTATATTTAACTAGGGGAGTATGGCACATGTTACTCGTGGGTTCGGCTTGGTGACCTCTATTACTCTATATTTAACTCGGGGAGTATCAGACATGTTACTCGTGAGTTCGGCTTGGTGTCCTCCATTACTCTATATTTAACTCGGGAGTATCACACATGTTACTCGTGAGTTCAGCTTGGTGTCTTCCATTACCCTATATTTAACTCAGGGAGTATGACAAGTGATACTCGTGGGTTCAGCTTGGTGTCCTCCATTACTCTATATTTAACTTGCGGAGTATCACAAATGTTACTCGTGGGTTCGGCTTGGTGTCCTCCATTACTCTATATTTAACTCAGGGAGTATGACAAGTGATACTCGTGGGTTCAGCTTGGTGTCCTCCATTACTCTATATTTAACTTGCGGAGAATCACACATGTTACTCGTGGGTTCGGCTTGGTGTCCACTACTACTCTATATTTAAGTCGGGTAGTATGACAAGTGATACTCGTGGGTTCGACTTGGTGTCCTCCATTACTCTATATTTAACACAGGGAGTATCACACATGTTACTCGTGAGTTTGGCTTGGTGTCCACCACTACTCTATATTTAACTAGGGGAGTATGGCACATGTTACTCGTGGGTTCGGCTTGGTGACCTCCATTACTCTACATTTAACTTGGGGAGTATGGCACATGTTACTCGTGGGTTTGGCTTGGTGTCCTCCATTACTCTATATTTAACTCGGGGAGTATCACACATGTTACTCGTGAGTTCGGCTTGGTGTCTTTCATTACTGTATATTTAACTCAGGGAGTATGACAAGTGATACTCGTGGGTTCAGCTTGGTGTCCTCCATTACTCTATATTTAACTTGCGGAGTATTACACATGTTACTCGTGGGTTTGGCCTGGTGTCCTCCATTACTCTATGTTTAACTCAGGGAGTATGATACATGTTACTCGTGGGTTCGGCTTGGTGTCCACTACTACTCTATATTAACTCGGGGAGTATGACAAGTGATACTCGTGGGTTTGGCTTGGTGTCCTCCATTACTCTATATTTAACTCAGGGAGTATCACACATGTTACTCGTGAGTTTGGCTTGGTGTCCACCATTACTCTATATGTAACTTGGGGAGTATGACACATATTACTCATGGGCTCAGCTTGGTGCTGTGAGAAACCTGAGGGTGTTCTCCTAAGTAGACCTCAGGGCCAGAGGAGGGCTGGCGCTCTCAGATCCCAACGCTGGGGGTGAACGAGCAAGGATCCCCTGGATAAGGAAACCCAGGGTTATGCTTGGGGGAACGCCCCAGGTGAGACGCGATACTATGCGGAGGAAGATTATGAGGCGAATGACATCTCTGAGGCCTTTATAGGCTATAACACATCTGCCTCACCTCCTCCCATTAAATCTCTTCTACCTAGATCCAATGACCCCTTTGTACAAAAACAATCCCCTAAGATTTTAAACCCGCTTGCACCCAAAGATTATCCACCCCAGAATCCCTCTTTGTCTATTCCCTACTCAAATTCCTCTAGTCATTGCCCTTCCCATTCTTCATTACGTCCCTTTAATTATTCTTCCCCGAAACCCCAGTATACTGTATTTACAGTAATCTGACCCATGAAGCGAGTGTCAGTTGAGGCTTTCGCCGCCACTTTCTCATACCCTCCTCCCCCTTTGGCTGACTCACACCCTGACACAGCCCTTTCCATGCTCCACTCTTCTATCTGATACTCTCAATGCTCTTGCCCCTGTCATGAGGATCCGCCTGAAGCCCAAAGCCAAGTGCAACTCTTGGTAGGACCCAGACCTTGTCACCCTCAAATGCAAGTGCAGGGTGGCTGAGAGGAAATGGCGTGCTTCTGGTAGATCCTCTGCCAAACTGGCCTGCTGCCTGCTCCACAGGCAATACCGGCTCTCTGTCCTCACCAAGAAGAGAGCTCACATCCAAGCCTGCATCTCTACGGCATCTAACAACTCAGATGAACTCTTTAAAATCTGCAAGGAACTGGCCAATCCTGCCGCAGTCTCTACCTCTCCTGTCCCCTCCCAGGCCCTCTGCACGGCGATGGCCTCTCATTTCATCTCTAAAACTAGGACATCCTATCCTCTCTCTCCTCCTCTCCCCTTCATCCCTCTACTCCTTGCTCTTCCTCTGGCCCTTCTTTGGCCACCTCTCCTCCCTCCTTCTCTTCCTTTCCCCTGTTCTCCCCAGACGAGGTTTCGAGACAAGTCCCATCCATGAAAGACTCGTCAAAACAGGTGCAACCCTGTCCCTCCAAAACCATCAAGGACCACATTGACTCCCTGGCTCCTGCTCTGGCCAACTTCTTCAACCACTCCTTCACCACTGGAGTCTTCCCTTCCCCCTGGAGCACTCCCTTGTGACCCCTCTTCTTACGAAACCCTCTGCCGACCCGTCCTGCCCAGCTAACTATCTCCCAATCTCCATCACTCCTTTCCTGGGCAAACTCTTGGAAAAGTTGGCCATCTCCCAGCCAGACCTTCCAGGATATTGCGGCATGAATTGTCAAATTATGTGGCATGAAATGGCAAATATTGCATTACCAACCTTTATTTATTGCGGCATTTTTGCGGGACATTTTGTATTAACTGGAGGGTGTAAGATTGCCACATTGTAGGAAATAGGCAGAGTGCAAGACTACAAGAGAGCCAGGGTGTCATTATTATGTATCTTTTGTATTAATTTAATAGGAAGAGTCCATGATGTCTCTGGATTGGCAGAACAGTTTTTGTTTTGGCTATATTTTTGGTTTAATGTGCCTGCCTATTTAATAGTATTAAATAAACTGATCATTATCAGTTGTAATGCTGAAACTATTCCCCTTCTGTGTTCTCCAATCCCCAAACACCCACACACACCTCTCGCACCAACACACCTCACACGTCTCATCAATTCCTCATCACAACTTGTAATCCTGAACCTCTCACTGCATCATACAAATACTTTTGTGCTATGTCACACTGTCAAGTCACAATGTGCACTCCCCTGCCCCTGCCAAACTCCAAATCATACTCCCAACTCACACCTTGCACACCACAATTCCTCCCGCAATATACAGTCCTTCATTCTTTTGTGCTTCTTCTGCATCTTGCATCCTTTCTCCCATTCTATCGCACTCTTCACTCATTCTTTTTCCCAATCTGCAACTCACTGCCTCTTTCCGGCCAACCGCTTCCTCTCTACTTTCTGGCTCAACGTCCCCCATGACCACACGCTCCCTCTACTTTCTGTACCTCCACTCGCTCTCAGATTTCTGGACCACTGCATCACTGCTTCCTCTGCTCTCTTGTGCACCACCTCCTCCTCTGACCCACTTCTCTCCCTCTGCTTTCTTGCCTATCACGTCACATCTCACCCATCACTCTCACTGTCTCCCCTTTCCCTCTCATAGTATGACCATTTTTTTTAAATGTAGATTTTGACCATGATTCTCAAAAAATGGGGCATTTAAAAATAGAGCAGAGGATATGCTATTTTTAGATAACCCCTTTTTGGAAATGAGTAGGTCACCTTATTCTCAAAGGTGACCTGCGCATTTCCAAGGGGCTGAGCTGTAGTGCTAATTCTGCTCTGGCCAGCTGCTTTGAATAGGGTTCTGGGTTGTTTGACCGAAGTTTCATTATTTGAGGCGGAATTTGCCGGAGTCAATTTTGCAGCAAATAGATTTGCTCTTCAGCCAAACAACCCAAAATGTACCTTTCACCACCACCCCACCGCCTCGCCTACTTAACTGCTTGGTTGCTGTCGCTTCCCCTGCAACCCTGCGGAGTAAGATCCGTCCCTCTAACGCAGGTCGAATCCGACGCCGGAGGGTCCCTTTTTAGTTTGTTTTTGTTTTCTGTTATTGGATCCCACCTCCAATTTTGAGGAAGCGGGGAGCACCCCTGCAACCCCCATGCCCCAAAAAACTGAACATGAGGAGCGGGTGACACCCCTGCAACCCCTGCTCCACAGGTTCGGTATTTATCAAAACTGATTGAATGGCACTGGCAAAATAGGTCAAATTGTACCATTCGATCGATTTTTGGCAGTCAAAATGGGAAGTACCTTGAATAGAAGTGCTCTCCCGACAGTGTTCTGCAAGCTCCCAGCGCCATTTACAGTGACAGGCCCTTCAGGGGCCTGCCACTGTAAAATGTGACCCAAAAAACGCATTTCTATCCTGTTTGAGGAACAGAAATGCAAGCGACATAGCAGCGGTTCATATATTAAAAAAATACAT
This sequence comes from Ambystoma mexicanum, assembly GCF_040938575.1. Classification (NCBI taxonomy): domain Eukaryota; kingdom Metazoa; phylum Chordata; class Amphibia; order Caudata; family Ambystomatidae; genus Ambystoma; species Ambystoma mexicanum. The sequence continues at coordinate 27,818,155 of NC_090938.1, read as the reverse complement.
GACAGGTTCGAGAAAGACCCTTTCATGCATGGGCACCCCCATCTCCCGTGCGCGTGGGGTTGCCTACAATTTCTGCACATTTAAAAGTGCATCTTGCTTGGAAATTTAGGATGTGCTTTTAAATGGCAGAAATGCCCCCTGATTTGCTCAAGGAGGTGAAAAAGGCCATCTTAATGGGCGCGCATATACAATTTAGAAGGGACACCTGAATGGGCACATTTTAATAAAATGTGCCCATTCAGGTGTCTCTTGTGGATTGGGCTGCTCTTTTTTTGGGCGTAAGTGATGAGATGTGTTAGTGCATTTCATTTCTTGCGTAAAAAAGTTTAGAGAATCTGGCACCCAGAATATTTCAATTTTTTTAAATGGTAGTTTTGCCTTTTTTTCTGCAAAAACAGCAGTTTTTTTGCAAAACGGCCGTTTTCGCAGCATTTTGTGCAAAACGGCCATTTTCGCAGCATTTTGCGGGATCGCAAAAAATCGCTATAAACTGAGGGGTCTGCCCAGCTTAATCTCCACACTGAACCTGTTGCTTGTCTCCATGATCATCAGTCTGGCTTCAGAGCTGCCAGAAGCACGGAAACTGCTCTCCTGAACATCCGTGAAGACTTGCTCTCCAACCTTGATTCCAACAGCCCCTGTGTCCTCATCTTACTTGATCTCTACCCTGCCTTTGACACGGTCAACCATGCCATCCTGCTCAACCGCCTTCGTGATAACCTGGGTATCACCGGTCGGGTCCTAGCGTGGCTGACTTCTTTCCTCTCTGATCAACCCTCCCAGGTTCAACTTGGGTCCTTCCTCTCCTCTATCTCTATCAGTGGCGGCTGGTGGGGCATGAATTTGCCGGGACGAATTTGGAAGCAAGAGAGCGCAGCGAGTGAGCCCAATGCATATCAAGAGGGGTAGAGCTGGTTTTCCCCTCTGGGAAAACTTCGGAAAAAGGGCTTCCAAAATGTGAAATTTACTGCGTAACCCACACAAACATGACCTAAAAGCATTAGGTTTTAGCTACTAATTCTGGTACATTATTCTTACGTGTGCAAGTGTGATGGTGAAGTATTTTACAGCAGTTTGTATTGAGAAGGGTAATTTCCAGGTATGAAGGCAGTTGATGGGCAGGGCTGCTCCCATTGGTGGCAGTACATGACTGATTTGCATATGGCGGGATCCCTTTTGCAATGGCACAGCCCGGCGAAAAAACAGTGGTGTGGAAGGATGCCCAGAGCAGTGGCAGTGGCACAGATGAATTCAAAACCTTCCACCCATCACGTTTTTGGTTTCACTGCAGTCATGAAACACTACAGATATTTAGTCAACTGAGAAACTGTGTATCTTTCCTAACATTACAGAGGTGGAGGAGGAACAGCAGACATCCCAAAAATGCTGCAAAACGATCAGTGTGACTTGCAGGTTCAAACTCAGGCAAGAGCAACTCAGACTTTCATCCATCCGCGGTCGAGGAGTATCAACTTCGGCTGGGTGATATATTGTATGTTAATATGTTCTATGTAAAGCGCTTTGGTAAAAACGCTATATGTAAATAACACTTCATTATCACATAATTTAAAATGCAATTCTGCAATGGAGCCTTTTTACTGTACATGACAATGGTAAGCCTGCACGCGATCGTGTGTAGTTATTTTCTTGTGCTGTGGTTTCCTTCCTTGCAATTTATGAAATATGCCATTTTGTCTGCGTGCTACACGTGCTTCTCCCGCAGCACTCTCTGATGCATACTAATAAGATCTCAAATGTAATTAATACTGCTGCAAAAATGAAGGCGAGTGCAATGAGTAGGTGAAGTTCCTGGAAGGCACTTTATTACAGTAAGTTTAATTGTGTCGGTCTGTGATCGTGCAATTGGCTCATTAATGGCAACCCTTTCCCATAAGAATAGGGCGCAAAGTGCGACCTTCATCCTGAATTTGCATTTCATTTCTTTATTGTGGAAGATGACATCTCATTTACCATTACTGGTACCCCTGCCTTGTGATGGCGAATATATGGCGAAGGCCGGAAATGGGGCTAATTTTATAGACATGTTGCTAGTGCCAACCAAGTGTCCTGCAAATGGGATTGCGTAAAAACGGTTTCTAAATATATATATTTCAGACCATATACTACAGTGCAGTATTACCACACCCTTTGCGCAGTGTCCTGCATATACTGCGCGCTTGCTAGCGCAGATGCATGCGCACGAGGATTGGAGAGCCCGACACAACAGAGAAGAGAGCACTAAAGAAGACACGTGGCAAACAGTGCCTGGTGCAGGGGTCCCTGAACCGTTTGGCTCTTCTGCTACCACTGATGTGTCAGTCTTCCCTGCAGGGGCCTTAACTCCCCATACCACAGTGGCGATGAGCTTCTGTTGAGGCCACCACGCTGGCACTATGCATCTTTCAGTGGGCATACCGCCTCCACCTGCATTCCTCCCCAAATGAACCATCCAATCCATGGCTCGAGTGGCGCACTGAGTTCTAAACCTAGCTACCCTACTTCACAACTCATTGGTTACTGAAGGACAGTGATGGTCTGCGTGGCCATGCGCCTGTGGTATTCAAGCTTCCTTAGGGCTCACATTGTTGTAGATGGCGGCATCTAATCGCGAGTGCCCACAGACCAGTACTATGGAATCCCTCTCAGGCCATACTGGTGTCTAACTGTTCATGGCCATATTGCAGTGCTAATGCAAGCCCGCCCAGCCCTCACATCATTGCAGACGGCAGTGTCTAACTATGTCCTCATACCAGTGCCACAGCAAGCGGTCTTCTTAAGCTTTATACTATAGGAAACTGCAGCGTCGCACTAGCAAAACGGACTCCAATGCTGTCTGCTACTCGCTTTTATTAGAACTGTTTGCTCACAGTGCAGAAGCGGCAGGACAGCTGCTAAGGGGTCATACATCATTGACCAGAAGAAAACATGTCCATCCTTTCATGCACTTCTGAATAAATAAGCAGCCACATGTGTGAGAGCTCAATCCCTGCGAAATATAGATAGCCTGCTCGGTATTGGGAATTCACCATGAGACCATTGTGAGACTGCAATGTTTTCTGTTGCAGGTGACTCACACTGGAAGCACCGAAACTGCCTCAGCAGCTTTGCAAAGGTACTGCACTACAATCCAAGATGGCCCATCCATCCCTCACTTAGAGTTGACTGCACGGTGGCAAGGATTAACGTCGCTTTGTGAATGCTGCTAGTTCCCGCAGCCAAACATTCACACAATGGGAAGTGCAGGTTGGGCTGCCCCCTAGCAACTGGCACTTTTGCGATATGCAACCATGCAAAATCAAATTTAATAAACAAAATACAAATAAAATGTGCGCTTTTAATGTAGGTCTGTTTTATGTTCACTCTGCAGATAATCACCCTAAATAAAGTGAAACTGTTCATACCCCTACAGCGCTTGCAATGAGTAAGATGGTCACTTTTCTGGTTCTTGCTTCCTCATTGTTTGCGCTGGGGCAAGCTCACCCCCAACTTGAAATTAAATGCTGGGGGAGGTCGCATTTTCGCACACATGCGGTGCAATTCAACAAACTGCAGGCCCCTGCACCCAACTCTAAATGGGGGCCTTGGTCATTGTTTGCAATATTGCTGCTGCAAAAAAGCCTGGTGACTCTGCTTTCACCATCACGTTCATGCAGCTACAGTCCTGCCTGCCAACTTCAAGCAGGTTGGAATAGGTGCTTAACTTTGTTCTAGAATGTCTGACGCTTTATGCTAGGTAGGCTGCAAGCGCCTTCCAAATCTATCGACGGTGACTGTGAGTTTGTCTAAGTAATGGATTCAAGAAGTTAGCCGGGCAGCACCTGTGCTTTCCAAAATGTGCCTGATCGGTAATTCGTCACCAGCTACATTTTGGTTGTCGAACGCCGTCAGGTACATTTTTGGATTCAGCTCGGGGTGGGCCAGGGCAGGCAAGAAGGCAAGTCCAACTAGGCCGAAGCATGCACACCCTCCTCGAGGAGCCTGCCCATCACCCACCCGACACGTGACCATAATTATTTTAATTAGCTGGCAAACAGCCAATGAAAACTGTATAATCTGCCATTGTTACTAGGCAGCATTTCACTGCGCTGTTTGCGCACAGAATATAGATATATAGTGGTGGGGCCGGGGTCACTGCTCTTGCACCCCGCCAGCCTCCACATTCAAATGCTACTACTCTGCTAGCATAACGTGCGTGGAGCTACGACAAGCTCCATGCACTATAATGAAAAGAACACTGCGTTAAATGGGACGCGCCCCTGCTGTTGAAAGGCAAGGTACCTCCAGCCATGCGAGCGGAGCGATAGGAGATATTTATGTATCACATTGCCATCACGCCGCCATGTTTAACAAACAGATTACAATAATTCCTTTTCTTTCTGCACTCCAGGAGGGGGTTGCGCCCCCACACCCTAAATAAGGAGCCACCACTGATCTCTATCTAACCTCTCTCCCTGGCTGTTCAACCAATACCTGGCACTTCTTGCCCACCGCATTGCTGCGCTCTGCCCCAACTTCCAATGCTATGCGGATGACACCCAGCTAATTTTCAGGCTACCCTCAGCCACTTATTCTCCCTCTCTCATCTTAGACTGTCTGTCCGCCATCCAGGAGTGGTGTGACGCCAAGGATCTCTGCCTTAACGCCAGTAAGAATGAGATTCTCCTCATCGGCACACCCACACCCTCCTTTCCTGTCACTCTCTGGCCGGCCTCTCTTGGCCCTCTCCCTGCTCCCACTTGTGAGGCTAAAAACCTCAGGGTCATCTTCCACTCCACACTCTCATTCTCTCCTCACATCTCTGATGTCTCTGAGAAGTCGCACTACCACCTGCACCTCCTCAGAGGTATTCTTCCTTTCCTCTCCTTCCACCAGAAGCTCACTGTCTCCAGAGCTCTGGTTCATATCTCTTCAGGACTGACATCTCTGCACTGGCTCCTAGAGGCTGCGAGGATAAAGTTCAAAACCCTCTGCATTGTCCACAAGGCCTTCTGGGGCCTTAATACCTTCAACTCTCTCTTCCTAAATATATTCCTTCTCGAGCTCTTCGCTCATCCGCCTCCAACTCCCTCAGGGTTAGTTGCTTCTCCAAGCAACACGTTGGTGGTAGATCTCTTTCTTCAGCTGGGGCCTCCCTCTGGAACAGCCTCCCTCCCTGAAACTTGAGGAGTATCATCTCCAGTTCCGGAAGCACCTCAAAACATTTCTCTTTGCTTCTGCTTTTTTCTCCTCCTCTCCCATGCTGACCTCCTGGCTGATACTGAAACTGCACTGGTTACTTGGCCACCCTCTGTCCTCAGACCCAGGTCCCCTCCCCCGCCAGTCACACACCTGCACTGCCTTCCTGGTAACCCCTGCACTTGGGACTGTTTCTGTATCCCTACAGTCCCAATAGCAGCACTTACACCTGATGTCTGCACTTACCCTGGAGTACACAAAAAGGTGTTCGCATGTACGAAATTAGTTAACTTTGTAAGTACAACTTATGCTTTTTAGATGTTGCATTAAGTGGTGATTTAATCACATATTTTTACAGATCTATGGTACCTGTAACTATATTTTAACATAAGCCCTGTGAGTATTCAGGGTCTCAATGATGCCAATATCGAAAAAAAGAAAAGAAAAAGTAAATTGTTTTTTTTTTTTTTAGTGCAAAAGAAAATTGTCTGTGATTCATGAAATAGACATTCCGGCTTAATATAGCGCTGATAAATCAAAAACTAATACAAAAGCTAAATAAAATAGAGCACCTTGCTATTATTTCAATAATTAGACATTTGTGAAAAAATCTAAATGTACATTTGAACATAATCATATGGGGAAAAGCTAGCAACAGAGAAAATATTGTTGTGAGGAAACACAAACAGTAAGTACAAAAACAGTTTCAGCATGAAATGGAAAAGCACATCCAATGTGATTTGAAACAAAATTAGTCCCAAGCGGGATCTATGTGTTTGCAAAACGGAAAATACAGCTGAATTGGCTGACTGTCCCTGGCTAATCAGTGAGGTTAAGCCATCATCATGTGCATATTGACTCAAGAAAAAACAATTGCAACTTATTGTGGACATCAATACATCATTATAAACATGAATAAATTATTCCAAAAGGGCCTGGTAGAAGATACCAGTTTAAGGCCGATGTATAGGAGCCTACACCCTACGCTTGCCTGAGTTGAAAGAAAGTGTTGATAGCCAACCGCTATTGTTCTGATGGTACAACACAGTACCCAAGCGGACGTTTGGCACAATGGGTGTTTTGGTGGGATGAAAGGGGTGTACCACCTTCATCAGGTAGAGGATTTCTCTGTTCAGCCCTGAATAGAGTATCGTGCTCTTAGGCAAAGTGTGGTATGCCAACGGTATGTTAGCTCACAGGAAGAATTATTCCGTTTAGGCAATTGACACCAAAGACTTGAGTGTTTAACTCGTAGCAAAGGGTACACACATTGGTGCACGTCTGTAGTGTTAAGCAGCTACATGTAGCCGTGGCAGAAATATTTGAAGGCACATGTCATCTAAATCACGTGATTAAGTGAATCATACTGAGCTGAAAAGGAACATAAGGCTCAGGATCTCAATACCAAAAGGTGATTTTGATGACTTGTGCGTGTAGTAATACATTTGACTGGTTAACAGACAAAAAAGAAGCGTTGTCCCCAATCATAGGAGGGTAGCAGTTGAGAAAAAATCGAATACAATAAGATTTTTAGATTGTCAATAATAAAAGCAGGATAGTAAGAATCAATAGAACTATAAAGGAAGAAATAAAAAGAATGTTATTGTGCAGGCTTGAAAATTGTTTAAAGAATTGTTTTTGGGAAATGGGCGCTGATTGATGGTGCTTGCCCAAATGGATTGTTGTGGTATAATTAATTAAAGTATTAACAGAATAAAAGGAACCAGTAATTACTGACAGTTAAAAACGACTTGTCATTATGGGGACAAAGTGGGGTGGGGTGCAAAACATTACCAAGATACACACCTAAGATTAGGAAATACCATGCAGAGTGGGTAAAAGGCACAGCTGACATGGCTTGGCTTCAAGAAGGTTTGCTATCAAGAACAATATTGCCACACATAACAACATACTTAAACGCTGCATACTCAGGGAAGACGTTACAGAAAAGGTTAGCTGTTTTAGAGCTATGGAAAATGTACCAGAGCGAGAGTGAAGATCTGCCCGAGAAGGAGTGGATGCTTAATTAGCATATAGAGCAGGATGTAACGCCCTCGGCTCCTCTTTCTCCTCCTAAAAATGATAGTACAACTGAAGACAAACAGGGAATATATCCTCTAAAGGAGTTAAGGGCAGCGGTGGGGTATGTTAACCCAACATTTGCGCTCCCCGATTATAGTAGTGAGGATAGCATGGAAGGAATCAAGACTAAAGAATGTAAATATATGTCCACACCCGATGAATGTAAAGAGTGTGATCAAAGATGGTACAGACAGATAGAGATTGAAGAGTAAATATATGTCCACACCCGATGAATGTAAAGAGTGTGATCAAAGATGGTACAGACAGATAGCGATAGAAGAATAAGCTAAGCGACAAAAAGGAGACAAAGACTGAACTAGTGGAGTGACAATAGTACAGAACAAGTGGATGGGAGGACAGATACTACTTAAATTAGACAGAAAGGGTATTGACGATGTCAAAGAAAGAGAGGAACAGCAAAAGAAGGAAAAGAAACAAGAAAGGATATATAAAGATGAGGCAGATAAAGATAAGAAGCGAAAGGAAGAATGAAGAAGGTGTGAAGAACAGAAAAAGAGAAATAGAGAAAGGAAGAGAAGAAATGTGAAGAAATAGAAGCACAGAGATTGAAAGAACGTTGCAAAGAAGGCAAGAGGAAGAAGAGAAAAGGGAGATGAGAAGAAGGGAAGAAGAAATGAGAAGGAGTAGGGCACAACGGGATGACAAAGTAGATCACAATGTTAATAGATGTATGATACCAATTGTAGCATGAGAATGATGGGAAGAAGAGAGAGGGTCACAACCGGCCTGCAGGGAGCTGCACAACATACCTAGTGCACCGACATGGGCCGATGAGCTTGAGGCAGAAGCCATAAGGAAAACGATTGGGGATCTACAAAGGCAAGTGAGGGAGGAAAATGGTTATGAGACCAGAGGGAGTATCAAAGGATCTCCACCGAAAGAACCAAGAGGCAGATTGGATGACATAATGATGGACAAGCATAGAACACTGTCCTTAAGCACACTAGATCTTGATGACGAGGAAAGGGACAGCAGTCATACCAGTTGGGGTATAACGATGTCAGATGAAGAAAGGGGAGACAAGGAGAGAGCGCAAAGAGAGGGCATATGCAGCTTTTTGATATATCCGAACATAGAAAAGGGGTATAGTGGTTAGACTTAGAGGACCCAAAAGAAAAAAACACCAGAACCTATTCCATATTCTGAATGACCACAAGCACGGTTGCGTAGTTTAGAGGATATATTTCCATTTTATGAAGTAGATTAAATTCATTGTCAGAATGAAGATGAATGGGTGGAACTAGCCCCACCTGGAAGACAATTTGAATACAGTTATGGACCAGGATTTATACAATTTCCATTAATAGATAAAGGAGGAGGACAACCACAATGTATACAATGGCCACAAATGGATAAAGAAAATGTGTAATGTAAATTACCTAGTTTGACTGCAGGTGCAGGAAAATGGATTTTTGAGTTAGAAAGAATGACAGCTGGAATGACGTTAGCATTGGGTGATGTAAAAGGACTACTAGCAGCTATTCTAGGGGAGAGAGCTGGCAACATCTGGAGACGAGTGGGGAATGCAATTGTGACAGCACAAAATATGACACATGATGGAGCACCATTTAATAATTTTGGAGCAGACATATGGAGGGTGCTTACAGTACAATGCCCTGACACATCAGATATAGGTACGATTATGACTAGGAAAATGGGAAAGGACGAAGATCCTGCTGCTTTTATTCAGGAGATTCAAGAACATTTGCGTCTAGAAACCGTAGCATTATTTTATAATATTTTATGCCAGGGACTGCCGAGCCAGTGCAACAGCAAATGAAGAAACAGGTAGAGATGCAAGCGAAGCCATGGCCAGAAATGCTGTTGACTAATGTACATCATTGTCGATTATTACAAGAGAAGAATAAGAAAAAAGCTAATTGGAAGCAGGATGAAGCAAATTTGGTTCTGAAAGAATTGTTGAGGTTTGCAATAGAAGGAGCAGTATTGACGAGTGGTGATGGCATGGCCACACAAGAGTTACAGCCAGCGCGGCCAAGCAATGCAGGGTACCCTATAGTTAAAGGTGGGTACAATTTTTGGTCATGAGGTAGAGGGAATGGACCCAGAGGACAAGCAGATTTCAAAACCCTCAAGGGGAGAGGGAATTATTGAAGGACAAGCGCATCAGTGCTGGATTTGTATAATGACAAGACATATAGCCTGCATGTGTAGAAGTAGACGGGGCATGCAACAGAACTGGCAAGTTCCAAGAGGGGGGACGGGCTATTTTCCACTGTATAATACAGAGCCGCAGGTGTATTATGCCCAGGATCACACACAGTATTAGACACATGTGCTGCAAATACAGAAAACACAGCATATCACGCTGCAAACACAGTCGCCACAAGGGCAACCACATCAAATGCCTATGGAAACACAAGTACGGACACAACAACCGCAGTACACTCCGATGCAACAAGCAACAGTGCCACAATGGAAGGAGAATGCAGGAGCCCCACAGGTAACCACGCCCAGGATAGGGAGTGTGACCGTAGTCAGAGGGAATCCTTTTACCAGAACAGGGATGACGTTATAACCACAATAGGTGACCCCACAGAGCAACCTGATGTTTTCAGTACTATCTGTGACACCAGACCCACCAAGGGTCAGGGTAACGATAGGAGGGAAGATATTTTTGTTGCTTGTAGACACAGGAGCTACTCGTTCCTGTGTTTGAGTGGGAAAGTACCCAATGTCTGGGATTGCCATGATTGCGCAGGGATTCTCTGGGCCTGCTAGTTTGGTTCCTTTTACTGAAGGATTACCACTTTCCATAGGAGAACATGAAGTGCCTATGCCAGTATTGTATTCTCGGCAGACACCCGGTTAACATAGTGGGACGTGACTTAATGACAAAGCTAAACATGACGATATCTTTTACTGACAAAGGGATAGCGTGTTCCACCACAGGCATATACTACATACATGTAAGATTATTCAGATTAGCATTTACAGGCCAAAACACATTGCAAGGGGTTCCTTTAGACTCAGAAGTATTTTTGTATGGAATACATATTTTGCTGACATGGCTTCCTAGACTGGTAGGTAAATTGTTGAGAATACCTCATAAATGTTTGTTTAGGCCAGAAATACCCATGCATGTCAAGGAAGGACAGGCTATTCCCCTAGAACTAGTTGCAGCTGTGGTAAGAGAGGAAAGGGTGGTTGTTCATGGGACAGATGATGAAGGAAGAGAATCGATTAATTGCTCTTGGTGAAGGATACAGACTAAGAGACTTGACAGATGAAGAATTGTTCAATGATGATTATTCAGATGATGAATTCGTATTTTTCATAAATCCACTTATTGGATTAAAGTTGAGAATAGGGAGATACCACAGAGAATAGCATTGGTGAAAAAGAAACCATCAATTTTCCAGGAGGATTTTGTTACCGTGGCAAGCATCTTATGAACCAGCAGCACATATGATGTGAGTCTATTGAGTGGCGCAGGAGCAGTTAAAATAAAACTCAAACCAGGAGCAATTTGCCACGAGCAAAACAGTATTCAATGTTGAGAGAGGCAGATGAAGGTATAGATGAGACCATTTCTGTTTTAATACAGCAGGGAATATTGTTACCATCAGAATCCCCATGTAACACAGCTGTATACCCGGTGAAGAAAGCAACGGGGGGGGGCATGGAGATTTATTCAGGATCTGCTCCTGCCAAACAATATTTGTGAAGCAGAGTTTACGCTGGTTCCGATTACTGCTATGATGTTATGTAACATTGGAGCTAAAACCAAACATTTAAAAGTTATAGTTTTAAAAATGCATTCTTTTCAATTCCCCTTCTTGAAGACTCATAAGATTTGACTTTGTTTTTTAATAGAAATCAGTGGTAGAAACATACAAGAATACCTCAGGAGTATTGTGAGTCCCCATCAATCTTTAATAGGATTCTTCATAGGGACCTAGATAATGTACGATTGGAGAGCACAATAATTCAGTACGTAGATGACATATTAGTGTGCAGTAAGATAGAGGAAAGGTGCAGAGAAGATTCAGTTCGACTAATGACAATACTAGCAGAGAAAGGATACAGCCGTTGTTAGGTCTATGTAATTATTGCAGGGCCTGGGTTTTTGATTACAGTACATATATTTGACCACTTTTAAAAGGAATGAAGGGAGCACAGATATATAAAAGTAAAATAGCATGGACAGATGAGATGACTGAAGGATTCCAGGAATTAAAAAGGGCAATTTTTACATCCCCCTGTTAGGGATTCCGGACTATAATGAGGAATTGTATTTATTCTCACATACAAATGGAGAAGTGATGGCTATAGTCCTCACGTAGAAGACAACAGTAGGACATGGACATAAACCGCTCCAGTTAGCCTACTATAATGAGATTCTAGACCCAGTAATGAAAGGGTCTAGAACCCTTGCGAACAACGTTAGCTGATGCTGCTTTTGCGATTCAAAAAGCTGATGCCCATAGTGTAGCAAAAATATCAGGGGATGAGATGTATGATTATTTGACAAATATGACCACTAGTGTTTCTTTTATTTCTCCAGCATTGGATCTTTCATAGATTCACATGCTTGAATATTCCCTGTCGTCAGACCGGGAATCCTCGGGGATTTAAAATAATTATTAATAATTAAATATATATATTATTTCCAAAGAAAAATTGAATTTGGATAGCCTATTATGCCTAATGAGGCATTCATTTGTGTAGCACCTCCACCTCACTTTGGTCATTTATGACCATAACCAATGGGGTGGCAGGGTTTAAGCCCCGCCCCAGGCAGCCATCTTCAGATTTTGAGCCATGAGTAGACTACATGTGTGATGACTGCTGGGCGTTGGAGCAGCCTCTCAGGGTAGGGTGCATGTGAATCTATGAAAGATACCAATGCTGGAGAAATACAGTTACTTCAATGCCAGCGAAGAACAAAACCCAACACTCACCGAATGACTCACTGAATTAAACCAGTGGATGAGCACCAAGAGCCTTAAACTCAACCCGGGCAAAACAAAAATCATGATTGCACCCGACGACCTGCTGAGCAACATTCACATTCCATAGCCCACCGAGCTAGGAAACCTGCCAGAACCATCCAAAGTGGTCAAAGACCTGGGAATCCTAATCGATAAGGAACTAACACTAGAACCACAAGTCAATGGAGTAGTAAAGAAATATGTTTTCTACCTGCACTTGATCAAGAAGATACTTCCTTACCCCTCTTTCACACACAGAACACTCGCCGTCATCTCTCTCATCATGTCAAGAATAGACTGTTTGGGGATGCTTGTGGTCTCGTGCAGAAGGAATGTGGCCTAGCAGTTCGGGCTGGACTGCCCCTTTTGGGGTGGGGCCAAGCCTGATTTGCATATGGTCTTTCCCTTCTGTAATGGCTTGGCAGGCGAAGAACAGTGGTCTGGAGGGTTGCCCAGAGCATTGCCAGTGGTTAAGATTAATTCTAAACCTTCCAGCCATCACCTCTTTGTTTTTGCTATGTCACCCCGAGTGGGACGGGTATGCCCAGACGTGGGTCCCGTGCCTGCTGGGCCTAGAGATCCAAGCTACTCCTCACTGATGAGCCCCAACAAGGGCGAAACATGTTTGGGGATGCTTGTGGTCTCGTGCAGAAGGGATGTGGCCTAGCAGTTCGGGCTGGACTGCCCATTTTGGGGTGGGGCCAAGCCTGATTTGCATATGGTCTTTCCCTTCTGTAATGGCTTGGCAGGCGAAGAACAGTGGTCTGGAGGGTTGCCCAGAGCATTGCCAGTGGTTAAGATTAATTCTAAACCTTCCAGCCATCACCTCTTTGTTTTTGCTATGTCACCCCGAGTGGGACGGGTATGGCCAGACGTGGGTCCCGTGCCTGCTGGGCCTAGAGATCCAAGCTACTCCTCACTGATGAGCCCCAACAAGGGCGAAACATGTTTGGGGATGCTTGTGGTCTCGTGCAGAAGGGATGTGGCCTAGCAGTTCGGGCTGGACTGCCCCTTTTGGGATGGGGCCAAGCCTGATTTGCATATGGTCTTTCCCTTCTGTAATGGCTTGGCAGGCGAAGAACAGTGGTCTGGAGGGTTGCCCAGAGCATTGCCAGTGGTTAAGATTAATTCTAAACCTTCCAGCCATCACCTCTTTGTTTTTGTTATGTCACCCCGAGTGGGACGGGTATGCCCAGACGTGGGTCCCGTGCCTGCTGGGCCTAGAGATCCAAGCTACTCCTCACTGATGAGCCCCAACAAGGGCGAAACATGTTTGGGGATGCTTGTGGTCTCGTGCAGAAGGGATGTGGCCTAGCAGTTCGGGCTGGACTGCCCCTTTTGGGGTGGGGCCAAGCCTGATTTGCATATGGTCTTTCCCTTCTGTAATGGCTTGGCAGGCGAAGAACAGTGGTCTGGAGGGTTGCCCAGAGCATTGCCAGTGGTTAAGATTAATTCTAAACCTTCCAGCCATCACCTCTTTGTTTTTGCTAAGAATAGACTACACCAACAGCATCCACCTCAGAATGCCAGAATACCTTACGAGGAAGCTACAACAAATTCAGAATGCAGCAGCAAGATTACTCCTCAGACTCATTAAGAAAGAACACATCACAGGAGCGCTGAGAATACTACATTGGCTACCAGTCAAAACACAAATCTTCTTCAAAACTCTCTACATAACACACAGAGTGAACAACAGCCAAGGACCGGAATTCATACAGGAACAAATCACCATTCACAAACCAACTCAAACGCTAAGATCCAGCAATGACACCTGCCTCGAACCAACACAATACGCAAAAACAAACATTTGGGGGATCATCCTTCTCATGCATAGCAGTGAAACTATGGAACTTGCTCCCAAGGGAAATACGAGCAGTAGAAAACCACCTCCAATTCAGAAAGCTATTAAAACAGGGCTTTTTAACACACAGAGCTGAAGAAATCACAGAGAGAAAAAAGCCATGACCACAACACAAGAAAACTCTACAAAACCAGACCACCCAAACAGGTATCCGACGCTAATCAGAAAAGGAACAAAATAAGCTGAAGGGCTATCCCAATGCAAAAAACAACCCAGACAACCCCCGACTAACACTGCAAATAACCCTCCTACACTCTGCATACCCACCACCCAATCAGACCTCCACCACAAAACACCCACACTGCAGGCACTCTACCAATTCTCCACAACACCCAACACGCACATGAAACATCTTCATACAACTACACACAAAACATCACAAAATGACAATCAACTAAAACCATACCAGCACACAGCAACCGGTTTTCTCAAGCTGAAGCTACCAACAGCACATCAAAGCTCTCTTGCGCTGGTCCCTCTCAGACCTACTAATTAACTAACCACCCTAACCCCCTTCCCTTTCAGATCTACCTGAGCACCTGGAGACCTTAAAATATGGTAGCAGTTTGCAGTGTAAGTCACAATAACATAACGGTTCTATGTCCCTTTATTGACAGCTTTTTTTAAAAATAATTTATAACACCAAAATTACTTCGAAAAAAACTCTGCAAATTTGTATTTTTTATTTTTGGGGGGTCCCCTTTCTCTATATTCTAACTCCTACTCCAAACCCCTCCCCACCCATTTTAACCCCTTACCCCCTATATATTTCAATTAGTTTTTTCATAGTAATTTTGGCATTTAAATATGTCAGCAAAACAACAGGATATGTAACACAATATAATAAATGTATGAATGACCCATCATCCAGAAAGATGTAAATACTAAGCATTCTGAGAGACATAGGTCAGCTTTCACATTCTGTTTATTAAGTAAATAAGATAAAATGGCGAAACAGAACCGACACACCAAAACATTATGTTAGCAAAAGTAAGGCTTTGGGTCTTCACAGTGTTCGTCGTCTTGAGAAAAGCGCAGTCTTTAAAGCAGAATGTTCTCACGTGCTCCTCAAGCTGAAAGGAAAGAAGAAAAGTTACAACACACAGATCACACCGGCAGTGTAGCTCCTGAAGAAGGCCACTTTGCACAATCACATGGGAAATGAACCAACAAGTACATAGAGAAGGACCTAAAATCCACACCACAGATCACACAGAAGTAGAAGCAAGTAGCAGAGCTCAGTGGGTAAATGCGCCTTATGCAGGCATGAGGGTTCAGCAGCATATGTTTCATCAGAGGCTGCGTCCAAATCTTGATCAAAAGACTTGCCGTTTACAGAGCTTTCAACCCCTTGTGGGGTTCGATGCTGCAGTAAAGCAATACATTCCAGCTCTTGGTTATTAGAGTGCTGCATCTGGGGCGCTGTGGACACATTTTGTCAATTAGAGGGGGTGCATTAACCAAAGATCCCCTGCTTGACTCGTGCCATGCCCTTGCCATCCATGCTGGCTAGCCCAGTGCCTTTTCCCAGTAGAGAAGCGGGCACTTTCCTGAGCATTGACCCTTCTGGTACACCTGTTCTTCCCCTCAGTCTCCCTGCTCTGCTCACCCTCACCTCGTGGCCCTCCATTACGAGGGTAGCGGGCATCCAGTAAAAATCAAGTGCCGATAGTGCTGAAACTGGTACTCTTGCCACCCGGGAACCTTGGGATGCACATTATACAGGATGCCAATGTACGAAAGCCCATGGGCTGGAAACTCTTTGTGGGAAATCAATGATCCCGGGGAGCAACACCAGGGCGTTGGTGCTTTATTAACCACGCAACGCCATCTTGTCCATGTTACATGCATAGATGAAAGACACAGGAGCGTCATTTGTGTTGAGTTTCCAAACTCTTTTCCATGGACAAGGATCTTGGGACCAGCATTAACCTTCTTCAGGGAAACAGCAAGAAACAAGCTTTTAAAAAAATGCTTCCTTACCCCGGCTAACTACTGGGGGTCTTTTCGTTACCCTTTGGTGCCCCCAGCTAGCACCAGCCCTCTTGGGTGGAGGACTGCTAGTGCAAAATAGTGTCAGATCAAAGTAGTTAGGACTCAAACCAAGGGGCCCTTTCTAGGAACCTCATCAAATTGAAACTTTCTTTCCAAAATTCGAGCTTCTCTTTCAAAAGAGTGTTTGGAAACCAGGCATAGGAGGCCGCAGATGAGTGAGATGTCTGTAATGACAGTGGGATTTATTTGAATGCTACAGAGACTAAGTAACCAACCTATTCTAAGGTAGACCCAATGGTGGGCCTTGGGGTGTAGTAACATGAGCTCTTAGTGCTAAGAGATGAGGCAGTGTGTGCAGTGTGTGCAGTGTGTGCAATATCTAATGCAGTCATTCAGGAGACAATGGCCTAGTCCACTCAACGAGCTCCCAGTCAGTATAACCAGAGTCTTCAGAGCGACAGCAACAAAGCAAATGGCATGAAGGGAATCCCAGGTGCCGCCTTGCATACTTACAGCAGTACAGGCGGTTGATCTTGGTGATGTCCGTGCTGGTGAACTGGCGGGATGTACCAATAGCAACGTTGGGATCCGGCTTGGGGACAATGGTGGCGCGTCCATTGCTTGAGAAGGCGGTCCTGTAGGGAAGCACAGAAAGGAGAGATGTGAAGCATTTAGCAAGTACACTGCGCCGAGAGACCATTGTGAGAAAACTGTGCAAGCGCTCGGCTACTAAGAGGGACGCTGGAGAGAGAGAACTCACTCACTCACTCACTCACTCACTCACTCACTCACTCACTCACTCACTACTGCACTTAAGAGCACAGGGAAAAGCTTCCTGAATCCTATGACTTGAGAACACCTCCATATTCTAGTGGAGTCCCACCACCCTTGGGTCCTTCCTCCCACGGTGGGACTGGTTGTCTAACTCCAGGCTTTGAGGGCGGGTTCCAGGTCAGATTTTCAGGACACCCTTCATTAATATTCATGAGATAAATTTGCATACAATGATTCTAAATGTATGCAATGTTTTCTCCTGAATATTCATGAGGGATTTCCTGAAGACCCGTCAGGTTTCCAGCCCTCGAGGCCTGGAGTTGGACAACCCTGCCTGGAGTTAGCACATGTTGGCCACTGGACCAGACTCTACGGAAGGAGGTGAGCCTCGCACAGTTCAATCCAATCCATAGATGGTTTCAAACTCTAAACAACACAAATGGACATGCTGATAGGACTAATTCACAGCCAAGAGCAACACATACCTTTTGTCCATCACATTTCTCACAGAAAATGCTGTAGTCTGTTTTTTTTTTCTCATTAGAAAAATGCAGAGAACCAAAGGTGTGGAATAATGAATGATACTATTATTTTTAATTCCCATTTTTCAGCATCATACAAGGTCCCCACTGCAGAGTTCTACGGATGAAGTAAATTCCCAGCGGCACTTTAACATGTATTCATATTGAAACAGCACACCGGAAATAACACACACACACACCCTTCCATCTTTACTACAGGGATACATCTCGGTGGCGATGATCTCACGCGTGTAGACGAGGAAGCACATACATGGAACGCTCATCCCAGGACCAGTTTCGCAAGAAACCGTTACTGGTTTTGCCTCAATGAAGACAAGACGGAAGTGATGATTGTGGGTCCACCGTCTGCAGCCTCACTCTGGACACCGGCCTTCTGGCCGGCATCTCTTGGGCTGCTGCAGGTTCCTGTTTCCATGGTTAGGGATATGGGCTTCAAAATGTCTTCTTCACTGTCTACTGAGGCGCAAGTAAGTGCTGTCTCTCAGAAGATACATTTTAAACTTAAGGTTCTTCATAACGTGTTTCCATTTCTCCCCATGCACTTTCGTCTTCCGGTTGTGGCTACTATTATTTCTGGAACCTTGGATTATTGCAATTCTTTGTATCTGGCTCAAACAGCTTATTTGGTTAACGGCCTGCAAATTTTGCAGAACGCGGCGGCCAGAGTTGCAACGGGTTCTGGTTTCCGTTTGTCTATTGCTCCAATTCTTAAATCGTTGCACTGGCTTCCTCTTGCCAAACGTACTGAATTCAGAACACTTTGCATAGTTCTGCATAGTCCCATTGCTTTTTATAGCAATGGGACGGATTTTCTAAAAGCAAAATTTCGCCCTTATGTCCCCACCAGTTTTTTAGATCTGAGACTGATTCTCTAATTGCGATTGCACGCTTTTCACTATTGCGCATTGCTAGCCGAGCCTTTTACGTGGCAGCTGCCCAGCTATGGAATGGGCTGTCCCGCAACTTCGTGCTACTGAGAATCATTTCACATTTTGGTGACTTTTGAAAACGTGTCTCTTCTAGGGGTTTTTTCCTTTTTCTTTTTTCTGACTTGTGTTGTTTAGCGCCAAGGTGCCCTTGTGGTGAATGTTTGTGCTATACAAATTGGTATAACATAACATCTGCCATTCACGGATACAAAAATGCCCCAAACCTCAGTAGCGAAAAAGCATCGCACATTGTGATTAACAATACTTGCCTTGCGTAGTGCATGATTGATGCATAGTCATAGCGGGTGCCCAGGTTGTTGCTGCTCACCTTCCGAAAATTATGTTCCATGCCTAAAATGATACAGCTTGTTATTAGGAGAAGTTATCAATCATTGTTTCCAATGTTATTATGTCTGGGTCACAGTAATTTACCATTGCTTTTAACTATACATTGCAGTTCTAGCAGTTTATCTGAAGGGATGAGCAGTCCTTGATGAATCACGTACACATAACTTTAAAGATCAGTCTTTACAGCGATTTATACGGAAAACTCTACATTGTTGGCCATTGTGGGTTGGGCAATATATGTCTGGACTAGTGTCAGATTTGTGATATTAAATTACAGTGGTAGTAAAATTGTGATGTGCAAATATATAATACTTTTTATTGTTGTCAGTAGCATAATCTATGCTATTAAACCTAATGGGATGTGCAATACAGTCCTCCTCAAGAGTTAGAAGTGCAATACTAAAAACAGGTTTAGCCACTTTGGCATGTATTAGACAAGACTTCTCCTTGGTGACGCTGCTAATATCTGTAATGTTTAACTAAATTGGTGATACCAAGTGCTGAGTGTGCTGAGAGAATGCTACTTAGACTTGAAACCCCAACTTCGGACTTCTTAAACCCATCCTGGAATTTATACATAAGCATTCCATTCTAGATTTTAAAAAACCATGTCAATGACACAAGTCCATTCCTGGATCTTATCACTAGTGCAGCAAAGCAAAGACACATCTTAATTGCCCACTGGCCTGAACTGAAGAAAATCCATCCCTTGCCCCAAGAGCCAGATCATGCCCAGAATGTCAACACTTCGTCTCGTGTGTAGAACGCTCAACATGTATTGTCTGTCCATTGCACACACAGGCCACCTGCGTTAGTTATCTCCCTTGGGTCACTTACATAGATAAGTAGGTTTCTGAAGAGTAAGAAGTATATTCACGGTACCCCCCAAAACAACCAATACGCTATATATCCCCTTAAATTCAGGAAATACCTCTGGCTTACTGAGTGTCCCTGCAAGCACTCAACAGAAGTGTCTCCACTATCTGCCCTTTACCACGTATAGAACTTTACATCGACATTCACCCCGTTTGATGTCTTAATCTTATGTGTTCAACTTACAAAAGTGTTTTTGTCCCTCATTGCCAACCAGAACTAGCAGATGCGCATCACCCGCCACTGCGCCAACCTTTTTTTGGATTAAACAGACAGCAAGTCATTTTATTTATTTATTTAACATTTGTTTGGCGCTTATACAGCAGAATGTGTTTCCAGGCGGCACAAGACTAAGGGGCGAGGGGAACAGAAGAGGATATACAACAATAAACAGTTCTACTAGGCCTTGTGACATTTGTATCGTGCAAGTGCAACAAACAGGAAATGTAGAGGGGGAGGCGAAAGGGAAGGTAAAGGTGGAGGATGCAGGAGGGAGAGGGCCCCAGGAGCTGGCTAAGTGCTATGCGGAGCCCGGAGGGCAAGTGTGGCGGGGGACAGGATAAGGGTCAATTAGTGTGAGGAGGGGGGTGGACCAGACTCAGTAGTCTAGTCAGGGAAGGGTGCCCGTGTGCAAGTGCTACTAAGGAGGTGCTGAGGCAGACTGGTCAAGGGGGCGGCCTGGCCCCTGTATGACTCCGAAGGGACCAGGTAGCCAGTTGCAGCAATAGGGGGTCTTAGCAAGCAAGCAAGAGAGGGAAGGAGGAGGAGAAGAGGAAGGTCTTGAGAAGCTTCTTGAATGTAAGGAGCTCCGGCTGAAGTCTGAGAGGGGTGAGAGGCCATCTCCTGCCGAGTAAAGAGACCTACCCCCACTCTCTGCTTGGAGAAACATCGGACCTGCAAAGAGTTAGAGTTAGAGGACTGAAAGACTTTAGCCGGGTGGCATCTAGGGAGAGAAAGTTGGATGTAGCGCGGTACCCAGAAATTCTTGTGGATGATGCAGAGGGTCTTGAATTTGATCCTTACGGCCACCAGGAGCCAGTGGAGAGATTTTAGGGCTGGAGAGATGGGGTCCCTGGGCTTGAGGCCAAGGATAAGTCTTGCAGTTCTATTCTGGATTAGTTGTAGTGGGCGGAGGGAGGACAGAGGCAGATTGAGCAAGAGGCTGTTGCATTAGTCCAGCCTGGAGAGAACCAGAGCTCTGGGGATGGTGAGGAAAGGGAGAATGCCTCTGAGTAGGTAAAGCTGAAAGTGATCCTTCTTGGGAATGCCAGTGATAAGATGTGGGAAGGAGAGAGAGAAGTCGAAGATGACACCCACGTTTTTTGCTTCACAAGAGGGTGAGGGAAGGGAGCCCAAGAAGAGCGGCCAGAGAGTAGGGGGAGGGAGTTCCAACGAGAAGGATCTCAGTCTTACTGGCATTAAGACGGAGATCGTTAGCAGCACACCATGCCTGAATAGCGGTAACACATTCGGGAGTCAAAGAGGAGAGAAGGCTGCAAGCCTTACCAGGTGTCACATTCTGGAGCAAGATGTCAACAAAGCTGTCGCGGTCACTACGGTTCTGTTCGTGGTGGAATCCCAGGGCATGGAGGAGCTCATGCTGCGCCGTGCCCAGGTAGACGCATCCGTTCCGCTGCAAGGAAACAACCTGGCGGCCCCCAGTTCGTCCAATGTAGGACCAGCATCTGAAAAGAGGAGGGATTAGTACTCAAATGGGCACATTTGCTGACTGTCATTGGGTGCGCTGATATCCGTAGGGCTCAAAGACCTTCCCACGAGGAAGGGTCTCAACCCTTGAGGATTGACATATTTCTGAACCTCTACCTGCATGAACCATCTTGAAGAGTATGATGGCTTGAAGGATTTGCGATGATAAAGGCGTTCCTCACCAATGACAATTATCACAAAGAGAGGGCCCACCTAGAAAGGAGCACCCAAACCTTCAGCTGCAGATATGCAACAATTAGAGGACATCAGTGGTCCTTCTGGGAGGACTAGGTAAACACAGGCTTTGAAACACTCAATGCAGTGGTCAAGAACAGTGCTAGGGGCCAGCGTTGAGTACTACGACACTGAATGGAGTTACAGCAGGGGTTTTATTGCCCTACCCCACTGAAATTGTTCCTTCTCTGGAATACAATGTCTGAATCCTTAGGACACAGCACAAGAGGAATTTCTCTGGAGGTTGAAATGTAATATCTGGCTATCGTGTAAATCCACACAGCCTCGGAGAACCGTGTGTACGTAAACAAGGAATGTGGGTACAGCCCGGTAGCACCAACCTGGGGCCCTTTATCAGCAGACCTAGAGGCTTATTAAGGGCACAGCTGAGGCTGCCCTCAGGCAGGACCACCTTCTGTGTTTCTAATCCAGGACATCAAGGAGCCCACAGAGAAGCAAACCAACCCTCCTCCCAACGCCCCCATGCTTCATAGGTGTCAATCGGGCCCTTGACTTTCCTATGGAGATCCCATGTGATATTCTCTCTGACACAGCACTCAGTGTCACAGAATAACAGCAAAAGATGCCTATCACAGACCATGCCATGAAAATCTCACCACGGCCATGCCATGAAAAGCCCACCACAGACCGTGCCATGAAAAGCCCACCACAGACTCTGCCATGAGAAGCCCTCCACAGACTATGCCATGAAACTCCCACCACAGACTGTGCCATGAAACTCCCACCACAGACTGTGCCAAGAAACACCCACCACAGTCTGTGCCTTGCAACGCCCACCACAGACTGTGGCATGAAAAGCCCCCCTCAGGCTGTGCCATGAAAAGCCCATCACAGGCTGTGCCATGAAATGCCCACCAGAGACTGTGCCATGAAATGCCCATCACAGACTGTGCCATGAAATGCCCACCACAGACTGTGCCATGAAATTCCCACCACAGTCTGTGCCATGAAACGCCCACCACAGTCTGTGCCATGAAATGCCCAACCCAGACCATGCCATGAAAGGCATACTGCAGGCTGTGCCATGACATTCCCAGAGGCCAGGCAATGAAAGGTCTATCAGAGAGTGCCACATTAAATGTCCATCAGAGACTGTCCCATGAAATGCCCCTCAGAGACTGTCCCATGCAATGTCCATCAGAAAGAGTGCCACACAATCTCCAGACTGTGCGGGGAAATCCCCAGCACTGTGCCATGAAATACCTAACAGAGACAGTGCCATCAAATTCCCACACCTGTGCAATGAAATGCCAATCCAATTGTCCCCTGAAATGCCCACCAGGCCGTGCCATGATATGCCCAACAGTACCCACAGAGATAGGGTGTCCAGATGTCCTGGTTTTTCCAGGACTGTCCCGGTATTTGCCCCTCCGTCACGGTGTCCCGAGGCTTTTTTAAGTTTAAAAACCCTGGGAATAGAAGGTCTGGGGGAGACCAGGGTCGCCAAGTACACAGGTGCTCTAGGGCCCAGCCCCCACCCCTGGAAAGGCCAATTGCATAAAAGTCATCATACATTACAATGGGACTTTTTGTCTTACTGCCGGCCTCTCAAATCCCACCAGGGAAACTGTAAGTCAACCCCCTGGTGGACACTGTCCCAGTTTTTTTGCCAAACACTATTGAAAAATCTGAGATCGAGCGGGTTACCGCTCTCCCCAATCACTTTTCATCCCACTTACCAAACCTGGTCCCTTCCTCCAGGTCATCTTTCCTCCAATCAGCGTTCTGTGCCTCCAACATGCACAGAGACTGACCACTGACACAGAAGTAGGACAAAAGTTTCATCAGCACCCTGTTTGTGTTTTAGTCCTTCTTTGCTGTTTATCACAGCGGAAATTGTAGTCCTACTTCTATGTCGGTGGGCTGTCATGGTTTTTTTGTTTGAAAATATGGTCCCCCGACTGTCACAGACACCCTTACTGACCCATTCTGTGGCTCGATGAAGAGATAGTCGCGCTCGTTGGTTCGAGATCTGAAGGAAATGCAGGTGCTTTGCGAGAAGGACTGGATGGCGGACATGATGACGGAACGCTCGTTCGAGGCTAAGGAGGGGAAACAGAAGAGGAAGGAGTTGCATGCTTTCATTCGACACAAACATACTATGATCTGGCAAGGTTTAAAGTAGCTCTGACAAGATTAAATCAAGGAAGCACTTGACATAGGATCTTGGTTTGAAAATGAGGTGCAAAACGATGGCAAGAAACAACGTGAACAGGAACTGGATTTGGGAATTTTCCAAGAGGTCAGCTGGTCCTAAAACACAATCAGAACAGTGCACGAGCTACCCAAAAAATATAATTATAATATAAAAATGACCACTTAATACATTTTTAGCTGCTTAAATAAATGCAGACTAATTTGACCCAAAAGGGTCAGCTGAAGGGAACTCTACTTCAGCCATACTACTCTTTTTACTACTTCAAGTGATAAGGTAAAGTGGCTCTATAATGAGACAGGTGGTGGTGGACTGTGAGTGCGATAGAGGGAGTGGCAGATGCAGAAGACTGCTGCGCTGAAGAGTGCAGGTGGGAAGCACCCCTAACTATTTGGCAGGAGGGGTTCTCGGTGTTCAGGGGGAGGAAGGGCGCAGTGGAGGATATCCATGAGACATGCCTCAGCTGGGAGCCCTGCGATAGATGCGGTGTAGGTGCTGATGGAGTAGAGCTTGATGGGAGTCTGTGATTCCGATGCTAGGCCTTGTGGGCTGTCGGATGGGGAAGGAGTGTGGTGTAAACATCAGAGATTTTAGCAGTGAGGGTGTTAGTGAGTGGGGAAGGAGGGAAGGGAACGTTCCTCAGAAGCAGTGCTGGGGCTGTTCCCTGGTTCAGGGGTTGTAGTCCGGTTTGAAGAACATGGAAAAGACACAAGCGGTTAAGCAAAGCTACGTGAGTCGTGGTCTGTAGGTGGGATATAGAGTAGACCACCTCCTTGCTCATCTCAGGAACGGTGGTTATAGCAATTAGTTGAAGAGCCATGTTTTGAGCTGTTCCTTGAAAGTCTGGTGGTGCCCTTCAAAGTTCCTTAGGTAGTGAGTTCCAGAATGTGGGGGCCAATTCTGTGATGCAGAATTGCAGCTTTGAAGTGTCATAACTGACGCAACATAGCTGCCACAGCTTTGCTGACTCAAACATGACCTGTGCAGTGGCGCGTCATGCCTGACTGTAACATGGCCGCCATCGTGACTTCAATACTAAAATCAGACATCCAAATATTTTACATTAATAGCGAACATTTGAGACTGCTAGGAAGGAGCTTTTAAGACGAAAAGATGGAGGGCCTCATTACGACCCTGGCGGTAAGGGGTTAACGCCAGCGTTAGCTGCGCCGACCCCTTACCGCCAATTCCGAGTTCCCCTAGCGCCATGGAGGTTTTAACACCCGATTTTAGCGGGTGTTAAAATCCATGGCGCTAAGGGACCATGGAGTTAATTACGCCACCGTAATTTACGGTGGCGTAATTAACACCTTCCCCACTCCCATTATGCCCTATGGGGCAAAAATGGGAATGGGGAAGGGTAAATGGGGATTGGGGACTTACCGCCCCGCCAAGGTCGGAATGGGGCGGTAAGTCCGCCAACCACCATGGCGTAAACGTAGTTTACGCCATGGTGGTAAAGTCACGGCCCAGGCGGTAACTTACCGCCTGGGTCGTAATGAGGCCCGGAGTGTTGAATGTGCCTGTTCAATTGCATTGTGGTGATATTTTATGAGAGAGAAAGTAAACAATCTATGAAAAACAGCAGTAGTTTTGGCCAACAAATTGTGAATCTCCTTCGTCAACAGGTAAAGTGGTCTACATGCTAGTACAGGGTCAGCGCTGTAACAAGGCCATGCCGTAAGCATCCAATGGCGGACAGGGTATTTTCTGGCATGGGCACCATATGGAGAGATACCATTTTAAATAAGAAGTTCAGGCAGTTTGGGAGGTGGGCGGCTGGGGCCATCAATACACGGCTTAGTCGTTCAGCTGCAGCACCACTGCAGGGTCACACTAAACCCCCCTAAAGTAGGATATGCGATGGCACTGAGCAGAGGTGGGCAAGCCTCCAGGGAGAGAAACTCGCCTGTAACTGACTCTGCAGAGCCTGTCTGACATACGACTGACTCTGCCCCAGTCCCACCAGACCATCGGAGATGCCTACTTGTGGGAACAGAGTAGCCTATCTCTGGTGTAATGGACCACCAGGAATTTTAATCCCACGTAGTGGACCGCCACATCTTTATGGAAAAAACAAAGTTTTATTGTAAAATGCCAAACTTAATGGTTGCCCCCAGTGCTGATGAGACCCATGACATGAAGTTGGTGATGGCACTTACTGTAACTGGACGAGATCTGATATGGTACCAGCACTTGGCCGTTGTTGGCACGTGGCCATCGGCATTGGCCAGAAGCACACTGGTCGGCATTTCTGAGGGGATCCACAGCGATATCACCGAACTCGAGGGACGGCTGCCCAATGGGGGATTCGCCTATGAAATGGGGAAGAGAGAACAAGGAGTTAAAAAGCTGATCATGTGTGCCTCCAAAATGCAGTCTCTACTCGTACCCCTCCTCTATCGTTACCCCGCCACGAGTTCCAGGTCACTAACAAAATGCTTTGTTCTCCTGCTTCTGACCCCTCTACAATCACTTCTCTTCTCGATCACCCTACTCTACTTTCTGCGTTCACTACACTCAAGTTCTCTAGCTCTATTATCCGCTGGTTCCATTCGGATTCTCCTGGATCTATTTGCGGTCTTTGACACTGTCGACCACCCTACTCTACTTTCTGTGTTCACTGCACTCGGTTCTCTAGCTCTATTATCCGCTGGTTCCGTTCTCATTCTCCTGGATCTATCTCCGGCCTTTGACACTGTCGACCACCCTACTCTATTGTCTGCGTTCTCTGCACGCGGGATCACTAGCTCTATTATCCACTGGTTCCATTCTTATCTATCTAGTCATGCAGCCTGTGACACTGCTGTCGACCATCCTACTTTCTGCGTTCACTGCGCTCGGGTTTTCTAGCTCTATTATCCGCTGGTTCCATTCGGATTCTCCTGGATCTATCTGCGGTCTTTGACACTGTCGACCGCCCTACTCTACTTTCTGAGTTCACTGCACTCAGGTTCTCTAGCTCTATTATCCGCTGGTTCCATACTCATCCTCCTGGATCTATTTGTGGCCTTTGACACTGTCGACCTCCCTACTCTACTTTCTGCGTTCGCTACACTTAGGTTCTCTAGCTCTCTTATCCACTGGTTCTGTTCTCTTTCTCCTGGATCTATCTGCGGCCTTTGACACTGTCGACACCCTACTCTACTTTGTGCGTTCAATTCACTCGGGTTCTCTAGCTCTATTATCCGCTGGTTCCATTCTCTTTCTCCTGGATCTATCTGTGGCTTTTGACACTGTTGACCACCCTACTCTCTGCGTTCACTGCACTCGGGTTAACTAGCTGTATTTTCCGCTGTTCCATTCTCATTCTCCTGGATCTATCTCCGGTCTTTGACACTGTCGCCCACCCAACTTTACTTTCTGCGTTCACTCCACTCGGATTAGCTAGCTCTATTATCTTCTGGTTCCATTCTCATTCTCCTGCATCTATTTGCGTCCTTTGACATGTCGACCACCCTATTCTCTGCGTTCACTGCACTCCGGTTCGCTAGCTGTATTTTCCAATGTTCCATTCTCATTCTCCTGGATCTGTCTGAGGTCTTTGACACTGTTGAGCACTCTAATCTACTTTCTGCGTTCTATGCACTTGGGTTCTCTAGCTCTATTATCCGCTGGTTCCGTTCTCATTCTCCTGGATCTATCTGTGGCCTTTGACACTGTTGATCACCCCACTCTACTTTCTGCGTTCACTGCACTCAGGTTCTGCAGCTCTATTATCCACTGGTTCCATTCTTATCTTTCTAGTCATGCGACCTTTGACACTGTCAATCACCCTACTCTACTTTCTGCGTTCACTGCACTCGGGTTCTCTAGCTCTATTATCCACTGGTTCCATTCTTACCTTTCTAGTCATGCGACCTTTGACACTCGACCACCCTAATCTACTTTCTGCGTTCACTGCACTCAAGTTCTCTAGCTCTATTATCCACTGGTTCCATTCTCATTCTCCTGGATCTATCTGCGGTCTTTGACACTGTCAACCTCCCTAATCTACTTTGTGCGTTCACTGCACTCGGGTTCTCTAGCTCTATTATTAGCTGGTTCCATTCTCATTCTCCTGGATCTATTTGCGCCCTTTGACACTGTTGAGCACCCTACTTTACTTTCTGTGTTCACTGCACTTGGGTTCTCTAGCTCTATTATCCACTGGTTCCATTCTTATCTTTCTAATCGCCCGTTTTTATGTCCTGGGCAGGCTGCACCTCTTCTCCACAGCCGATCTGCTACGGGATCCCACAAGGCTCAGTACTTGGCCCCTAGCACGTCTCTATATATACTCTCCCGTTGGTCTCTATCATTGAATCTTTTAACTTTCCTTGCACATTTATGCCAATGACTCTCAAATCGTTTTTGCCATTTCTCCGTTTTCTGGCTCAGTCTCATCATGGCTCTCTGCCATAAAGGATTGGATGCGCTTCCATTTTCTTCATCTTAACCCTTCGAAAATGTAGATTGTGTACTTTGCACCAACTTCTCCCTCTC
Organism: Ambystoma mexicanum; assembly: GCF_040938575.1. Lineage (NCBI taxonomy): Eukaryota > Metazoa > Chordata > Amphibia > Caudata > Ambystomatidae > Ambystoma > Ambystoma mexicanum. The sequence goes on along the minus strand of NC_090938.1, from coordinate 27,789,995 downwards.
CCCTCTTCTCTTCTTTCTCCATCTGTTCTCCCCTTTTCATGATCGAGGCGTCAGTTATGATTCTTCTCTTTCCTTCTCCGCTCATATTTTCCTAACTGTTCGCACCGTCGCTTCTTTCTCTTTAACTTTCAGGAAATCCGCCTTCACCTGTCCTTTCACGCTGCTAAACTCCTTACTACGGCCTCAATCTTTTCCCGTCGAGACTGCTGCTCTGCTCTCCTCATTTGACTACCATTCTCCCATATCACCCCCTCTGCTCTGTATTTAACTCTGCTATCATCTTCTGATCTCACTTTCTCCTCTCTCGTCCCTTATTCCCTCCGTTCTATATCTCTACTTCCTTGAGACTCTCGTCTTCTTTTCCACTTCCTCTGAATCGTTTTAAGTCTTACCAGGGTCCTGCTTCCCTTATTTACCCTCACTCCGCCTCACGTTCTCTTCGTTAACAGCCTCTCATCCCCTCGTCGCGGCTCCTGAGGCATCTTGTGCTGCTTCTGGCTTCTGGTCAATCTCTCTGCTGGCTCCAGCATTGCAGAATGTCCCTCCTCATGGTCTTACCAGGGACTTGCTTCTCATATTCCTCCCTACTCTCTCTTATGCCCTCTTTGTTCCTAGCCTCCCCTCGTCACACCTCCTGAGCCTCCTTGTGCTGCTTCTGGCTTCTGGTCAGCCTCTCTGCTGGCTCCAGCATTCTGGAATGCCCCTCCTCATGTGTTAGCAGGTTCTTGTTTACCTTATTTCTCCCTACACTCTCTCACGTTCTCTTTGTTACCAGCATTTTATCCCCTCCTCGCTCTTCCTGAGCCTCCTTGTGCTGCTTCTGGCTTTCGGTCACTCTCTCTGCTGGCTCCAGCATCTTGGAATGCCCCTCACCTGATATTCCTGTCTCTCCCTTTCTTCACATCTTTTACTCTTGATTAAAGACTCATCTTCTGGCACCTCTTTATCCCCTTTAATGTCCGCTTATTTACCTCGGTTTGATATTCATATTCAATTTCATTTTTTTTGTACTGTCTTTTGCCATGTGATATGTACAGCACTTTTACGAAAGTGCTCATAAATTGCAATAAAATACAAATACAATTTGGACAGCAGTGCTAGGCCTTGAATTCTGGCCAACAACACGTGAAGTAATGCGCCCACACGATCCCCAAACTAATTCTGCAACCAAATCTTGCACCCACACCACCACTGCACAGTGGTGCATGTCATGGTGAGGGGCGCACTCTGGTTCCCAGTTCAATCAGCCGCCCAAAGTCCAGATGGTGTTCTCCTTCGAGTGCTTCAGCGCCTCTCTCACTCATCAGAGAGGCAGTCTGTTCAGGTGTTGCTGTTTAGTACAAGATCGTGGCCTCAGGGAATTCTGGTAGCTGTAGTCCATGAAGTTAGTCAAGTACCAACTCTCCCTCCCATTGCGCAATGGTCTTTCTTCTGGAAACGGATGCCACCGATGCTGCCATAGGAGCCGTGTTAAAAAAGCTACAAGACAATGGCAGAGAACACGCTTTTGGCCTATTTTTCAAAGACCTTATCGCCCGCTGCGTGCAATTACTCGGAATTGGAGAAAGAGCTGCTCGCCATGAAACTGGCCTGTAAAGAGTGGAGACACTTGTTACTTGGCACTCCTCATCCCACTGAGATCAGGACAGACCATCGAAACCGGATGTCCTTACAAAGCCTAGACTGCCAGAACAGCTGGCAAGCACGGTGGGTGCACTTCTTTTCCCATTATTTGTTTGTGATTACCTAGCTTCCTTGAACAAAGAACGTGATCGCTGACCTTCTGTCCAGAAACAGACACCTAGAAGCGGAAGGACCATTTCGGGGTAAGATGTTTCCTACCACCATCTTCATACACAAAATCAAAACTTGGATACAGCAGTAACAGGCAGTCCCCTTGATAGTAAACTACGTCCACAACTCACGTCTAAACACGGTCTATACTACTTCAAAACAAAGATATATGTACCTACACCAGAATTCCACTAAAGGGTTATGAAATTGGGACAAAACTCATTTATGCGTGGACACCATGGACAGAGAGTCACTATCGAGCTCATAAAGAGGTAGTTTTGGTTGCCCTCTCTTATCAGTGACGTTACCACCTACGTTAATGAATGTTTGGTTTGTGCTCAGAATAAGACATCACGCCGTCTTCCAGCAGGTCACCTCTATTCCCACACATTGCCTTCTCGACCATGGCAGAAGATTTCAACAGACTTTATAGTAGAGCTACTGGAATTCTGTGGATGTACCGTCATTATGGTGACTGTGGTTTATTTCACAAAACTAGCACATTTCTCCTCTCTGAGAAAGATACCAACTGCAGAAGAAATGAGCGCTGTGTACCTCAGGGACATCTTTCACTTGAATAGGTTACCGGAGTCCATAACTTCTGACCATGGAGTGCAGCATACCTCTAGGTTCTGGGGGGCATTGTGTAGGCACCTTGGTATCTCTAGAGCCATGTCATCCGGATACCATCCTGAGACAAATGGTCAGACCGAGCGCCTTAACCAAACCCTGGAGCAATACCTCAAATGTTTGACTAACTACTGTCAGGACAACTGGGCAACTCTGTTACCTTTAGCTGAGTTCTCCTATAACAACATGGTACACTCAGCTATGGCAAAGAGTCCTTTCTTTTGTTCCTACGGATTTCATCCCATCTGGATCCCGGATCTACCCGCTGTGGTCACTTCAGTGCCATCTGTAGAGGAAAACCTAAGGAACTTACGGGATGTTCAGCAAAAGACCTGTCAAGCCTTGCAAGACGCTCAAGCCACGTACATGACCTATGCTGATTGTAGGAGGAAACAATCCGAGAACTATCAAAATGGCGACCTGGTATGGTAATTCTCAAAATACCTCCCACGCAGACTAAGACCTGGCAAGTTCCCCCCTAAACATGTCGGACCGTTTCCAGTGATGAAAACCATCAATCTGGTGGCTTATAAACTCTGTTTGCCAACCACTTGGCAACGTTTACATCCTGTGTTCCACACCGCTTTGTTGAAACTGTTTATTGGGCAAGACAAGAAAGATGTAATTCCCCCAGTGAAGGACCAGGAGGGTGAATACAAGGTCAATAAGGTCTGCGACTCCAGGTACCATCAGGGTGTACTTCAGTATCTGGTACATTGGGAAGGTTATTCTGCAGCTGAAATATTGAGGGAATCCCCCTCCAACATACAATCCTCCTCCAAAATACGTGCCCCTCGTTTGATTCAAGAATTCCACCAACGTCACCCCTGGAAGCCAGGTGTATTTTCACACAGGAGGGGCATAATGTAACATCTCTGTTATGTTTACGGCAGACATGGAGGTTGCTAAACCGTGTGTCGCTATGGAAACGCTGGAGGAGCTTTCCCCATTCCAACATGGCCGGCATTCACGTACCCGCAACATTGAAGTCATTACGTTTGCGTCAGTACCGGAAGAATGCAGTTCCGGCAATATAGACACAGAAGAACAGGTAGGCTGCGCGTTGCAACTGCTTTCCATTGATGCTGTTTGCTAGTGTGTGTGTTTTTCCCTTGCACGGCTCGCCGCGCGCTTCTGTTCTATTTGACTTCCTTTCTCTGATTCTTGCTTTCCCGCTGTCATGATTACGGGGTTCCCTCGCAAAAGAATTTCCAAGAGTTCCTGGTTGGCCGCTTACAGTTGCTGGTCTAAGAATAGGCAGGTTGACTCTTCCTCATCACTCAACATGGCTGCCTGTAGTTACAACCTCTAGGTGGGCCAGCAGTCTAGTTTTCTGTCACTCGGGAGTATTTAAGCCCCGCCCCTTTGCTCAACGGCGCTTCGCGTCTTCAGCTGTCTCAGCGAACGCTTACCGCGGTTCAGCCCTCTGACAGGAATTCCTCAGCTTCCCTAGTATTCCATGGAAACCCTTTTCTGTAGTGCCCTGGAATAGCTTTTCCCGTCCAGTCCGCTGTCCCAAGTTGTGAATTCTGTGTAAAGTTGGCTTTCTTCAGTGCGGTGTTGGCGGTTACGCTTTTCCAGTTGGCGTTTATTGTGAGGAGAGTTTTCGAGGCGCACCTCCCAGTTCTGTCGCCCCTGTTGTTTTCACAGCAAGTATCTTTCCCTTTTAGTTCTCGCTATAGATTAATGGTTCCTATAGTAGCAACTGCTTTTCACACATTAGTTCTTTCGCGCAAGTGAATGTTCAAACCATATTCACCTCACAGAAGTTAAGAGGGTTGTGTGGAGAATTGTTTCTAGGAACATTAGTGTTCGTTTTTTCTGTCGTCATCAGGTACACTAAGTTTACGCATTTTGGAACCAAAAATGTTGCGGGTTGTGCACTTCAGTTTTTAGACACATTAGGGTGTTTCTGCATTTAGAGGGTTAGTGACACCATTCCTGTCTGACACTGTTAGGAAGTGTACCCCTTTAGACATTTCTGGAAGTTTAAGGATAATTCCATTCTCCTCACGTCCCTTCTTCAGAACACGCACCCCTGCGCAGAAGCAGGATGGAGAGCTAACCAAATCACCAACTAAGGTAACCGAAGAATACAGTTTATTTTGAAGGTGATTCTTTTTTCCCTATTTTAGGAATCACTTAGTTATTGAGTGTGGTAATTGTTTTCATGTATAGATAGAGAGTCCAATTGGGATAAGATAACAGCGCACCCTGAGAAGTTTCCGAATATCAAGTGGTGTCCCCGAGGAGTCTAAGGTAAGCGTTACAGAACGCGAAGCCAGTCATAAAAAATACTCCGCCTGGGCATCATGGGAACTTCTGAGGTAGATCAGTTAGCTCAACTACTGGGAGAACTTAGAGCTGAAGTCCATGCAGCCCGGTCCGAAACCGGCGCTCTTAGAAGGGAACTGGGAATCAATAGGGAACGAACTGAAGAGTTGGCTCGCCAGTTATTACAGAATCAGGCGGGACAGGTTCCCCTTCCCCAAGGTAATGCCCAAGCTTCCTCTTCTACATCGCCCTCAGTTCCGTTCCAAGTGGTAATTCCAGGAAATATTCCCTTAGCCCCTCCTGAGAGATTCACGGGGGACCCGAAAAGGTTTGCCGTGTTTTTAAATCAGTGTAGACTACATTTTTTGTGCAGACCTGGGGTTTTCTCCACTGACCAATCAAAGGTTGCTTTCGTGTTGTCTTATTTGGGTGGTCATGCAGCAGATTGGTCCATTCCTTTGGTTAATCGGGATGATCCCGTGTTGCAGAACTTTTCAGAATTCCAGAGAGAGTTAGAGAAATTGTTTGCTCGCCATTCACAAGGTCAGGCATTGGACAATGAGTTACTGTCACTCAAGCAGGGCAATCAGGAGCTGCTTGCTTACGTGGCTACTTTCAATCGATTAGTGGCAGAAACTAATTGGCCTACAGAAAAGAGAGTGACACTGTTTTATCGTGGTCTGCGCAGTGAGCTGAAGGATGTTCTCGCTCAAGTTGTCAATCCGCCCGAATGTCTCACAGAATTCATAGACCTGACAATCCAGTTGGATCATCGTCTTCAGGATAGGAGAACGGATCGAGCTCGTCAGGACAGTCGACCCTTTGTAGTCCGCTCCCGAGAACCAACGTCGAAGTCAGGATTAGATGTTCCCAATGAACCCATGCAGTTGGGCGGAATTCGAGGCCCAATTTCCCAAGCAGAGAGAGAGAAGAGACGACAGTTGCAGTTGTGTTTGTATTGTGGCAAGGCCGGTCATTTTTTAAAGGATTGTCCAGTAAAACCTTCACGGAGGCCTTTAGGAGGAATCAATCCGGATAAAAAAGAACAGACGGCGGAAAACTCCAGTGCCCGACAAGTTTAGAGGTCCGCTTGTCGAGCATGGAAAAGGTTGCAGCGACCTCACACTTCGTGTGTCCTATTGTCCTTTCTTGCCACAATAACCCCACACAGAGGCATGCATTGGTTGCGTACATAGACTGTGGGGCCATTGGCAACTACATGGATCAACATCTGGCTAGTAAATTGGGATTCCCCTTGAGGAATAAGTTGGAAGCTGAAAACGTCTCCGGAGTGGATGGTACACCTTTGGTGTCAGGTCCCGTGACCCAGTGCACTGACCCCCTCTTAATGCTTTGCCAGGAAGGACACAGGGAGAGGATCTCTTTTGACCTGATTCAAGCTCCTCAATTCCAGATCATCTTGGGAATACCTTGGTTGGAGAAGCATAACCCTGTGATCGATTGGTGTTCCCGGACATTGAAGTTTGACTCCAAGTGCCAAAGTATGTGTTTTTCTGCAGAAGGTCCAAAGGACGCCAGGCAGTCTGAGATGACTATCTACACCACCTTGGGTCTCATAGGTTCATTACCAGTAGAATACAAAAAATTCCAGGATATTTTCCAAAAAGAAAAACAGGCAGAAATTTTGCCCCCTCACAGACCCTATGACTGTCAAATTGATCTCATTCCAGGGGCTCAGCTTCCTTGTAGCAGAATTTATGCCCTCACTGAAAAAGAAAATGCTCATCTAAAGGCTTATCTGGATCAATACCTGGCCAATGGGTTTATTAGACCGTCCAAGTCACCGGTGGCATCTCCTCTCTTTTTTGTGCCCAAAAAGGAAGGGGATTTGCGAACCTGCATAGATTACAGAGCACTGAATCAAATCACGGTGAAGAACCGCTATCCTCTTCCCCTTATTTCGACCTTGCTGGATCAGGTGAAGCAGGCACAAATATTCACCAAGCTTGATCTAAGAGGTGCCTATCATCTCATTCGAATTAAGAAAGGTGAGGAGTGGAAAACCGCCTTTCGGACACGATTCGGGCTCTTCGAATATCAAGTCATGCCCTTCGGGCTTTGCAATGCTCCTGCTGCCTTCCAGGCCTTTATGAATGATATCTTCAGAGATCTACTGGACATCTGTGTGGTGGTCTATGTGGACGACATTTTAATTTTCTCTGCAAACCTGGCGGATCATGTAAGGCACGTGACATCGGTGCTTCAAAGGCTCCAAGACAATTCTCTGTATGTGAAATTGGAAAAGTGTCATTTTCACGTCCCTGAGATTGAATTCTTGGGGTTCATTCTATCTTCTAGTGGAGTCAAAATGGATAACAGAAAGGTTGATGCCATCCTGTCTTGGCCTGCTCCAACTTCTGTCAAAGGAGTTCAGAGTTTTCTGGGATTCGCGAATTTCTATCGGCGTTTTGTTTCTGATTTCTCTGGCCTAGTTCATCCTATCACCTCACTACTTCGAAAAAACAGGAAATTTGAATGGACTAATGAAGCTGATGAGGCATTTAAGAAATTAAAAGAGCAATTTACTGCTGCACCTGTTCTACAACATCCAAGACCTGATCTTCCGTTTGTAGTCGAGACTGATGCCTCTAACGTGGCTATGGGAGCCGTATTGTCTCAGCGTGATCCTGACACCCAAGAATTGCACCCCGTAGCTTTCTGGTCAAGGAAGTTCGCTGCTGCAGAATTAAATTACACCATTACCGATAAGGAGTTTTTGGCTATAATTTGTGCCTTGAAGGAATGGAGGCATCACTTGCTGGGCGCACGACACACGGTGACCATCTTCACCGATCATCGGAACTTGCAATACTTACGCTCTGCAAAGGCACAATCTTCAAGACAGCTACGATGGGCCCTCTTTCTAGCGGAATATGACTTTGTTATTACTTTCAGACCAGGAGTGCGAAATGGTAAGGCTGATGCCTTGTCTCGAATGGGTAATGGAGAAGAAGCCTATGTGCCAGTGAATCCAGTGGAGATCATTTCTGGAGAAAAGATCCTGGGAGTAATGAACACAACGGACTCTGCCTTTGAAGAGTTAAAAAGGGAAATTCAAAACCATCTTACGCAGGATGAATTGTTGAACTGGGAGTCCAGAGGAGTAGGCTTTACAGTGCAGGAGGGTCTTCCCTTTTATCAAGAACGGTTATACTTGCCCACGCCTCAACTACAAGAAAGAGTGGTTACCAACTATCATGACGCTCTTTTGGAAGGTCACCCCGGAATCAAAAAGACCATGGAGAAAGTTAAAAGATCTTATTGGTGGCCTACCTGGAGAAAAGATGTCATTCAGCATTTGAAAACTTGTGGTAACTGCGCTCAAAATAAGAATCAAAAGAGAAAACCTGCAGGCTTGCTTCTTCCATTGAGTGTGCCACCAACCCCCTGGCACACCATCTCCATGGACTTCATCACCGATTTACCTCCTTGTGAAGGGTTTGACACGATCATGGTGGTGGTGGACTTGTTCTCCAAAATGGCACATTTTATCGCATTGAAAGGATTGCCGTCAGCCTCAGTTCTGGCAAAAACCTTTTTGGAGAATATTGTGAAGCTGCATGGCTTTCCTGCGGTGATAATCTCTGATCGAGGTAGCCAATTCGTCGCCAAGTTTTGGAGAAGATGTTGTGAATTGGCCAAAGTTGATGTACGTTTGTCCACCAGTCATCATCCCCAAACTGACGGTCAAACTGAGCGAACCAATCAAACTCTAGAGCAGTACCTCAGATGTATGTTGCATCAATTGGAGAACACCTGGCTAAATGTTTTGTGGATAACCGAATATGCATATAACAATTCTGTTCATTCCTCCACTGGTTTGAGTCCTTTTTACACCTTACATGGCCGACATCCACGCACCTCAGCTTACGATCCACCTGAACCGTTAGAAATGCCAGCAGTAAAATCCCTGCATGAGAAAATCACCTCAGCCATCGCTCAAGCTCGAGAACAATTATCCATGGCCAAAAAATCCCAGAAAAAATTTGCAGATGACAAAAGAAGTGTTGCACCAGAGTATGAGGTGGGGAATTTGGTTTGGTTGGCCACCCGAAACCTGACCTTGAAGGGAGCTAGAAAGTTCCTTCCCCGCTTCCTGGGACCTTTTGCAATTGAAAAAATCATCAATCCCGTGGCCATCAAGTTAACCCTTCCAAAGAACATGAAAATCCATCCAGTATTTCACGTCTCTCTTTTAAAGCCTGTTAATCCAAACACACGAATCTCCGAAGCACCAGCCCCTGTGGTCATTGATGATGACCAACTAGAATACGAGGTCAAGGCCATTTTAGATTCCAAAATTGTGCGTAATAGGCTATTCTACTTAGTGGATTGGAAAGGTTATGGCCCTCAAGACAGAACTTGGGAACCCTGCGAGAATGTTCATGCCCCTAGGCTACTCAGAATGTTTCACCGCAACCACCCATCCAAACCAGGGAGAGGGAATTTCAGTTTTGGAGGGGCCTTGGGGGGGAATACTGTCATGATTACGGGGTTCCCTCGCAAAAGAATTTCCAAGAGTTCCTGGTTGGCCGCTTACAGTTGCTGGTCTAAGAATAGGCAGGTTGACTCTTCCTCATCACTCAACATGGCTGCCTGTAGTTACAACCTCTAGGTGGGCCAGCAGTCTAGTTTTCTGTCACTCGGGAGTATTTAAGCCCCGCCCCTTTGCTCAACGGCGCTTCGCGTCTTCAGCTGTCTCAGCGAACGCTTACCGCGGTTCAGCCCTCTGACAGGAATTCCTCAGCTTCCCTAGTATTCCATGGAAACCCTTTTCTGTAGTGCCCTGGAATAGCTTTTCCCGTCCAGTCCGCTGTCCCAAGTTGTGAATTCTGTGTAAAGTTGGCTTTCTTCAGTGCGGTGTTGGCGGTTACGCTTTTCCAGTTGGCGTTTATTGTGAGGAGAGTTTTCGAGGCGCACCTCCCAGTTCTGTCGCCCCTGTTGTTTTCACAGCAAGTATCTTTCCCTTTTAGTTCTCGCTATAGATTAATGGTTCCTATAGTAGCAACTGCTTTTCACACATTAGTTCTTTCGCGCAAGTGAATGTTCAAACCATATTCACCTCACAGAAGTTAAGAGGGTTGTGTGGAGAATTGTTTCTAGGAACATTAGTGTTCGTTTTTTCTGTCGTCATCAGGTACACTAAGTTTACGCATTTTGGAACCAAAAATGTTGCGGGTTGTGCACTTCAGTTTTTAGACACATTAGGGTGTTTCTGCATTTAGAGGGTTAGTGACACCATTCCTGTCTGACACTGTTAGGAAGTGTACCCCTTTAGACATTTCTGGAAGTTTAAGGATAATTCCATTCTCCTCACGTCCCTTCTTCAGAACACGCACCCCTGCGCAGAAGCAGGATGGAGAGCTAACCAAATCACCAACTAAGGTAACCGAAGAATACAGTTTATTTTGAAGGTGATTCTTTTTTCCCTATTTTAGGAATCACTTAGTTATTGAGTGTGGTAATTGTTTTCATGTATAGATAGAGAGTCCAATTGGGATAAGATAACAGCGCACCCTGAGAAGTTTCCGAATATCAAGTGGTGTCCCCGAGGAGTCTAAGGTAAGCGTTACACCCGCTTGCCGTGCCTCCAGATTCTCGCGGCATTCTACATTCTGTGCCTCTCCCTGTGCTATTCTGGATTCTTGTAACTGGCGCCTTCTGTGGTTCCCCCCTGCCTGAGTTTCCTGCCTTGCTCTCTTAATTCTTCATATACAGTTGGTTCTCTTCTCTGCATATCCGCTGTTACCTGCCACAGCTCTCATATTTTTTCCGTATCTGCTGCACGGTTTGAAGGAGAGCTGCTACTGCTACTGTGATCTTCAACAACTACAGTGACCTGGCACCATAACATTCCAGTCAGGTTTTCCCCCAGGAGGGGTTTATTCCTTGAGACCGAGCTCACCGGGTGGGCTCCGTGCCTCCCAGATTACTATACTTGATTGGCACGTTGGCGGCATGGAGTGAAAGGCCTTACCTCTTTGCACCAAAGGACAACAAAGCACATAAAATAGACTGTCACCACTGTATACTAATCCTTCACAATGCAGATTTAATGTATGCATATATGCCAGATTATGGCACAAAAATGTCTTCCTGTTTAATAAATTTATAATGTTTTATTCATCCACGGTGATTCTTTGTTCTGAGTTAGCAGTTATCTAGCTCCTTTTGCAAGGCTATAGCGACCTCCTGTCACGCTATTGGCTTGGGAAGCCTTTGACTCTACCCCCACGTATCTGTATACTTCTCAACCCTCTCGAGTCAGGCCCCCTAAAAAAGAGGGTTCGCCCATTTTTTTTTTCTCTTCCATATTGGAAGAGCAGCAAGAAAGCACTGTGCATGACACCTGGTATCGTCCCAATACCGCATTGACGATATGAATGACGTTATGCACTCAGACAACTGTTTCGAATGTACCCTCAAACTGACGTGGTAGAAGGAAGTATGCAGACAACACCAGACGTAGAAGAGTTATAAGTAAAGTCTGACAGGTGTAAAGTGACGTCATAAAGAGAAGACATAATGACGCACTGAAGCGATATACAAACACTCAAAGAATGAAGATGTAACTGAAGCAACAAAGTAAACGAACATAAAAATGTGAAGAAATCATGTGTAATAAGAAGACACTGGAGAAGAGATGCAGTAGATGTGTATACGCAGAAACGCAAGGTAGATGAGAAATATAGAAGCATGCTGCAGTAGAAAATATAACACGGGTAAAGCAGCCATTTTGAAAAGATAGGCGTCGGTTTCGTGTAATAGCAAGCTGAAAACCCCACGGAGAGAGACCGAGGCAGAAGAGCTGACAGGTACTGGAATACAAATTCATGCAAGAACAATGAATATTTGTTTGGCTAAGGATCAAGGATGCCACAGTCAGAACCAACTGCAAAGAACAAAAGGAGTGAAAGAGGATAAGCCATGTACGCAGGACATATTTCTCTTAGATTAAGCAAAGGAGTAAACATCTGTGAGAGCCAAGTGTTGGACAATTAAAAGTGAAGAAGAGCATGTGCAAGACAGAGCAACCAAGTCCCCAGAGGCCAAAGAGAGTAATAGCACCCAGTATAACTGAATCAAGTAGCACTAAATAGGAGGACAGAATGGAGAGATCATGGTCTGCTCACACGTGGTGCAAGAACAGAAAACCAGGGCTATTCATAATGCTTGAGACGAAGATAGCAGTGTACCCTCACTCGCTTAAGAGTCCCGGAGAAGAGAACAGTCAGCAAGGTCAACTCCAAAGAAGAGGCCTTGCCTTAGGGCCTAACTGATGAGTGATGGTAGGCTAGTGGGCCAAGTGGGCAGTTGTCAGACGTTGTTCCCTGCACCTTGGTTTCGTTTTGCTTACGTTCTGCTAACGAGCTGAACGTCCAAGGTTGGAAGAAGATGCCAGCCGCTAAGCATGCCTATCAGGTGAAGGGCAACCAGTGATGTTTCTAATGATAGCTATTTATGTTCCCTTAACCTATCGCTCCGCTCAGTAGGTTTTTACTACTTGCCAGTAGGATGGCCTCATAGCTGATGCATTTTGCGTTATAAAGCCTCTGTATAATGGGAATGTATTTTGAGAGCGAGTAATCTGCGACTTGTTATGCTTGCCGGATTTCCCTGCTTTATTGAGCTGATAATAAAGTAGTATTTTGGCATATTATGTGAGTCGGTCCAGTTATTTGGGCCTGTAATTAGTGTTATGGTAGCCCCGCCCAGCACTTGATACCTGCCAGGTGCTACTACACACAGGTTTCACATACACTCTGAGTGCAAGAGACCGAGAACAACAAAAAGCAGAGAGAGACTGAAGAGAAAAGCAGGGCAGTCGCTTTCAGCTAAAGAAGTTACCCTGTCCCTCACCGTCACTTTGGCCCTCAGTCTAAGCGGTACAACGTCCTTTCATCGCAGGATGTTTTTTCAATGGTATTTTCACAGTGAAATTTTTAACGAAAAAACCCATCAAATTTTTTAGGGGGGGGGGGTAGAAAATGACATATATGGGTTGTGGGTGTTCGGGAATACATACAAAATTAAAGGGAATGGGGGGCTTGGGGGACCCCATCGAAAAATAAAATAAAACTAAATTCGATGGGTTTTTTCATTACAAAAGTCACCCAAGCACCATGCAATCACTGTGGCACCCCGGGCAATTACTACGTCCCCCAGCAGTCACCCAGACAGCAGGCAATCACTGTGGCACCCAGGCAATTACTACGTCCCCCAGCAGTCACCCAGACACCAGGCAATCACTGTGGCACCCAGGCAATTACTACGCCCCCCAGCAGTCACCCAGACACGAGGCAATCACTGTGGCACCCCAGTCAATTACTACGCCCCCAGCAGTCACCCAGACACCAGGCAATCACTGTGGCACCCAGGCAATTACTACGCCCCCCCAGCAGTCACCCAGACACCAGGCAATCACTGTGGCACCCAGGCAATTACTACACCCCCCAGCAGTCACCCAGACACCAGGCAATCACTGTGGCACCCAGGCAACTACTACGCCCCCAGCAGTCACCCAGACACCAGGCAATAGCTTTGAGTCCCAGAACTCACCACCCCCCAGGCCCCCACACCTCTACCCCATCCCTGATAACTCCACTCCCGCCACCCACCCCTCCCCCCGCAGTCACTGTTGTCTGCAGGCAGTCACCATATGGCCACCAAACTCTCAACCAAAACCCCAGAAGTAACCATGGCCCGTTGGCAGTCACCACAGCCCCAAGCAATCCTTATATCCCGGCAGTCACCCCAACACGGAGGCGTTGCTAGGGGGTGGCTAAGGGGGCTATAGCCCCTGGTCTTTTGGTTGTAGCCCCGGATAGAAACTCAGGAGCTACAAACAAAAGGGCCGGATAGCCCCCAGTCCCAAATGTTCTGACCTTAGCGTAGCCCCGGGTCGTTTCCAGACGTAGCAACACCCCTGCCCCAACACCAGGTACCCCTCATCTCGACTTACCAGAAGCTTCGTTGACCTTTAGGATCTGAGCTGATGGTTCGGGGTCTTCCTCCCCAGAGCTGAGGTCAGCCTGCTCGTCGGGCCCTCCTCCTATCAAAACAGGATCTGATCATGTGACTTAGACATTAAGAAGTGAAACAGTGACCCCGCCCCCGGCCCCACCCCCGCTTAGCGCACCCAGGTCTAGCTGGAATACTTACCAAGGTGGTGCTGGGTCTCCGAGGGTCCCGCCAGCCATCCCTGCGCCTGAAAAAGAGGAGAGGGCACAGCTGAAAGAGCAGGCAAGGCAGTAGAGTTGGGCCTGTTTTTGGGGTGCTGCCCTTTCCCTGCATGCAGCTGGGTAGACATACACATGGCATTTGCAGGGAACCTTTTTCCGAACCGTTCTGAAAGATGCCAACGACTGCAGAACAGTTTCTCGCTTCAAGAGTAAATGCTTTCTGCAGAACTGGCAACACTGCGCCAGGTTATAAGCACTTGAGTGTTGGCTACAAAATTAAAAGATTAGCGGGGGATGTTTAAAGTAAAATAAAAAATACAACTGGATAGCAGCTGTAGAGTGGCTTACAGTTAGCGAGGGACCGGAAATGACATCACAGGAAGTGACATCACAGGAAGTGACATCACATGCAGAAATGGATACTTGCTTGTAAACATTGTTAGGCAGAATCCTGTGCAGTTTCCTTAGGGACCAGTGCAAGAAGATTAAGACTATAGGAGTAAGCAGTAAACCCAATTGGTAGCAGTCTGTACCACCCAGATTTACCTGGTAGCTGTGGCTGAGCAGTCAGACTTCTCTCAAGAAGAGTAGGGCAGTATACAGAGCATACACAATAGGGCAAAAGAACACAGTAGAACAAGCAAACACTGACCAGAGCTTTGTATCAAAAGTATATAATTATTTATTTAACACACACTTCAGAGAATACACTAGCACTATTAATTAAAAGCAAGTTCCAACACAATCAGAAAAGTATTTACACCTCCCTTAGCAATTACTAGACAAGTCTAAGTTAAAACACCACTTTTTATCAAAACAGAGATGAGCGCGTAACTTAGATGGCACTCCAATAATTAGGTTAAAGGGAGAGAAAAAAGGCAGGTCATAAAAATAAAACAGTTCCCAACACTTTTAAGAGACAAAATCAAGTTACTGAAGGCAGGGTATACTGTAGAGCCAAAGTTCATAGGCCAGGCCCACTTTGAATGGAGCAAGGCGAAATGTGCCCAAGATCACACGGTTTAGCAATGCATTCAAGTCTTTGTAGAAATGTTCAAAAGAGGTTGGGGTGGTTCAAAAGACAAAGTTAGAAGGTCTGGGGGCCAACCCATTTGGAAAGCCAAGGATTTAAGGGTCACCTTGGGCAAACCAAAGAAAGGGAGGCAAGGTAGAACACAGTACCTTAAAGAGTGAGGAAGCTCCAGCGGTGGCAGTTGTTCGTGGCAGCGGGTGCAGTTCGTGGTTTCGACCAGGGGAAGAGAGGATCTCGTCAAGGAGGAAACTTGGAGTCGTTGCACTGCCCAGGGAAGAAACTAGCCGCGGTGTTCATCGGTGGAAAGGTGTGTTCCTGGTATTCGCGGTCACAGTGGTGCAGCTTGGCTATCCAGCTGCTGGGGTGCTTGGCACGGGCGATTCGACCAAGAGATGTCTTTGGAAGACGAAAGGGGTGAACTGGTTGGTCCCACCAACTCAAAGGAAGAAGACTCGTCCAGCAGAAGATCTTCTCTTGTCGTTGGTGAGTTTGTTGCAGCAGGGCTTCACCGGTGGTGTCGTCGTTGCAGATGGCTCAGCTTCTTCCCTCATTGGATTCTTAGGTCCTGTGGCTTCTTCTGAAGTTCCAGTCCCAAAGGCCCTGCTTTTATGCTGAAAAACCCCCATTCAACAGCCTAGCTGTCACTCACACATGCTAAATGGTGAGCCGGGTGGCTCACCACTGGCCCAATCAGAACAGAGTGCGACTTGAGTTGCTAAGGCAACGCATTCCAGGGTGACAATTCCCCCACCCACACATCCTGTGGAACCCAGACAGAGTGGCACCAGTTGGAGGGCTTCTGTGGGGAAGTCTGCCAAAAAGTGGAACAAAGGGTCCGACCTTGGTTGGAGTTACAGAGGCGGACACAAACGCCATTTTAGAAAAGAGCTCTGGCAAAAAGACCCAACCGGTGATTTGATATTAAATAAATAAACCAGCGGTATCTTTAACATTGCACCAAAAAGTGGTGCGTTTGAAATCAATGGGAAAATCCCATAGGAAATATTCTGGTGGAATATTTTGCGTGGTAACCACTGCCACCAGCCAGAAACTCGACAAGCGGGGACTGGACAGTGCCCCCTTGGAAACAGACCCAGGGGCAATCGAATTAACCCCTTCCAGTATTTCCACAATATGATGGTTTGTACTGGTTCTGTTCACAATTTTGTACTAGTAAAGTCAATGGTGACTTTACATGCCCTGGGAGACAGTAGTCAGTCCCAGGGTATGGAGTCTATGTTTGGGGTCGCTATGACACCCCTGTGTTAGTGCACTGAGGGTGCTGTGTAACACATACACAAAAAACAGATGATACCCTATGGAGTAAAAGACCCCATATCCCATAAGCACACAAAAAGTCAGAGACATACCTCAAATCATGCCTAAGAGTGGGAGGAAAAGAGTCTCACTCTTAGCAGGAGAAAAAAAACAAACGCCAAAAATCCAGCAAAGCTGCTGGGGGACCACTAGGTTTGGGAAATTAGCAGTATAAGAGAATTCTCCCTAACAAACATACCTTTTCATAAGGTGAATAGTGCCTCACACTGGGAAATTCCAAACGTTTTAAATAAACATGTGCAATAAACACTTAATATAAAGTGGATTTTGCCTTTAAACACTTGATTAACACTTGTTTTGCCTATAAATTGAGAGCCCTTTCGTAGAGCCCAGGCACTGCCAGGGAAGCCCGCCACTATCCGATCACTCTTGGGCATGTAATTTCCATCCCACAGGATTTCCTTCCGATTCACCAGTTGCTTCCTAGATCCCAGGCACTGCCAGGGAAGCCCCCCACTACCCGATCACTCTTGGGCACTTAAGTTCCATCCCCCAAGCTTTCCTTCAGATTCACCAGTTGCTTCCTGGAGCCCAGGCACTGCCAGGGAAGCCCACCGCTACCCGATAGTCTGGGGGAGGTAAGTTCCATCCCACAGGCTTTCCATCAGATTCACCAGTTGCATCCTGGAACCCAGGCACTGCCAGAGATGCCGCCATTACTTGATCAGTCTGGGGCACGTAAGTTCCATCCCACAGGCTTCCCTTCCGATTCCCCAGTTGCTTCCTAGAGCCCAAGCACCGCCAGGGAAGCCCACCACTATCCGATTAGTCTTGGGCAGGTAAGTTCCATCCCACAAGCTTTCCTTCAGCTTCCCCAGTTACTTCCTAGAGCCCAGACACTGCCGGGGAAGCCCCCCGCTACCTGATCACTCTTGGGCAGGTAAGTACAACCCCACAGGCTTTCCTTCAGATTCACCAGTTGCTTCCTAGAGCCCAGGCACTGCCAAGGAAGCCGGCCACTACCCGATCATCTGGGGCAGGTAAGTTCCACCCCAGAGGCTTTCCTTAAGATTAACCAGTTGTTGCCTAGAGCCCAGGCACTGCCAGGGAAGCCCGCCACTTTCTGATCACTCATGGGCACTTAAGTCCCATCCCCCAGGCTTTCCTTCAGATTCACCAGTTGCTTCCTAGAGCCCAGGCACTTCCAGGGAAGCCGGCCACTACCCCATCACTCTTGGACAGGCAAGTTCCATCCCACAGGCTTTCCTTCAGATTCACTGGTTGCTCCCTGGAGCCCAGGCACTGCCAGGGTTGCCCACCACTACCCGATCACTCTTGGGCAGGTAAGTTCCATCCCACAGGTTTTCCTTCAGATTCACCAGTTGCTTCCTAGAGCCCAGGCACTGCCAGGGAAGCCTGCCACTACCCGATCAGTCTGGGACAGGTAAGTTCCACCCGAAAGGCTTTCCTTCAGATTCACCAGTTGCTTCCTCGAGCCCAGGCACTGCCAGGGAAGCCCGCCACTACCCGATTAGTCGCAGGCACGTATGTTCCATCCACCAGGCTTTCCTTCAGATTCACCAATTGCTCCCTAGAGCCCATGTGCTGCCATGGAAGCCGGCCACTACCCGATTAGTCTGGGGCAGGTAAGTTCCATCCAACAGGCTTTCCTTCAGATTCACCAGTTGCTTCCTAGAGCCCAGGCACTGCCAGGGAAGCCCGCCACTACCCGATCACTCTTGGGCATGTAATTTCCATCCCACAGGATTTCCTTCCGATTCACCAGTTGCTTCCTAGATCCCAGGCACTGCCAGGGAAGCCCGCCACTACCCAATCACTCTTGGGCACTTAAGTTCCATCCCCCAAGCTTTCCTTCAGATTCACCAGTTGCTTCCTGGAGCCCAGGCACTGCCAGGGATGCCCGCCACTACCCAATCAGTCTTGGGCATGTAAGTTCCATCCCACAGGCTTGCCTTCAGATTCAACAGTTGCTTCCTAGAGCCCAGGCACTGCCAGGGAAGCCCACCGCTACCCGATAGTCTGGGGGAGGTAAGTTCCATCCCACAGGCTTTCCATCAGATTCACCAGTTGCATCCTGGAACCCAGGCACTGCCAGGGATGCCGCCACTACTTGATCAGTCTGGGGCACGTAAGTTCCATCCAACAGGCTTCCCTTCCGATTCCCCAGTTGCTTCCTAGAGCCCAAGCACCGCCAGGGAAGCCCACCACTATCCGATTAGTCTTGAGCAAGTAAGTTCCATCCCACAGGCTTTCCTTCAGCTTCCCCAGTTACTTCCTAGAGCCCAGACACTGCCGGGGAAGCCCGCCGCTACCTGATCACTCTTGGGCAGGTAAGTTCAACCCCACAGGCTTTCCTTCAGATTCACCAGTTGCTTCCTAGAGCCCAGGCACTGCCAAGGAAGCCGGCCACTACCCGATCACTCTTAAGCAGGTAAGTTCCATCCCACAGGCTTTCCTTCAGATTCACCAGTTGCTTCCTAGAGCCCAGGCACTGCCAGGGAAGCTGGTCACTACCCGATCAGCCTTGGGCAGGTAAGTTCCATCCCATAGGCTTTCCTTCAGATTCACCAGTTGCTTCCTAGAGCCCAGGCACTGCCAGGGATGCCTGCAACTACCTGATAAGTCTGGGGCCTGTGTGTTCCATCCCACAGGCTTTCTTTCAGATTCACCAATTGCTTCCTAGAGCCAAGGCACTGCCAGGGAATCCTGCCACTACCTGATCAGTTTTGGGCAGGTAAGTTCCATCCCACATGCTTTTCTAGAGATTCACTGGTTGCTTCTTAGAGCCAAGGCACTGCCAGGGAAGCTGGCCACTACTCGATCAGTCTGGGGCAGGTAAATTCCATCCCACAGGCTTTCCTTCAGATTCACCGGTTGCTTCCTAGAGCCCAGGGACTGCCAGGGAAGCCCGCCACTACCCGATAACTCATGGGCACTTTAGTTCCATCCCCCAGGCTTTCCTTCAGATTCACCAGTTGTTTCCTATATCCCAGGCACTGCCAGGGAAGCCCGCCACTACCCGATCACTCTTGGGACCTTAAGTTCCATCCCCCAGGCTTTCCTTCAGATTCACCAGTTGCTTCCTGGAGCCCAGGCACTGCCAGGGATGCCCGCCACTACCCGATCAGTCTTGGGCATGTAACTTCAATCCCACAGGCTTGCCTTCAGATTCAACAGTTGCTTCCTAGAGCCCAGGCACTGCCAGGGAAGCCCAACGCTACCCGATAGTCCGGGGGAGTTAAGTTCCATCCCACAGGCTTTCCTTCAGATTCACCAGTTGCTTCCTGGAACCCAGGCACTGCCAGGGATGCCTGCCACTACCTGATCAGTCTGGGGCACGTAAGTTCCATCCCACAGGCTTTCCTTCAGATTCCCCAGTTGCTTCCTAGAGCCCAAGCACCTCTAGGGAAGCCCGCCACTATCCGATCAGTCTTGGGCAGGTAAGTTCCATCCCACAGGCTTTCCTTCAGCTTCCCCAGTTGCTTCCTAGAGCGCAGGAACTGCCGGGGAAGCCCGCCGCTACCTGATCACTCTTGGGCAGGTAAGTTCAACCCCACAGGCTTTCCTCCAGATTCACCAGTTGCTTCCTGGTGCCCAGGCACTGCCAGTGATGCCCGCCACTACCCGATCAGTCTTGGGCATGTAAGTTCAGTCTCACAGGCTTGCCTTCAGATTCAACAGTTGCTTCCTAGAGCCCAGGCACTGCCAGGGAAACCCACTGCTACCCGATAGTCTGGGGGAGTTAAGTTCCATCCCACAGGCTTTCCTTCAGATTCACCAGTTGCTTCCTAGAGCCCAAGCACCGCCAGGGAAGCCCGCCACTATCCGATCAGTCTTGGGCAGGTAAGTTCCATCCCACAGGCTTTCCTTCAGCTTCCTCAGTTGCTTCCTAGAGCGCAGGCACTGCAGGGGAAGCCCGCCGCTACCTGATCACTCTTGGGCAGGTAAGTTCAACCCCACAGGATTGCCTTCAGATTCAACAGTTGCTTCCTAGAGCCCAGGCACTGCCAGGGAAGCCCACCGCTACCCGATAGTCTGGGGGAGGTAAGTTCCATCCCACAGGCTTTCCATCAGATTCACCAGTTGCATCCTGGAACCCAGGCACTGCCAGGGATGCCGCCACTACTTGATCAGTCTGGGGCACGTAAGTTCCATCCCACAGGCTTCCCTTCCGATTCCCCAGTTGCTTCCTAGAGCCCAAGCACCGCCAGGGAAGCCCACCACTATCCGATTAGTCTTGGGCAGGTAAGTTCCATCCCACAGGCTTTCCTTCAGCTTCCCCAGTTACTTCCTAGAGCCCAGACACTGCCGGGGAAGCCCGCCGCTACCTGATCACTCTTGGGCAGGTAAGTTCAACCCCACAGGCTTTCCTTCAGATTCACCAGTTGCTTCCTAGAGCCCAGGCACTGCCAAGGAAGCCGGCCACTACCCGATCACTCTTAAGCAGGTAAGTTCCATCCCACAGGCTTTCCTTCAGATTCACCAGTTGCTTCCTAGAGCCCAGGCACTGCCAGGGAAGCTGGTCACTACCCGATCAGCCTTGGGCAGGTAAGTTCCATCCCATAGGCTTTCCTTCAGATTCACCAGTTGCTTCCTAGAGCCCAGGCACTGCCAGGGATGCCTGCAACTACCTGATAAGTCTGGGGCCTGTGTGTTCCATCCCACAGGCTTTCTTTCAGATTCACCAATTGCTTCCTAGAGCCAAGGCACTGCCAGGGAATCCTGCCACTACCCGATCAGTTTTGGGCAGGTAAGTTCCATCCCACAGGCTTTCCTACAGATTCACTGGTTGCTTCTTAGAGCCAAGGCACTGCCAGGGAAGCTGGCCACTACTCGATCAGTCTGGGGCAGGTAAATTCCATCCCACAGGCTTTCCTTCAGATTCACCGGTTGCTTCCTAGAGCCCAGGGACTGCCAGGGAAGCCCGCCACTACCCGATCACTCATGGGCACTTTAGTTCCATCCCCCAGGCTTTCCTTCAGATTCACCAGTTGTTTCCTAGATCCCAGGCACTGCCAGGGAAGCCCGCCACTACCCGATCACTCTTGGGACCTTAAGTTCCATCCCCCAGGCTTTCCTTCAGATTCACCAGTTGCTTCCTGGAGCCCAGGCACTGCCAGGGATGCCCGCCACTACCCGATCAGTCTTGGGCATGTAGGTTCAATCCCACAGGCTTGCCTTCAGATTCAACAGTTGCTTCCTAGAGCCCAGGCACTGCCAGGGAAGCCCAACGCTACCCGATAGTCTGGGGGAGTTAAGTTCCATCCCACAGGCTTTCCTTCAGATTCACCAGTTGCTTCCTGGAACCCAGGCACTGCCAGGGATGCCCGCCACTACCTGATCAGTCTGGGGCACGTAAGTTCCATCCCACAGGCTTCCCTTCAGATTCCCCAGTTGCTTCCTAGAGCCCAAGCACCTCCAGGGAAGCCCGCCACTATCCGATCAGTCTTGGGCAGGTAAGTTCCATCCCCCAGGCTTTCCTTCAGCTTCCCCAGTTGCTTCCTAGAGCGCAGGAACTGCCGGGGAAGCCCGCCGCTACCTGATCACTCTTGGGCAGGTAAGTTCAACCCCACAGGCTTTCCTCCAGATTCACCAGTTGCTTCCTGGTGCCCAGGCACTGCCAGTGATGCCCGCCACTACCCGATCAGTCTTGGGCATGTAAGTTCAATCTCACAGGCTTGCCTTCAGATTCAACAGTTGCTTCCTAGAGCCCAGGCACTGCCAGGGAAGCCCACTGCTACCCGATAGTCTGGGGGAGTTAAGTTCCATCCCACAGGCTTTCCTTCAGCTTCCCCAGTTGCTTCCTAGAGCGCAGGCACTGCCGGGGAAGCCCGCCGCTACCTGATCACTCTTGGGCAGGTAAGTTCAACCCCACAGGCTTTCCTTCAGATTCACCAGTTGCTTCCTAGAGCCCAGGCACTGCCAAGGAACCCGGCCACTACCCGATCACTCTTGGGCAGGTAAATTCCACCCCAAAGGCTTTCCTTCATATTCACCTGTTGCTTCCTAGAGCGCAGGCACTGCCAGGGAAGCCTACCACTAACCGATCAGTCCTGGGCAGGTAAGCTCCAACCCACAGGCTTTCCTTCAGATTCACTGGTTGCTTCCTAGAGCCCAGGCACTGCCAGGGAAGCTGGCCACTACCCGATCAGTCTGGGGCATTTTAAGTTCCATCCCACAGGCTTTCCTTCAGATTCACCAGTTGCTTCCTAGAGCCCAGGCACTGCCAGGGAAGCCGGCCACTACCTGATCAGTCTGGGGCTCGTATGTTCCATCCCACAGGCTTTCCTCCAGATTTCCCAGTTGCTTCCTAGAGCCCAAGCACCGCCAGGGAAGCCCGCCACTATCCGATCAGTCTTGCGCAGCTAAGTTCCATCCCACAGGCTTTCCTTCAGCTTCCCCAGTTGCTTCCTAGAGCCCAGGCACTGCCGGGGAAGCCCGCTGCTACCTGATCACTCTCGGGCAGCTAAGTTCAACCCCACAGGCTTTCCTTCAGATTCACCAGTTGCTTCCTAGAGCCCAGGCACTGCCAAGGAAGACGGCCACTACCCGATAACTCTTGGGCAGGTAAGTTCCATCCCACTGGCTTTCCTTCAGATTCACTGGTTGCTTCCTAGAGCCCAGGCACTGCCAGGGAAGCTGGCCACCACCCGATCAGTCTGGGGCAGTTAAGTTCCATCCCACAGGCTTTCCTTCAGATTCCCCAGTTGCTTCCTAGAGCCCAAGCACCGCCAGGGAAGCCCGCCACTATCCGATCAGTCTTGCGCAGGTAGGTTCCATCCCACAGGCTTTCCTTCAGCTTCCCCAGTTGCTTCCCAGAGCCCAGGCACTGCCGGGGAAGCCCGCCGCTACCTGATCACTCTCGGGCAGCTAAATTCAACCCCACAGGCTTTCCTTCAGATTCACCTGTTGCTTTCTAGAGCCCAGGCACTGCCAAGGAAGACGGCCACTACCCGATCACTCTTGGGCAGGTAAGTTCCATCCCACAGGCTTTCCTTCAGATTCACTGGTTGCTTCCTAGAGCCCAGGCACTGCCAGGGATGCCTGCAACTACCTGATAAGTCTGGGGCCTGTATGTTCCATCCCACAGGCTTTCCTTCAGATTCACCAATTGCTTCCTAGTGCCCAGGCACTGCCAGGGAAGCCTGCTACTACCCAATCAATCTTGGGCAGGTAAGTTCCATCCCACAGGCTTTCCTTCAGATTCACTGGTTGCTTCCTAGAGCCCAGGCACTGCCAGGGAAGCTGGCCACAACCCGATCAGTCTGGGGCAGTTAAGTTCCATCCCACAGGCTTTCCTTCAGATTCACCAGTTGCTTCCGGGAGCCCAGGCACTGCCGGGGAAGCCCGCCACTACCTAATCACTTTTGGGCAGGTAAGTTCCATCCCATAGGCTTTCCTTCAGATTCACCAGTTGCTTCCTAGAGCCCAGGTACTGCCAGGGAAGCTGGTCATTACCCGATAAGCCTTGGGCAGGTAAGTTCCATCCCATAGGCTTTCCTTCAGATTCACTGGTTGCCTCCTAGGGCCCAGGCCCTGCCAGGGATGCCTGCAACTACCTGATAAGTCTGGGGCCTGTATGTTACATCCCACAGGCTTTCCTTCAGATTCACCAATTGCTTCCTAGAGCCAAGGCACTGCCAGGGAAGCCTGCCACTACCCGATCAATCTTGGGCAGGTAAGTTCCATCCCACAGGCTTTCCTTCAGATTCACTGGTTGCGTCCTAGAGCCCAGGCACTGCCAGGGAAGCTTGCCACTACCCGATCAGTCTGAGGCAGTTAAGTTCCGTCCCACAGGCTTTCCTTCAGATTCACCAGTTGCTTCCTAGAGCCCAGGCACTGCCTGGGAAGCCGGCGACTACCCGATCACTCTTAGGCAGGTAAGTTCCATCCCACAGGCTTTCCTTCAGATTCACCAGTTGCTTCCTAGAGCCCAGGCACTGCCAGGGAAGCTGGCCACTACCCGATCAGCCTGGGGCAGGTAAGTTCCATCCCACAGGCTTTCCTTCAGATTCACCAGTTGCTTCCGGGAGCCCAGACACTGCCAGGGAAGCCCGCCACTACCTAATCACTCTTGGGCAGGTAAATTCCATCCCACAGGCTTTCCTTCAGATTCACCGGTTGCTCCCTGGAGCCCAGGCACTGTCAGGGATGCCCGCCACTACCCGATCACTCTTAGGCAGGTAAGTTCCATCCCACAGGCTTTCCTTTAGATTCACCAGTTGCTTCCTAGAGCCCAGGCACTGCCAGGGAAGCTGGCCACTACACGATCAGCCTTGGGCAGGTAAATTCCATTCCACAGGCTTTCCTTCAGATTCACGGGTTGCTTTCTAGAGCCCAGGCACTGCCAGGGAAGCCTGCCACTACCCGATCAGTCTTGGGAAGGTAAGTTTGAACCCACAGGCTTTCCTTCAGATTCACTGGTTGCTTCCTGGAGCCCAGCACTGCCAGGGAAGCTGGCCACTGTCCGATCAGTCTGGGGCAGTTAGGTTCCATCCCACAGGCTTTCCTTCAGATTCACCGGTTGCTTTCTAGAGCCCAGGCACTGCCAGGGAAGCCTGCCACTACCCGATCAGTCTTGGGAAGGTAAGTTCCAACCCACAGGCTTTCCTTCAGATTCCCCAGTTGCTTCCTAGAGCCCAAGCACCCCCAGGGAAGCCCGCCACTATCCGATCAGTATTGGGCAGGTAAGTTCCAACCCACAGGCTTGCCTTCAGATTCAACAGTTGCTTCCTAGAGCCCAGGCACTGCCAGGGAAGCCCACTGCTACCCGATAGTCTGGGGGAGTTAAGTTCCATCCCACAGGCTTTCCTTCAGATTCACCAGTTGCTTCCTGGAACCCAGGCACTGCCAGGGATGCCCGCCGCTACCTGATCAGTCTGGGGCATGTAAGTTCCATCCCACAGGCTTTCCTTCAGATTCCCAAGTTGCTTCCTAGAGCCCAAGCACCGCCAGGGAAGCCCGCCACTATCCGATCAGTCTTGGGCAATTAAGTTCCATCCCACAGGCTTTCCTTCAGCTTCCCCAGTTGCTTCCTAGAGCGCAGGCACTGCCGGGGAAGCCCGCCGCTACCTGATCACTCTTGGGCAGGTAAGTTCAACCCCACAGGCTTTCCTTCAGATTCACCAGTTGCTTCCTAGAGCCCAGGCACTGCCAAGGAACCCGGCCACTACCCGATCACTCTTGGGCAGGTAAATTCCACCCCAAAGGCTTTCCTTCATATTCACCTGTTGCTTCCTAGAGCGCAGGCACTGCCAGGGAAGCCTACCACTAACCGATCAGTCCTGGGCAGGTAAGCTCCAACCCACAGGCTTTCCTTCAGATTCACTGGTTGCTTCCTAGAGCCCAGGCACTGCCAGGGAAGCTGGCCACTACCCGATCAGTCTGGGGCATTTTAAGTTCCATCCCACAGGCTTTCCTTCAGATTCACCAGTTGCTTCCTAGAGCCCAGGCACTGCCAGGGAAGCCGGCCACTACCTGATCAGTCTGGGGCACGTATGTTCCATCCCACAGGCTTTCCTTCAGATTTCCCAGTTGCTTCCTAGAGCCCAAGCACCGCCAGGGAAGCCCGCCACTATCCGATCAGTCTTGCGCAGCTAAGTTCCATCCCACAGGCTTTCCTTCAGCTTCCCCAGTTGCTTCCTAGAGCCCAGGCACTGCCGGGAAGCCCGCTGCTACCTGATCACTCTCGGGCAGCTAAGTTCAACCCCACAGGCTTTCCTTCAGATTCACCAGTTGCTTCCTAGAGCCCAGGCACTGCCAAGGAAGACGGCCACTACCCGATAACTCTTGGGCAGGTAAGTTCCATCCCACTGGCTTTCCTTCAGATTCACTGGTTGCTTCCTAGAGCCCAGGCACTGCCAGGGAAGCTGGCCACCACCCGATCAGTCTGGGGCAGTTAAGTTCCATCCCACAGGCTTTCCTTCAGATTCACCAATTGCATCCTAGAGCCCAGGCACTGCCAGGGAAGCCGGCCACTACCTGATCAGTCTGGGGCACGTAAGTTCCATCCCACAGGCTTTCCTTCAGATTCCCCAGTTGCTTCCTAGAGCCCAAGCACCGCCAGGGAAGCCCGCCACTATCCGATCAGTCTTGCGCAGGTAGGTTCCATCCCACAGGCTTTCCTTCAGCTTCCCCAGTTGCTTTCCAGAGCCCAGGCACTGCCGGGGAAGCCCGCCGCTACCTGATCACTCTCGGGCAGCTAAATTCAACCCCACAGGCTTTCCTTCAGATTCACCTGTTGCTTTCTAGAGCCCAGGCACTGCCAAGGAAGACGGCCACTACCCGATCACTCTTGGGCAGGTAAGTTCCATCCCACAGGCTTTCCTTCAGATTCACTGGTTGCTTCCTAGAGCCCAGGCACTGCCAGGGATGCCTGCAACTACCTGATAAGTCTGGGGCCTGTATGTTCCATCCCACAGGCTTTCCTTCAGATTCACCAATTGCTTCCTAGTGCCCAGGCACTGCCAGGGAAGCCTGCCACTACCCAATCAATCTTGGGCAGGTAAGTTCCATCCCACAGGCTTTCCTTCAGATTCACTGGTTGCTTCCTAGAGCCCAGGCACTGCCAGGGAAGCTGGCCACTACCCGATCAGTCTGGGGCAGTTAAGTTCCATCCCACAGGCTTTCCTTCAGATTCACCAGTTGCTTCCGGGAGCCCAGGCACTGCCGGGGAAGCCCGCCACTACCTAATCACTCTTGGGCAGGTAAGTTCCATCCCATAGGCTTTCCTTCAGATTCACCAGTTGCTTCCTAGAGCCCAGGCACTGCCAGGGAAGCTGGTCATTACCCGATAAGCCTTGGGCAGGTAAGTTCCATCCCATAGGCTTTCCTTCAGATTCACTGGTTGCCTCCTAGGGCCCAGGCCCTGCCAGGGATGCCTGCAACTACCTGATAAGTCTGGGGCCTGTATGTTCCATCCCACAGGCTTTCCTTCAGATTCACCAATTGCTTCCTAGAGCCAAGGCACTGCCAGGGAAGCCTGCCACTACCCGATCAATCTTGGGCAGGTAAGTTCCATCCCACAGGCTTTCCTTCAGATTCACTGGTTGCGTCCTAGAGCCCAGGCACTGCCAGGGAAGCTTGCCACTACCCGATCAGTCTGAGGCAGTTAAGTTCCGTCCCACAGGCTTTCCTTCAGATTCACCAGTTGCTTCCTAGAGCCCAGGCACTGCCTGGGAAGCCGGCGACTACCCGATCACTCTTAGGCAGGTAAGTTCCATCCCACAGGCTTTCCTTCAGATTCACCAGTTGCTTCCTAGAGCCCAGGCACTGCCTGGGAAGCCGGCGACTACCCGATCACTCTCAGGCAGGTAAGTTCCATCCCACAGGCTTTCCTTCAGATTCACCAGTTGCTTCCGGGAGCCCAGACACTGCCAGGGAAGCCCGCCACTACCTAATCACTCTTGGGCAGGTAAATTCCATCCCACAGGCTTTCCTTCAGATTCACTGGTTGCTCCCTGGAGCCCAGGCACTGTCAGGGATGCCCGCCACTACCCGATCACTCTTAGGAAGGTAAGTTCCATCCCACAGGCTTTCCTTTAGATTCACCAGTTGCTTCCTAGAGCCCAGGCACTGCCAGGGAAGCTGGCCACTACACGATCAGCCTTGGGCAGGTAAATTCCATTCCACAGGCTTTCCTTCAGATTCACGGGTTGCTTTCTAGAGCCCAGGCACTGCCAGGGAAGCCTGCCACTACCCGATCAGTCTTGGGAAGGTAAGTTTGAACCCACAGGCTTTCCTTCAGATTCACTGGTTGCTTCCTGGAGCCCAGCACTGCCAGGGAAGCTGGCCACTGTCCGATCAGTCTGGGGCAGTTAGGTTCCATCCCACTGGCTTTCCTTCAGATTCACCGGTTGCTTTCTAGAGCCCAGGCACTGCCAGGGAAGCCTGCCACTACCCGATCAGTCTTGGGAAGGTAAGTTCCAACCCACAGGCTTTCCTTCAGATTCCCCAGTTGCTTCCTAGAGCCCAAGCACCGCCAGGGAAGCCCGCCACTATCCGATCAGTATTGGGCAGGTAAATTTCATCCCACAGGCTTTCCTTCAGCTTCCCCAGTTGCTTCCTAGAGCCCAGGCACTGCCAGGGAAGCCCGCCGCTACCTGATCACTCTTGGGCAGGTAAGTTCAACCCCACAAGCTTTCCTTCAGATTCACCAAGTTGCTTCCTAGAGCCCAGACACTGCCAAGGAAGCCCGCCACTACCCGATCACTCTTGGGCAGGTAAGTTCCATCCCACAGGCTTTCCTTCAGATTCACTGGTTGCTTCCTAGAGCCCAGACACTGCCAGGGATGCCTGCAACTACCTGATAAGTCTTGGGCCTGTATATTCCATCCCACAGGCTTTCCTTCAGCTTCACCAATTTCTGCCTAGAGCCCAGGCACTGCCAGGGAAGCCTGCCACTACCCGATCAATCTTGGGCAGGTAAGTTCCATCCCACAGGCTTTCCTTCAGATTCACTGGTTGCTTCCTAGAGTCCAGGCAATGCCAGGGAAGCTGGCCACTACCCGACAAGTCTGGGGTAGTTAAGTTCCATCCCACAGGCTTTCCTTCAGATTCACCAGTTGCTTCCTAGAGCCCAGGCACTGCCAGGGAAGCCAGCCACTACCCGATCAGTCTGGGGTATGTAAGTTCCATCCCACAGGCTTTCCTTCAGATTGGCCAGTTGCTTCCTAGAGCCCAGGCACTGCCAGGGACGCCGGCCACTACCCGATCAGTCTGGGGCAGGTAAGTTCCATCCCACAGGCTTTCCTTCAGATTCACCAGTTGGTTCCTAGAGCCCAGGCAATGCCAGGGAAGCCGGCCACTACCCGATCACTCTTGGGCAGGTAAGTTCCATCCCACAGGCTTTCCTTCAGATTCACTGGTAGCTTCCTAGAGCCCATGCACTGCCAGGGATGCCTGCAACTACCTGATATGTCTGGGGCATGTATGTTCCATCCCACAGGCTTTCCTTCAGATTCACCAATTGCTTCCTAGTGCCCAGGCACTGCCAGGGAAGCCTGCCACTACCCAATCAATCTTGGGCAGGTAGGTTCCATCCCACAGGCTTTCGTTCAGATTCACTGGTTGCCTCCTAGAGCCCAGGCCCTGCCAGGGATGCCTGCAACTACCTGATAAGTCTGTGGCCTGTATGTTCCATCCCACAGGCCTTCCTTCAGATTCACCAATTGCTTCCTAGAGCCAAGGCACTGCCAGGGAAGCCTGCCACTACCCGATCAATCTTGGGCAGGTAAGTTCCATCCCACAGGCTTTCCTTCAGATTCACTGGTTGCGTCCTAGAGCCCAGGCACTGCCAGGGAAGCTTGCCACTACCCAATCAGTCTGAGGCAGTTAAGTTCCGTCCCACAGGCTTTCCTTCAGATTCACCAGTTGCTTCCTAGAGCCCAGGCACTGCCTGGGAAGCCGGCGACTACCCGATCACTCTTAGGCAGGTAAGTTCCATCCCACAGGCTTTCCTTCAGATTCACCAGTTGCTTCCTAGAGCCCAGGCACTGCCAGGGAAGCTGGCCACTACCCGATCAGCGTGGGGCAGGTAAGTTCCATCCCACAGGCTTTCCTTCAGATTCACCAGTTGCTTCCGGGAGCCCAGACACTGCCAGGGAAGCCCGCCACTACCTAATCACTCTTGGGCAGGTAAATTCCATCCCACAGGCTTTCCTTCAGATTCACCGGTTGCTCCCTGGAGCCCAGGCACTGTCAGGGATGCCCGCCACTACCCGATCACTCTTAGGAAGGTAAGTTCCATCCCACAGGCTTTCCTTTAGATTCACCAGTTGCTTCCTAGAGCCCAGGCACTGCCAGGGAAGCTGGCCACTACACGATCAGCCTTGGGCAGGTAAATTCCATTCCACAGGCTTTCCTTCAGATTCACGGGTTGCTTTCTAGAGCCCAGGCACTGCCAGGGAAGCCTGCCACTACCCGATCAGTCTTGGGAAGGTAAGTTTGAACCCACAGGCTTTCCTTCAGATTCACTGGTTGCTTCCTGGAGCCCAGCACTGCCAGGGAAGCTGGCCACTGTCCGATCAGTCTGGGGCAGTTAGGTTCCATCCCACTGGCTTTCCTTCAGATTCACCGGTTGCTTTCTAGAGCCCAGGCACTGCCAGGGAAGCCTGCCACTACCCGATCAGTCTTGGGAAGGTAAGTTCCAACCCACAGGCTTTCCTTCAGATTCCCCAGTTCCTTCCTAGAGCCCAAGCACCGCCAGGGAAGCCCGCCACTATCCGATCAGTATTGGGCAGGTAAATTTCATCCCACAGGCTTTCCTTCAGCTTCCCCAGTTGCTTCCTAGAGCCCAGGCACTGCCAGGGAAGCCCGCCGCTACCTGATCACTCTTGGGCAGGTAAGTTCAACCCCACAAGCTTTCCTTCAGATTCACCAAGTTGCTTCCTAGAGCCCAGACACTGCCAAGGAAGCCCGCCACTACCCGATCACTCTTGGGCAGGTAAGTTCCATCCCACAGGCTTTCCTTCAGATTCACTGGTTGCTTCCTAGAGCCCAGACACTGCCAGGGATGCCTGCAACTACCTGATAAGTCTTGGGCCTGTATATTCCATCCCACAGGCTTTCCTTCAGCTTCACCAATTTCTGCCTAGAGCCCAGGCACTGCCAGGGAAGCCTGCCACTACCCGATCAATCTTGGGCAGGTAAGTTCCATCCCACAGGCTTTCCTTCAGATTCACTGGTTGCTTCCTAGAGTCCAGGCAATGCCAGGGAAGCTGGCCACTACCCGACAAGTCTGGGGTAGTTAAGTTCCATCCCACAGGCTTTCCTTCAGATTCACCAGTTGCTTCCTAGAGCCCAGGCACTGCCAGGGAAGCCAGCCACTACCCGATAAGTCTGGGGCATGTAAGTTCCATCCCACAGGCTTTCCTTCAGATTGGCCAGTTGCTTCCTAGAGCCCAGGCACTGCCAGGGACGCTGGCCACTACCCGATCAGTCTGGGGCAGGTAAGTTCCATCCCACAGGCTTTCCTTCAGATTCACCAGTTGGTTCCTAGAGCCCAGGCAATGCCAGGGAAGCCCGCCGCTACCTGATCACTCTTGGGCAGGTAAGTTCAACCCCACAAGCTTTCCTTCAGATTCACCAAGTTGCTTCCTAGAGCCCAGACACTGCCAAGGAAGCCCGCCACTACCCGATCACTCTTGGGCAGGTAAGTTCCATCCCACAGGCTTTCCTTCAGATTCACTGGTAGCTTCCTAGAGCCCATGCACTGCCAGGGATGCCTGCAACTACCTGATATGTCTGGGGCATGTATGTTCCATCCCACAGGCTTTCCTTCAGATTCACCAATTGCTTCCTAGTGCCCAGGCACTGCCAGGGAAGCCTGCCACTACCCAATCAATCTTGGGCAGGTAGGTTCCATCCCACAGGCTTTCGTTCAGATTCACTGGTTGCCTCCTAGAGCCCAGGCCCTGCCAGGGATGCCTGCAACTACCTGATAAGTCTGTGGCCTGTATGTTCCATCCCACAGGCCTTCCTTCAGATTCACCAATTGCTTCCTAGAGCCAAGGCACTGCCAGGGAAGCCTGCCACTACCCGATCAATCTTGGGCAGGTAAGTTCCATCCCACAGGCTTTCCTTCAGATTCACTGCTTGCTTCCTAGAGCCCAGGCACTGTCAGGGAAGCTTGCCACTACCCGATCACTCTGAGGCGGGTAAGTTCCATCCCACAGGCTTTCCTTCAGATTCACCAGTTGCTTCCGGGAGCCCAGACACTGCCAGGGAAGCCCGCCACTACCTAATCACTCTTGGGCAGGTAAATTCCATCCCACAGGCTTTCCTTCAGATTCACTGGTTGCTCCCTGGAGCCCAGGCACTGTCAGGGATGCCCGCCACTACCCGATCACTCTTAGGCAGGTAAGTTCCATCCCACAGGCTTTCCTTTAGATTCACCAGTTGCTTCCTAGAGCCCAGGCACTGCCAGGGAAGCTGGCCACTACACGATCAGCCTTGGGCAGATAAGTTCCATTCCACAGGGTTTCCTTCAGATTCACGGGTTGCTTTCTAGAGCCCAGGCACTGCCAGGGAAGCCTGCCACTACCCGATCAGTCTTGGGAAGGTAAGTTTGAACCCACAGGCTTTCCTTCAGATTCACTGGTTGCTTCCTGGAGCCCAGGCACTGCCAGGGAAGCTGGCCACTGCCCGATCAGTCTGGGGCAGTTAGGTTCCATCCCACAGGCTTTTCTTCAGATTCACCGGTTGCTTTCTAGAGCCCAGGCACTGCCAGGGAAGCTTGCCACTACCCGATCAGTCTTGTGAAGGTAAGTTCCAACCCTCAGGCTTTCCTTCAGATTCCCCAGTTGCTTCCTAGAGCCCAAGCACCGCCAGGGAAGCCCGCCACTATCCGATCAGTATTGGGCAGGTAAGTTCCATCCCACAGGCCTTCCTTCAGCTTCCCCAGTTGCTTTCTACAGCCCAGGCACTGCCAGGGAAGCCCGCCGCTACCTGATCACTCTTGGGCAGGTATGTTCAACCCCACAGGCTTTCCTTCACATTCACCAAGTTGTTTCCTAGAGCCCAGACACTGCCAAGGAAGCCGGCCACTACCCGATCACTCTTGGGCAGGTAAGTTCCATCCCACAGGCTTTCCTTCAGATTCACTGGTTGCTTCCTAGAGCCCAGACACTGCCAGGGATGCCTGCAACTACCTGATAAGTCTTGGGCCTGTATATACCATCCCACAGGCTTTCCATCAGATTCACCAATTTCTGCCTAGAGCCCATGCACTGCTAGGGAAGCCTGCCACTACCCGATCAATCTTGGGCAGGTAAGTTCCATCCCACAGGCTTTCCTTCAGATTCACTGGTTGCTTCCTAGAGTCCAGGCACTGCCAGGGAAGCTGGCCACTACCCGACAAGTCTGGGGTAGTTAAGTTCCATCCCACAGGCTTTCCTTCAGATTCACCAGTTGCTTCCTAGAGCCCAGGCACTGCCAGGGAAGCCAGCCACTACCCGATCAGTCTGGGGCATGTAAGTTCCATCCCACAGGCTTTCCTTCAGATTGGCCAGTTGCTTCCTAGAGCCCAGGCACTGCCAGGGACGCCGGCCACTACCCGATCAGTCTGGGGCAGGTAAGTTCCATCCCACAGGCTTTCCTTCAGATTCACCAGGTGGTTCCTAGAGCCCAGGCACTGCCAGGGAAGCCGGCCACTACCCGATCACTCTTGGGCAGGTAGGTTCCATCCCACAGGCTTTCTTTCAGATTCACTGGTTGCTTCCTAGAGCCCAGGCACTGCCAGGGAAGCCCGCCGCTACCTGATCACTCTTGGGCAGGTAAGTTCAACCCCACAGGCTTTCCTTCACATTCACCAAGTTGTTTCCTAGAGCCCAGACACTGCCAAGGAAGCCGGCCACTACCCGATCACTCTTGGGCAGGTAAGTTCCATCCCACAGGCTTTCCTTCAGATTCACTGGTTGCTTCCTAGAGCCCAGACACTGCCAGGGATGCCTGCAACTACCTGATAAGTCTTGGGCCTGTATATACCATCCCACAGGCTTTCCATCAGATTCACCAATTTCTGCCTAGAGCCCATGCACTGCTAGGGAAGCCTGCCACTACCCGATCAATCTTGGGCAGGTAAGTTCCATCCCACAGGCTTTCCTTCAGATTCACTGGTTGCTTCCTAGAGTCCAGGCACTGCCAGGGAAGCTGGCCACTACCCGACAAGTCTGGGGTAGTTAAGTTCCATCCCACAGGCTTTCCTTCAGATTCACCAGTTGCTTCCTAGAGCCCAGGCACTGCCAGGGAAGCCAGCCACTACCCGATCAGTCTGGGGCATGTAAGTTCCATCCCACAGGCTTTCCTTCAGATTGGCCAGTTGCTTCCTAGAGCCCAGGCACTGCCAGGGACGCCGGCCACTACCCGATCAGTCTGGGGCAGGTAAGTTCCATCCCACAGGCTTTCCTTCAGATTCACCAGGTGGTTCCTAGAGCCCAGGCACTGCCAGGGAAGCCGGCCACTACCCGATCACTCTTGGGCAGGTAGGTTCCATCCCACAGGCTTTCTTTCAGATTCACTGGTTGCTTCCTAGAGCCCAGGCACTGCCAGGGATGCCTGCAACTACCTGATAAGTCTGGGGCCTGTATGTTCCATGCCACAGGCTTTCCTTCAGATTCACCAATTGCTTCCTAGTGCCCAGGCACTGCCAGGGAAGCCTGCCACTACCCAATCAATCTTGGGCAGGTAAGTTCCATCCCACAGGCTTTCCTTCAGATTCACTGGTTGCTTCCTAGAGCCCAGGCACTTTCAGGGAAGCTGGCCACTACCCGATCAGTCTGGAGCAGTTAAGTTCCATCCCACAGGCTTTCCTTCAGATTCACCAGTTGCTTCCGGGAGCCCAGGCACTGTCGGGGAAGCCCACCACTACCTAATCACTCTTGGGCAGGTAAGTTCCATCCCACAGGCTTTCCTTCAGATTCACTGGTTGCTTCCTAGAGCCCAGGCACTGCCAGGGATGCCTGCAACTACCTGATAAGTCTGGGGCCTGTATGTTCCATCCCACAGGCTTTCCTTCAGATTCACCAATTGCTTCCTAGTGCCCATGCACTGCCAGGGAAGCCTGCCACTACCCAATCAATCTTGGGCAGGTAAGTTCCATCCCACAGGCTTTCCTTCAGATTCACTGGTTGCTTCCTAGAGCCCAGGCACTGCCAGGGAAGCTGGCCACTACCCGATCAGCCCTTGGCAGGTAAGTTCCATCCCACAGGCTTTCCTTAAGATTCACTAGTTGCTTCTTAGAGCCCAGGCACTGCCAGGAATGCCTGCAACCACCTGATTAGTCTGGGGCCTCTTTGTTCCATCCCACAGGCTTTCCTTCAGATTCACCAATTGCTTCCTAGAGCCCAGGCACTGCCAGGGAAGCCTGCCACTACCCGATCAATCTTGGGCAGGTAGGTTCCATCCCACAGGCTTTCCGTCAGATTCACTGGTTGCTTCCTAGAGCCCAGGCACTGCCAGGGAAGCTGGCCACTACCCTGATCAGTCTGGGGCAGTTAAGTTCCATCCCACAGGCTTTCCTTCATATTCACCAATTGCTTTCTAGAGCCCAGGCACTGCCAGGGAAGTCGGCCACTACCCGATCAGTCTGGGGCAGGTAAGTTCCATCCCACAGGCTTTCCTTCAGATTCACCAGTTGCTTCCGGGAGCCCAGACACTGCCAGGGAAGCCCGCCACTACCTAATCACTCTTGGGCAGGTAAGTTCCATCCCACAGGCTTTCCTTCAGATTCACCAGTTGCTTCCTAGAGCCCAGGCACTGCCAGGGAAGCTGGCCACTACCCGATCAGCCTTGGGCAGGTACGTTCCATCCCACAGGCTTTCCTTCAGATTCTCGGGTTGCTTTCTAGAGCCCAGGCACTGCCAGGGAAACCTGCCACTACCCGATCAGTCTTGGGCAGGTATGTTCCAACCCACAGGCTTTCCTTCAGATTCACTGGTTGCTTCCTGGAGCCCAGGCCCTGCCAGGGAAGCTGGCCACTGCCCGATCAGTCTTGGGCAGTTAGGTTTCATCCCACAGGCTTTCCTTCAGATTCACCAGTTGCTTCCTAGAGCCCAGGCACTGCCAGGGAAGCCGGCCACTACCTGTTCAGTCTGGGGCACCTTAGTTCCATCCCACAGGCTTTCCTTCAGATTCCCCAGTTGCTTCCTAGAGCCCAAGCACCGCCAGGGAAGCCCGCCACTATCCGATCAGTCTTGGGCAGATAAGTTCCATCCCACAGGCTTTCCTTCAGCTTCCCCAGTTGCTTCCTAGAGCCCAGTCACTGCCAGGGAAGCCGGCCAGTACCTGATCGCTCTTGGGCAGGTAAGTTCCATCCCGCAGGCTTTCCTTCAGATTCACCAGTTGCCAGTCATGTATGGGCAATGCACCACTGGCACGCGGACCTCCAAGCGCTGAAGTCATACTCCACAGTCACTCGCGGCGCTACGGCTGGCGAGGCTCCTGTTCAAGATCTTCTACTTGGAACATTCTGGAATGGCGGCCACTCTACCCCCCAGGCTTCCCCCATGCATGTTCTCAGAGTGCAGTAAGCTCCCATGCTGCGGGCCTGAAGACACTGTTTGCGTGGGGCCCCAGGAGCACCGGGCTCCAAGAGCTCAGGGCCCCAGGAGCGCGGGGCAAAGTGATGGCCAGTGTTTGGCAAATCTCTTGCCCTGTGCTTCAGAAAATCAACACACAATGCAAAGCAACAATGTTTAGTGCACAATTTACTGCTGTCTCAGGTATGCCATCACTCTCTCCCCATCATCACATGAAGCTTCCGGGATGCCATCTCACCCGGGACCCCCAGACTGCACTACACTCTGCACAGCCCCCATGTGCATTGAAGAGGGGCACAGTATTACCTCTGCGGGAAGTTGGTAGCATTCTCTGCCAAAGAGGTACGCCAGAGGTATGGGGGTGACTACGAGCTTACCCGTTCTGCTCCCAAAGGCCCCAAACTCCCCTACCCCCAGTAACAAACGGAGGACTGAGCCAAGGGGAAGTTAGAACTTTCATTTATTACAAAAAGCCGGAAGGGATCATACAGGACATTCCCAAATCTCTAAAATCACAAATCCAACCAACACCTCACTGCTTTCTGGTTGGATTTTGATGTACTTAACCTCCACCCAATCGGCATCAGCTGCCCCAGGATCCTAACAGCAACGCACGCTTGAAAGCCCCTTGAACAAGTCTCTAAATAGCAGCTGGATCTGGGTCCCAAGTCTCTAAACAGCAGCTGGATCTAGGTCCCAAGTCTCCAAACAGCAGCTGGATCTAGGTCCCAAGTCTCTAAACAGCAGCTGGATCTAGGTCCCTAGTCTCCAAACAGCAGCTGGATCTACGTCCCGAGTCTCCAAACAGCAGCTGGATCTGGGTCCCAAGTCTCTAAACAGCAGCTGGATCTGGGTCCCGAGTCTCTAAACAGCAGCTGGATCTGGGTCCCAAGTCTCCAATCAGCAGCTGGATCTGGGTCCCAAGTCTCTAAAAAGCAGCTGGATCTAGGTCCCAATTCTCCAAACAGCAGCTGGATCTAGGTCCAAAGTTTCTAAACAGCAGCTGGATCTAGCTCCCTAGTCTCCAAACAGCAGCTGGATCTAGGTCCCAAGTCTCCAAAAAGCAGCTGGATCTGGGTCCCAAGTCTCTAAACAGCAGCTGGATCTGGGTCCTGAGTCTCTAAACAGCAGCTGGATCTGGGTCCCAAGTCTCTAAACAGCAGCTGGATCTGGGTCCCATGTCTCTAAACAGCAGCTGGATCTGGGTCCCGAGTCTCTAAACAGCAGCTCGATCTGGGTCCAAAGTCTCTAAACAGCAGCTGGATCTGGGTCCCAAGTTCCTAAACAGCAGCTGGATCTGGGTCCCAGGTCTCTAGATAGCAGCTGGATCTGGGTCCCGGGTCCCAAGTGTCTAAACAGCAGCTGGATCTGGGTCCCAAGTGTCTAAACAGCATCTGGATCTGGGTACCAAGTCTCTAGACAGAAGCTGGATCCGGGTCCCGAGTCTCTAGACAGCAGCTGTATCTGGGTCCCAAGTGTCTAAACAGCAGCTGGATCTGAGTCCCGAGTCTCGAAACAGCAGCTGGATCTGGGTCCTGAGTGTTTAAACAGCAGCTGGATCTGGGTCTCAAGTCTCTAGACAGCAGCTGGATCTGGGTCCCAAGTCTCTAGACAAAAGCTGGATCTGGGTCCCAAGTGTCTAAACAGCAGCTGGATCTGGGTACCAAGTCTCTAAACAGCTGCTGGATATGGGTCCTAAGTGTTTAAACAGCAGCTGGATCTGGGTCCCAAATCTCTAGACAGCAGCTGGATCTGGGTCCCAAGTCTCTAAACAGCAGCTGGATCTAGGTGCCTCGTCTCCAAACAGCAGCTGGATCTATGTCCCAAGTCTCCAAACAACAGCTGGATCTGGGTCCCAAGTCTCTAAACAGCAGGTGGATCTGGGTCCCGTGTCTGCAAACAACAGCTGGATCTGGATCCCGAGTCTCTAAACAGCAGCTGGATCTGGGTCCCAAGTCTCTAAGGAGCAGCTAGATTTGAGTCCCTAGTGTCTAAACAGCTGCTGGATCTGCATCCCAGGTCCCCAACCAGCAGCTGGATCTGGGTCCCAAGTCTCTAAACAGCAGCTGTATCTGGGTCCCAGGTCCCCAACCAGCAGCTGGATCTGGGTCCCAAGTCTCTAGACAGCAGCTGGATCTGGGTCCCAAGTCTCTAAACAGCAGCTGGATCTAGGTGCCTCGTCTCCAAACAGCAGCTGGATCTATGTCCCAAGTCTCCAAACAACAGCTGGATCTGGGTCCCAAGTCTCTAAACAGCAGGTGGATCTGGGTCCCGTGTCTGCAAACAACAGCTGGATCTGGATCCCGAGTCTCTAAACAGCAGCTGGATCTGGGTCCCAAGTCTCTAAGGAGCAGCTAGATTTGTGTCCCTAGTGTCTAAACAGCTGCTGGATCTGCATCCCAGGTCCCCAACCAGCAGCTGGATCTGGGTCCCAAGTCTCTAAACAGCAGCTGTATCTGGGTCCCAGGTCCCCAACCAGCAGCTGGATCTGGGTCCCAAGTCTCTAAACAGCATCTGGATCTGGGTCCCAAGTCTCTAAACAGCAGCTGGATCTGGGTCCCAAGTGTCTAAACAGCAGCTGGATCTGGGTCCCTAGTCTCTAAAGAGCAGCTGGATCTGGCTCCCAAGTCTCTTAACAGCAGCTGGATCTGGGTCCCAAGTCCCTAACCAGCAGCTGGATCTGGGTTTCAAGTCTCTAAACAGCAGCTAGGTCTGGGTCCCAAGTCCCTAACCAGCAGCTGGATCTGGGTTTCAAGTCTCTAAACAGCAGCTGGATCTGGGTCCCGAATGTCTAAAAAGCAGCTGGATCTGGGTCTCGAGTCTCTAAACAGCAGCTGGATCTGGGTCCCAAGTCCCTAAACAGCAGCTAGGTCTGGGTCCCAAGTCCCTAACCAGCAGCTGGATCTGGGTCCCAAGTCTCTAAACAGCAGCTTGATCTGGGTCCCGAATTTCTAAACAGCAGCTGCATCTGGGCCCCGAGTCTCTAAACAGCAGCTGGATCTGGGTCCCAAGTCCCTAAACAGCAGCTGGATCTATGTACCAAGTCTCCAAACAGCAGCTGGATCTGGGGCCTGAGTCTTTAAACAGCAGCTGGATATGGGTCCCAAGTCTCTAAACATCAGCTGGATCTGGGTCCCAAGTCTCTAAACAGCAGCTGGATCTGGGTCCCAGGTCCCTAAACAGCATCTGGATTTGGGTCCCAAGTCTCTAAACAGCAGCTGGATCTGGGTCCCAGTTCCCTAAACAGCAGCTGGATCTGGGTCCCAAGTGTCTAAACAGCAGCTGGATCTGGGTCCCAAGTCCCTAAACAGCAGCTGGATCTGGGTCCCGAGTCTCTAAACAGCAGCTTGATCTGGGTCCCGAGTCTCTAAACAGCAGCTGGATCTGGGTTCCGAGTCTCTAAACAGCAGCTGGATCTGGGTCCCGAGACTCTAAACAGCAGCTGGATCCGGGTCCCAAGTCTCTAAACAGCAGCTAGATCCGGGTCCCATGTGTCTAAACAGCAGCTGGATCTGGGTCTCAAGTGTCTAAACAGCAGCTGGATCTGGGTCCCAAGTCTCTAAACAGCAGCTGGATCTAGGCCCCGGGTTTCTAAACAGCAGCTGGATCTGGGTTCCGAGTCTCTAAACAGCAGCTGGATCTGGGTCACAAGTGTCTAAACAGCAGCTGGATCTGGGTCCCAAGTCTCTAAACAGCAGCTGGATCTGGGTCCCGAGTCCCTAAACAGTAGCTGGATCTGGGCCCCGAGTCTCTAAACAGCAGCTGGATCTGGGTCTCAAGTGTCTAAACAGCAGCTGAATCTGGGTCCCAAGTCTCTAAACAGCAGCTGGATCTGGGTCCCAAGTCTCTAAACAGCAGCTGGATCTGGGTCCCAAGTCCCTAAACAGCAGCTGGATCTGGGTCCCGAGTCTCTAAAAAGCAGCTGGATCTGGGTCCTAAGTCTCTAAACAGCAGCTAGATCTGGGTCCCAAGTCTCTAAACAGCAGCTGGATCTGGGTGCCAAGTCTCTAAACAGCAGCTGGATCTGGGTCCCGAGTCCCTAAACAGCAGCTGGACCTGGGCCCCGAGTCTCTACACAGCAGCTGGATCTGGGTCCCAAGTCTCTAAACAGCAGCTGGATCTGGGTGCCAAGTCTCTAATCAGCAGCTGGATCTGGGTCCCAAGTCTCTAAACAGCAGCTTGCTCTGGGTCTCACGTCTCTAAAGAGCAGCTGGATCTGGTTCCCTAGTCTCTAAAGAGCAGCTGGATCTGGGCCCCAAGTCTCTAAACAGCAGCTGGATCTGGGTCCCAAGGCTCTAAACAGCAGCTGGATCTGGGCCCCAAGTCTCTACACAGAAGCTGGATCTGGGTCCCGAGTCTCTAAACAGCAGCTGGATCTGGGTCACTGTCTCGACATCGTGTTTGCTGACACGCTGTTCCATGTCCCCGAGTCCCCCATGTCCCCCTAGACCTCTCCCCTGTCACGACCCCTGTTCATCGTTTGATGGGCAGAGCTACCCTTACCCTGAGCCCTTACACCCTAATGGAGTAACCGCTGCACAGACGATTTATCCTGACATCAAAATCCTGAGACTCTCTCTATGAATGCATGTGGCTTATGGTTACAAACACTTTAATGCTAGGGTGAGGTTGTGTAAAATGAATTGCACCTCTAACCCAGTGCACACTGTGCACTTAGTGATACAAGCGTTTAACCCTTTATCACAACATTATGTGTCACATATAATCTGTGGTCATTTTTAAATTCCCAAACTTCTTTGATTTTATGCAAAGCAGTCTCAAACCTTCATTGCTGCTGTTTGTCTCCTTCCCTTGTTCATAGAATAATTTCTACAATAGGACTGTACCAGAGCGTCCATCTTGCAATGGAAACCTTCTATCAGAAAATACTCTATGGTTACTCTAGGATGTGATAATGTGCTTTGCTCAGTAAGACTAAAGCAACATTCCTATTAGGTGTTCAGTGTGTACTGGACGTGATCTGTAGAAATAAACACTGCACCATTTTAAAAGAAGCCAGTTTACAATGTTAGTAAAATTAAATATTTTCCTTTTTTGAAACTTTAAGATATCTGTTTTTTTTAACTCTTACCCAGAAGCTGTCAGCAAAGGCTGGGGGGCCTCTAAAAAACGCAGCTATAACAACGTAACTCACTTCCCCCCCCCCGCTGTGTGCGACA
Source organism: Ambystoma mexicanum (assembly GCF_040938575.1). Lineage (NCBI taxonomy): Eukaryota > Metazoa > Chordata > Amphibia > Caudata > Ambystomatidae > Ambystoma > Ambystoma mexicanum. Next base: position 27,748,546 of record NC_090938.1, on the reverse strand, counting down.
CAGCGGGGGGGGGGAGCAGAGAGAGAATAGGCAAGTATGCGAGAGATCAGTGTTCGAAAGGATGGAGAGAGAGAAAAGGAGAGAGTGGGAGATCTTTGTTTGACACGAGGGCGGGAGAGAAAAAGGTCGGTGATTGAAATGAGGGAGAGAGGGTGAGAGAAAGGGAGTGCTTGAGAGAGAGCAAAGAGAGAGAAAAGGAGAGAGTCTGAGGCAGGGGTGGACTGGCCTATAGGGAACTCTGGAGATTTCCCGGTAGGCCTCTGCACCCTGGTCAGGGGTGGACTGGCCTACAGTGAACTCTGGAGATTTCCCGGTAGGCCTCTGCACCCTGGGCAGGGGTGGGCTGGCCTCTAGGGAACTCTGGAGATTTCCTGGTAGGTCCCCGCACCCTGGGTAGGGGTGGACTGGCCTATAGGGAACTCTGGAGATTTCCCGGTAGGCCTCTGCACCGTGGGCAGGGTTGGGCTGACCTCTAGGGAACTCTGGAGATTTCCAGGTAGGCCTCTGTACCATAGGCAGGGATGGACTGGCCTCTAGGGAATTCTGGAGATTTCCCAGTAGGCCTCTGCACCCTGGGCAGGGGTGGGCTGGCCTCTAGGGAACTCTGGAGATTTCCCGGTAGGCCTCTGCACCCTGGGCAGGGGTGGACTGGCATACAGGGAACTCTGGAGATTTCCCGGTAGGCCTCTGCACCGTGGGCAGGGGTGGGCTGGCCTCTAGGGAACTCTGGAGATTTCCCGGTAGGCCTCTGCACCCTGGGCAGGGGTGGACTGGCATACAGGGAACTCTGGGGATTTCCCTGCAGGCCTCTGCACCCTGGTCAGGGGTGGACTGGCAAACAGGGAACTCTGGAGATTTCCCGGTAGGCCTCTGCACCGTGGGCAGGGGTGGGCTGGCCTCTAGGGAACTCTGGAGATTTCCCGGTAGGCCTCTGCACCCTGGGCAGGGGTGGGCTGGCCTCTAGGGAACTCTGGAGATTTCCCGGTAGGCCTCTGCACCCTGGGCAGGGGTGGACTGGCATACAGGGAACTCTGGAGATTTCCCGGTAGGCCTCTGCACCGTGGGCAGGGGTGGGCTGGCCTCTAGGGAACTCTGGAGATTTCCCGGTAGGCCTCTGCACCCTGGGCAGGGGTGGACTGGCATACAGGGAACTCTGGGGATTTCCCTGCAGGCCTCTGCACCCTGGTCAGGGGTGGACTGGCATACAGGGAACGCTGGAGATTTCCTGGTAGGCCTCTGTACCGTAGGAATCTTTTGTGTGGTCTTTGCAAATTTTACCATAGGAAAAGAGTTGGGTTACTGGAAATGTGCAATATTGGGCCTCTTTAAACAGTATTTCCAGGGCCAGTCCACCCCTGAGGGAGGGGGAGAGAGCAGAGAGAGGAACAGGACAGAGTGTGAGAGATCGGTGTTTAAAAGGAGGGAGAGAGAGAGGGAGAAGCAGTGTGAGAGGCCATTGTTTGAAACTAGGAGGGGGAAGTGCGAGAGAGGAGAGTGTAAGAGAGGCAGGGAGAGAGAGCGCAAAGAGGGAGAGAGAGAGAGAGAAAGAGAGAGAGGGAGAGTTTGAGAGGTCGGTGTTTAAAAAGAAGGAGAGAGAGAGGAAGAAGCAGTGTGAGAGGTCATTGTTTGAAACAAGGAGGGGAAAGTGGGCAGAGAGGAGAGTGCAAGCGCGGCAGGGAGAGAGAGCGCAAAGAGAGAGAAAGAGCAGGAGAGAGAGAGAGAGGGAGAGTTCGAGAGGTCGGTGTTTGAAACGCCGGGTCATGCAGCTAGTGTCCTTGTAACTCGTTAATGACCTGGGAATGCAATTCGCTGCCATACATTGGAGATACAGACAGCACCCCCCCCAGAGCCCCCCCCCACCACGTCTTAGAAGAATGCGCCGTGGGACGCTTGAAAGCCCCATGAATAGGGGAGAGGTGTAGTCCAACACTCTCAGCATTACAAGTTAAATCATTCATTCAATGCGATGTGTGCCCTGAGAGTCTCAGACAGTATTTGCATTTTCTGATTCCAGCTGGCTCACAATGCCCCAGAGGGCCATGAAGGCGGCATGTCGGCGCTATACATATGAACATACATTAAGCTCACTACTCACCTGCCCGGCGAGTCCAGGCAGCGGGAGGGCATAGAGGGCGGCCGGCAGCGCCGATAGGAGGACGCTTAGGAGTAGGAGCTTCATAGTGCCTGGAGGAGCAGCTGGATACCGAGGCACTTCGGGAGGCCTGCTCTTTATACCCTCTATCGGAGGCGGGCACGGCCAGGCCGTAGCGCGAGATGTCCTTGGACAACTCTCTGGCTAACCCGATTGGCTCATCTGCGGCTCCTAATCGACGGGGGCCCAGTGGGGCGGGGGTTGCTAGGGGGGCGGTGGGGTGGGGGGTTGGAGGTAGGGGCAACATCATAGCTGACCACAAAGACACGCCTGGATATGAGACCTTGGGCCCTTCACATTTTCCAAGACATGCCTACATCATGGAAACTATCGTGACATGTTGCTGGCCTCATATAAGAAACATGAGACCTGCCAACAATAGACGCTGGGCGCAGGGCAGTAATCCTGTAACATGTTATCTAGTGCTTCATGCTGAATTACTCTAGCTTCTAAGCTCTGTAATGATAGCAGTTACTACCCAATGTGATGGTAGTCAATGTATCAGCCTCCAAAGCTTGCGGGTTACACACAGGAATAACTAGCTGAGCTATCCTGGCCGTTACTCACACAGCAACATAATAATAATAATAATAATAATAATAATAATAAAGAGCCTCACGAAGGACTCCTCCCGTTTCTAAGCACTCTAATAGCAGGTGCCATTGTCACCCTTTTTTAATGGTGCTGTTTATCCCATTTTGAAGGATGAAAGGTGGAGTCATGACCCGCCTCGGTATTCAGACTTGCATGGACAGGCATTGGCAAGGCCAATGGGTTTGGCTTTTGTAATCTGTGCTGCCAGGGGTGGGTACCCCATGCCAGCTACTCCGACCCCTTGACATGCATGGCGGTGATGTGCTGGCTCTGTAGGACACCCTTTGCCATCGTGTTGCCATATACTCGCATCACTGAAGGGCAAAGCCACCCTGATAAAGCAGGCACTCGTGCCATTTGCCCTCTCTTGCCACTCTGGGTACATGGTGCCAGTACCTGGGCAAGGGATGGCAACCCCAGGCCCCTAGCAGCCACGCCTACCATGTGATGCCAGTGTCCAGGTGAAAGAGAGCAGCACCAGCAGCTCCCTGGCCCGCAGGTCGGCTTCTCCCCCTCCTTATGCAGCTCTATAACCAGTATTTCTAGTGTTCTTTTAAAAAAACGCGAAAGCCGCAAGTAGACCTCTTCATTATTTGTCTATTTACCGGATCCAGTCTTTTCTATAACATTCGGCCATTGGATTTCCCCATCCGCCTGGACTACAACCGACGAGTTGTTAGCAGCTTTATCTTCCGAATTGCAACGCCTATACCTCCTTGGTCACACCTGTCCTGCTCCCTACAGATCGTGCCCCCCATGTTTGGCTAAGATGTCTGTTAGGGACCACTAGTCAGTAGGCAGTCTAATAATGAGAAATGTGTTTAAAAGATGAACAGCCAAACTTATTCAGAAAGCCACAAGTACAACTTATTTCCTTTTCTTGTGTCTGCTTCCCCATAGGGTCCACTCGCCCTGAGGAAGGCATCTTTTGAAATCACTGCCCGGCAGGTGTGCTGGATTGGACACCAGCACGTAGGCAGACCTGCCAAGAGAATGATGAATAGAGAAGGACGAATGACAAGCTAAACTAAGAATCTTGAAGTTTAGAAAGAGAAAAAAAGATACTTTTTCAGATTTTTTTGCTCTCATCAATTGTTGGTCTCACACCATCTCTCATTTTGTCAAAAAAACCTCTTATGTTTGCTTATTTGCTTTGTGTGATCTTGCCTAACTGTTTCAATATATGTTCTTTCTTTGAGCACCCACATATATTTATATATATATATTTTGAATATGTGTTTTTTACAACAAATTTGTATTTCAAAATTTACAACCACCTCTTCATTTGTAATTGAACAAATCCATAAATGTTATGAAATAATCACTGGATGGCTTACAGAATTTTGATTTGGCTTACATCAGAATGACAGTGAAATAATGAGAGATACACTGTACATTTCAAGTCTACGATTTATTGAATTTATCTTTTCATCACAGTGGACCTTGTTGTTTTTTGCTTAAGATTTGTGTCCCATTCCACTGTGTTATACAGGGCCCTCCCCACTTTTTGTATGCAACGCAAAACATTGCGCCTGCCGCTGGGCCCCCCTAGGCAATGCGAGCACCTGCGCAAACAAGATTGCAATACCTGGAAACAGTGATGCGGGGACCGTGCCGCATAGCATCACGCCCAGCTGGCGTTTCCAAGGTCTCCAGGCTTTCCATGGGGTCTGGGGGGTGGGGGATGGGGGAGGAGGGATCCTGAGCTCTGCATGGGGTCAGTGCCTATGTGTGTTGTGTCAGGAGCGCGGAGGCGTCTGTGTCCAGAGGGGGACCTTGGATGACCTGGCTGGGGGCTGTGCTGTGTAGGTTGGTTGTGGATGTGTCTTAGCAGTGTAGAGGGTGTGCATTAAGAAGCCACGTGTGAGTGGCTTGGTTGGTTTGCAAGCATCACGATTCGGCTTGGTATCCTCCATTACTCTATATTTAACTCGGGGAGTATCACAAATGTTACTCATGGGTTCGGCTTGGTGTCCTCCATTACTCTATATTTAACTTGGGGAGTATCACACATGTTACTCATGGGTTCGGCTTGGTGTCCTCCATTACTCTATATTTAACAAAGGGAGTATGATACATGTTACTCGTGGGTTCGGCTTGGTGTCCACAATTACTCTATATTTAACTCGGGGAGTATGGCACATGTTACTCGTGGGTTTGGCATGGTGTCCTCCATTATTCTATATTTAACTTGGGGAGCATGACAAGTGTTAAGGTTGGTTCGGCTTGGTGTCCCCCATTACTCTATATTTAACTTGGGGAATATGGCACATTTTACTCGTGGGTTCGGCTTGGTGTCCTCCATCACTCTATATTTAACTTGGGGAGTATGGCACATGTTACTCGTGGGTTCGGCTTGGTGTCCTCCATTACTCTATATTTAACTCGGGGAGTATGACAAGAGATACTCATAGGCTCGGCTTGGTGTCCTCCATTACTCTATTCTTAACTTGGGGAGTATGGCACATGTTGCTCGTGAGTTCGGCTTGGTGTCCTCCATTACTCTATATTTAACTCGGGGAGTATGACAAGAGATACTCATAGGCTCGGCTTGGTGTCCTAAAATTACTCTATTCTTAACTTGGGCAGTATGGCACATGTTACTCGTGGGTTCGGCTTGTTGTCCTCCATTACTCTATATTTAACTCGTGGAGTATGACAAGTGATACTAGTGAGTTTGGCTTGGTGTCCTCCATTACTCTATATTTAACTTGGGGAGTATGGCACATGTTACTCGTGGGTTTGGCTTGGTGTCCTCCATTACTCAATATTTAACTCAGGGAGTATGACACACGTTACTCATGGGTTCCGCTTGGTGTCTTCTATTACTCTATATTTAACTCGGGGAGTATGACAAGTGATACTCATGGGTTCGGCTTGGTGTCCTCCATTATTCTATATTTAACTCGGGGAGTATCACACATGTTACTCGTGGGTTCGGCTTGGTGTCCTCCATTACTCTATATTTAACAAAGGGAGTATGATACATGTTACTCGTGGGTTCGGCTTGGTGTCCACAATTATTCTATAATTAACTCAGGGAGTATGAAAAGAGATACTCATGGGCTCGGCGTGGTGTCCTCCATTACTGTATATTTAACTTGGGGAGTATGGCACATGTTACTCGTCGGTTCAGTTTGGTGTCCTCCATTACTCTATATTTAACTCGGGGAGTATGACAAGTGATGCTAGTGGGTTCGGCTTGGTGTCCTACATTATTCTATATTTAACTTGGGGAGCATGACAAGTGTTAACGTTGGTTCGGCTTGGTGTCCTCCATTACTCTATATTTAACTTGGGGAGTATGGCACATTTTACTCATGGGTTCGGCTTGGTGTCCTCCATTACTCTACATTTAACTCGGGAAGTATGATAAGAGATACTCATGGGCTCGGCTTGGTGTCCTCCATTACTCTATTCTTAAATTGGGGAGTATGGCCCATGTTACTCATGGGTTCGGCTTGTTGTCCTCCATTACTCTATATTTAACTCGTGGAGTATGACAAGTGATACTAGTGGGTTCGGCTTGGTTTCCTCCATTACTCTATGTTTAACGTGGGAAGTACGGGACATGTTAATTGTGGGTTCAGATTGGTGTTGTCCATTACTCTATATTTAACTCAGGAAGTATGACAAGTGATACTAGTGGGTTTGGCTTGGTGTCCTCCATTATTCTATATTTAACTGGGGGAGTATGGCACATGTTACTCGTGGGTTTGGCTTGGTGTCCTCTATTACTCTATATTTAACTTGGGGAGTATCACACATGTTACTCGTGGGTTCGGCTTGGTGTCCTCCATTACTCTATATTTAACTCAGGGAGTATGACAAGAGAAACTCATAGGCTCGGCTTGGTGTCCTCCATTACTCTATTCTTAACTTGGGGAGTATGGCACATGTTACTCGTGGGTTTGGCTTGTTGTCCTCCATTACTCTATATTTAACTCAGGGAGTATGACACATGTTACTCATGGGTTCCGCTTGGTGTCTTCTATTACTCTATATTTAACTCGGGAAGTATGATAAGTGATACTCATGGGTTCGGCTTGGTGTCCTCCATTATTCTATATTTAACTTGGGGAGTATTACACATGTTACTCGTGGGTTCGGCTTGGTGTCCTTCATTACTCTATATTTAACAAAGGGAGTATGATACATGTTACTCGTGGGTTCAGCTTGGCGTCCACAATTACTCTATATTTAACTCAGGGAGTATGAAAAGAGATACTCATGGGCTCGGCGTGGTGTCCTCCATTACTGTATATTTAACTTGGGGAGTATGGCACATGTTACTCGTGGGTTCAGTTTGGTGTCCTCCATTACTCTATATTTAACTCGGGGAGTATGACAAGTGATACTAGTGGGGTCGGCTTGGTGTCCTACATTACTCTATATTTAACTTGGGGAGTATGGCACATGTTACTCGTGGGTTCGGCTTTGTGTCCTCCATTACTCAATATTTAACTCTGGGAGTATGACACACGTTACTCATGGGTTCCGCTTGGTGTCTTCTATTACTCTATATTTAACTCGGGGAGTATGACAAGTGATACTCATGGGTTCGGCTTGGTGTCCTCCATTATTCTATATTTAACTTGGGGAGTATCACACATGTTACTCGTGGGTTCGGCTTTGTGTCCTCCATTACTCTATATTTAACAAAGGGAGTATGATACATGTTACTCGTGGGTTCGGCTTGGTGTCCACAATTACTCTATATTTAACTCAGGGAGTATGAAAAGAGATACTCATGGGCTTGGCGTGGTGTCCTCCATTACTGTATATTTAACTTGGGGAGTATGGCACATGTTACTCGTGGGTTCAGTTTGGTGTCCTCCATTACTCTATATTTAACTCGGGGAGTATGACAAGTGATACTAGTGGGGTCGGCTTGGTGTCCTACATTATTCTATATTTAACTTGGGGAGCATGACAAATGTTAACGTTGGTTCGGCTTGGTGTCCTCCATTACTCTATATTTAACTTGGGGAGTATGGCACATTTTACTCGTGGGTTCGGCTTGGTGTCCTATATTACTCTATATTTAACTTGGGGAGTATGGCACATGTTACTCATGGGTTCAGCTTGGTGTTCTCCATTACTCTACATTTAACTCGGGAAGTATGATAAGAGATACTCATGGGCTCGGCTTGGTGTCCTCCATTACTCTATTCTTAACTTGGAGAGTATGGCCCATGTTAATCGTGGGTTCGGCTTGTTGTCCTCCATTACTCTATATTTAACTTGTGGAGTATGACAAGTGATACTAGTGGGTTCGGCTTGGTGTCCTCCATTACTCTATGTTTAACTTGGGAAGTACGGCACATGTTACTCGTGGGTTTGGCTTTGTGTCCTCCATTACTCTATATTTAACTCAGGGAGCAGACACATGTTACTCATGGGTTCCGCCTGGTGTCTTCTATTACTCTATATTTAACTCAGGGAGTATGACAAGTGATACTCGTGGGTTCGGCTTGGTGTCCTCCATTACTCTATATTTATCTCGGGGAGTATGACAAGTGATACTCGTGGGTTCTGCTTGGTTTCCTCCATTACTCTATATTTAACTTGGTGAGTATCACACATGTTACTCATGGACGCGGCGTGGTGTCCTCCATTACTCAATATTTAACTTGGTGAGTATGGCACATGTTACTTGTGGGTTCAGATTGGTGTTGTCCATTACTCTATATTTAACTCAGGAAGTATGACAAGTGATACTAGTGGGTTTGGCTTGGTGTCCTCCATTATTCTATTTTTAACTTGGGGAGTATGGCACATGTTACTCGTGGGTTTGGCTTGGTGTCCTCTATTACTCTATATTTAACTTGGGGAGTATCACACATGTTACTCGTGGGTTCGGCTTGGTGTCCTCCATTACTCTATATTTAACAAAGGGAGTATGATACATGTTACTCGTGGGTTCGGCTTGGTGTACATGATTACTCTATATTTAACTCGGGGAGTAAGAAAAGAGATACTCATGGGCTCGGCGTAGTGTCCTCCATTACTGTATATTTAATTTGGGGAGTATGGCACATGTTACTCATGGGTTCAGCTTGGTGTCCTCAATTACTCTATATTTAACTCGGGGAGCATGACAAGTAATACTAGTGGGTTCGGCTTGGTGTCCTCCATTACTCTATATTTAAGTCAGGGAGCATAACATATGTTACTATTGGGTTCGGCTTGGTGTCCTCCATTACTCTATATTTAAGTCAGGGAGCATAACATATGTTACTATTGGGTTCGGCTTGGTGTCCTCCATTACTCTATATTTAACTCGGGGAGCATGACAAGTGATGCTCGTGGGTTCGGCTTGGTGTCCTCCATTACTCTATATTTAACTTGGCGAGAATCACACATGTTACTCATGGACTCGGCGTGGTGTCCTCCATTACTCTATATTTAACTTGGGGAGTATGGCACATCTTACTTGTTGGTTTGGCTTGGTGTCCTCCATTACTCTATATTTAACTAGGGAAGTATGGCACATTTTACTCGTGGGTTCCGCTTGGTGTCCTCCATTACTCTATAATTAACTCGGTGTGTATGACGCATATTACTCATGGGTTCCGCTTGGTGTCCTCTATTACTCTATATTTATCTCGGGGAGTATGACAAGTGATACTAGTGGGAACAGTTTGGTGTCATCCATTACTCTATATTTAACTCAGGAAGTATGACAAGTGATACTAGTGGGTTTGGCTTGGTGTCCTCCATTATTCTATATTTAACTTGGGGAGTATGGCACATGTTACTCGTGGGTTTGGCTTGGTGTCCTCTATTACTCTATATTTAACTTGGGGAGTATCACACATGTTACTCGTGGGTTCGGCTTGGTGTCCTCCATTACTCTATATTTAACAAAGGGAGTATGATACATGTTACTCGTGGGTTCGGCTTGGTGTACATGATTACTCTATATTTAACTCGGGGAGTAAGAAAAGAGATACTCATGGGCTCGGCGTAGTGTCCTCCATTACTGTATATTTAATTTGGGGAGTATGGCACATGTTACTCATGGGTTCAGCTTGGTGTCCTCAATTACTCTATATTTAACTCGGGGAGCATGACAAGTAATACTAGTGGGTTCGGCTTGGTGTCCTCCATTACTCTATATTTAACTTGGGCAGCATGACAAGTGTTAACGTTGGTTCAGCTTGGTGTCCTCCATTACTCTATATTTAACTTGGGGAGTATGGCACCTGTTTCTCGTGGGTTCGTATTGGTGTCCACCATTACTCTATATTTAACTCGGGGAGTATGACAAGAGATACTCATGGGCTCGGCTTGGTGTCCTCCATTACTCTATTCTTAACTTGGGGAGTATGGCACATGTTACTTGTGGGTTCGACTTGTTGTCCTCCATTACTCGATATTTAACTCGTGGAGTATGACAAGTGATACTAGTGGGTTCGGCTTGGTGTCCTCAATTACTCTATATTTAATTTGGGGAGTATGGCACATGTTACTCGTGGGTTAGGCTTGGTGTCCTCCATTACTCTATATTTAACTCAGGGAGTATGATACATGTTACTCATGGGTTCCGCTTGTTGTCTTCTATTACTCTATATTTAACTCGGGGAGTATGACAAGTGATACTCGTGGGTTCGGCTTGGTGTCCTCCATTACTCTATATTTATCTCGGGGAGTATGACAAGTGATACTCGTCGGTTCTGCTTAGTGTCCTCCATTACTCTATATTTAACTTGAGGAGTATCACACATGTTACTCATGAGTTCGGCTTGGTGTCCACCATTACTCTATATTTATATTGGGGAGTATACAAGTGATACTCGTGGCTTTGGCTTGGTGTCTTCCATTACTCTATATTTAAGTCAGGGAGCATAACATATGTTACTATTGGGTTCGGCTTGGTGTCCTCCATTACTCTATATTTAACTCGGGGAGCATGACAAGTGATGCTCGTGGGTTCGGCTTGGTGTCCTCCATTACTCTATATTTAACTTGGCGAGAATCACACATGTTTCTCATGGACTCGGCGTGGTGTCCTCCATTACTCTATATTTAACTTGGGGAGTATGGCACATGTTACTTGTGGGTTCAGCTTGGTGTCGTCCATTACTCTATATTTAACTCAGGGAGTATGACAATTGATACTAGTGGGTTAGGCTTGGTGTCCTCTATTACTCTATATTTAACTTGGGGAGTATGGCACATCTTACTTGTTGGTTTGGCTTGGTGTCCTCCATTACTCTATATTTAACTAGGGAAGTATGGCACATTTTACTCGTGGGTTCCGCTTGGTGTCCTCCATTACTCTATAATTAACTCGGTGTGTATGACGCATATTACTCATGGGTTCCGCTTGGTGTCCTCTATTACTCTATATTTATCTCGGGGAGTATGACAAGTGATACTAGTGGGAACAGTTTGGTGTCATCCATTACTCTATATTTAACTTAGGGAGAATGACAAAAGTTAATGTGGGTTCGGCTTGGTGTCCTCCATTACTCTATATTTAACTTGGGGAGTATGGAACATTTTACTCGTGGGTTCGGCTTGGTGTCCTCGATTGCTCTATATTTAACTTGGGGAGTATGGCACATGCTACTCGTGGGTTTGGCTTTGTGTCCTCCATTACTCTATATTTAACTCAGGGAGTATGACACATGTTACTCATGGGTTCCGCTTGGTGTCGTCTATTACTCTATATTTAACTTGTGGAGTATGACAAGTGATACTCGTGGGTTCTGCTTAGTGTCCTCCATTACTCTATATTTAAGTCAGGGAGCATGACAGATGTTACTCTTGGGTTCGGCTTGGTGTCCTCCATTACTCTATATTTAACTTGGCGAGTATCACACATGTTACTCATGGGTTCCGCTTGGTGTCCTCTATTACTCTATATTTAACTCAGGGAGTATGACATGTGATATTCGTGGGTTCAGCTTGGTGTCCTCCATTACTCTATATTTATCTCGGGAAGTATGACAAGTTATACTCGTGGGTTCGGCTTGGTGTCCACCATTACTCTATATTTAACTTGGGGAATATGGCACATGTTACTCGAGGGTTCAGCTTTGTGTCCTCCATTACTCTATATTTAACTCGGGGAGTATGACAAATGATACTAGTGAGTGGAGCTTGGTGTCATCCATTACTCCATATTTAACTTGGGGAGCATGACAAGTATTAATGTGGGTTCAGCTTCGTGTCCTCCATTACTCTATATTTAACTCGGGGAGTATGACAAGAGATACTCATGCACTCGGCTTGGTGTCCTCCATTACTCTATATTTAACTCAGGGAGTATGACACATGTTACTCATGGGTTCCGCTTGGTGTCTTCTATTACTCTATATTGAACTTGTGGAGTGTGACAAGTGATACTCGTGGGTTCAGCTTGTGTCCTCCATTACTCTATATTTTTCTCGGGGAGTATGACAAGTGATACTCGTGGGTTCAGCTTGGTGTCCTCCATTACTCTATATTTAAGTCAGGGAGTATGACAAGTGATACTCGTGGGTTCGGCTTGGTGTCCACCATTACTCTACATTTAACTTGGGGAGTATGGCACATGTTACTCGAGGGTTCAGCTTCGTGTCCTCCATTACTCTATATTTAACTCGGGGAGTATGACAAGTGATAATAGTGGGTTCGGCTTGGTGTCATCCATTACTCTATATTTAACTTGGGGAGCATGACAAGTGTTAATGTGGGTTCGGCTTGGTGTCCTCCAATACTCTATATTTAACTTGGGGAGTATGGAACATTTTACTCGTGGGTTCGGCTTGGTGTCCTCCATTGCTCTATATTTAACTTGGGGAGTATGGCACATGTTACTCGTGGGTTCGGCTTGGTCATTACTCTATATTTTTCTCGAGGAGTATGACAATAGATACTCATGCATTCGGCTTGGTGTCCTCCATTACTCTATATTTAACTTGGGGAGTATGGCACATGCTACTAGTGGCCTCGGCTTAGTGTCCTCCATTACTCTATATTTAACTCAGGGAGCATGACACATGTTAGTAATGGGTTCCGCTTGGTGTCTTCTATTACTCTATATTTAACTTGTGGAGTATGACAAGTGATACTTGTGGGTTCGGCTTGTGTCCTCCATTACTCTATATTTATCTCGGGGAGTATGACAAGTGATACTCGTGGGTTCTGCTTGGTGTCCTCCATTACTCTATATTTAAGTCAGGGAGCATGACACATGTTACTCTTGGGTTCGGCTTGGTTTCCTCCATTACCCTATATTTAACTCGGGGAGTATGACAAGTGATGCTCGTGGGTTCGGCTTGGGGTCCTCCATTACTCTATATTTAACTTGGCAAGTATCACACATGTTACTCATGGACTCAGCTTGGTGTCCTCCATTACTCTATATTTAACTTGGGGACTATGACAAGTGATACTAGTGGGTTCGGGTTGGTGTCCTCCATTACTCTATATTTAACTTGGGGAGCATGACAAGTGTTAACGTGGGTTTGGCTTGGTGTCCTCCATTACTCTATATTTAACTCGGGGAGTATGACAAGAGATACTCAAGGGCTCGGCTTGGTGTCCTCCATTACTCTATACTTAACTTGGGGAGTATGGCACATGTTACTCGTGGGTTCGTCTTGTTGTCCTCCATTACTCTATATTTAACTCAGGGAGTATGACAAGTGATACTAGTGGGTTCGGCTTGGTGTCCTCCATTACTCTATATTTATCTCAGGGAGTATGACACATGTTACCCATGGGTTCCGCTTGGTGTCTTCTATTACTCTTTATTTCACTCGGGGAGTATGACAAGTGATAATAGTGGGTTCGGCTTGGTGTCATCCATTACTCTATATTTAACTTGGGGAGCATGACAAGTGTTAACGTGGGTTCGGATTGGTGTCCTCCATTACTCTATATTTAACTTGGGGAGTATGGAACATTTTACTCGTGTGTTCAGCTTGGTGTCCTCCATTGCTCTATATTTAACTTGGGGAGTATGGCACATGTTACTCGTGGGTTCGGCTTGGTGTCCTCCATTACTCTATATTTAACTCGGGGAGTATGACAAGAGATACTCATGCGTTCGGCTTGGTGTCCTCCATTACTTTATATTTAACTTGGGGAGCATGACAAGTGTTAACGTGGGTTCGGCTTGGTGTCCTCCATTACTCTATATTTAACTTGGGGAGTACGGCACATGTTACTCGAGGGTTCAGCTTTGTGTCCTCCATTACTCTATATTTAACTCAGGGAGTATGACAAGTGATAATAGTGGGTTCGGCTTGGTGTCATCCATTACTCTATATTTAACTTGGGGAGCATGACAAGTGTTAACGTGGGTTCGGCTTGGTGTCCTCCATTACTCTATATTTATCTCGGGAAGTATGACAATTTATACTCGTGGGTTCGGCTTGGTGTCCACCATTACTCTATATTTAACTTGGGGAGTATGGCACATGTTACTCGAGGGTTCAGCTTTGTGTCCTCCATTACTCTATATTTAACTCGGGGAGTATGACAAATGATACTAGTGAGTGGGGCTTGGTGTCATCCATTACTCCATATTTAACTTGGGGAGCATGACAAGTATTAATGTGGGTTCAGCTTCGTGTCCTCCATTACTCTATATTTAACTCGGGGAGTATGACAAGAGATACTCATGCACTCGGCTTGGTGTCCTCCATTACTCTATATTTAACTCAGGGAGTATGACACATGTTACTCATGGGTTCCGCTTGGTGTCTTCTATTACTCTATATTGAACTTGTGGAGTGTGACAAGTGATACTCGTGGGTTCAGCTTGTGTCCTCCATTACTCTATATTTTTCTCGGGGAGTATGACAAGTGATACTCGTGGGTTCAGCTTGGTGTCCTCCATTACTCTATATTTAAGTCAGGGAGTATGACAAGTGATACTCGTGGGTTCGGCTTGGTGTCCACCATTACTCTACATTTAACTTGGGGAGTATCGCACATGTTACTCGAGGGTTCAGCTTCGTGTCCTCCATTACTCTATATTTAACTCGGGGAGTATGACAAGTGATAATAGTGGGTTCGGCTTGGTGTCATCCATTACTCTATATTTAACTTGGGGAGCATGACAAGTGTTAATGTGGGTTCGGCTTGGTGTCCTCCAATACTCTATATTTAACTTGGGGAGTATGGAACATTTTACTCGTGGGTTCGGCTTGGTGTCCTCCATTGCTCTATATTTAACTTGGGGAGTATGGCACATGTTACTCGTGGGTTCGGCTTGGTGTCCTCCATTACTCTATATTTAACTCGAGGAGTATGACAATAGATACTCATGCATTCGGCTTGGTGTCCTCCATTACTCTATATTTAACTTGGGGAGTATGGCACATGCTACTAGTGGCCTCGGCTTAGTGTCCTCCATTACTCTATATTTAACTCAGGGAGCATGACACATGTTAGTAATGGGTTCCGCTTGGTGTCTTCTATTACTCTATATTTAACTTGTGGAGTATGACAAGTGATACTTGTGGGTTCGGCTTGTGTCCTCCATTACTCTATATTTTTCTCGGGGAGTATGACAAGTGATACTCGTGGGTTCTGCTTGGTGTCCTCCATTACTCTATATTTAAGTCAGGGAGCATGACACATGTTACTCTTGGGTTCGGCTTGGTTTCCTCCATTACCCTATATTTAACTCGGGGAGTATGACAAGTGATGCTCCTGGGTTCGGCTTGGGGTCCTCCATTACTCTATATTTAACTTGGCAAGTATCACACATGTTACTCATGGACTCAGCTTGGTGTCCTCCATTACTCTATATTTAACTTGGGGACTATGACAAGTGATACTAGTGGGTTCGGGTTGGTGTCCTCCATTACTCTATATTTAACTTGGGGAGCATGACAAGTGTTAACGTGGGTTTGGCTTGGTGTCCTCCATTACTCTATATTTAACTCGGGGAGTATGACAAGAGATACTCAAGGGCTCGGCTTGGTGTCCTCCATTACTCTATACTTAACTTGGGGAGTATGGCACATGTTACTCGTGGGTTCGTCTTGTTGTCCTCCATTACTCTATATTTAACTCAGGGAGTATGACAAGTGATACTAGTGGGTTCGGCTTGGTGTCCTCCATTACTCTATATTTATCTCAGGGAGTATGACACATGTTACCCATGGGTTCCGCTTGGTGTCTTCTATTACTCTTTATTTCACTCGGGGAGTATGACAAGTGATAATAGTGGGTTCGGCTTGGTGTCATCCATTACTCTATATTTAACTTGGGGAGCATGACAAGTGTTAACGTGGGTTCGGATTGGTGTCCTCCATTACTCTATATTTAACTTGGGGAGTATGGAACATTTTACTCGTGTGTTCAGCTTGGTGTCCTCCATTGCTCTATATTTAACTTGGGGAGTATGGCACATGTTACTCGTGGGTTCGGCTTGGTGTCCTCCATTACTCTATATTTAACTCGGGGAGTATGACAAGAGATACTCAAGGGCTCGGCTTGGTGTCCTCCACTACTCTATACTTAACTTGGGGAGTACGTGTTAGGCGATCCTCTGCACACCAGGCCACGACACATCAGAACACTGCCCACATTCCCCCAACATCTCCTCCCAAGCTTCGAGGCTCAAGTGATTCGGTGAACCCACAGAACCGAAGGCTCCGTACCAGTGTACGGGCTCGATTGCAACCCTTTCTGCATTGGCAACTTCCTTGGAGAACGTATAGCAGTAAGGGCGGCCTTACGTCTTCCCGCCAGTCACGTGATACACTGCGGCGTTCCCCATGTGATCTTGGTGGACGTCACATGACCCAGGGGCGATCAGTATAAAGGTCTGAGAGACAGAACGCTCATTGCTTCTCAGCTGGCTTCGGACACTGTTTGGCGTTACAACTTGCTCCTTGTTACCCTGATCACGGAACTCTATCTCGGACTCCCTCGGACACCCCTTGGTACTTTTGCTTGGAACTGTTTACCCGTTGCCGGATTTTTGGACTACACCTCGACTTGTCTTTGGATCATCCCTTGGTACCTTGCTGATCTTCTACGCCTTCTTCCCCACTGGGGATTCAAGTCAAGCCCTAACTCCCACAGGTGGCTACTCTTCATCCACGCTGAACCTGCGGTTCTACCACTCCAAGGATCGCCGCATCTAATGAGCCTCGAACCTCCATACTAGGTCACCTGGGTCTCCATTACACCAGATAGGTAAGACACTTTAGTTACTTGTCTTCTTCATTGTATTGTGCTTGCCTGGTACTTAACCTCATTCCCCCCTTGACAGCAGCATCGGTGTTCCAAGAGGCTCCGTGGATCCGAGAAGACATCTCTCACCTGTGGCCTCAAGGGTCGTACAGTGGGTTTCTATTTAGTTCCCCTGTACGTCACTTGGGGACGGAGGTCTCATCGGTCTACACGACACTCAAGTCAGAACAGACTGAGAAGCCGTATAGTCGTGTTAGACGATGCAGGGATCCACGGATGAACCCATAGCTGCTTTAGTTCAGGCAATTACAATATTAAGGGCAGATATGGCCGCCGCAAACACTGTGATCCATCAAAGGTTGGATTCCATACAAAGTGTTCAACATTCCCTTCCTGCAGACCCTGAGTTTGGCGATACCGGCTCCTCCACTACACCCTCTCCCGTTACTGCTCCTGTAGTCCCGACTCCGATGATACTCCCAACTCCTTCCCCCTTAGCTGCTCCTGAACGCTATCAAGGGGATCCCAAGAAGTTCAGAACCTTTATTAATCAGTGCAAGTTACATTTCCTATGCAGACCTTTGGCTTTTCCCACCACCACTGCTAAAGCTGCCTTCGCCCTTTCCCATTTGGCCGGAACAGCAGCTGCTTGGGCTAATCCCCTGTTAGAGAACAACAGCCCACTTCTATATGACTTTGATTTGTTGGTCCTAGAAATGGCCCGAGTATTCGATACCTGACACAAGGTACAGTCTAGGGATTTGGAGTTGTTGGAATTGACTCAGGGTAAAAGGTCTCTGATAGATTACATCACCCGATTCAATCAACTAGTTGCGGAAACATCATGGCCAGAAAACAAGAGGGCGGTGGTTTTCTATAGGGGGTTGAGCAACACCATGAAAGATGCCTTAGCAGTGATCCCTTCTATGCCTACTCAGTATCAGGAATTGGTTGATCTGGTCTTGCAGGTAGATGCGCGACGATCGGAGCGTAGAGCTGAAATAGGGGCCTCTTCCTCTCCCACTCTTGTTGGCACACCTGCTTCCAGTACCGAAGAACCTATGCAAGTGGGAGGGTTACGTAGTCCCATTACAACATCTGAGAGAGAACGTAGAAGGGTGGATAATGCATGCTTTTATTGTGGTACCACTGGCCATTTCGTGAAAGAGTGTCCTCGACGGCCCCGGAAGAGTCAGGTTTTTCGGACGGCTCGACCTTAGAACCGGAGAACAGGTCGAGTGTTCCGTCATCTTCTCCGGGTACCTCTCTTGCCTTTACTCGTGTGCAACCCATTTCTGTAAAGGCTACCCTATGTCCCTCTACAGGCCTTCTTCATGCAGTCAATATCATTATCGATTCGGGTGCCACTGGTAACTACATAGATATTGATTTGGCCCATTCCCTCAACCTACCTTTAGTGGTGAAAACACGTCCGGAACATGTCCAAGCCGTAGACGGCTCTGCACTGGTTTCTGGTCCTGTCAGACATCAAACCGCACCCCTCCTGTTAACCATACAAGAAGTACACACCGAAACCCTGAGTTTTGATTTGATCACCACACCCCAATTCGGCATCATACTAGGGATTCCATGGTTACATGAACATAATCCATTGATCAATTGGCAGTCAGGTACTGTAGTCTTTGAGTCTGATATTTGTCAGAACTATTGTCTTCCGGTCCATCAAGCCCCTGACACACCTTCTCGGGTCTTGGGGGCCTTAGCCCAACTCACACTGACTGTCGACGATCCAGAGTTTGTGCATACACATACTGTTGGGGGGTTGGTATCTGGGATTCCGCCAGAATACAGAGAATTTGAGACAGTGTTCGACCGGGGCTCGTCTGAGGTACTCCCTCCACACAGACCATATGACTGCCCAATCGAACTGCTTCCCGATTCCAATATTCCTTCGGGCAGGATCTATTCTTTGTCTCCTTCGGAGGAACTGGCGCTAAAAGACTATGTACAGAACGCCCTACGATTAGGACACATCCGCCCCTCCACTTCACCCGCGGCAAGTCCTATCTTCTTTGTACCCAAGAAGGAGGGGGATTTACGGCCTTGTGTAGATTATCGGCGTCTTAACGCTATCACAAAAAAGGATAGGTATCCCATCCCGTTAATCACTCCACTACTAGACCATTTAACACACGCTTCCATTTTCACTAAGCTCGACCTACGCGGCGCATACAACTTAGTACGCGTCCGCGAGGGAGACGAGTGGAAGACCGCCTTTTGCACTCGGTATGGCCTGTACGAATATCTGGTCATGCCCTTTGGCCTATGTAACGCCCCGGCCACTTTCCAACGATTCATGAACGACATATTCAGGGATATACTGGATGTACATATGGTTGTGTACTTGGACGATATCTTAATCTTTTCTCGTGATCTTGACGAACACGTGAACCATGTCCGAGAAATATTGACCCGTTTGAGAGAACACTCCTTGTTTGCCAAACCTGAGAAATGTCAGTTCCATAAGACAACTGTTGAGTTTTTGGGTTTTCACATCACCCCTGGGGCGTTATCCATGAATGAATCTAAGGTCAAAGCAGTATTAGATTGGCCAGTACCTCGAACACTCAAATCCTTGCAGGCTTTTTTAGGATTTGCCAACTTTTACAGACGTTTCATTTCTTCCTTCTCCACGATTGTAGCCCCGCTTACGGCCCTGACTAGTCCTCAGGTATCTTATCAATGGCAGAGAGAACAGCAGGAGGCTTTTGAGGCTTTGAAAACCGCCTTTACTACCGCACCGGTACTCCAACATCCAAATCCTGATCTTCCGTTCATAGTAGAGGCGGATGCCTCTTCCTTTGCCCTCGGTGCGGTATTATCACAAACATGTCCAAATACAGGCAAATTACATCCAGTTGCATATCATTCCCGTAAGTTTTCCAGTACTGAGTCTCATTATACCGTTACGGAGAAGGAACTCTTGGCCGTCATGGATGCTTTCCGTGTCTGGCGTCATCATCTTCTGGGGGCTAGGCATCCCATCACGGTATACTCCGATCATCGGAACTTACAGGATCTGGCTTCTTTGAAATGCATTAATAGCAGACAGGTCCGATGGCATCTTTTCTTTTCCGCCTTTGATTTCCATATCATGCACCGTCCTGGCACTTCACATGGGAAGGCGGATGCCTTGTCACGTTCTCCGGGAGGGGTCCAGTTGCCTACATTCCCCGACACTGTCCTCGGTAAGAGCCATGTGATTTGTCTCTGTACACCCTCATTGTCACTATTGGATTCGGTCCGGTCCTGGACTAGCGTTCATTCTGACCAGTTGCGAGAATGGGATCCTGTATATTCTGATGGTTTACCCTTCGTACATGAACGCCTGTTTCTTCCTACACCTGATACACGTAACCTAGCTCTTGAGTGGTCTCATGACGCTCCCTTCAATGCCCATCCTGGACAAGAGCGCACTTTAGATCTACTCAAGCGTTGGTGTTGGTGGCCTTCTATGAAGCGCGATGTGGAGTGTTATGTCAGGTCTTGTGCGGTATGTGCTCAGGCTAAACATCAAAGGGGTCGACCGGTTGGATTGTTGCTTCCACTTCCGGTACCTCCCAGGCCCTGGCATACGTTGACAATGGATTTCGTTACCGATCTCCCCAAGTCAAAAGGCTTTTATACCGTCTGGGTAGTGGTGGACACATTCACTAAAATGGCCCGTTTTGTTCCTTGTAGGGGTATCCCTTCGGCCCCTGTCTTGGCGGACTTGTTTTTTGAACATGTGTTTATGCTATTCGGCCTCCCTTCGGTCATAGTTTCCGATCGAGGTTCACAGTTCACCTCTCGGTTTTGGAGGGCCTTGACGAAACTATTGGGCATCGATACGAGGTATTCTTCGGCCTATCATCCGGAGACCGATGGTCAGACCGAAAGGACGAATCAATCGATGGAACAATACCTTCGTTGCCTCATATTGCAACATCAGTCCTCTTGGTTGGCCGTTTTGCGGCTTGCGGAGTTCGCGTATAACAACGCGGCTCATTCGGCTACTGGTTATTCTCCTTTTTACGCCCTCCATGGTCAACATCCCAAGGTCTTGCCGGTCCCTGATGCCTCTGGTTCTTTGAATCCCGCGGCCACGACGTGTCTTAGGGATCTTTCTGCTATTCATGCGAGTACAGTGGTTCATCTCACTGAAGCAAAGGCCTCTATGAAGGCCCGTGTGGATGGCAAGCGTCGTGCTGCTCCCCCCCTGGTGGTGGGTTCTAGGGTCTGGTTGTCTTCCCGACATCTTCGCCTGGTGGGTTGCCGGAAATTGCTGCCTCGCTTTGTCGGGCCGTATGTGATCTCGCAGGTTGTTAATCCGGTGGCTTTTCGTCTAGTTCTCCCCAGCTCTTGGCGTATCCATCCTGTGTTTCATGTCTCCCTCCTCAAACCCTGTCCTGACTCAGTCCGTCTTCGTACACCTGTTGCGCCGGTGTCCTTGACCTCTCCTGATGTTTTTGAGGTGTCGCCCATTTTGGGTTCCAGGTGGTTTAGGGGTAGGCTCCAGTATCTGGTGGATTGGACGGGTTACGGCCCGGAGGAGCGTTCGTGGGTTTCCGCATCTGATGTGAACGCCCCGCGGTTGGTAGCCCGCTTCCATAGGGATCATCCGTCCTGCCCACGGGGTCGTGGGCCGTTGGGGGGGGGCTATGTTAGGCGATCCTCTGCACACCAGGCCACGACACATCAGAACACTGCCCACATTCCCCCAACATCTCCTCCCAAGCTTCGAGGCTCAAGTGATTCGGTGAACCCACAGAACCGAAGGCTCCGTACCAGTGTACGGGCTCGATTGCAACCCTTTCTGCATTGGCAACTGCCTTGGAGAACGTATAGCAGTAAGGGCGGCCTTACGTCTTCCCGCCAGTCACGTGATACACTGCGGCGTTCCCCATGTGATCTTGGTGGACGTCACATGACCCAGGGGCGATCAGTATAAAGGTCTGAGAGACAGAACGCTCATTGCTTCTCAGCTGGCTTCGGACACTGTTTGGCGTTACAACTTGCTCCTTGTTACCCTGATCACGGAACTCTATCTCGGACTCCCTCGGACACCCCTTGGTACTTTTGCTTGGAACTGTTTACCCGTTGCCGGATTTTTGGACTACACCTCGACTTGTCTTTGGATCATCCCTTGGTACCTTGCTGATCTTCTACGCCTTCTTCCCCACTGGGGATTCAAGTCAAGCCCTAACTCCCACAGGTGGCTACTCTTCATCCACGCTGAACCTGCGGTTCTACCACTCCAAGGATCGCCGCATCTAATGAGCCTCGAACCTCCATACTAGGTCACCTGGGTCTCCATTACACCAGATAGGTAAGACACTTTAGTTACTTGTCTTCTTCATTGTATTGTGCTTGCCTGGTACTTAACCTCATTCCCCCCTTGACAGCAGCATCGGTGTTCCAAGAGGCTCCGTGGATCCGAGAAGACATCTCTCACCTGTGGCCTCAAGGGTCGTACAGTGGGTTTCTATTTAGTTCCCCTGTACGTCACTTGGGGACGGAGGTCTCATCGGTCTACACGACACTCAAGTCAGAACAGTACGGCACATGTTACTCGAGGGTTCAGCTTTGTGTCCTCCATTACTCTATATTTAACTCAGGGAGTATGACAAGTGATAATAGTGGGTTCGGCTTGGTGTCATCCATTACTCTATATTTAACTTGGGGAGCATGACAAGTGTTAACGTGGGTTCGGCTTGGTGTCCTCCATTACTTAATATTTAACTTGGGGAGTATGGAACATTTTACTCGTGGGTTCAGCTTGGTGTCCTCCATTGCTCTATATTTAACTTGGGGAGTATGGCACATGTTACTCATGGGTTCGGCTTGGTGTCCTCCATTACTCTATATTTAACTCGGGGAGTATGACAAGAGATACTCAAGGGCTCGGCTTGGTGTCCTCCACTACTCTATACTTAACTTGGGGAGTATGGCACATGTTACTCGTGGGTTTGGCTTGGTGTCCTCCATTACTCTATATTTAACTTGGCGAGTATCACACATGATACTCATGGACTCGGCTTGGTGTCCTCTATTACTATATATTTAACTTGGGGTGTATGGCACATGTTACTCGCGGGTTTGGATTGGTGTCCTCCATTACTCTATATTTAACTTGGAGAGTATCACACATGTTACTCATGGGCTTGGCATGGTGTCCTCCATTACTCTATATTTAACTTGGGGAGTATGGCACATGTCACTCGTTGGTTCGGCCTGGTGTCCTCCATTACTCTATATTTAACTAGGGGAGTATGGCACATTTTACTCATGGGTTCGGCTTGGTGTCCTCCATTACTCTATATTTAACTTGGGGAGTATGGCAGATGTTACTCGTGGGTTCGGCTTGGTGTCCTCCATTACTCTATATTTAACTTGGGGACTATGACAAGTGATACTTGGTGGTTCGGCTTGGTGTCCTCCATTACTATATATTTAATTCAGGGAGCATGACACATGTTACTCTTGGGATCGGCTTGGTGTCCTCCATTACTTTATATTTAACTTGGGGAGTATGACAAGTGATACTAGTGGGTTCGGCTTGGTGTCCTCCATTACTCTATATTTAACTAGGGGAGTATGGCACATTTTACTCATGGGTTCGGCTTGGTGTCCTCCATTACTCGATATTTAACTTGGGGAGTATGGCAGATGTTACTCGTGATTCCGCTTGGTGTCCTCTATTACTCTATATTTAACTTGGGGACTATGACAAGTGATACTTGGTGGTTCGGCTTGGTGTCCTCCATTACTATATATTTAATTCAGGGAGCATGACACATGTTACTCTTGGGATCGGCTTGGTGTCCTCCATTACTTTATATTTAACTTGGGGAGTATGACAAGTGATACTAGTGGGTTCGGCTTGGTGTCCTCCATTACTCTATATTTAACTTGGGGAGCATGACCAGTGTTAAGGTGGGTTTGGCTTGGTGTCCTCCATTACTCTATATTTAACTTGGGGCGTATGGCACATTTTACTCATGGGTTCGGCTTGGTGTCCTCCATTACTCTATATTTAACTTGGGGAGTATGTCACATGTTACCCGTGGGTTCGGCTTGGTGTCCTCCATTACTCTATATTTAACTCAGGAGCATGACAAGAGATACTCATGGGCTCAGCTTGGTGTCCTCCATTACTCTATACTTAACTTGGTTAGTATGGCACATGTTACTCGTTGGTTTGGCTTGTGGTCCTCCATTACTCTATATTTAACTCGGGGAGTATGACACGTGATACTAGTGGGTTCGGCTTGGTGTCCTCCATTACTCTATATTTAACTCGGGGAGTATCACATATGTTACTCATGAGTTCGGCTTGGTGTCCACCATTACTCCATATTTATCTCTGTGAGTATGACACATGTTACTCTTGGGTTCAGCTTGGTGTCCTCCATTACTCTATATTTAACTCAGGCAGTATGAAAAGTGATACTCGTGGGTTTGGATTGGTGTCCTCCATTACTCTATATTTAACTTGGAGAGTATCACACATGTTACTCATGGGCTTGGCATGGTGTCCTCCATTACTCTATATTTAACTTGGGGAGTATGGCACATGTCACTCGTTGGTTCGGCCTGGTGTCCTCCATTACTCTATATTTAACTAGGGGAGTATGGCACATTTTACTCATGGGTTCGGCTTGGTGTCCTCCATTACTCTATATTTAACTTGGGGAGTATGGCAGATGTTACTCGTGGGTTCGGCTTGGTGTCCTCCATTACTCTATATTTAACTTGGGGACTATGACAAGTGATACTTGGTGGTTCGGCTTGGTGTCCTCCATTACTATATATTTAATTCAGGGAGCATGACACATGTTACTCTTGGGATCGGCTTGGTGTCCTCCATTACTTTATATTTAACTTGGGGAGTATGACAAGTGATACTAGTGGGTTCGGCTTGGTGTCCTCCATTACTCTATATTTAACTAGGGGAGTATGGCACATTTTACTCATGGGTTCGGCTTGGTGTCCTCCATTACTCTATATTTAACTTGGGGAGTATGGCAGATGTTACTCGTGATTCCGCTTGGTGTCCTCTATTACTCTATATTTAACTTGGGGACTATGACAAGTGATACTTGGTGGTTCGGCTTGGTGTCCTCCATTACTATATATTTAATTCAGGGAGCATGACACATGTTACTCTTGGGATCGGCTTGGTGTCCTCCATTACTTTATATTTAACTTGGGGAGTATGACAAGTGATACTAGTGGGTTCGGCTTGGTGTCCTCCATTACTCTATATTTAACTTCGGGAGCATGACCAGTGTTAAGGTGGGTTTGGCTTGGTGTCCTCCATTACTCTATATTTAACTTGGGGCGTATGGCACATTTTACTCATGGGTTCGGCTTGGTGTCCTCCATTACTCTATATTTAACTTGGGGAGTATGTCACATGTTACCCGTGGGTTCGGCTTGGTGTCCTCCATTACTCTATATTTAACTCAGGAGCATGACAAGAGATACTCATGGGCTCAGCTTGGTGTCCTCCATTACTCTATACTTAACTTGGTTAGTATGGCACATGTTACTCGTTGGTTTGGCTTGTGGTCCTCCATTACTCTATATTTAACTCGGGGAGTATGACACGTGATACTAGTGGGTTCGGCTTTGTGTCCTCCATTACTCTATATTTAACTCGGGGAGTATCACATATGTTACTCATGAGTTCGGCTTGGTGTCCACCATTACTCCATATTTATCTCTGGGAGTATGACACATGTTACTCTTGGGTTCAGCTTGGTGTCCTCCATTACTCTATATTTAACTCAGGCAGTATGATAAGTGATACTCGTGGGTTTGGCTTGATGTCCTCCATTACTCTATATTTATCTCGGGGAGTATGACAAGTGATACTCGTGGGTTCTGCTTGGTTTCCTCCATTACTCTATATTTAACTTGGTGAGTATCACACATGTTACTCATGGACGCGGCGTGGTGCCCTCCATTACTCAATATTTAACTTGGTGAGTATGGCACATGTTACTTGTGGGTTCAGATTGGTGTTGTCCATTACTCTATATTTAACTCAGGAAGTATGACAAGTGATACTAGTGGGTTTGGCTTGCTGTCCTCCATTATTCTATATTTAACTTGGGGAGTATGGCACATGTTACTCGTGGGTTTGGCTTGGTGTCCTCTATTACTCTATATTTAACTTGGGGAGTATCACACATGTTACTCGTGGGTTCGGCTTGGTGTCCTCCATTACTCTATATTTAACAAAGGGAGTATGATACATGTTACTCGTGGGTTCGGCTTGGTGTACATGATTACTCTATATTTAACTCGGGGAGTAAGAAAAGAGATACTCATGGGCTCGGCGTAGTGTCCTCCATTACTGTATATTTAATTTGGGGAGTATGGCACATGTTACTCATGGGTTCAGCTTGGTGTCCTCAATTACTCTATATTTAACTCGGGGAGCATGACAAGTAATACTAGTGGGTTCGGCTTGGTGTCCTCCATTACTCTATATTTAAGTCAGGGAGCATAACATATGTTACTATTGGGTTCGGCTTGGTGTCCTCCATTACTCTATATTTAAGTCAGGGAGCATAACATATGTTACTATTGGGTTCGGCTTGGTGTCCTCCATTACTCTATATTTAACTCGGGGAGCATGACAAGTGATGCTCGTGGGTTCGGCTTGGTGTCCTCCATTACTCTATATTTAACTTGGCGAGAATCACACATGTTACTCATGGACTCGGCGTGGTGTCCTCCATTACTCTATATTTAACTTGGGGAGTATGGCACATCTTACTTGTTGGTTTGGCTTGGTGTCCTCCATTACTCTATATTTAACTAGGGAAGTATGGCACATTTTACTCGTGGGTTCCGCTTGGTGTCCTCCATTACTCTATAATTAACTCGGTGTGTATGACGCATATTACTCATGGGTTCCGCTTGGTGTCCTCTATTACTCTATATTTATCTCGGGGAGTATGACAAGTGATACTAGTGGGAACAGTTTGGTGTCATCCATTACTCTATATTTAACTCAGGAAGTATGACAAGTGATACTAGTGGGTTTGGCTTGGTGTCCTCCATTATTCTATATTTAACTTGGGGAGTATGGCACATGTTACTCGTGGGTTTGGCTTGGTGTCCTCTATTACTCTATATTTAACTTGGGGAGTATCACACATGTTACTCGTGGGTTCGGCTTGGTGTCCTCCATTACTCTATATTTAACAAAGGGAGTATGATACATGTTACTCGTGGGTTCGGCTTGGTGTACATGATTACTCTATATTTAACTCGGGGAGTAAGAAAAGAGATACTCATGGGCTCGGCGTAGTGTCCTCCATTACTGTATATTTAATTTGGGGAGTATGGCACATGTTACTCATGGGTTCAGCTTGGTGTCCTCAATTACTCTATATTTAACTCGGGGAGCATGACAAGTAATACTAGTGGGTTCGGCTTGGTGTCCTCCATTACTCTATATTTAACTTGGGCAGCATGACAAGTGTTAACGTTGGTTCAGCTTGGTGTCCTCCATTACTCTATATTTAACTTGGGGAGTATGGCACCTGTTTCTCGTGGGTTCGTATTGGTGTCCACCATTACTCTATATTTAACTCGGGGAGTATGACAAGAGATACTCATGGGCTCGGCTTGGTGTCCTCCATTACTCTATTCTTAACTTGGGGAGTATGGCACATGTTACTTGTGGGTTCGACTTGTTGTCCTCCATTACTCGATATTTAACTCGTGGAGTATGACAAGTGATACTAGTGGGTTCGGCTTGGTGTCCTCAATTACTCTATATTTAATTTGGGGAGTATGGCACATGTTACTCGTGGGTTAGGCTTGGTGTCCTCCATTACTCTATATTTAACTCAGGGAGTATGATACATGTTACTCATGGGTTCCGCTTGTTGTCTTCTATTACTCTATATTTAACTCGGGGAGTATGACAAGTGATACTCGTGGGTTCGGCTTGGTGTCCTCCATTACTCTATATTTATCTCGGGGAGTATGACAAGTGATACTCGTCGGTTCTGCTTAGTGTCCTCCATTACTCTATATTTAACTTGAGGAGTATCACACATGTTACTCATGAGTTCGGCTTGGTGTCCACCATTACTCTATATTTATATTGGGGAGTATACAAGTGATACTCGTGGCTTTGGCTTGGTGTCTTCCATTACTCTATATTTAAGTCAGGGAGCATAACATATGTTACTATTGGGTTCGGCTTGGTGTCCTCCATTACTCTATATTTAACTCGGGGAGCATGACAAGTGATGCTCGTGGGTTCGGCTTGGTGTCCTCCATTACTCTATATTTAACTTGGCGAGAATCACACATGTTTCTCATGGACTCGGCGTGGTGTCCTCCATTACTCTATATTTAACTTGGGGAGTATGGCACATGTTACTTGTGGGTTCAGCTTGGTGTCGTCCATTACTCTATATTTAACTCAGGGAGTATGACAATTGATACTAGTGGGTTAGGCTTGGTGTCCTCTATTACTCTATATTTAACTTGGGGAGTATGGCACATCTTACTTGTTGGTTTGGCTTGGTGTCCTCCATTACTCTATATTTAACTAGGGAAGTATGGCACATTTTACTCGTGGGTTCCGCTTGGTGTCCTCCATTACTCTATAATTAACTCGGTGTGTATGACGCATATTACTCATGGGTTCCGCTTGGTGTCCTCTATTACTCTATATTTATCTCGGGGAGTATGACAAGTGATACTAGTGGGAACAGTTTGGTGTCATCCATTACTCTATATTTAACTTAGGGAGAATGACAAAAGTTAATGTGGGTTCGGCTTGGTGTCCTCCATTACTCTATATTTAACTTGGGGAGTATGGAACATTTTACTCGTGGGTTCGGCTTGGTGTCCTCGATTGCTCTATATTTAACTTGGGGAGTATGGCACATGCTACTCGTGGGTTTGGCTTTGTGTCCTCCATTACTCTATATTTAACTCAGGGAGTATGACACATGTTACTCATGGGTTCCGCTTGGTGTCGTCTATTACTCTATATTTAACTTGTGGAGTATGACAAGTGATACTCGTGGGTTCTGCTTAGTGTCCTCCATTACTCTATATTTAAGTCAGGGAGCATGACAGATGTTACTCTTGGGTTCGGCTTGGTGTCCTCCATTACTCTATATTTAACTTGGCGAGTATCACACATGTTACTCATGGGTTCCGCTTGGTGTCCTCTATTACTCTATATTTAACTCAGGGAGTATGACATGTGATATTCGTGGGTTCAGCTTGGTGTCCTCCATTACTCTATATTTATCTCGGGAAGTATGACAAGTTATACTCGTGGGTTCGGCTTGGTGTCCACCATTACTCTATATTTAACTTGGGGAATATGGCACATGTTACTCGAGGGTTCAGCTTTGTGTCCTCCATTACTCTATATTTAACTCGGGGAGTATGACAAATGATACTAGTGAGTGGGGCTTGGTGTCATCCATTACTCCATATTTAACTTGGGGAGCATGACAAGTATTAATGTGGGTTCAGCTTCGTGTCCTCCATTACTCTATATTTAACTCGGGGAGTATGACAAGAGATACTCATGCACTCGGCTTGGTGTCCTCCATTACTCTATATTTAACTCAGGGAGTATGACACATGTTACTCATGGGTTCCGCTTGGTGTCTTCTATTACTCTATATTGAACTTGTGGAGTGTGACAAGTGATACTCGTGGGTTCAGCTTGTGTCCTCCATTACTCTATATTTTTCTCGGGGAGTATGACAAGTGATACTCGTGGGTTCAGCTTGGTGTCCTCCATTACTCTATATTTAAGTCAGGGAGTATGACAAGTGATACTCGTGGGTTCGGCTTGGTGTCCACCATTACTCTACATTTAACTTGGGGAGTATGGCACATGTTTCTCGAGGGTTCAGCTTCGTGTCCTCCATTACTCTATATTTAACTCGGGGAGTATGACAAGTGATAATAGTGGGTTCGGCTTGGTGTCATCCATTACTCTATATTTAACTTGGGGAGCATGACAAGTGTTAATGTGGGTTCGGCTTGGTGTCCTCCAATACTCTATATTTAACTTGGGGAGTATGGAACATTTTACTCGTGGGTTCGGCTTGGTGTCCTCCATTGCTCTATATTTAACTTGGGGAGTATGGCACATGTTACTCGTGGGTTCGGCTTGGTCATTACTCTATATTTTTCTCGAGGAGTATGACAATAGATACTCATGCATTCGGCTTGGTGTCCTCCATTACTCTATATTTAACTTGGGGAGTATGGCACATGCTACTAGTGGCCTCGGCTTAGTGTCCTCCATTACTCTATATTTAACTCAGGGAGCATGACACATGTTAGTAATGGGTTCCGCTTGGTGTCTTCTATTACTCTATATTTAACTTGTGGAGTATGACAAGTGATACTTGTGGGTTCGGCTTGTGTCCTCCATTACTCTATATTTATCTCGGGGAGTATGACAAGTGATACTCGTGGGTTCTGCTTGGTGTCCTCCATTACTCTATATTTAAGTCAGGGAGCATGACACATGTTACTCTTGGGTTCGGCTTGGTTTCCTCCATTACCCTATATTTAACTCGGGGAGTATGACAAGTGATGCTCGTGGGTTCGGCTTGGGGTCCTCCATTACTCTATATTTAACTTGGCAAGTATCACACATGTTACTCATGGACTCAGCTTGGTGTCCTCCATTACTCTATATTTAACTTGGGGACTATGACAAGTGATACTAGTGGGTTCGGGTTGGTGTCCTCCATTACTCTATATTTAACTTGGGGAGCATGACAAGTGTTAACGTGGGTTTGGCTTGGTGTCCTCCATTACTCTATATTTAACTCGGGGAGTATGACAAGAGATACTCAAGGGCTCGGCTTGGTGTCCTCCATTACTCTATACTTAACTTGGGGAGTATGGCACATGTTACTCGTGGGTTCGTCTTGTTGTCCTCCATTACTCTATATTTAACTCAGGGAGTATGACAAGTGATACTAGTGGGTTCGGCTTGGTGTCCTCCATTACTCTATATTTATCTCAGGGAGTATGACACATGTTACCCATGGGTTCCGCTTGGTGTCTTCTATTACTCTTTATTTCACTCGGGGAGTATGACAAGTGATAATAGTGGGTTCGGCTTGGTGTCATCCATTACTCTATATTTAACTTGGGGAGCATGACAAGTGTTAACGTGGGTTCGGATTGGTGTCCTCCATTACTCTATATTTAACTTGGGGAGTATGGAACATTTTACTCGTGTGTTCAGCTTGGTGTCCTCCATTGCTCTATATTTAACTTGGGGAGTATGGCACATGTTACTCGTGGGTTCGGCTTGGTGTCCTCCATTACTCTATATTTAACTCGGGGAGTATGACAAGAGATACTCATGCGTTCGGCTTGGTGTCCTCCATTACTTTATATTTAACTTGGGGAGCATGACAAGTGTTAACGTGGGTTCGGCTTGGTGTCCTCCATTACTCTATATTTAACTTGGGGAGTACGGCACATGTTACTCGAGGGTTCAGCTTTGTGTCCTCCATTACTCTATATTTAACTCAGGGAGTATGACAAGTGATAATAGTGGGTTCGGCTTGGTGTCATCCATTACTCTATATTTAACTTGGGGAGCATGACAAGTGTTAACGTGGGTTCGGCTTGGTGTCCTCCATTACTCTATATTTATCTCGGGAAGTATGACAAGTTATACTCGTGGGTTCGGCTTGGTGTCCACCATTACTCTATATTTAACTTGGGGAGTATGGCACATGTTACTCGAGGGTTCAGCTTTGTGTCCTCCATTACTCTATATTTAACTCGGGGAGTATGACAAATGATACTAGTGAGTGGGGCTTGGTGTCATCCATTACTCCATATTTAACTTGGGGAGCATGACAAGTATTAATGTGGGTTCAGCTTCGTGTCCTCCATTACTCTATATTTAACTCGGGGAGTATGACAAGAGATACTCATGCACTCGGCTTGGTGTCCTCCATTACTCTATATTTAACTCAGGGAGTATGACACATGTTACTCATGGGTTCCGCTTGGTGTCTTCTATTACTCTATATTGAACTTGTGGAGTGTGACAAGTGATACTCGTGGGTTCAGCTTGTGTCCTCCATTACTCTATATTTTTCTCGGGGAGTATGACAAGTGATACTCGTGGGTTCAGCTTGGTGTCCTCCATTACTCTATATTTAAGTCAGGGAGTATGACAAGTGATACTCGTGGGTTCGGCTTGGTGTCCACCATTACTCTACATTTAACTTGGGGAGTATGGCACATGTTACTCGAGGGTTCAGCTTCGTGTCCTCCATTACTCTATATTTAACTCGGGGAGTATGACAAGTGATAATAGTGGGTTCGGCTTGGTGTCATCCATTACTCTATATTTAACTTGGGGAGCATGACAAGTGTTAATGTGGGTTCGGCTTGGTGTCCTCCAATACTCTATATTTAACTTGGGGAGTATGGAACATTTTACTCGTGGGTTCGGCTTGGTGTCCTCCATTGCTCTATATTTAACTTGGGGAGTATGGCACATGTTACTCGTGGGTTCGGCTTGGTGTCCTCCATTACTCTATATTTAACTCGAGGAGTATGACAATAGATACTCATGCATTCGGCTTGGTGTCCTCCATTACTCTATATTTAACTTGGGGAGTATGGCACATGCTACTAGTGGCCTCGGCTTAGTGTCCTCCATTACTCTATATTTAACTCAGGGAGCATGACACATGTTAGTAATGGGTTCCGCTTGGTGTCTTCTATTACTCTATATTTAACTTGTGGAGTATGACAAGTGATACTTGTGGGTTCGGCTTGTGTCCTCCATTACTCTATATTTTTCTCGGGGAGTATGACAAGTGATACTCGTGGGTTCTGCTTGGTGTCCTCCATTACTCTATATTTAAGTCAGGGAGCATGACACATGTTACTCTTGGGTTCGGCTTGGTTTCCTCCATTACCCTATATTTAACTCGGGGAGTATGACAAGTGATGCTCCTGGGTTCGGCTTGGGGTCCTCCATTACTCTATATTTAACTTGGCAAGTATCACACATGTTACTCATGGACTCAGCTTGGTGTCCTCCATTACTCTATATTTAACTTGGGGACTATGACAAGTGATACTAGTGGGTTCGGGTTGGTGTCCTCCATTACTCTATATTTAACTTGGGGAGCATGACAAGTGTTAACGTGGGTTTGGCTTGGTGTCCTCCATTACTCTATATTTAACTCGGGGAGTATGACAAGAGATACTCAAGGGCTCGGCTTGGTGTCCTCCATTACTCTATACTTAACTTGGGGAGTATGGCACATGTTACTCGTGGTTTCGTCTTGTTGTCCTCCATTACTCTATATTTAACTCAGGGAGTATGACAAGTGATACTAGTGGGTTCGGCTTGGTGTCCTCCATTACTCTATATTTATCTCAGGGAGTATGACACATGTTACCCATGGGTTCCGCTTGGTGTCTTCTATTACTCTTTATTTCACTCGGGGAGTATGACAAGTGATAATAGTGGGTTCGGCTTGGTGTCATCCATTACTCTATATTTAACTTGGGGAGCATGACAAGTGTTAACGTGGGTTCGGATTGGTGTCCTCCATTACTCTATATTTAACTTGGGGAGTATGGAACATTTTACTCGTGTGTTCAGCTTGGTGTCCTCCATTGCTCTATATTTAACTTGGGGAGTATGGCACATGTTACTCGTGGGTTCGGCTTGGTGTCCTCCATTACTCTATATTTAACTCGGGGAGTATGACAAGAGATACTCAAGGGCTCGGCTTGGTGTCCTCCACTACTCTATACTTAACTTGGGGAGTACGGCACATGTTACTCGAGGGTTCAGCTTTGTGTCCTCCATTACTCTATATTTAACTCAGGGAGTATGACAAGTG
This sequence comes from Ambystoma mexicanum, assembly GCF_040938575.1. Lineage (NCBI taxonomy): Eukaryota > Metazoa > Chordata > Amphibia > Caudata > Ambystomatidae > Ambystoma > Ambystoma mexicanum. The sequence goes on along the minus strand of NC_090938.1, from coordinate 27,714,736 downwards.
ATAATAGTGGGTTCGGCTTGGTGTCATCCATTACTCTATATTTAACTTGGGGAGCATGACAAGTGTTAACGTGGGTTCGGCTTGGTGTCCTCCATTACTTCATATTTAACTTGGGGAGTATGGAACATTTTACTCGTGGGTTCAGCTTGGTGTCCTCCATTGCTCTATATTTAACTTGGGGAGTATGGCACATGTTACTCATGGGTTCGGCTTGGTGTCCTCCATTACTCTATATTTAACTCGGGGAGTATGACAAGAGATACTCAAGGGCTCGGCTTGGTGTCCTCCACTACTCTATACTTAACTTGGGGAGTATGGCACATGTTACTCGTGGGTTTGGCTTGGTGTCCTCCATTACTCTATATTTAACTTGGCGAGTATCACACATGATACTCATGGACTCGGCTTGGTGTCCTCTATTACTATATATTTAACTTGGGGTGTATGGCACATGTTACTCGCGGGTTTGGATTGGTGTCCTCCATTACTCTATATTTAACTTGGAGAGTATCACACATGTTACTCATGGGCTTGGCATGGTGTCCTCCATTACTCTATATTTAACTTGGGGAGTATGGCACATGTCACTCGTTGGTTCGGCCTGGTGTCCTCCATTACTCTATATTTAACTAGGGGAGTATGGCACATTTTACTCATGGGTTCGGCTTGGTGTCCTCCATTACTCTATATTTAACTTGGGGAGTATGGCAGATGTTACTCGTGGGTTCGGCTTGGTGTCCTCCATTACTCTATATTTAACTTGGGGACAATGACAAGTGATACTTGGTGGTTCGGCTTGGTGTCCTCCATTACTATATATTTAATTCAGGGAGCATGACACATGTTACTCTTGGGATCGGCTTGGTGTCCTCCATTACTTTATATTTAACTTGGGGAGTATGACAAGTGATACTAGTGGGTTCGGCTTGGTGTCCTCCATTACTCTATATTTAACTAGGGGAGTATGGCACATTTTACTCATGGGTTCGGCTTGGTGTCCTCCATTACTCTATATTTAACTTGGGGAGTATGGCAGATGTTACTCGTGATTCCGCTTGGTGTCCTCTATTACTCTATATTTAACTTGGGGACTATGACAAGTGATACTTGGTGGTTCGGCTTGGTGTCCTCCATTACTATATATTTAATTCAGGGAGCATGACACATGTTACTCTTGGGATCGGCTTGGTGTCCTCCATTACTTTATATTTAACTTGGGGAGTATGACAAGTGATACTAGTGGGTTCGGCTTGGTGTCCTCCATTACTCTATATTTAACTTGGGGAGCATGACCAGTGTTAAGGTGGGTTTGGCTTGGTGTCCTCCATTACTCTATATTTAACTTGGGGCGTATGGCACATTTTACTCATGGGTTCGGCTTGGTGTCCTCCATTACTCTATATTTAACTTGGGGAGTATGTCACATGTTACCCGTGGGTTCGGCTTGGTGTCCTCCATTACTCTATATTTAACTCAGGAGCATGACAAGAGATACTCATGGGCTCAGCTTGGTGTCCTCCATTACTCTATACTTAACTTGGTTAGTATGGCACATGTTACTCGTTGGTTTGGCTTGTGGTCCTCCATTACTCTATATTTAACTCGGGGAGTATGACACGTGATACTAGTGGGTTCGGCTTGGTGTCCTCCATTACTCTATATTTAACTCGGGGAGTATCACATATGTTACTCATGAGTTCGGCTTGGTGTCCACCATTACTCCATATTTATCTCTGGGAGTATGACACATGTTACTCTTGGGTTCAGCTTGGTGTCCTCCATTACTCTATATTTAACTCAGGCAGTATGATAAGTGATACTCGTGGGTTTGGCTTGATGTCCTCCATTACACTATATTTAACTTGGCGAGTATCACACATGAAACTCATGAACTCGGCTTGGTGTGCTCCATTACTCTATATTTCACTTGGGGAACATGGCACATTTTACTTCTGGGTTCGGCTTGCTGTGCTCCATTACTCTATATTTAACTTGGGGAGTATGACAGGTGATACCAGTGGGTTCGGCTTGGTGTCCTCCATTACTCTATATTTAACTTGTGGAGCATGGCACATGTTACTCGTGGGTTCGGCTTGGTGGCCTCCATTACTCTATATTTAACTTGGGGAGTATGGCACATGTTACTCGTGGGTTCGGCTTTGTGTCCTCGATTACTCTATAATTAACTCGGGGAGTATGACACATTTTACTCATGGGTTCCGCTTGGTGTCTTCTATTACTCTATATTTAACTTGTGGAGTATGACAAGTGATACTCGTGGGTTAGGCTTGGTGTCTTCCATTACTCTATATTTATCTTGAGGAGTATGACAAGTGATACTCGTGGGTTCTGCTTGGTGTCCTCCATTACTCTATATTTATCTTGGGGAGTATGACATGTGATACTCATGGGTTCTGCTTGGTGTCCACCATTACTCTATATTTAACTTGGGCGGTATGGCACATGTTACTCGTGGGTTCGGCTTGGTGGCCTCCATTACTCTATATTTAACTTGGGGAGTATGGCACATGCTACTAGTGGGCTTGCCTTAGTGTCCTCCATTACTCTATACTTAACTTGGGGAGTATGACAAGAGATACTCATGCGCTCGGCTTGGTGTCCTCCATTACTCTATATTTAACTCAGGGAGCATGACACATGTTAGTAATGGGTTCCGCTTGGTGTCTTCTATTACTCTATATTTAACTTGTGGAGTATGACAAGTGATACTTGTGGGTTCGGCTTGTGTCCTCCATTACCCTATATTTATCTCTGGGAGTATGAGAAGTGATGCTCGTGGGTTCGGCTTGGTGTCCTCCATTACTCTATATTTAACTTGGCGAGTATCGCACATGTTACTCATGGACTCAGCTTGGTGTCCTCCATTACTCTATATTTAACTTGGGGACTATGACAAGTGATACTAGTGGGTTCGGTTTCGTGTCCTCCATTACTCTATATTTAACTTGGGGAGCATGACAAGTGTTAACGTGGGTTCGGCTTGGTGTCCTCCATTACTCTATATTTAACTTGGGGAGTATGGCACATGTTACTCGTGGGTTCGGCTTGGTATCCTCCATTACTCTATATTTAACTCGGGGAGTATGACAAGAGATACTCGTGGGCTTGTCTTGGTGTCCTCCATTACTCTATACTTAACTTGGGGAGTACGGCACATGTTACTCGTGGGTTCGTCTTGTTGTCCTCCATTACTCTATATTTAACTCAGGGAGTATGACAAGTGATACTAGTGGGTTCGGCTTGGTGTCCTCCATTACTCTATATTTATCTCAGGGAGTATGACAAATGTTACCCATGGGTTCCGCTTGGTGTGTTCTATTACTCTATATTTCACTCGGGGAGTATGACAAGTGGTACTCGTGGGTTCTGCTTGGTGTCCTCCATTATTCTATATTTAAGTCAGGGATCATGACAAATGTTACTCTTGGGTTTGGCTTGTTGTCCTCCACTACTCTATATTTAAATTGGGCAGTATGACAAGTGATACTCGTGGGTTCAGCTTGGTGTCCTCCATTACTCTATATTTAACTTGGCGAGTATCACACATGAAACTCATGGACTCGGCTTGGTGTCCTCTATTACTATATATTTAACTTGGGGATTATGGCACATGTTACTCGTGGGTTCGGCTTGGTGTCCTCCATTACTCTATATTTAACTTGGAGAGTATCACACATGTTACTCATGGGCTTGGCTTGGTGTCCTCCATTACTCTATATTTAACTTGGGGAGTATGGCACATGTTACTTGAGGGTTCAGCTTCAGGTCCTCCATTACTCTACATTTAACTCGGGGAGTATGACAAGTGATAATAGTGGGTTCAGCTTGGTGTCACCCATTACTCTATATTTAACTTGGGGAGCATGACAAGTGTTAACGTGGGTTCGGCTTGGTATCCTCCATTACTTTATATTTTACTTGGGGAGTATGGAACATTTTACTCGTGGGTTCAGCTTGGTGTCCTCCATTGCTCTATATTTAACTTGTGGAGTATGACAAGTGATACTTGTGGGTTCGGCTTGTGTCCTCAATTACCCTATATTTATCTCGGGGAGTATGAGAAGTGATGCTCGTGGGTTCGGCTTGGTGTCCTCCATTACTCTATATTTAACTTGGCGAGTATCGCACATGTTACTCATGGACTCAGCTTGGTGTCCTCCATTACTCTATATTTAACTTGGGGACTATGACAAGTGATACTAGTGGGTTCGGGTTTGTGTCCTCCATTACTCTATATTTAACTTGGGGAGCATGACAAGTGTTAACGTGGGTTCGGCTTGGTGTCCTCCATTACTCTATATTTAACTTGGGGAGTATGGCACATGTTACTCGTGGATTCGGCTTGGTATCCTCCATTACTCTATATTTAACTCGGGGAGTATGACAAGAGATACTCGTGGGTTCGGCTTGGTGTCCTCCATTACTCTATATTTAACTTGGGGAGTACGGCACATGTTACTCGTGGGTTCGTCTTGTTGTCCTCCATTACTCTATATTTAACTCAGGGAGTATGACAAGTTATACTAGTGGGTTCGGCTTGGTGTCCTCCATTACTCTATATTTATCTCAGGGAGTATGACAAATGTTACCCATGGGTTCCGCTTGGTGTGTTCTATTACTCTATATTTCACTCGGGGAGTATGACAAGTGGTACTCGTGGGTTCTGCTTGGTGTCCTCCATTATTCTATATTTAAGTCAGGGATCATGACACATGTTACTCTTGGGTTCGGCTTGTTGTCCTCCACTACTCTATATTTAAATTGGGCAGTATGACAAGTGATACTCGTGGGTTCAGCTTGGTGTCCTCCATTACTCTATATTTAACTTGGCGAGTATCACACATGAAACTCATGGACTCGGCTTGGTGTTCTCTATTACTATATATTTAACTTGGGGATTATGGCACATGTTACTCGTGGGTTCGGCTTGGTGTCCTCCATTACTCTATATTTAACTTGGGGAGTATGACAAGAGATACTCATGCGTTCGCTTGGTGTCCTCAATTACTCTATATTTAACTTGGGGAGTATGGCACATGCTACTAGTGGGCTTGCCTTAGTGTCCTCCATTACTCTATACTTAACTTGGGGAGTATGACAAGAGATACTCATGCGCTCGGCTTGGTGTCCTCCATTACTCTATATTTAACTCAGGGAGCATGACACATGTTAGTAATGGGTTCCGCTTGGTGTCTTCTATTACTCTATATTTAACTTGTGGAGTATGACAAGTGATACTTGTGGGTTCGGCTTGTGTCCTCCATTACCCTATATTTATCTCTGGGAGTATGAGAAGTGATGCTCGTGGGTTCGGCTTGGTGTCCTCCATTACTCTATATTTAACTCAGGGAGTATGACAAGAGATACTCGTGGGCTCGGCTTGGTGTCCTCCATTACTCTATACTTAACTTGGGGAGTACGGCACATGTTACTCGTGGGTTCGTCTTGTTGTCCTCCATTACTCTATATTTAAATCAGGGAGTATGACAAGTGATACTAGTGGGTTCGGCTTGGTGTCCTCCATTACTCTATACTTAACTTGGGGAGTACGGCACATGTTACCCATGGGTTCCGCTTGGTGTCTTCTATTACTCTATATTTCACTCGGGGAGTATGACAAGTGATACTTGTGGGTTCTGCTTGGTGTTCTCCATTATTCTATATTTAAGTCAGGGATCATGACACATGTTACTCTTGGGTTCGGCTTGTTGTCCTCCACTACTCTATGTATGAATTGGGCAGTATGACAAGTGATACTCGTGGGTTCAGCTTGGTGTCCTCCATTACTCTATATTTAACTTGGAGAGCATGACAAGTGTTAACGTGGGTTCGGCTTGGTGTCCTCCATTACTCTATATTTAACTTGGGGAGTATGGAACATTTTACTCGTGGGTTCAGCTTGGTGTCCTCCATTGCTCTATATTTAACTTGGGGAGTATGGCACATGTTACTCGTGGGTTCAGCTTGGTGTCCTTCATTACTCTATATTTAACTTGGGGAGTATGACAAGAGATACTCATGCGTTCGGCTTGGTGTCCTCAATTACTCTATATTTAACTTGGGGAGTATGGCACATGCTACTAGTGGGCTTGCCTTAGTGTCCTCCATTACTCTATACTTAACTTGGGGAGTATGACAAGAGATACTCATGCGCTCGGCTTGGTGTCCTCCATTACTCTATATTTAACTCAGGGAGCATGACACATGTTAGTAATGGGTTCTGCTTGGTGTCTTCTATTACTCTATATTTAACTTGTGGAGTATGACAAGTGATACTTGTGGGTTCGGCTTGTGTCCTCCATTACCCTATATTTATCTCTGGGAGTATGAGAAGTGATGCTCGTGGGTTCGGCTTGGTGTCCTCCATTACTCTATATTTAACTTGGCGAGTATCGCACATGTTACTCATGGACTCAGCTTGGTGTCCTCCATTACTCTATATTTAACTTGGGGACTATGACAAGTGATACTAGTGGGTTCGGTTTCGTGTCCTCCATTACTCTATATTTAACTTGGGGAGCATGACAAGTGTTAACGTGGGTTCGGCTTGGTGTCCTCCATTACTCTATATTTAACTTGGGGAGTATGGCACATGTTACTCGTGGGTTCGGCTTGGTATCCTCCATTACTCTATATTTAACTCGGGGAGTATGACAAGAGATACTCGTGGGCTTGTCTTGGTGTCCTCCATTACTCTATACTTAACTTGGGGAGTACGGCACATGTTACTCGTGGGTTCGTCTTGTTGTCCTCCATTACTCTATATTTAACTCAGGGAGTATGACAAGTGATACTAGTGGGTTCGGCTTGGTGTCCTCCATTACTCTATATTTATCTCAGGGAGTATGACAAATGTTACCCATGGGTTCCGCTTGGTGTGTTCTATTACTCTATATTTCACTCGGGGAGTATGACAAGTGGTACTCGTGGGTTCTGCTTGGTGTCCTCCATTATTCTATATTTAAGTCAGGGATCATGACACATGTTACTCTTGGGTTTGGCTTGTTGTCCTCCACTACTCTATATTTAAATTGGGCAGTATGACAAGTGATACTCGTCGGTTCAGCTTGGTGTCCTCCATTACTCTATATTTAACTTGGCGAGTATCACACATGAAACTCATGGACTCGGCTTGGTGTCCTCTATTACTATATATTTAACTTGGGGATTATGGCACATGTTACTCGTGGGTTCGGCTTGGTGTCCTCCATTACTCTATATTTAACTTGGAGAGTATCACACATGTTACTCATGGGCTTGGCTTGGTGTCCTCCATTACTCTATATTTAACTTGGGGAGTATGGCACATGTTACTTGAGGGTTCAGCTTCGGGTCCTCCATTACTCTACATTTAACTCGGGGAGTATGACAAGTGATAATAGTGGGTTCAGCTTGGTGTCACCCATTACTCTATATTTAACTTGGGGAGCATGACAAGTGTTAACGTGGGTTCGGCTTGGTATCCTCCATTACTCTATATTTTACTTGGGGAGTATGGAACATTTTACTCGTGGGTTCAGCTTGGTGTCCTCCATTGCTCTATATTTAACTTGTGGAGTATGACAAGTGATACTTGTGGGTTCGGCTTGTGTCCTCAATTACCCTATATTTATCTCGGGGAGTATGAGAAGTGATGCTCGTGGGTTCGGCTTGGTGTCCTCCATTACTCTATATTTAACTTGGCGAGTATCGCACATGTTACTCATGGACTCAGCTTGGTGTCCTCCATTACTCTATATTTAACTTGGGGACTATGACAAGTGATACTAGTGGGTTCGGGTTTGTGTCCTCCATTACTCTATATTTAACTTGGGGAGCATGACAAGTGTTAACGTGGGTTCGGCTTGGTGTCCTCCATTACTCTATATTTAACTTGGGGAGTATGGCACATGTTACTCGTGGATTCGGCTTGGTATCCTCCATTACTCTATATTTAACTCGGGGAGTATGACAAGAGATACTCGTGGGTTCGGCTTGGTGTCCTCCATTACTCTATATTTAACTTGGGGAGTACGGCACATGTTACTCGTGAGTTCGTCTTGTTGTCCTCCATTACTCTATATTTAACTCAGGGAGTATGACAAGTTATACTAGTGGGTTCGGCTTGGTGTCCTCCATTACTCTATATTTATCTCAGGGAGTATGACAAATGTTACCCATGGGTTCCGCTTGGTGTGTTCTATTACTCTATATTTCACTCGGGGAGTATGACAAGTGGTACTCGTGGGTTCTGCTTGGTGTCCTCCATTATTCTATATTTAAGTCAGGGATCATGACACATGTTACTCTTGGGTTCGGCTTGTTGTCCTCCACTACTCTATATTTAAATTGGGCAGTATGACAAGTGATACTCGTGGGTTCAGCTTGGTGTCCTCCATTACTCTATATTTAACTTGGCGAGTATCACACATGAAACTCATGGACTCGGCTTGGTGTTCTCTATTACTATATATTTAACTTGGGGATTATGGCACATGTTACTCGTGGGTTCGGCTTGGTGTCCTCCATTACTCTATATTTAACTTGGAGAGTATCACACATGTTACTCATGGGCTTGGCTTGGTGTCCTCCATTACTCTATATTTAACTTGGGGAGTATGGCACATGTTACTCGAGGGTTCAGCTTCGTGTCCTCCATTACTCTACATTTAACTCGGGGAGTATGACAAGTGATAATAGTGGGTTCAGCTTGGTGTCATCCATTACTCTAAATTTAACTTGGTGAGCATGACAAGTGTTAACGTGGGTTCGGCCTGGTATCCTCCATTACTCTATATTTTACTTGGGGAGCATGGAACATTTTACTCGTGGGTTCAGCTTGGTGTCCTCCATTGCTCTATATTTAACTTGTGGAGTATGACAAGTGATACTTGTGGGTTCGGCTTGTGTCCTCAATTACCCTATATTTATCTCGGGGAGTATGAGAAGTGATGCTCGTGGGTTCGGCTTGGTGTCCTCCATTACTCTATATTTAACTTGGCGAGTATCGCACATGTTACTCATGGACTCAGCTTGGTGTCCTCCATTACTCTATATTTAACTTGGGGACTATGACAAGTGATACTAGTGGGTTCGGGTTTGTGTCCTCCATTACTCTATATTTAACTTGGGGAGCATGACAAGTGTTAACGTGGGTTCGGCTTGGTGTCCTCCATTACTCTATATTTAACTTGGGGAGTATGGCACATGTTACTCGTGGATTCGGCTTGGTATCCTCCATTACTCTATATTTAACTCGGGGAGTATGACAAGAGATACTCGTGGGTTCGGCTTGGTGTCCTCCATTACTCTATATTTAACTTGGGGAGTACGGCACATGTTACTCGTGAGTTCGTCTTGTTGTCCTCCATTACTCTATATTTAACTCAGGGAGTATGACAAGTTATACTAGTGGGTTCGGCTTGGTGTCCTCCATTACTCTATATTTATCTCAGGGAGTATGACAAATGTTACCCATGGGTTCCGCTTGGTGTGTTCTATTACTCTATATTTCACTCGGGGAGTATGACAAGTGGTACTCGTGGGTTCTGCTTGGTGTCCTCCATTATTCTATATTTAAGTCAGGGATCATGACACATGTTACTCTTGGGTTCGGCTTGTTGTCCTCCACTACTCTATATTTAAATTGGGCAGTATGACAAGTGATACTCGTGGGTTCAGCTTGGTGTCCTCCATTACTCTATATTTAACTTGGCGAGTATCACACATGAAACTCATGGACTCGGCTTGGTGTTCTCTATTACTATATATTTAACTTGGGGATTATGGCACATGTTACTCGTGGGTTCGGCTTGGTGTCCTCCATTACTCTATATTTAACTTGGAGAGTATCACACATGTTACTCATGGGCTTGGCTTGGTGTCCTCCATTACTCTATATTTAACTTGGGGAGTATGGCACATGTTACTCGAGGGTTCAGCTTCGTGTCCTCCATTACTCTACATTTAACTCGGGGAGTATGACAAGTGATAATAGTGGGTTCAGCTTGGTGTCATCCATTACTCTAAATTTAACTTGGTGAGCATGACAAGTGTTAACGTGGGTTCGGCCTGGTATCCTCCATTACTCTATATTTTACTTGGGGAGCATGGAACATTTTACTCGTGGGTTCAGCTTGGTGTCCTCCATTGCTCTATATTTAACTTGGGGAGTATGGCACATGTTACTCGTGGGTTCAGCTTGGTGTCCTCCATTATTCTATATTTAACTTGGGGAGTATGACAAGAGATAATCATGCGTTCGGCTTGGTGTCCTCCATTACTCTATATTTAACTTGGGGAGTATGGCACATGCTACTAGTGGGCTTGCCTTAGTGTCCTCCATTACTCTATATTTAACTGAGGGAGCATGACACATGTTAGTAATGGGTTCCGCTTGGTGTCTTCTATTACTCTATATTTAACTTGTCGAGTATGACAAGTGATACTTGTGGGTTCGGCTTGTGTCCTCCATTACTCTATATTTATCTCGGGTAGTATGACAAGAGATACTCATGCGCTCGGCTTGGTGTTCTCCATTACTCTATATTTAACTCAGGGAGCATGCCACATGTTAACAATGGGTTCCGCTTGGAGTCTTCTATTACTCTATATTTAACTTGTGGAGTATGACAAGTGATACTTGTGGGTTCTGCTTGTGTCCTCCATTACTCTATATTTATCTTGGGGAGTATGAGAAGTGATGCTCGTGGGTTCGGCTTGGTGTCCTCCATTACTCTATATTTAACTTGGTGAGTATTGCACATGTTACTCATGGACTCAGCTTGGTGTCCTCCATTACTCTATATTTAACTTGGGGACTATGACAAGTGATACTAGTGGGTTCGGGTTCGTGTCCTCCATTACTCTATATTTAACTCGGGGATTATGACAAGAGATACTCAAGGGCTTGGCTTGGTGTCCTCCATTACTCTATACTTAACTAGGGGAGTACGGCACATGTTACTCGTGGGTTTGTCTTGTTGTCCTCCATTACTCTATATTTAACTCAGGGAGTATGACAAGTGATACTAGTGGGTTCGACTTGGTGTCCTCCATTACACTATATTTAACTCAGGGAGTATGACACATGTTACTCATGGGTTCCGCTTGGTGTCTTCTATTACTCTATATTTCACTCGGGGAGTATGACAAGTGGTACTCGTGGGTTCTGCTTGGTGTCCTCCATTACTCTATATTTAACTTGAGGAGTATAACACATGTTACTCTTGAGTTCGGCTCGGTGTCCACCTTCACTCCATATTTATCTCGGGGAGTATGACAAGTGATGCTCGTGGGTTCGGCTTGGTGTCCTCCATTACTCTATATTTAACTTGGGGAGTATGACCAGAGACACTCAAGGGCTCGGCTTGGTGTCCTCCATTACTCTATATTTAACATTTAACTCGGGGAGTATGACAAGAGATACTCAAGGGCTCGGCTTGGTGTCCTCCATTACTCTATACTTAACTTGGGGAGTATGGCACATGTTACTCGTGGGTTTGGCTTGGTGTCCTCTATTACTCTATATTTAACTTGGCGAGTATCACACATGATACTCATGGACTTGGCTTGGTGTCCTCTATTACTATATATTTAACTTGGGGAGTATGGCACATGTTACTCGTGGGTTTGGCTTGGTGTCCTCCATTACTCTATATTTAACTTGGAGAGTATCACACATGTTACTCATGGGCTTGGCTTGGTGTCCTCCATTACTCTATATTTAACTTGGGGAGTATGGCACATGTTACTCGTTGGTTCGGCCTGGTGTCCTCCATTACTCTATATTTAACTAGGGGAGTATGGCACATTTTACTCATGGGTTCGGCTTGGTGTCCTCCATTACTCTATATTTATCTTGGGGAGTATGGCAGATGTTACTCGTGGGTTATGCTTGGTGTCCTCCATTACTCTATATTTAACTTAGGGAGTATGGCACATGTTACTCGTGGGTTCGGTTTGGTGTCCTCCATTACTCTATAATTAACTTGGAATGTATGACACATGTTACTCGTGATTCCGCTTGGTGTCCTCTATTACTCTATATTTAACTCAGGGAGTATGACATGTGATATTCGTGCGTTCAGCTTGGTGTCCTCCATTACTCTATATTTATCTCGGGGAGTATGACAAGTGATACTCGGTGGTTCGGCTTGGTGTCCTCCATTACTCTATATTTAATTCAGGGAGCAAGACACATGTTACTCTTGGGATCGGCTTGGTGTCCTCCATTACTTTATATTTAACTTGGGGAGTATGACAAGTGATACTAGTGGGTTCGGCTTGGTGTCCTCCATTACTCTATATTTAACTTGGGGAGCATGACCAGTGCTAAGGTGGGTTCGGCTTGGTGTCCTCCATTACTCTATATTTAACTTGGGGAGTATGGCACATTTTACTCATGGGTTCGGCTTGGTGTCCTCCATTACTCTATATTTAACTCAGGAGCATGACAAGAGATACTCATGGGCTCAGCTTGGTGTCCTCCATTACTCTATACTTAACTTTTGGAGTATGGCACATGTTACTCGTTGGTTCGGCTTGTGGTCCTCCATTACTCTATAATTAACTTGGAATGTATGACACATGTTACTCGTGATTCCGCTTGGTGTCCTCTATTACTCTATATTTAACTCAGGGAGTATGACATATGATATTCGTGCGTTCAGCTTGGTGTCCTCCATTACTCTATATTTATCTCGGGGAGTATGACAAGTGATACTCGGTGGTTCGGCTTGGTGTCCTCCATTACTCTATATTTAATTCAGGGAGCAAGACACATGTTACTCTTGGGATCGGCTTGGTGTCCTCCATTACTTTATATTTAACTTGGGGAGTATGACAAGTGATACTAGTGGGTTCGGCTTGGTGTTCTCCATTACTCTATATTTAACTTTGGGAGCATGACCAGTGTTAAGGTGGGTTCGGCTTGGTGTCCTCCATTACTCTATATTTAACTTGGGGAGTATGTCACATGTTACTCGTGGGTTCGGCTTGGTGTCCTGCATTACTCTATATTTAACTCAGGAGCATGACAAGAGATACTCATGGGCTCAGCTTGGTGTCCTCCATTACTCTATACTTAACTTGGGGAGTATGGCACATGTTACTCGTTGGTTCGGCTTGTGGTCCTCCATTACTCTATATTAAACTCGGGGAGTATGACACGTGATACTCACGGGTTCCGCTTGGTGTCTTCTGTTACTCTATATTTAACTCGGGGAGTATGACAAATGATACTCGTGGGTTCGGCTTGGTGTCCTCCATTACTCTATATTCAACTCAGGGAGTATCACATATGTTACTCATGAGTTCGGCTTGGTGTCCACCATTACTCCATATTTATCTCGGGGCGTATGGCTTGGTGTCCTCCATTACACTATAAGCACCTCAAAACCTTCCTCTTTGCTTCTGCATTCTCTCTTCCTCTCCCCTGCTGAACATCTAATATTCTTCACTGAAACTGCACTCATTCTGCAACTGGACCACTCTTAACAGCCTCGGTCCTGGGCCTAGTCACTCTCCACTTGCACTGATGCCCTGGAACCCCTTTGCACTGCGGGACTGTCTCTGTATCCCTACAGCCCCCCCCTTTTCCAGCACTTGTTCTGCACTTACCTTGCACTTGCCACCAGCTGGCCCTATTTATTTATTACTTTACGCCACCTACCTTGTACTGCACTTCCCCCCCTCCCCTTCCCCTTGCACTTTTCCCCCTCCCCCACCCCTGCACTTGCGCGATCTGAATGACACTTGGCCTAGTAGGATCGTTGTCTGTCTCCCCTTGTTCCTCCCCTCCCTGCCTCGTCGCGCCTTGAAACACCTGTGTATAGGCGCGTTACAAATGCCATATCATATCATATCATATCATATCATAACTTGGCGAGTATCACACATGAAACTCATGAACTCGGCTTGGTGTCCTCCATTACTCTATATTTATCTTGAGGAGTATGACAAGTGATACTCGTGGGCTCGGCTTGGTGTCCTCCATTACTCTATACTTAACTTGGGGAGTACGGCACATGTTACTCGTGGGTTTGTCTTGTTGTCCTCCATTACTCGATATTTAACTCAGGGAGTATGACAAGTGATACTAGTGGGTTCGGCTTGGTGTCCTCCATTACTCTATATTTATCTCAGGGAGTATGACACATGTTATCCATGGGTTCTGCTTGGTGTCTTCTATTACTCTTTATTTCACTCGGGGAGTATGACAAGTGTTAACATGGGTTCGGCTTGGTGTCCGCCATTACTCTATATTTAACTTGGGGAGTATGGAACATTTTACTCGTGGGTTCAGCTTGGTGTCCTCCATTACTGTATATTTAACTTGGGGAGTATGGCACATGTTACTCGTGGGTTCAGCTTGGTGTCCTCCATTACTCTATATTTAACTCGGGGAGTATGACAAGTGATAATAGTGGGTTCGGCTTGTTGTCCTCCATTACTCTATATTTAACTCGTGGAGTATGACAAGTGATACTAGTTAGTTCGGCTTGGTGTGCTCCATTACTCTATATTTAACTTGGGGAGTATGGCACATGTTACTCGTGGGTTTGGCATTGTGTCGTCCATTACTCAATATTTAACTCAGGGAGTATGACACACGTTACTCATGGGTTCCGCTTGGTGTCTTCTATTACTCTATATTTAACTCAGGGAGTATGACAAGTGATACTCATGGGTTCGGCTTGGTGTCCTCCATTATTCTATATTTAACTCAGGGAGTATCACACATGTTACTCGTGGGTTCGGCTTGGTGTCCTCCATTACTCTATATTTAACAAAGGCAGTATGATACATGTTACTCGTGGGTTCGGCTTGGTGTCCACAATTACTCTATATTTAACTCAGGGAGTATGAAAAGAGATACTAATGGGCTCGGCGTGGTGTCCTCCATTAATCAATATTTAACTTGGTGAGTATGGCACATGTTACTTGTGGGTTCAGATTGGTGTTGTCCATTACTCTATATTTAACTCAGGAAGTATGACAAGTGATACTAGTGGGTTTGGCTTGGTGTCCTCCATTATTCTATATTTAACTGGGGGAGTATGGCACATGTTACTCGTGGGTTTGGCTTGGTGTCTTCTATTACTCTATATTTAACTTGGGGAGTATCACACATGTTACTGTGGGTTCGGCTTGGTGTCCTCCATTACTCTATATTTAACTCGGGGTGTATGACAAGAGATACACAAGGGCTCGGCTTGGTGTCCTCCATTACTCTATACTTAACTTGGGGAGTACGGCACATGTTACTCGTGGGTTTGTCTTGTTGTCCTCCATTACTCTATATTTAACTCAGGGAGTATGACAAGTGATACTAGTGGGTTCGACTTGGTGTCCTCCATTACACTATATTTAACTCAGGGAGTATGACACATGTTACTCATGGGTTCCGCTTGGTGTCTTCTATTACTCTATATTTCACTCGGGGAGTATGACAATTGATACTCGTGGGTTCTGCTTGGTGTCCTCCATTACTCTACATTTAACTTGAGGAGTATCTCACATGTTACTCTTGAGTTCGGCTTGGTGTCCTCCATTACTCTATATTTAACTTGGGGAGTATGACAAGTGTTAACGTGGGTTTGGCTTGGTGTCCTCCATTACTGTATATTTAACGTGGGGAGTATGGCACATGTTACTCGTGGGTTCAGCTTGGTGTCCTCCATTAATCTATATTTAACTCGGGGAGTATGACAAGTGATAATAGTGGGTTCGGCTTGGTGTCCTCCATTATTCTATATTTAACTTGGGGAGCATGACAAGTGTTAAGGTTGGTTCGGCTTGGTGTCCCCATTACTCTATATTTAACTTGGGGAGTATGGCACATTTTACTCGTGGGTTCGGCTTGGTGTCCTCCATCACTCTATATTTAACTTGGGGAGTATGGCACATGTTACTCGTGGGTTCGGCTTGGTGTCCTCCATTACCCTATATTTAACTCGGGGAGTATGACAAGAGATACTCATAGGCTCGGCTTGGTGTCCTCCATTACTCTATTCTTAACTTGGGGAGTATGGCACATGTTACTCGTGGGTTCAGCTTGTTGTCCTCCATTACTCTATATTTAACTCGTGGAGTATGACAAGTGATACTAGTGAGTTCGGCTTGGTGTCCTCCATTACTCTATATTTAACTTGGGGAGTATGGCACATGTTACTCGTGCGTTTGGCTTTGTGTCCTCCATTATTCTATATTTAACTCGGGGAGTATCACACATGTTACTCGTGGGTTCGGGTTGGTGTCCTCCATTACTCTATATTTAACAAAGGCAGTATGATACATGTTACTCGTGGGTTCGGCTTGGTGTCCACAATTACTCTATATTTAACTCAGGGAGTATGAAAAGAGATACTCATGGGCTCGGCGTGGTGTCCTCCATTACTGTATATTTAACTTGGGGAGTATGGCACATGTTACTCGTGGGTTCAGTTTGGTGTCCTCCATTACTCTATATTTAACTCGGGGAGTATGACAAGTGATACTAGTGGGTTCGGCTTGGTGTCCTACATTATTCTATATTTAACTTGGGGAGCATGACAAGTGTTAACGTTGGTTCGGCTTGGTGTCCTCCATTACTCTATATTTAACTTGGGGAGTATGGCACATTTTACTCGTGGGTTCGGCTTGGTGTCCTCCATTGCTCTATATTTAACTTGGGGAGTATGGCACATGTTACTCGTGGGTTCGGCTTGGTGTCCTCCATTACTCTATGTTTAACTCGAGGAGTATGACAATAGATACTCATGCATTCGGCTTGGTGTCCTCCATTACTCTATATTTAACTTGGGGAGTATGGCGCATGCTATTAGTGGGCTTGGCTTAGCGTCCTCCATTACTCTATATTTAACTCAGGGAGCATGACACATGTTAGTAATGGGTTCCGCTTGGTGTCTTCTATTACTCTATATTTAACTTGTGGAGTATGACAAGTGATACTTGTGGGTTCGGCTTGTGTCCTCCATTAATCTATATTTATCTCGGGGAGTATGACAAGTGATACTCGTGGGTTCTGCTTGGTGTACTCCATTACTCTATATTTAAGTCAGGGAGCATGACACATGTTACTCTTGGGTTCGGCTTGGTTTCCTCCATTACTCTATATTTATCTCGGGGAGTATGACAAGTGATGCTCGTGGGTTCGGCTTGGGGTCCTCCATTACTCTATATTTAACTTGGCAAGTATCACACATGTTACTCATGAACTCAGCTTAGTGTCCTCCATTACTCTATATTTAACTTAGGGACTATGACAAGTGATACTAGTGGGTTCGGGTTGGTGTCCTCCATTATTCTATATTTAACTGGGGGAGTATGGCACATGTTACTCGTGGGTTTGGCTTGGTGTCTTCTATTACTCTATATTTAACTTGGGGAGTATCACACATGTTACTGTGGGTTCGGCTTGGTGTCCTCCATTACTCTATATTTAACTCGGTGAGTATGACAAGAGATACACAAGGGCTCGGCTTGGTGTCCTCCATTACACTATATTTAAGTCAGGGAGCATGACACATGTTACTCTTGGGTTCGGCTTGGTGTCCTCCATTACTCTATATTTAACTCGGTGAGTATGACAAGTGATACTCGTGGGTTCTGCTTGGTGTACTCCATTACTCTATATTTAAGTCAGGGAGCATGACACATGTTACTCTTGGGTTCGGCTTGGTTTCCTCCATTACTCTATATTTATCTCGGGGAGTATGACAAGTGATGCTCGTGGGTTCGGCTTGGGGTCCTCCATTACTCTATATTTAACTTGGCAAGTATCACACATGTTACTCATGAACTCAGCTTAGTGTCCTCCATTACTCTATATTTAACTTAGGGACTATGACAAGTGATACTAGTGGGTTCGGGTTGGTGTCCTCCATTATTCTATATTTAACTTGGGGAGTACGGCACATGTTACTCGTGGGTTTGTCTTGTTGTCCTCCATTACTCTATATTTAACTCAGGGAGTATGACAAGTGATACTAGTGGGTTCGACTTGGTGTCCTCCATTACACTATATTTAACTCAGGGAGTATGACACATGTTACTCATGGGTTCCGCTTGGTGTCTTCTATTACTCTATATTTCACTCGGGGAGTATGACAATTGATACTCGTGGGTTCTGCTTGGTGTCCTCCATTACTCTATATTTAACTTGAGGAGTATCTCACATGTTACTCTTGAGTTCGGCTTGGTGTCCTCCATTACTCTATATTTAACTTGGGGAGTATGACAAGTGTTAACGTGGGTTTGGCTTGGTGTCCTCCATTACTGTATATTTAACGTGGGGAGTATGGCACATGTTACTCGTGGGTTCAGCTTGGTGTCCTCCATTAATCTATATTTAACTCGGGGAGTATGACAAGTGATAATAGTGGGTTCGGCTTGGTGTCCTCCATTATTCTATATTTAACTTGGGGAGCATGACAAGTGTTAAGGTTGGTTCGGCTTGGTGTCCCCATTACTCTATATTTAACTTGGGGAGTATGGCACATTTTACTCGTGGGTTCGGCTTGGTGTCCTCCATCACTCTATATTTAACTTGGGGAGTATGGCACATGTTACTCGTGGGTTCGGCTTGGTGTCCTCCATTACTCTATATTTAACTCGGGGAGTATGACAATAGATACTCATAGGCTCGGCTTGGTGTCCTCCATTACTCTATTCTTAACTTGGGGAGTATGGCACATGTTACTCGTGGGTTCAGCTTGTTGTCCTCCATTACTCTATATTTAACTCGTGGAGTATGACAAGTGATACTAATGAGTTCGGCTTGGTGTCCTCCATTACTCTATATTTAACTAGGGGAGTAGGGCACATGTTACTCGTGGGTTTGGCTTTGTGTCCTCCATTATTCTATATTTAACTCGGGGAGTATCACACATGTTACTCGTGGGTTCGGGTTGGTGTCCTCCATTACTCTATATTTAACAAAGGCAGTATGATACATGTTACTCGTGGGTTCGGCTTGGTGTCCACAATTACTCTCTATTTAACTCAGGGAGTATGAAAAGAGATACTCATGGGCTCGGCGTGGTGTCCTCCATTACTGTATATTTAACTTGGGGAGTATGGCACATGTTACTCGTGGGTTCAGTTTGGTGTCCTCCATTACTCTATATTTAACTCAGGGAGTATGACAAGTGATACTAGTGGGTTCGGCTTGGTGTCCTACATTATTCTATATTTAACTTGGGGAGCATGACAAGTGTTAACGTTGGTTCGGCTTGGTGTCCTCCATTACTCTATATTTAACTTGGGGAGTATGGCACATTTTACTCGTGGGTTCGGCTTGGTGTCCTCCATTGCTCTATATTTAACTTGGGGAGTATGGCACATGTTACTCGTGGGTTCGGCTTAGTGTCCTCCATTACTCTATATTTAACTCAGGGAGCATGACACATGTTAGTAATGGGTTCCGCTTGGTGTCCTCCATTACTCTATATTTAACTTGGGGAGTATGGCTTATGCTACTAGTGGGCTTGGCTTAGCGTCCTCCATTACTCTATATTTAACTCAGGGAGCATGACACATGTTAGTAATGGGTTCCGCTTGGTGTCTTCTATTACTCTATATTTAACTTGTGGAGTATGACAAGTGATACTTGTGGGTTCGGCTTGTGTCCTCCATTAATCTATATTTATCTCGGGGAGTATGACAAGTGATACTCGTGGGTTCTGCTTGGTGTACTCCATTACTCTATATTTAAGTCAGGGAGCATGACACATGTTACTCTTGGGTTCGGCTTGGTTTCCTCCATTACTCTATATTTATCTCGAGGTGTATGACAAGTGATGCTCGTGGGTTCGGCTTGGGGTCCTCCATTACTCTATATTTAACTTGTCAAGTATCACACATGTTACTCATGAACTCAGCTTAGTGTCCTCCATTACTCTATATTTAACTTAGGGACTATGACAAGTGATACTAGTGGGTTCGGGTTGGTGTCCTCCATTACTCTATATTTAACTTGGGGAGCATGACAAGTGTTAACGTGGGTTTGGCTTGGTGTCCTCCATTACTCTATATTTAACTTGGGGAGTATGGCACATGTTACTCGTGGGTTCGGCTTGTTGTCCTCCATTACTCTATATTTAACTCGTGGAGTATGACAAGTGATACTAGTGAGTTCGGCTTGGTGTCCTCCATTACTCTATATTTAACTTGGGGAGTATGGCACATGTTACTCGTGGGTTTGGCTTTGTTTCCTCCATTACTCAATATTTAACTCAGGGAGTATGACACACGTTACTCATGGGTTCCGCTTGGTGTCTTCTATTACTCTATATTTAACTCGGGGAGTATGACAAGTGATACTCATGGGTTTGGCTTGGTGTTCTCCATTATTCTATATTTAACTCGGGGAGTATCACACATGTTACTCGTGGGTTCGGGTTGGTGTCCTCCATTACTCTATATTTAACAAAGGCAGTATGATACATGTTACTCGTGGGTTCGGCTTGGTGTCCACAATTACTCTATATTTAACTCAGGGAGTATGAAAAGAGATACTCATGGGCTCGGCGTGGTGTCCTCCATTACTGTATATTTAACTTGGGGAGTATGGCACATGTTACTCGTGGGTTCAGTTTGGTGTCCTCCATTACTCTATATTTAACTCGGGGAGTATGACAAGTGATACTAGTGGGTTCGGCTTGGTGTCCTACATTATTCTATATGTAACTTGGGGAGCATGACAAGTGTTAACGTTGGTTCGGCTTGGTGTCCTCCATTACTCTATATTTAACTTGGGGAGTATGGCACATTTTACTCGTGGGTTCGGCTTGGTGTCCTCCATTGCTCTATATTTAACTTGGGGAGTATGGCACATGTTACTCGTGGGTTCGGCTTGGTGTCCTCCATTACTCTGTTTAACTCGAGGAGTATGACAATAGATACTCATGCATTCGGCTTGGTGTCCTCCATTGCTCTATATTTAACTTGGGGAGTATGGCACATGCTACTAGTGGGCTTGGCTTAGCGTCCTCCATTACTCTATATTTAACTCAGGGAGCATGACACATGTTAGTAATGGGTTCCGCTTGGTGTCTTCTATTACTCTATATTTAACTTGTGGAGTATGCCAAGTGAAACTTGTGGGTTCGGCTTGTGTCCTCCATTAATCTATATTTATCTCGGGGAGTATGACAAGTGATACTCGTGAGTTCTGCTTGGTGTACTCCATTACTCTATATTTAAGTCAGGGAGCATGACACATGTTACTCTTGGGTTCGGCTTGGTTTCCTCCATTACTCTATATTTATCTCGGGGAGTATGACAAGTGATGCTCGTGGGTTCGGCTTGGGGTCCTCCATTACTCTATATTTAACTTGGCAAGTATCACACATGTTACTCATGAACTCAGCTTAGTGTCCTCCATTACTCTATATTTAACTTAGGGACTATGACAAGTGATACTAGTGGGTTCGGGTTGGTGTCCTCCATTACTCTATATTTAACTTGGGGAGCATGACAAGTGTTAACGTGGGTTTGGGTTGGTGTCCTCCATTACTCTATATTTAACTTGGGGAGTATGGCACATGTTTCTCGTGGGTTCGGCTTGGTGTCCTCCATTACTCTATATTTAACTCAGGGAGTATGACAAGTGATACTAGTGGGTTCGGCTTGGTGTCCTCCATTACTCTATATTTATCTCAGGGAGTATGACACATGTTACCCATGGGTTCCGCTTGGTGTCTTCTATTACTCTATATTTCACTCGGGGAGTATGACAAGTGATAATAGTGGGATCGGCTTGGTGTCATCCATTACTCTATATTTAACTTGGGGAGCATGACAAGTGTTAACGTGGGTTCGGCTTGGTGTCCTCCATTACTCTATAATTAACTTGAGGAGTATGGAACATTTTACTCGTGGGTTCAGCTTGGTGTCCTCCATTGCTCTATATTTAACTTGGGGAGTATGGCACATGTTACTCGTGGGTTCAGCTTGGTGTCCTCCATTACTCTATATTTAACTTGGGGAGTATGACAAGAGATACTCATGCGTTGGGCTTGGTGGCCTCCATTACTCTATATTTAACAAGGGGAGTATGGCACATGCTACTAGTGGGCTTGCCTTAGTGTCCTCCAATACTCTATATTTAACTCAGGGAACATGACACATGTTAGTAATGGGTTCCGCTTGGTGTCTTCTATTACTCTATATTTAACTTGTGGAGTATGACAAGTGATACTTGTGGGTTCGGCTTGTGTTCTCCATTACTCTATATTTATCTCGGGGAGTATGACAAGAGATACTCATGCGCTCGGCTTGGTGTCCTCCATTACTCTATATTTAACTCAGGGAGCATGACACATGTTAGTAATGGGTTCCGCTTGGTGTCTTCTATTACTCTATATTTAACTTTTGGAGTATGACAAGTGATACTTGTGGGTTCGGCTTGTGTTCTCCATTACTCTATATTTATCTCGGGGAGTATGAGAAGTGATGCTCGTGGGTTCGGCTTGGTGTCCTCCATTACTCTATATTTAACTTAGCGAGTATCGCACATGTTACTCATGGAGTCAGCTTGGTGTCCTCCATTACTCTATATTTAACTTGGGGACTATGACAAGTGATACTAGTGGGTTCGGGTTCGTGTCCTCCGTTACTCTATCTTTAACTTGCAGAGCATGACAAGTGTTAACGTGGGTTCGGCTTGGTGTCATCCATTACTCTATATTTAACTTGGGGAGTATGGCACATGTTACTCCTGGGTTCGGCTTGGTGTCCTCCATTACTCTATATTTATCTTGGGGAGTATGGCAGATGTTACTCGTGGGTTATGCTTGGTGTCCTCCATTACTCTATATTTAACTTAGGGAGTATGGCACATGTTACTCGTGGGTTCGGTTTGGTGTCCTCCATTACTCTATAATTAACTTGGAATGTATGACACATGTTACTCGTGATTCCGCTTGGTGTCCTCTATTACTCAATATTTAACTCAGGGAGTATGACATGTGATATTCGTGCGTTCAGCTTGGTGTCCTCCATTACTCTATATTTATCTCGGGGAGTATGACAAGTGATACTCGGTGGTTCGGCTTGGTGTCCTCCATTACTCTATATTTAATTCAGGGAGCAAGACACATGTTACTCTTGGGATCGGCTTGGTGTCCTCCATTACTTTATATTTAACTTGGGGAGTATGACAAGTGATACTAGTGGGTTCGGCTTGGTGTCCTCCATTACTCTATATTTAACTTGGGGAGCATGACCAGTGCTAAGGTGGGTTCGGCTTGGTGTCCTCCATTACTCTATATTTAACTTGGGGAGTATGGCACATTTTACTCATGGGTTCGGCTTGGTGTCCTCCATTACTCTATATTTAACTCAGGAGCATGACAAGAGATACTCATGGGCTCAGCTTGGTGTCCTCCATTACTCTATAATTAACTTGAGGAGTATGGAACATTTTACTCGTGGGTTCAGCTTGGTGTCCTCCATTGCTCTATATTTAACTTGGGGAGTATGGCACATGTTACTCGTGGGTTCAGCTTGGTGTCCTCCATTACTCTATATTTAACTTGGGGAGTATGACAAGAGATACTCATGCGTTGGGCTTGGTGGCCTCCATTACTCTATATTTAACAAGGGGAGTATGGCACATGCTACTAGTGGGCTTGCCTTAGTGTCCTCCAATACTCTATATTTAACTCAGGGAACATGACACATGTTAGTAATGGGTTCCGCTTGGTGTCTTCTATTACTCTATATTTAACTTGTGGAGTATGACAAGTGATACTTGTGGGTTCGGCTTGTGTTCTCCATTACTCTATATTTATCTCGGGGAGTATGACAAGAGATACTCATGCGCTCGGCTTGGTGTCCTCCATTACTCTATATTTAACTCAGGGAGCATGACACATGTTAGTAATGGGTTCCGCTTGGTGTCTTCTATTACTCTATATTTAACTTTTGGAGTATGACAAGTGATACTTGTGGGTTCGGCTTGTGTTCTCCATTACTCTATATTTATCTCGGGGAGTATGAGAAGTGATGCTCGTGGGTTCGGCTTGGTGTCCTCCATTACTCTATATTTAACTTAGCGAGTATCGCACATGTTACTCATGGAGTCAGCTTGGTGTCCTCCATTACTCTATATTTAACTTGGGGACTATGACAAGTGATACTAGTGGGTTCGGGTTCGTGTCCTCCGTTACTCTATCTTTAACTTGCAGAGCATGACAAGTGTTAACGTGGGTTCGGCTTGGTGTCCTCCATTACTCTATATTTAACTTGGGGAGTATGGCACATGTTACTCCTGGGTTCGGCTTGGTGTCCTCCATTACTCTATATTTATCTTGGGGAGTATGGCAGATGTTACTCGTGGGTTATGCTTGGTGTCCTCCATTACTCTATATTTAACTTAGGGAGTATGGCACATGTTACTCGTGGGTTCGGTTTGGTGTCCTCCATTACTCTATAATTAACTTGGAATGTATGACACATGTTACTCGTGATTCCGCTTGGTGTCCTCTATTACTCTATATTTAACTCAGGGAGTATGACATATGATATTCGTGCGTTCAGCTTGGTGTCCTCCATTACTCTATATTTATCTCGGGGAGTATGACAAGTGATACTCGGTGGTTCGGCTTGGTGTCCTCCATTACTCTATATTTAATTCAGGGAGCAAGACACATGTTACTCTTGGGATCGGCTTGGTGTCCTCCATTACTTTATATTTAACTTGGGGAGTATGACAAGTGATACTAGTGGGTTCGGCTTGGTGTCCTCCATTACTCTATATTTAACTTGGGGAGCATGACCAGTGCTAAGGTGGGTTCGGCTTGGTGTCCTCCATTACTCTATATTTAACTTGGGGAGTATGGCACATTTTACTCATGGGTTCGGCTTGGTGTCCTCCATTACTCTATATTTAACTCAGGAGCATGACAAGAGATACTCATGGGCTCAGCTTGGTGTCCTCCATTACTCTATACTTAACTTTTGGAGTATGGCACATGTTACTCGTTGGTTCGGCTTGTGGTCCTCCATTACTCTATAATTAACTTGGAATGTATGACACATGTTACTCGTGATTCCGCTTGGTGTCCTCTATTACTCTATATTTAACTCAGGGAGTATGACATGTGATATTCGTGCGTTCAGCTTGGTGTCCTCCATTACTCTATATTTATCTCGGGGAGTATGACAAGTGATACTCGGTGGTTCGGCTTGGTGTCCTCCATTACTCTATATTTAATTCAGGGAGCAAGACACATGTTACTCTTGGGATCGGCTTGGTGTCCTCCATTACTTTATATTTAACTTGGGGAGTATGACAAGTGATACTAGTGGGTTCGGCTTGGTGTTCTCCATTACTCTATATTTAACTTTGGGAGCATGACCAGTGTTAAGGTGGGTTCGGCTTGGTGTCCTCCATTACTCTATATTTAACTTGGGGAGTATGTCACATGTTACTCGTGGGTTCGGCTTGGTGTCCGGCATTACTCTATATTTAACTCAGGAGCATGACAAGAGATACTCATGGGCTCAGCTTGGTGTCCTCCATTACTCTATACTTAACTTGGGGAGTATGGCACATGTTACTCGTTGGTTCGGCTTGTGGTCCTCCATTACTCTATATTAAACTCGGGGAGTATGACACGTGATACTCACGGGTTCCGCTTGGTGTCTTCTGTTACTCTATATTTAACTCGGGGAGTATGACAAATGATACTCGTGGGTTCGGCTTGGTGTCCTCCATTACTCTATATTCAACTCAGGGAGTATCACATATGTTACTCATGAGTACGGCTTGGTGTCCACCATTACTCCATATTTATCTCGGGGAGTATGGCTTGGTGTCCTCCATTACACTATAAGCACCTCAAAACCTTCCTCTTTGCTTCTGCATTCTCTCTTCCTCTCCCCTGCTGAACATCTAATATTCTTCACTGAAACTGCACTGATTCTGCAACTGGACCACTCTTAACAGCCTCGGTCCTGGGCCCAGTCACTCTCCACTTGCACTGATGCCCTGGAACCCCTCTGCACTGCGGGACTGTCTCTGTATCCCTACAGCCCCCCCCTTTTCCAGCACTTGTTCTGCACTTACCTTGCACTTGCCACCAGCTGGCCCTATTTATTTATTACTTTACGCCACCTACCTTGTACTGCACTTCCCCCCCTCCCCTTCCCCTTGCACTTTTCCCCCTCCCCCACCCCTGCACTTGCGCGATCTGAATGACACTTGGCCTAGTAGGATCGTTGTCTGTCTCCCCTTGTTCCTCCCCTCCCTGCCTCGTCGCGCCTTGAAACACCTGTGTATAGGCGCGTTACAAATGCCATATCATATCATATCATATCATATCATAACTTGGCGAGTATCACACATGAAACTCATGAACTCGGCTTGGTGTCCTCCATTACTCTATATTTATCTTGAGGAGTATGACAAGTGATACTCGTGGGCTCGGCTTGGTGTCCTCCATTACTCTATACTTAACTTGGGGAGTACGGCACATGTTACTCGTGGGTTTGTCTTGTTGTCCTCCATTACTCGATTTTTTAACTCAGGGAGTATGACAAGTGATACTAGTGGGTTCGGCTTGGTGTCCTCCATTACTCTATATTTATCTCAGGGAGTATGACACATGTTATCCATGGGTTCTGCTTGGTGTCTTCTATTACTCTTTATTTCACTCGGGGAGTATGACAAGTGTTAACGTGGGTTCGGCTTGGTGTCCGCCATTACTCTATATTTAACTTGGGGAGTATGGAACATTTTACTCGTGGGTTCAGCTTGGTGTCCTCCATTACTGTATATTTAACTTGGGGAGTATGGCACATGTTACTCGTGGGTTCAGCTTGGTGTCCTCCATTACTCTATATTTAACTCGGGGAGTATGACAAGTGATAATAGTGGGTTCGGCTTGTTGTCCTCCATTACTCTATATTTAACTCGTGGAGTATGACAAGTGATACTAGTTAGTTCGGCTTGGTGTGCTCCATTACTCTATATTTAACTTGGGGAGTATGGCACATGTTACTCGTGGGTTTGACATTGTGTCGTCCATTACTCAATATTTAACTCAGGGAGTATGACACACGTTACTCATGGGTTCCGCTTGGTGTCTTCTATTACTCTATATTTAACTCAGGGAGTATGACAAGTGATACTCATGGGTTCGGCTTGGTGTCCTCCATTATTCTATATTTAACTCAGGGAGTATCACACATGTTACTCGTGGGTTCGGCTTGGTGTCCTCCATTACTCTATATTTAACAAAGGCAGTATGATACATGTCACTCGTGGGTTCGGCTTGGTGTCCACAATTACTCTATATTTAACTCAGGGAGTATGAAAAGAGATACTAATGGGCTCGGCGTGGTGTCCTCCATTAATCAATATTTAACTTGGTGAGTATGGCACATGTTACTTGTGGGTTCAGATTGGTGTTGTCCATTACTCTATATTTAACTCAGGAAGTATGACAAGTGATACTAGTGGGTTTGGCTTGGTGTCCTCCATTATTCTATATTTAACTGGGGGAGTATGGCACATGTTACTCGTGGGTTTGGCTTGGTGTCTTCTATTACTCTATATTTAACTTGGGGAGTATCACACATGTTACTGTGGGTTCGGCTTGGTGTCCTCCATTACTCTATATTTAACTCGGGGAGTATAACAAGAGATACACAAGGGCTCGGCTTGGTGTCCTCCATTACTCTATACTTAACTTGGGGAGTACGGCACATGTTACTCGTGGGTTTGTCTTGTTGTCCTCCATTACTCTATATTTAACTCAGGGAGTATGACAAGTGATACTAGTGGGTTCGACTTGGTGTCCTCCATTACACTATATTTAACTCAGGGAGTATGACACATGTTACTCATGGGTTCCGCTTGGTGTCTTCTATTACTCTATATTTCACTCGGGGAGTATGACAATTGATACTCGTGGGTTCTGCTTGGTGTCCTCCATTACTCTACATTTAACTTGAGGAGTATCTCACATGTTACTCTGGAGTTCGGCTTGGTGTCCTCCATTACTCTATATTTAACTTGGGGAGTATGACAAGTGTTAACGTGGGTTTGGCTTGGTGTCCTCCATTACTGTATATTTAACGTGGGGAGTATGGCACATGTTACTCGTGGGTTCAGCTTGGTGTCCTCCATTAATCTATATTTAACTCGGGGAGTATGACAAGTGATAATAGTGGGTTCGGCTTGGTGTCCTCCATTATTCTATATTTAACTTGGGGAGCATGACAAGTGTTAAGGTTGGTTCGGCTTGGTGTCCCCATTACTCTATATTTAACTTGGGGAGTATGGCACATTTTACTCGTGGGTTCGGCTTGGTGTCCTCCATCACTCTATATTTAACTTGGGGAGTATGGCACATGTTACTCGTGGGTTCGGCTTGGTGTCCTCCATTACCCTATATTTAACTCGGGGAGTATGACAAGAGATACTCATAGGCTCGGCTTGGTGTCCTCCATTACTCTATTCTTAACTTGGGGAGTATGGCACATGTTACTCGTGGGTTCAGCTTGTTGTCCTCCATTACTCTATATTTAACTCGTGGAGTATGACAAGTGATACTAGTGAGTTCGGCTTGGTGTCCTCCATTACTCTATATTTAACTTGGGGAGTATGGCACATGTTACTCGTTGGTTTGGCTTTGTGTCCTCCATTATTCTATATTTAACTCGGGGAGTATCACACATGTTACTCGTGGGTTCGGGTTGGTGTCCTCCATTACTCTATATTTAACAAAGGCAGTATGATACATGTTACTCGTGGGTTCGGCTTGGTGTCCACAATTACTCTATATTTAACTCAGGGAGTATGAAAAGAGATACTCATGGGCTCGGCGTGGTGTCCTCCATTACTGTATATTTAACTTGGGGAGTATGGCACATGTTACTCGTGGGTTCAGTTTGGTGTCCTCCATTACTCTATATTTAACTCGGGGAGTATGACAAGTGATACTAGTGGGTTCGGCTTGGTGTCCTACATTATTCTATATTTAACTTGGGGAGCATGACAAGTGTTAACGTTGGTTCGGCTTGGTGTCCTCCATTACTCTATATTTAACTTGGGGAGTATGGCACATTTTACTCGTGGGTTCGGCTTGGTGTCCTCCATTGCTCTATATTTAACTTGGGGAGTATGGCACATGTTACTCGTGGGTTCGGCTTGGTGTCCTCCATTACTCTATGTTTAACTCGAGGAGTATGACAATAGATACTCATGCATTCGGCTTGGTGTCCTCCATTACTCTATATTTAACTTGGGGAGTATGGCACATGCTACTAGTGGGCTTGGCTTAGCGTCCTCCATTACTCTATATTTAACTCAGGGAGCATGACACATGTTAGTAATGGGTTCCGCTTGGTGTCTTCTATTACTCTATATTTAACTTGTGGAGTATGACAAGTGATACTTGTGGGTTCGGCTTGTGTCCTCCATTAATCTATATTTATCTCGGGGAGTATGACAAGTGATACTCGTGGGTTCTGCTTGGTGTACTCCATTACTCTATATTTAAGTCAGGGAGCATGACACATGTTACTCTTGGGTTCGGCTTGGTTTCCTCCATTACTCTATATTTATCTCGGGGAGTATGACAAGTGATGCTCGTGGGTTCAGCTTGGGGTCCTCCATTACTCTATATTTAACTTGGCAAGTATCACACATGTTACTCATGAACTCAGCTTAGTTTCCTCCATTACTCTATATTTAACTTAGGGACTATGACAAGTGATACTAGTGGGTTCGGGTTGGTGTCCTCCATTATTCTATATTTAACTGGGGGAGTATGGCACATGTTACTCGTGGGTTTGGCTTGGTGTCTTCTATTACTCTATATTTAACTTGGGGAGTATCACACATGTTACTGTGGGTTCGGCTTGGTGTCCTCCATTACTCTATATTTAACTCGGGGAGTATGACAAGAGATACACAAGGGCTCGGCTTGGTGTCCTCCATTACTCTATACTTAACTTGGGGAGTACGGCACATGTTACTCGTGGGTTTGTCTTGTTGTCCTCCATTACTCTATATTTAACTCAGGGAGTATGACAAGTGATACTAGTGGGTTCGACTTGGTGTCCTCCATTACACTATATTTAACTCAGGGAGTATGACACATGTTACTCATGGGTTCCGCTTGGTGTCTTCTATTACTCTATATTTCACTCGGGGAGTATGACAATTGATACTCGTGGGTTCTGCTTGGTGTCCTCCATTACTCTATATTTAACTTGAGGAGTATCTCACATGTTACTCTTGAGTTCGGCTTGGTGTCCTCCATTACTCTATATTTAACTTGGGGAGTATGACAAGTGTTAACGTGGGTTTGGCTTGGTGTCCTCCATTACTGTATATTTAACGTGGGGAGTATTGCACATGTTACTCGTGGGTTCAGCTTGGTGTCCTCCATTAATCTATATTTAACTCGGGGAGTATGACAAGTGATAATAGTGGGTTCGGCTTGGTGTCCTCCATTATTCTATATTTAACTTGGAGAGCATGACAAGTGTTAAGGTTGGTTCGGCTTGGTGTCCCCATTACTCTATATTTAACTTGGGGAGTATGGCACATTTTACTCGTGGGTTCGGCTTGGTGTCCTCCATCACTCTATATTTAACTTGGGGAGTATGGCACATGTTACTCGTGGGTTCGGCTTGGTGTCCTCCATTACTCTATATTTAACTCGGGGAGTATGACAATAGATACTCATAGGCTCGGCTTGGTGTCCTCCATTACTCTATTCTTAACTTGGGGAGTATGGCACATGTTACTCGTGGGTTCAGCTTGTTGTCCTCCATTACTCTATATTTAACTCGTGGAGTATGACAAGTGATACTAGTGAGTTCGGCTTGGTGTCCTCCATTACTCTATATTTAACTTGGGGAGTAGGGCACATGTTACTCGTGGGTTTGGCTTTGTGTCCTCCATTATTCTATATTTAACTCGGGGAGTATCACACATGTTACTCGTGGGTTCGGGTTGGTGTCCTCCATTACTCTATATTTAACAAAGGCAGTATGATACATGTTACTCGTGGGTTCGGCTTGGTGTCCACAATTACTCTCTATTTAACTCAGGGAGTATGAAAAGAGATACTCATGGGCTCGGCGTGGTGTCCTCCATTACTGTATATTTAACTTGGGGAGTATGGCACATGTTACTCGTGGGTTCAGTTTGGTGTCCTCCATTACTCTATATTTAACTCGGGGAGTATGACAAGTGATACTAGTGGGTTCGGCTTGGTGTCCTACATTATTCTATATTTAACTTGGGGAGCATGACAAGTGTTAACGTTGGTTCGGCTTGGTGTCCTCCATTACTCTATATTCAACTCAGGGAGTATCACATATGTTACTCATGAGTTCGGCTTGGTGTCCACCATTACTCCATATTTATCTCGGGGAGTATGGCTTGGTGTCCTCCATTACACTATAAGCACCTCAAAACCTTCCTCTTTGCTTCTGCATTCTCTCTTCCTCTCCCCTGCTGAACATCTAATATTCTTCACTGAAACTGCACTGATTCTGCAACTGGACCACTCTTAACAGCCTCGGTCCTGGGCCCAGTCACTCTCCACTTGCACTGATGCCCTGGAACCCCTCTGCACTGCGGGACTGTCTCTGTATCCCTACAGCCCCCCCCCTTTTCCAGCACTTGTTCTGCACTTACCTTGCACTTGCCACCAGCTGGCCCTATTTATTTATTACTTTACGCCACCTACCTTGTACTGCACTTCCCCCCCTCCCCTTCCCCTTGCACTTTTCCCCCTCCCCCACCCCTGCACTTGCGCGATCTGAATGACACTTGGCCTAGTAGGATCGTTGTCTGTCTCCCCTTGTTCCTCCCCTCCCTGCCTCGTCGCGCCTTGAAACACCTGTGTATAGGCGCGTTACAAATGCCATATCATATCATATCATATCATATCATAACTTGGCGAGTATCACACATGAAACTCATGAACTCGGCTTGGTGTCCTCCATTACTCTATATTTATCTTGAGGAGTATGACAAGTGATACTCGTGGGCTCGGCTTGGTGTCCTCCATTACTCTATACTTAACTTGGGGAGTACGGCACATGTTACTCGTGGGTTTGTCTTGTTGTCCTCCATTACTCGATATTTAACTCAGGGAGTATGACAAGTGATACTAGTGGGTTCGGCTTGGTGTCCTCCATTACTCTATATTTATCTCAGGGAGTATGACACATGTTATCCATGGGTTCTGCTTGGTGTCTTCTATTACTCTTTATTTCACTCGGGGAGTATGACAAGTGTTAACGTGGGTTCGGCTTGGTGTCCGCCATTACTCTATATTTAACTTGGGGAGTATGGAACATTTTACTCGTGGGTTCAGCTTGGTGTCCTCCATTACTGTATATTTAACTTGGGGAGTATGGCACATGTTACTCGTGGGTTCAGCTTGGTGTCCTCCATTACTCTATATTTAACTCGGGGAGTATGACAAGTGATAATAGTGGGTTCGGCTTGTTGTCCTCCATTACTCTATATTTAACTCGTGGAGTATGACAAGTGATACTAGTTAGTTCGGCTTGGTGTGCTCCATTACTCTATATTTAACTTGGGGAGTATGGCACATGTTACTCGTGGGTTTGGCATTGTGTCGTCCATTACTCAATATTTAACTCAGGGAGTATGACACACGTTACTCATGGGTTCCGCTTGGTGTCTTCTATTACTCTATATTTAACTCAGGGAGTATGACAAGTGATACTCATGGGTTCGGCTTGGTGTCCTCCATTATTCTATATTTAACTCAGGGAGTATCACACATGTTACTCGTGGGTTCGGCTTGGTGTCCTCCATTACTCTATATTTAACAAAGGCAGTATGATACATGTTACTCGTGGGTTCGGCTTGGTGTCCACAATTACTCTATATTTAACTCAGGGAGTATGAAAAGAGATACTAATGGGCTCGGCGTGGTGTCCTCCATTAATCAATATTTAACTTGGTGAGTATGGCACATGTTACTTGTGGGTTCAGATTGGTGTTGTCCATTACTCTATATTTAACTCAGGAAGTATGACAAGTGATACTAGTGGGTTTGGCTTGGTGTCCTCCATTATTCTATATTTAACTGGGGGAGTATGGCACATGTTACTCGTGGGTTTGGCTTGGTGTCTTCTATTACTCTATATTTAACTTGGGGAGTATCACACATGTTACTGTGGGTTCGGCTTGGTGTCCTCCATTACTCTATATTTAACTCGGGGAGTATAACAAGAGATACACAAGGGCTCGGCTTGGTGTCCTCCATTACTCTATACTTAACTTGGGGAGTACGGCACATGTTACTCGTGGGTTTGTCTTGTTGTCCTCCATTACTCTATATTTAACTCAGGGAGTATGACAAGTGATACTAGTGGGTTCGACTTGGTGTCCTCCATTACACTATATTTAACTCAGGGAGTATGACACATGTTACTCATGGGTTCCGCTTGGTGTCTTCTATTACTCTATATTTCACTCGGGGAGTATGACAATTGATACTCGTGGGTTCTGCTTGGTGTCCTCCATTACTCTACATTTAACTTGAGGAGTATCTCACATGTTACTCTGGAGTTCGGCTTGGTGTCCTCCATTACTCTATATTTAACTTGGGGAGTATGACAAGTGTTAACGTGGGTTTGGCTTGGTGTCCTCCATTACTGTATATTTAACGTGGGGAGTATGGCACATGTTACTCGTGGGTTCAGCTTGGTGTCCTCCATTAATCTATATTTAACTCGGGGAGTATGACAAGTGATAATAGTGGGTTCGGCTTGGTGTCCTCCATTATTCTATATTTAACTTGGGGAGCATGACAAGTGTTAAGGTTGGTTCGGCTTGGTGTCCCCATTACTCTATATTTAACTTGGGGAGTATGGCACATTTTACTCGTGGGTTCGGCTTGGTGTCCTCCATCACTCTATATTTAACTTGGGGAGTATGGCACATGTTACTCGTGGGTTCGGCTTGGTGTCCTCCATTACCCTATATTTAACTCGGGGAGTATGACAAGAGATACTCATAGGCTCGGCTTGGTGTCCTCCATTACTCTATTCTTAACTTGGGGAGTATGGCACATGTTACTCGTGGGTTCAGCTTGTTGTCCTCCATTACTCTATATTTAACTCGTGGAGTATGACAAGTGATACTAGTGAGTTCGGCTTGGTGTCCTCCATTACTCTATATTTAACTTGGGGAGTATGGCACATGTTACTCGTTGGTTTGGCTTTGTGTCCTCCATTATTCTATATTTAACTCGGGGAGTATCACACATGTTACTCGTGGGTTCGGGTTGGTGTCCTCCATTACTCTATATTTAACAAAGGCAGTATGATACATGTTACTCGTGGGTTCGGCTTGGTGTCCACAATTACTCTATATTTAACTCAGGGAGTATGAAAAGAGATACTCATGGGCTCGGCGTGGTGTCCTCCATTACTGTATATTTAACTTGGGGAGTATGGCACATGTTACTCGTGGGTTCAGTTTGGTGTCCTCCATTACTCTATATTTAACTCGGGGAGTATGACAAGTGATACTAGTGGGTTCGGCTTGGTGTCCTACATTATTCTATATTTAACTTGGGGAGCATGACAAGTGTTAACGTTGGTTCGGCTTGGTGTCCTCCATTACTCTATATTTAACTTGGGGAGTATGGCACATTTTACTCGTGGGTTCGGCTTGGTGTCCTCCATTGCTCTATATTTAACTTGGGGAGTATGGCACATGTTACTCGTGGGTTCGGCTTGGTGTCCTCCATTACTCTATGTTTAACTCGAGGAGTATGACAATAGATACTCATGCATTCGGCTTGGTGTCCTCCATTACTCTATATTTAACTTGGGGAGTATGGCACATGCTACTAGTGGGCTTGGCTTAGCGTCCTCCATTACTCTATATTTAACTCAGGGAGCATGACACATGTTAGTAATGGGTTCCGCTTGGTGTCTTCTATTACTCTATATTTAACTTGTGGAGTATGACAAGTGATACTTGTGGGTTCGGCTTGTGTCCTCCATTAATCTATATT
This sequence comes from Ambystoma mexicanum, assembly GCF_040938575.1. Lineage (NCBI taxonomy): Eukaryota > Metazoa > Chordata > Amphibia > Caudata > Ambystomatidae > Ambystoma > Ambystoma mexicanum. Next base: position 27,679,697 of record NC_090938.1, on the reverse strand, counting down.
TATCTCGGGGAGTATGACAAGTGATACTCGTGGGTTCTGCTTGGTGTACTCCATTACTCTATATTTAAGTCAGGGAGCATGACACATGTTACTCTTGGGTTCGGCTTGGTTTCCTCCATTACTCTATATTTATCTCGGGGAGTATGACAAGTGATGCTCGTGGGTTCAGCTTGGGGTCCTCCATTACTCTATATTTAACTTGGCAAGTATCACACATGTTACTCATGAACTCAGCTTAGTGTCCTCCATTACTCTATATTTAACTTAGGGACTATGACAAGTGATACTAGTGGGTTTGGGTTGGTGTCCTCCATTATTCTATATTTAACTGGGGGAGTATGGCACATGTTACTCGTGGGTTTGGCTTGGTGTCTTCTATTACTCTATATTTAACTTGGGGAGTATCACACATGTTACTGTGGGTTCGGCTTGGTGTCCTCCATTACTCTATATTTAACTCGGGGAGTATGACAAGAGATACACAAGGGCTCGGCTTGGTGTCCTCCATTACTCTATACTTAACTTGGGGAGTACGGCACATGTTACTCGTGGGTTTGTCTTGTTGTCCTCCATTACTCTATATTTAACTCAGGGAGTATGACAAGTGATACTAGTGGGTTCGACTTGGTGTCCTCCATTACACTATATTTAACTCAGGGAGTATGACACATGTTACTCATGGGTTCCGCTTGGTGTCTTCTATTACTCTATATTTCACTCGGGGAGTATGACAATTGATACTCGTGGGTTCTGCTTGGTGTCCTCCATTACTCTATATTTAACTTGAGGAGTATCTCACATGTTACTCTTGAGTTCGGCTTGGTGTCCTCCATTACTCTATATTTAACTTGGGGAGTATGACAAGTGTTAACGTGGGTTTGGCTTGGTGTCCTCCATTACTGTATATTTAACGTGGGGAGTATTGCACATGTTACTCGTGGGTTCAGCTTGGTGTCCTCCATTAATCTATATTTAACTCGGGGAGTATGACAAGTGATAATAGTGGGTTCGGCTTGGTGTCCTCCATTATTCTATATTTAACTTGGAGAGCATGACAAGTGTTAAGGTTGGTTCGGCTTGGTGTCCCCATTACTCTATATTTAACTTGGGGAGTATGGCACATTTTACTCGTGGGTTCGGCTTGGTGTCCTCCATCACTCTATATTTAACTTGGGGAGTATGGCACATGTTACTCGTGGGTTCGGCTTGGTGTCCTCCATTACTCTATATTTAACTCGGGGAGTATGACAATAGATACTCATAGGCTCGGCTTGGTGTCCTCCATTACTCTATTCTTAACTTGGGGAGTATGGCACATGTTACTCGTGGGTTCAGCTTGTTGTCCTCCATTACTCTATATTTAACTCGTGGAGTATGACAAGTGATACTAGTGAGTTCGGCTTGGTGTCCTCCATTACTCTATATTTAACTTGGGGAGTAGGGCACATGTTACTCGTGGGTTTGGCTTTGTGTCCTCCATTATTCTATATTTAACTCGGGGAGTATCACACATGTTACTCGTGGGTTCGGGTTGGTGTCCTCCATTACTCTATATTTAACAAAGGCAGTATGATACATGTTACTCGTGGGTTCGGCTTGGTGTCCACAATTACTCTCTATTTAACTCAGGGAGTATGAAAAGAGATACTCATGGGCTCGGCGTGGTGTCCTCCATTACTGTATATTTAACTTGGGGAGTATGGCACATGTTACTCGTGGGTTCAGTTTGGTGTCCTCCATTACTCTATATTTAACTAGGGGAGTATGACAAGTGATACTAGTGGGTTCGGCTTGGTGTCCTACATTATTCTATATTTAACTTGGGGAGCATGACAAGTGTTAACGTTGGTTCGGCTTGGTGTCCTCCATTACTCTATATTTAACTTGGGGAGTATGGCACATTTTACTCGTGGGTTCGGCTTGGTGTCCTCCATTGCTCTATATTTAACTTGGGGAGTATGGCACATGTTACTCGTGGGTTCGGCTTGGTGTCCTCCATTACTCTATGTTTAACTCGAGGAGTATGACAATAGATACTCATGCATTCGGCTTGGTGTCCTCCATTACTCTATATTTAACTTGGGGAGTATGGCACATGCTACTAGTGGGCTTGGCTTAGCGTCCTCCATTACTCTATATTTAACTCAGGGAGCATGACACATGTTAGTAATGGGTTCCGCTTGGTGTCTTCTATTACTCTATATTTAACTTGTGGAGTATGACAAGTGATACTTGTGGGTTCGGCTTGTGTCCTCCATTAATCTATATTTATCTCGGGGAGTATGACAAGTGATACTCGTGGGTTCTGCTTGGTGTACTCCATTACTCTATATTTAAGTCAGGGAGCATGACACATGTTACTCTTGGGTTCGGCTTGGTTTCCTCCATTACTCTATATTTATCTCGGGGAGTATGACAAGTGATGCTCGTGGGTTCGGCTTGGGGTCCTCCATTACTCTATATTTAACTTAGCGAGTATCGCACATGTTACTCATGGAGTCAGCTTGGTGTCCTCCATTACTCTATATTTAACTTGGGGACTATGACAAGTGATACTAGTGGGTTCGGGTTCGTGTCCTCCGTTACTCTATCTTTAACTTGCAGAGCATGACAAGTGTTAACGTGGGTTCGGCTTGGTGTCCTCCATTACTCTATATTTAACTTGGGGAGTATGGCACATGTTACTCCTGGGTTCGGCTTGGTGTCCTCCATTACTCTATATTTATCTTGGGGAGTATGGCAGATGTTACTCGTGGGTTATGCTTGGTGTCCTTCATTACTCTATATTTAACTTAGGGAGTATGGCACATGTTACTCGTGGGTTCGGTTTGGTGTCCTCCATTACTCTATAATTAACTTGGAATGTATGACACATGTTACTCGTGATTCCGCTTGGTGTCCTCTATTACTCTATATTTAACTCAGGGAGTATGACATGTGATATTCGTGCGTTCAGCTTGGTGTCCTCCATTACTCTATATTTATCTCGGGGAGTATGACAAGTGATACTCGGTGGTTCGGCTTGGTGTCTTCCATTACTCTATATTTAATTCAGGGAGCAAGACACATGTTACTCTTGGGATCGGCTTGGTGTCCTCCATTACTTTATATTTAACTTGGGGAGTATGACAAGTGATACTAGTGGGTTCGGCTTGGTGTCCTCCATTACTCTATATTTAACTTGGGGAGCATGACCAGTGCTAAGGTGGGTTCGGCTTGGTGTCCTCCATTACTCTATATTTAACTTGGGGAGTATGGCACATTTTACTCATGGGTTCGGCTTGGTGTCCTCCATTACTCTATATTTAACTCAGGAGCATGACAAGAGATACTCATGGGCTCAGCTTGGTGTCCTCCATTACTCTATACTTAACTTTTGGAGTATGGCACATGTTACTCGTTGGTTCGGCTTGTGGTCCTCCATTACTCTATAATTAACTTGGAATGTATGACACATGTTACTCGTGATTCCGCTTGGTGTCCTCTATTACTCTATATTTAACTCAGGGAGTATGACATGTGATATTCGTGCGTTCAGCTTGGTGTCCTCCATTACTCTATATTTATCTCGGGGAGTATGACAAGTGATACTCGGTGGTTCGGCTTGGTGTCCTCCATTACTCTATATTTAATTCAGGGAGCAAGACACATGTTACTCTTGGGATCGGCTTGGTGTCCTCCATTACTTTATATTTAACCTGGGGAGTATGACAAGTGATACTAGTGGGTTTGGCTTGGTGTTCTCCATTACTCTATATTTAACTTTGGGAGCATGACCAGTGTTAAGGTGGGTTCGGCTTGGTGTCCTCCATTACTCTATATTTAACTTGGGGAGTATGTCACATGTTACTCGTGGGTTCGGCTTGGTGTCCTGCATTACTCTATATTTAACTCAGGAGCATGACAAGAGATACTCATGGGCTCAGCTTGGTGTCCTCCATTACTCTATACTTAACTTGGGGAGTATGGCACATGTTACTCGTTGGTTCGGCTTGTGGTCCTCCATTACTCTATATTAAACTCGGGGAGTATGACACGTGATACTCACGGGTTCCGCTTGGTGTCTTCTGTTACTCTATATTTAACTCGGGGAGTATGACAAATGATACTCGTGGGTTCGGCTTGGTGTCCTCCATTACTCTATATTCAACTCAGGGAGTATCACATATGTTACTCATGAGTTCGGCTTGGTGTCCACCATTACTCCATATTTATCTCGGGGAGTATGGCTTGGTGTCCTCCATTACACTATAAGCACCTCAAAACCTTCCTCTTTGCTTCTGCATTCTTTCTTCCTCTCCCCTGCTGAACATCTAATATTCTTCACTGAAACTGCACTGATTCTGCAACTGGACCACTCTTAACAGCCTCGGTCCTGGGCCCAGTCACTCTCCACTTGCACTGATGCCCTGGAACCCCTCTGCACTGCGGGACTGTCTCTGTATCCCTACAGCCCCCCCCTTTTCCAGCACTTGTTCTGCACTTACCTTGCACTTGCCACCAGCTGGCCCTATTTATTTATTACTTTACGCCACCTACCTTGTACTGCACTTCCCCCCCTCCCCTTCCCCTTGCACTTTTCCCCCTCCCCCACCCCTGCACTTGCGCGATCTGAATGACACTTGGCCTAGTAGGATCGTTGTCTGTCTCCCCTTGTTCCTCCCCTCCCTGCCTCGTCGCGCCTTGAAACACCTGTGTATAGGCGCGTTACAAATGCCATATCATATCATATCATATCATATCATAACTTGGCGAGTATCACACATGAAACTCATGAACTCGGCTTGGTGTCCTCCATTACTCTATATTTATCTTGAGGAGTATGACAAGTGATACTCGTGGGCTCGGCTTGGTGTCCTCCATTACTCTATACTTAACTTGGGGAGTACGGCACATGTTACTCGTGGGTTTGTCTTGTTGTCCTCCATTACTCGATATTTAACTCAGGGAGTATGACAAGTGATACTAGTGGGTTCGGCTTGGTGTCCTCCATTACTCTATATTTATCTCAGGGAGTATGACACATGTTATCCATGGGTTCTGCTTGGTGTCTTCTATTACTCTTTATTTCACTCTGGGAGTATGACAAGTGTTAACGTGGGTTCGGCTTGGTGTCCGCCATTACTCTATATTTAACTTGGGGAGTATGGAACATTTTACTCGTGGGTTCAGCTTGGTGTCCTCCATTACTGTATATTTAACTTGGGGAGTATGGCACATGTTACTCGTGGGTTCAGCTTGGTGTCCTCCATTACTCTATATTTAACTCGGGGAGTATGACAAGTGATAATAGTGGGTTCGGCTTGTTGTCCTCCATTACTCTATATTTAACTCGTGGAGTATGACAAGTGATACTAGTTAGTTCGGCTTGGTGTGCTCCATTACTCTATATTTAACTTGGGGAGTATGGCACATGTTACTCGTGGGTTTGGCATTGTGTCGTCCATTACTCAATATTTAACTCAGGGAGTATGACACACATTACTCATGGGTTCCGCTTGGTGTCTTCTATTACTCTATATTTAACTCAGGGAGTATGACAAGTGATACTCATGGGTTCGGCTTGGTGTCCTCCATTATTCTATATTTAACTCAGGGAGTATCACACATGTTACTCGTGGGTTCGGCTTGGTGTCCTCCATTACTCTATATTTAACAAAGGCAGTATGATACATGTTACTCGTGGGTTCGGCTTGGTGTCCACAATTACTCTATATTTAACTCAGGGAGTATGAAAAGAGATACTAATGGGCTCGGCGTGGTGTCCTCCATTAATCAATATTTAACTTGGTGAGTATGGCACATGTTACTTGTGGGTTCAGATTGGTGTTGTCCATTACTCTATATTTAACTCAGGAAGTATGACAAGTGATACTAGTGGGTTTGGCTTGGTGTCCTCCATTATTCTATATTTAACTGGGGGAGTATGGCACATGTTACTCGTGGGTTTGGCTTGGTGTCTTCTATTACTCTATATTTAACTTGGGGAGTATCACACATGTTACTGTGGGTTCGGCTTGGTGTCCTCCATTACTCTATATTTAACTCGGGGAGTATAACAAGAGATACACAAGGGCTCGGCTTGGTGTCCTCCATTACTCTATACTTAACTTGGGGAGTACGGCACATGTTACTCGTGGGTTTGTCTTGTTGTCCTCCATTACTCTATATTTAACTCAGGGAGTATGACAAGTGATACTAGTGGGTTCGACTTGGTGTCGCCATTACACTATATTTAACTCAGGGAGTATGACACATGTTACTCATGGGTTCCGCTTGGTGTCTTCTATTACTCTATATTTCACTCGGGGAGTATGACAATTGATACTCGTGGGTTCTGCTTGGTGTCCTCCATTACTCTACATTTAACTTGAGGAGTATCTCACATGTTACTCTGGAGTTCGGCTTGGTGTCCTCCATTACTCTATATTTAACTTGGGGAGTATGACAAGTGTTAACGTGGGTTTGGCTTGGTGTCCTCCATTATTGTATATTTAACGTGGGGAGTATGGCACATGTTACTCGTGGGTTCAGCTTGGTGCCCTCCATTAATCTATATTTAACTCGGGGAGTATGACAAGTGATAATAGTGGGTTCGGCTTGGTGTCCTCCATTATTCTATATTTAACTTGGGGAGCATGACAAGTGTTAAGGTTGGTTCGGCTTGGTGTCCCCATTACTCTATATTTAACTTGGGGAGTATGGCACATTTTACTCGTGGGTTCGGCTTGGTGTCCTCCATCACTCTATATTTAACTTGGGGAGTATGGCACATGTTACTCGTGGGTTCGGCTTGGTGTCCTCCATTACCCTATATTTAACTCGGGGAGTATGACAAGAGATACTCATAGGCTCGGCTTGGTGTCCTCCATTACTCTATTCTTAACTTGGGGAGTATGGCACATGTTACTCGTGGGTTCAGCTTGTTGTCCTCCATTACTCTATATTTAACTCGTGGAGTATGACAAGTGATACTAGTGAGTTCGGCTTGGTGTCCTCCATTACTCTATATTTAACTTGGGGAGTATGGCACATGTTACTCGTGGGTTTGGCTTTGTGTCCTCCATTATTCTATATTTAACTCGGGGAGTATCACACATGTTACTCGTGGGTTCGGGTTGGTGTCCACAATTACTCTATATTTAACTCAGGGAGTATGAAAAGAGATACTCATGGGCTCGGCGTGGTGTCCTCCATTACTGTATATTTAACTTGGGGAGTATGGCACATGTTACTCGTGGGTTCAGTTTGGTGTCCTCCATTACTCTATATTTAACTCGGGGAGTATGACAAGTGATACTAGTGGGTTCGGCTTGGTGTCCTACATTATTCTATATTTAACTTGGGGAGCATGACAAGTGTTAACGTTGGTTCGGCTTGGTGTCCTCCATTACTCTATATTTAACTTGGGGAGTATGGCACATTTTACTCGTGGGTTCGGCTTGGTGTCCTCCATTGCTCTATATTTAACTTGGGGAGTATGGCACATGTTACTCGTGGGTTCGGCTTGGTGTCCTCCATTACTCTATGTTTAACTCGAGGAGTATGACAATAGATACTCATGCATTCGGCTTGGTGTCCTCCATTACTCTATATTTAACTTGGGGAGTATGGCACATGCTACTAGTGGGCTTGGCTTAGCGTCCTCCATTACTCTATATTTAACTCAGGTAGCATGACACATGTTAGTAATGGGTTCCGCTTGGTGTCTTCTATTACTCTATATTTAACTTGTGGAGTATGACAAGTGATACTTGTGGGTTCGGCTTGTGTCCTCCATTAATCTATATTTATCTCGGGGAGTATGACAAGTGATACTCGTGGGTTCTGCTTGGTGTACTCCATTACTCTATATTTAAGTCAGGGAGCATGACACATGTTACTCTTGGGTTCGGCTTGGTTTCCTCCATTACTCTATATTTATCTCGGGGAGTATGACAAGTGATGCTCGTGGGTTCAGCTTGGGGTCCTCCATTACTCTATATTTAACTTGGCAAGTATCACACATGTTACTCATGAACTCAGCTTAGTGTCCTCCATTACTCTATATTTAACTTAGGGACTATGACAAGTGATACTAGTGGGTTCGGGTTGGTGTCCTCCATTATTCTATATTTAACTGGGGGAGTATGGCACATGTTACTCGTGGGTTTGGCTTGGTGTCTTCTATTACTCTATATTTAACTTGGGGAGTATCACACATGTTACTGTGGGTTCGGCTTGGTGTCCTCCATTACTCTATATTTAACTCGGGGAGTATGACAAGAGATACACAAGGGCTCGGCTTGGTGTCCTCCATTACTCTATACTTAACTTGGGGAGTACGGCACATGTTACTCGTGGGTTTGTCTTGTTGTCCTCCATTACTCTATATTTAACTCAGGGAGTATGACAAGTGATACTAGTGGGTTCGACTTGGTGTCCTCCATTACACTATATTTAACTCAGGGAGTATGACACATGTTACTCATGGGTTCCGCTTGGTGTCTTCTATTACTCTATATTTCACTCGGGGAGTATGACAATTGATACTCGTGGGTTCTGCTTGGTGTCCTCCATTACTCTATATTTAACTTGAGGAGTATCTCACATGTTACTCTTGAGTTCGGCTTGGTGTCCTCCATTACTCTATATTTAACTTGGGGAGTATGACAAGTGTTAACGTGGGTTTGGCTTGGTGTCCTCCATTACTGTATATTTAACGTGGGGAGTATGGCACATGTTACTCGTGGGTTCAGCTTGGTGTCCTCCATTAATCTATATTTAACTCGGGGAGTATGACAAGTGATAATAGTGGGTTCGGCTTGGTGTCCTCCATTATTCTATATTTAACTTGGGGAGCATGACAAGTGTTAAGGTTGGTTCGGCTTGGTGTCCCCATTACTCTATATTTAACTTGGGGAGTATGGCACATTTTACTCGTGGGTTCGGCTTGGTGTCCTCCATCACTCTATATTTAACTTGGGGAGTATGGCACATGTTACTCGTGGGTTCGGCTTGGTGTCCTCCATTACTCTATATTTAACTCGGGGAGTATGACAATAGATACTCATAGGCTCGGCTTGGTGTCCTCCATTACTCTATTCTTAACTTGGGGAGTATGGCACATGTTACTCGTGGGTTCAGCTTGCTGTCCTCCATTACTCTATATTTAACTCGTGGAGTATGACAAGTGATACTAGTGAGTTCGGCTTGGTGTCCTCCATTACTCTATATTTAACTTGGGGAGTAGGGCACATGTTACTCGTGGGTTTGGCTTTGTGTCCTCCATTATTCTATATTTAACTCGGGGAGTATCACACATGTTACTCGTGGGTTCGGGTTGGTGTCCTCCATTACTCTATATTTAACAAAGGCAGTATGATACATGTTACTCGTGGGTTCGGCTTGGTGTCCACAATTACTCTCTATTTAACTCAGGGAGTATGAAAAGAGATACTCATGGGCTCGGCGTGGTGTCCTCCATTACTGTATATTTAACTTGGGGAGTATGGCACATGTTACTCGTGGGTTCAGTTTGGTGTCCTCCATTACTCTATATTTAACTCGGGGAGTATGACAAGTGACACTAGTGGGTTCGGCTTGGTGTCCTACATTATTCTATATTTAACTTGGGGAGCATGACAAGTGTTAACGTTGGTTCGGCTTGGTGTCCTCCATTACTCTATATTTAACTTGGGGAGTATGGCACATTTTACTCGTGGGTTCGGCTTGGTGTCCTCCATTGCTCTATATTTAACTTGGGGAGTATGGCACATGTTACTCGTGGGTTCGGCTTGGTGTCCTCCATTACTCTATGTTTAACTCGAGGAGTATGACAATAGATACTCATGCATTCGGCTTGGTGTCCTCCATTACTCTATATTTAACTTGGGGAGTATGGCACATGCTACTAGTGGGCTTGGCTTAGCGTCCTCCATTACTCTATATTTAACTCAGGGAGCATGACACATGTTAGTAATGGGTTCCGCTTGGTGTCTTCTATTACTCTATATTTAACTTGTGGAGTATGACAAGTGATACTTGTGGGTTCGGCTTGTGTCCTCCATTAATCTATATTTATCTCGGGGAGTATGACAAGTGATACTCGTGGGTTCTGCTTGGTGTACTCCATTACTCTATATTTAAGTCAGGGAGCATGACACATGTTACTCTTGGGTTCGGCTTGGTTTCCTCCATTACTCTATATTTATCTCGGGGAGTATGACAAGTGATGCTCGTGGGTTCGGCTTGGGGTCCTCCATTACTCTATATTTAACTTGGAAAGTATCACACATGTTACTCATGAACTCAGCTTAGTGTCCTCCATTACTCTATATTTAACTTAGGGACTATGACAAGTGATACTAGTGGGTTCGGGTTGGTGTCCTCCATTACTCTATATTTAACTTGGGGAGCATGACAAGTGTTAACGTGGGTTTGGCTTGGTGTCCTCCATTACTCTATATTTAACTTGGGGAGTATGGCACATGTTACTCGTGGGTTCGGCTTGTTGTCCTCCATTACTCTATATTTAACTCGTGGAGTATGACAAGTGATACTAGTGAGTTCGGCTTGGTGTCCTCCATTACTCTATATTTAACTTGGGGAGTATGGCACATGTTACTCGTGGGTTTGGCTTTGTGTCCTCCATTACTCAATATTTAACTCAGGGAGTATGACACACGTTACTCATGGGTTCCGCTTGGTGTCTTCTATTACTCTATATTTAACTCGGGGAGTATGACAAGTGATACTCATGGGTTTGGCTTGGTGTTCTCCATTATTCTATATTTAACTCGGGGAGTATCACACATGTTACTCATGGGTTCGGGTTGGTGTCCTCCATTACTCTATATTTAACAAAGGCAGTATGATACATGTTACTCGTGGGTTCGGCTTGGTGTCCACAATTACTCTATATTTAACTCAGGGAGTATGAAAAGAGATACTCATGGGCTCGGCGTGGTGTCCTCCATTACTGTATATTTAACTTGGGGAGTATGGCACATGTTACTCGTGGGTTCAGTTTGGTGTCCTCCATTACTCTATATTTAACTCGGGGAGTATGACAAGTGATACTAGTGGGTTCGGCTTGGTGTCCTACATTATTCTATATGTAACTTGGGGAGCATGACAAGTGTTAACGTTGGTTCGGCTTGGTGTCCTCCATTACTCTATATTAAACTTGGGGAGTATGGCACATTTTACTCGTGGGTTCGGCTTGGTGTCCTCCATTGCTCTATATTTAACTTGGGGAGTATGGCACATGTTACTCGTGGGTTCGGCTTGGTGTCCTCCATTACTCTATGTTTAACTCGAGGAGTATGACAATAGATACTCATGCATTCGGCTTGGTGTCCTCCATTACTCTATATTTAACTTGGGGAGTATGGCACATGCTACTAGTGGGCTTGGCTTAGCGTCCTCCATTACTCTATATTTAACTCAGGGAGCATGACACATGTTAGTAATGGGTTCCGCTTGGTGTCTTCTATTACTCTATATTTAACTTGTGGAGTATGCCAAGTGAAACTTGTGGGTTCGGCTTGTGTCCTCCATTAATCTATATTTATCTCGGGGAGTATGACAAGTGATACTCGTGAGTTCTGCTTGGTGTACTCCATTACTCTATATTTAAGTCAGGGAGCATGACACATGTTACTCTTGGGTTCGGCTTGGTTTCCTCCATTACTCTATATTTATCTCGGGGAGTATGACAAGTGATGCTCGTGGGTTCGGCTTGGGGTCCTCCATTACTCTATATTTAACTTGGCAAGTATCACACATGTTACTCATGAACTCAGCTTAGTGTCCTCCATTACTCTATATTTAACTTAGGGACTATGACAAGTGATACTAGTGGGTTCGGGTTGGTGTCCTCCATTACTCTATATTTAACTTGGGGAGCATGACAAGTGTTAATGTGGGTTTGGGTTGGTGTCCTCCATTACTCTATATTTAACTTGGGGAGTATGGCACATGTTTCTCGTGGGTTCGGCTTGGTGTCCTCCATTACTCTATATTTAACTCAGGGAGTCTGACAAGTGATACTAGTGGGTTCGGCTTGGTGTCCTCCATTACCCTATATTTATCTCAGGGAGTATGACACATGTTACCCATGGGTTCCGCTTGGTGTCTTCTATTACTCTATTTTTCACTCGGGGAGTATGACAAGTGATAATAGTGGGATCGGCTTGGTGTCATCCATTACTCTATATTTAACTTGGGGAGCATGACAAGTGTTAACGTGGGTTCGGCTTGGTGTCCTCCATTACTCTATAATTAACTTGAGGAGTATGGAACATTTTACTCGTGGGTTCAGCTTGGTGTCCTCCATTGCTCTATATTTAACTTGGGGAGTATGGCACATGTTACTCGTGGGTTCAGCTTGGTGTCCTCCATTACTCTATATTTAACTTGGGGAGTATGACAAGAGATACTCATGCGTTCGGCTTGGTGTCCTCCATTACTCTATATTTAACAAGGGGAGTATGGCACATGCTACTAGTGGGCTTGCCTTAGTGTCCTCCATTACTCTATATTTAACTCAGGGAACATGACACATGTTAGTAATGGGTTCCGCTTGGTGTCTTCTATTACTCTATATTTAACTTATGGAGTATGACAAGTGATACTTGTGGGTTCGGCTCGTGTTCTCCATTACTCTATATTTATCTCGGGGAGTATGACAAGAGATACTCATGCGCTCGGCTTGGTGTCCTCCATTACTCTATATTTAACTCAGGGAGCATGACACATGTTAGTAATGGGTTCCGCTTGGTGTCTTCTATTACTCTATATTTAACTTTTGGAGTATGACAAGTGATACTTGTGGGTTCGGCTTGTGTTCTCCATTACTCTATATTTATCTCGGGGAGTATGAGAAGTGATGCTCGTGGGTTCGGCTTGATGTCCTCCATTACTCTATATTTAACTTAGCGAGTATCGCACATGTTACTCATGGAGTCAGCTTGGTGTCCTCCATTACTCTATATTTAACTTGGGGACTATGACAAGTGATACTAGTGGGTTCGGGTTCGTGTCCTCCGTTACTCTATCTTTAACTTGCAGAGCATGACAAGTGTTAACGTGGGTTCGGCTTGGTGTCCTCCATTACTCTATATTTAACTTGGGGAGTATGGCACATGTTACTCCTGGGTTCGGCTTGGTGTCCTCCATTACTGTATATTTAACTCGGGGAGTATGACAAGAGATACTCGTGGGCTTGGCTTGGTGTCCTCCATTACTCTTTACTTAACTTGGGGAGTACGGCACATGTTACTCGTGGGTTCGTCTTGTTGTCCTCCATTACTCTATATTTAACTCAGGGAGTATGACAAGTGATACTAGTGGGTTCGGCTTGGTGTCCTCCATTACTCTATATTTATCTCAGGGAGTATGACACATGTTACCCATGGGTTCTGCTTGGTGTGTTCTATTACTCTATATTTCACTCGGGGAGTATGACAAGTGATACTCGTGGGTTCGGCTTGGTGTCTTCCATTACTCTATATTTATCTTGAGGAGTATGACAAGTGATACTCGTGGGCTCGGCTTGGTGTCCTCCATTACTCTATACTTAACCTGGGGAGTACGGCACATGTTACTCGTGGGTTCGTCTTGTTGTCCTCCATTACTCTATCTTTATCTCATGGAGTATGACACATGTTACCCATGGGTTCCGCTTGGTGTCTTCTATTACTCTATATTTCACTCCAGGAGTATGACAAGTGATACTCGTGGGTTCTGCTTGGTGTCCTCCATTATTCTATATTTAAGTCAGGGATCATGACACATGTTACTCTTGGGTTCGGCTTGTTGACCTCCACTACTCTATATTTAAATTGGGCAGCATGACAAGTGATACTCGTGGGTTCAGCTTGGTGTCCTCCATTACTCTATATTTAACTTGGCGAGTATCACACATGAAACTCATGGACTCGGCTTGGTGTCCTCTATTACTATATATTTAACTTGGGGATTATGGCAAATGTTACTCGTGGGTTCGGCTTGGTGTCCTCCATTACTCTATATTTAACTTGGAGAGTATCACACATGTTACTCATGGGCTTGGCTTGGTGTCCTCCATTACTCTATATTTAACTTGGGGAGTATGGCACATGTTACTCGAGGGTTCAGCTTCGTGTCCTCCATTACTCTACATTTAACTCTGGGAGTATGACAAGTGATAATAGTGGGTTCGGCTTGGTGTCATCCATTACTCTATATTTAACTTGGGGAGCATGACAAGTGTTAACGTGGGTTCGGCTTGGTGTCCTCCATTACTCTATAATTAACTTGAGGAGTATGGAACATTTTACTCGTGGGTTCAGCTTGGTGTCCTCCATTGCTCTATATTTAACTTGGGGAGTATGGCACATGTTACTCGTGGGTTCAGCTTGGTGTCCTCCATTACTCTATATTTAACTTGGGGAGTATGACAAGAGATACTCATGCGTTCGGCTTGGTGTCCTCCATTACTCTATATTTAACTTGGGGAGTATGGCACATGCTACTAGTGGGCTTGCCTTAGTGTCCTCCATTACTCTATATTTAACTCAGGGAGCATGACACATGTTAGTAATGGGTTCCGCTTGGTGTCTTCTATTACTCTATATTTAACTTGTGGAGTATGACAAGTGATACTTGTGGGTTCGGCTTGTTTTCTCCATTACTCTATATTTATCTCGGGGAGTATGACAAGAGATACTCATGCGCTCGGCTTGGTGTCCTCCATTACTCTATATTTAACTCAGGGAGCATGACACATGTTAGTAATGGGTTCCGCTTGGTGTCTTCTATTTCTCTATATTTAACATGTGGAGTATGACAAGTGATACTTGTGGGTTCGGCTTGTGTTCTCCATTACTCTATATTTATCTCGGGGAGTATGAGAAGTGATGCTCGTGGGTTCGGCTTGGTGTCCTCCATTACTCTATATTTAACTTAGCGAGTATCGCACATGTTACTCATGGAGTCAGCTTGGTGTCCTCCATTACTCTATATTTAACTTGGGGACTATGACAAGTGATACTAGTGGGTTCGGGTTCGTGTCCTCCGTTACTCTATATTTAACTTGCAGAGCATGACAAGTGTTAACGTGGGTTCGGCTTGGTGTCCTCCATTACTCTATATTTAACTTGGGGAGTATGGCACATGTTACTCGTGGGTTCGGCTTGGTGTCCTCCATTACTGTATATTTAACTCGGGGAGTATAACAAGAGATACTCGTGGGCTTGGCTTGGTGTCCTCCATTACTCTATACTTAACTTGGGGAGTACGGCACATGTTACTCGTGGGTTCGTCTTGTTGTCCTCCATTACTCTATATTTAACTCAGGGAGTATGACAAGTGATACTAGTGGGTTCGGCTTGGTGTCCTCCATTACTCTATATTTATCTCAGGGAGTATGACACATGTTACCCATGGGTTCTGCTTGGTGTGTTCTATTACTCTATATTTCACTCGGGGAGTATGACAAGTGATACTCGTGGGTTCTGCTTGGTGTCCTCCATTATTCTATATTTAAGTCAGGGATCATGACACATGTTACTCTTGGGTTCGGCTTGTTGTCCTCCACTACTCTATATTTAAATTGGGCAGTATGACAAGTGATACTCGTGGGTTCAGCTTGGTGTCCTCCATTACTCTATATTTAACTTGGCGAGTATCACACATGAAACTCATGTACTCGGCTTGGTGTCCTCTATTACTCTATATTTAACTTGGGGAGTATGGCACATGTTACTCGTGGGTTTGGCTTTGTGTCCTCCATTACTCAATATTTAACTCAGGGAGTATGACACACGTTACTCATGGGTTCCGCTTGGTGTCTTCTATTACTCTATATTTAACTCGGGGAGTATGACAAGTGATACTCATGGGTTTGGCTTGGTGTTCTCCATTATTCTATATTTAACTCGGGGAGTATCACACATGTTACTCATGGGTTCGGGTTGGTGTCCTCCATTACTCTATATTTAACAAAGGCAGTATGATACATGTTACTCGTGGGTTCGGCTTGGTGTCCACAATTACTCTATATTTAACTCAGGGAGTATGAAAAGAGATACTCATGGGCTCGGCGTGGTGTCCTCCATTACTGTATATTTAACTTGGGGAGTATGGCACATGTTACTCGTGGGTTCAGTTTGGTGTCCTCCATTACTCTATATTTAACTCGGGGAGTATGACAAGTGATACTAGTGGGTTCGGCTTGGTGTCCTACATTATTCTATATGTAACTTGGGGAGCATGACAAGTGTTAACGTTGGTTCGGCTTGGTGTCCTCCATTACTCTATATTTAACTTGGGGAGTATGGCACATTTTACTCGTGGGTTCGGCTTGGTGTCCTCCATTGCTCTATATTTAACTTGGGGAGTATGGCACATGTTACTCGTGGGTTCGGCTTGGTGTCCTCCATTACTCTATGTTTAACTCGAGGAGTATGACAATAGATACTCATGCATTCGGCTTGGTGTCCTCATTACTCTATATTTAACTTGGGGAGTATGGCACATGCTACTAGTGGGCTTGGCTTAGCGTCCTCCATTACTCTATATTTAACTCAGGGAGCATGACACATGTTAGTAATGGGTTCCGCTTGGTGTCTTCTATTACTCTATATTTAACTTGTGGAGTATGCCAAGTGAAACTTGTGGGTTCGGCTTGTGTCCTCCATTAATCTATATTTATCTCGGGGAGTATGACAAGTGATACTCGTGAGTTCTGCTTGGTGTACTCCATTACTCTATATTTAAGTCAGGGAGCATGACACATGTTACTCTTGGGTTCGGCTTGGTTTCCTCCATTACTCTATATTTATCTCGGGGAGTATGACAAGTGATGCTCGTGGGTTCGGCTTGGGGTCCTCCATTACTCTATATTTAACTTGGCAAGTATCACACATGTTACTCATGAACTCAGCTTAGTGTCCTCCATTACTCTATATTTAACTTAGGGACTATGACAAGTGATACTAGTGGGTTCGGGTTGGTGTCCTCCATTACTCTATATTTAACTTGGGGAGCATGACAAGTGTTAACGTGGGTTTGGGTTGGTGTCCTCCATTACTCTATATTTAACTTGGGGAGTATGGCACATGTTTCTCGTGGGTTCGGCTTGGTGTCCTCCATTACTCTATATTTAACTCAGGGAGTATGACAAGTGATACTAGTGGGTTCGGCTTGGTGTCCTCCATTACTCTATATTTATCTCAGGGAGTATGACACATGTTACCCTTGGGTTCCGCTTGGTGTCTTCTATTACTCTATATTTCACTCGGGGAGTATGACAAGTGATAATAGTGGGATCGGCTTGGTGTCATCCATTACTCTATATTTAACTTGGGGAGCATGACAAGTGTTAACGTGGGTTCGGCTTGGTGTCCTCCATTACTCTATAATTAACTTGAGGAGTATGGAACATTTTACTCGTGGGTTCAGCTTGGTGTCCTCCATTGCTCTATATTTAACTTGGGGAGTATGGCACATGTTACTCGTGGGTTCAGCTTGGTGTCCTCCATTACTCTATATTTAACTTGGGGAGTATGACAAGAGATACTCATGCGTTCGGCTTGGTGTCCTCCATTACTCTATATTTAACAAGGGGAGTATGGCACATGCTACTAGTGGGCTTGCCTTAGTGTCCTCCATTACTCTATATTTAACTCAGGGAACATGACACATGTTAGTAATGGGTTCCGCTTGGTGTCTTCTATTACTCTATATTTAACTTGTGGAGTATGACAAGTGATACTTGTGGGTTCGGCTTGTGTTCTCCATTACTCTATATTTATCTCGGGGAGTATGACAAGAGATACTCATGCGCTCGGCTTGGTGTCCTCCATTACTCTATATTTAACTCAGGGAGCATGACACATGTTAGTAATGGGTTCCGCTTGGTGTCTTCTATTACTCTATATTTAACTTTTGGAGTATGACAAGTGATACTTGTGGGTTCGGCTTGTGTTCTCCATTACTCTATATTTATCTCGGGGAGTATGAGAAGTGATGCTCGTGGGTTCGGCTTGGTGTCCTCCATTACTCTATATTTAACTTAGCGAGTATCGCACATGTTACTCATGGAGTCAGCTTGGTGTCCTCCATTACTCTATATTTAACTTGGGGACTATGACAAGTGATACTAGTGGGTTCGGGTTCGTGTCCTCCGTTACTCTATCTTTAACTTGCAGAGCATGACAAGTGTTAACGTGGGTTCGGCTTGGTGTCCTCCATCACTCTATATTTAACTTGGGGAGTATGGCACATGTTACTCCTGGGTTCGGCTTGGTGTCCTCCATTACTGTATATTTAACTCGGGGAGTATGACAAGAGATACTCGTGGGCTTGGCTTGGTGTCCTCCATTACTCTTTACTTAACTTGGGGAGTACGGCACATGTTACTCGTGGGTTCGTCTTGTTGTCCTCCATTACTCTATATTTAACTCGGGGAGTATGACAAGTGATACTAGTGGGTTCGGCTTGGTGTCCTCCATTACTCTATATTTATCTCAGGGAGTATGACACATGTTACCCATGGGTTCTGCTTGGTGTGTTCTATTACTCTATATTTCACTCGGGGAGTATGACAAGTGATACTCGTGGGTTCGGCTTGGTGTCCTCCATTACTCTATATTTATCTTGAGGAGTATGACAAGTGATACTCGTGGGCTCGGCTTGGTGTCCTCCATTACTCTATACTTAACCTGGGGAGTACGGCACATGTTACTCGTGGGTTCGTCTTGTTGTCCTCCATTACTCTATATTTAACTCAGGGAGTATGACAAGTGATACTAGTGGGTTCGGCTTGGTGTCCTCCATTACTCTATCTTTATCTCAGGGAGTATGACACATGTTACCCATGGGTTCCGCTTGGTGTCTTCTATTACTCTATATTTCACTCCAGGAGTATGACAAGTGATACTCGTGGGTTCTGCTTGGTGTCCTCCATTATTCTATATTTAAGTCAGGGATCATGACACATGTTACTCTTGGGTTCGGCTTGTTGACCTCCACTACTCTATATTTAAATTGGGCAGCATGACAAGTGATACTCGTGGGTTCAGCTTGGTGTCCTCCATTACTCTATATTTAACTTGGCGAGTATCACACATGAAACTCATGGACTCGGCTTGGTGTCCTCTATTACTATATATTTAACTTGGGGATTATGGCAAATGTTACTCGTGGGTTCGGCTTGGTGTCCTCCATTACTCTATATTTAACTTGGAGAGTATCACACATGTTACTCATGGGCTTGGCTTGGTGTCCTCCATTACTCTATATTTAACTTGGGGAGTATGGCACATGTTACTCGAGGGTTCAGCTTCGTGTCCTCCATTACTCTACATTTAACTCTGGGAGTATGACAAGTGATAATAGTGGGTTCGGCTTGGTGTCATCCATTACTCTATATTTAACTTGGGGAGCATGACAAGTGTTAACGTGGGTTCGGCTTGGTGTCCTCCATTACTCTATAATTAACTTGAGGAGTATGGAACATTTTACTCGTGGGTTCAGCTTGGTGTCCTCCATTGCTCTATATTTAACTTGGGGAGTATGGCACATGTTACTCGTGGGTTCAGCTTGGTGTCCTCCATTACTCTATATTTAACTTGGGGAGTATGACAAGAGATACTCATGCGTTCGGCTTGGTGTCCTCCATTACTCTATATTTAACTTGGGGAGTATGGCACATGCTACTAGTGGGCTTGCCTTAGTGTCCTCCATTACTCTATATTTAACTCAGGGAGCATGACACATGTTAGTAATGGGTTCCGCTTGGTGTCTTCTATTACTCTATATTTAACTTGTGGAGTATGACAAGTGATACTTGTGGGTTCGGCTTGTGTTCTCCATTACTCTATATTTATCTCGGGGAGTATGACAAGAGATACTCATGCGCTCGGCTTGGTGTCCTCCATTACTCTATATTTAACTCAGGGAGCATGACACATGTTAGTAATGGGTTCCACTTGGTGTCTTCTATTTCTCTATATTTAACATGTGGAGTATGACAAGTGATACTTGTGGGTTCGGCTTGTGTTCTCCATTACTCTATATTTATCTCGGGGAGTATGAGAAGTGAGGCTCGTGGGTTCGGCTTGGTGTCCTCCATTACTCTATATTTAACTTAGCGAGTATCGCACATGTTACTCATGGAGTCAGCTTGGTGTCCTCCATTACTCTATATTTAACTTGGGGACTATGACAAGTGATACTAGTGGGTTCGGGTTCGTGTCCTCCGTTACTCTATATTTAACTTGCAGAGCATGACAAGTGTTAACGTGGGTTCGGCTTGGTGTCCTCCATTACTCTATATTTAACTTGGGGAGTATGGCACATGTTACTCGTGGGTTCGGCTTGGTGTCCTCCATTACTGTATATTTAACTCGGGGAGTATAACAAGAGATACTCGTGGGCTTGGCTTGGTGTCCTCCATTACTCTATACTTAACTTGGGGAGTACGGCACATGTTACTCGTGGGTTCGTCTTGTTGTCCTCCATTACTCTATATTTAACTCAGGGAGTATGACAAGTGATACTAGTGGGTTCGGCTTGGTGTCCTCCATTACTCTATATTTATCTCAGGGAGTATGACACATGTTACCCATGGGTTCTGCTTGGTGTGTTCTATTACTCTATATTTCACTCGGGGAGTATGACAAGTGATACTCGTGGGTTCTGCTTGGTGTCCTCCATTATTCTATATTTAAGTCAGGGATCATGACACATGTTACTCTTGGGTTCGGCTTGTTGTCCTCCACTACTCTATATTTAAATTGGGCAGTATGACAAGTGATACTCGTGGGTTCAGCTTGGTGTCCTCCATTACTCTATATTTAAATTGGCGAGTATCACACATGAAACTCATGTACTCGGCTTGGTGTCCTCTATTACTATATATTTAACTTGGGGATTATGGCACATGTTACTCGTGGGTTCGTCCTGGTGTACTCCATTACTCTATATTTAACTTGGAGAGTATCACACATGTTACTCATGGGCTTGGCTTGGTGTCCTCCATTACTCTATATTTAACTTGGGGAGTATGGCACATGTTACTCGAGGGTTCAGCTTCGTGTCCTCCATTACTCTACATTTAACTCGGGGAGTATGACAAGTGATAATAGTGGGTTCGGCTTGGTGTCCTCCATTACTCTATATTTATCTTGAGGAGTATGACAAGTGATACTCGTGGGCTTGGCTTGGTGTCCTCCATTACTCTATACTTAACCTGGGGAGTACGGCATATGTTACTCGTGGGTTCGTCTTGTTGTCCTCCATTACTCTATATTTAACTCAGGGAGTATGACAAGTGATACTAGTGGGTTCGGCTTGGTGTCCTCCATTACTCTATCTTTATCTCAGGGAGTATGACACATGTTACCCATGGGTTCCGCTTGGTGTCTTCTATTACTCTATATTTCACTCGGGGAGTATGACAAGTGATACTCGTGGGTTCTGCTTGGTGTCCTCCATTATTCTATATTTAAGTCAGGGATCATGACACATGTTACTCTTGGGTTCGGCTTGTTGTCCTCCACTACTCTATATTTAAATTGGGCAGTATGACAAGTGATACTCGTGGGTTCAGCTTGGTGTCCTCCATTACTCTATATTTAACTTGGCGAGTATCACACATGAAACTCATGGACTCGGCTTGGTGTCCTCTATTACTATATATTTAACTTGGGGATTATGGCACATGTTACTCGTGGGTTCGGCTTGGTGTCCTCCATTACTCTATATTTAACTCGGGGAGTATGACAAGTGATAATAGTGGGTTCGGCTTGGTGTCATCCATTACTCTATATTTAACTTGGGGAGCATGACAAGTGTTAACGTGGGTTCGGCTTGGTGTCCTCCATTACTCTATAATTAACTTGAGGAGTATGGAACATTTTACTCGTGGGTTCAGCTTGGTGTCCTCCATTGCTCTATATTTAACTTTGGGAGTATGGCACATGTTACTCGTGGGTTCAGCTTGGTGTCCTCCATTACTCTATATTTAACTTGGGGAGTATGACAAGAGATACTCATGCGTTCGGCTTGGTGTCCTCCATTACTCTATATTTAACTTGGGGAGTATGGCACATGCTACTAGTGGGCTTGCCTTAGTGTCCTCCATTACTCTATATTTAACTCAGGGAGCATGACACATGTTAGTAATGGGTTGCGCTTGGTGTCTTCTATTACTCTATATTTAACTTGTGGAGTATGACAAGTGATACTTGTGGGTTCAGCTTGTGTTCTCCATTACTCTATATTTATCTCGGGGAGTATGACAAGAGATACTGATGCGCTCGGCTTGGTGTCCTCCATTACTCTATATTTAACTCAGGGAGCATGACACATGTTAGTAATGGGTTCTGCTTGGTGTCCTCTATTACTCTATATTTAACTTGTGGAGTATGACAAGTGATACTTGTGGGTTCGGCTTGTGTTCTCCATTACTCTATATTTATCTCGGGGAGTATGAGAAGTGATGCTCGTGGGTTCGGCTTGGTGTCCTCCATTACTCTATATTTAACTTGGGGAGTATGACAAGAGATACTCATGCGTTCGGCTTGATGTCCTCCATTACTCTATATTTAACTTGGGGAGTATGGCACATGCTACTAGTGGGCTTGCCTTAGTGTCCTCCATTACTCTATATTTAACTCAGGGAGCATGACACATGTTAGTAATGGGTTGCGCTTGGTGTCTTCTATTACTCTATATTTAACTTGTGGAGTATGACAAGTGATACTTGTGGGTTCGGCTTGTGTTCTCCATTACTCTATATTTATCTCGGGGAGTATGACAAGAGATACTCATGCGCTCGGCTTGGTGTCCTCCATTACTCTATATTTAACTCAGGGAGCATGACACATGTTAGTAATGGGTTCTGCTTGGTGTCTTCTATTACTCTATATTTAACTTGTGGAGTATGACAAGTGATACTTGTGGGTTCGGCTTGTGTTCTCCATTACTCTATATTTATCTCGGGGAGTATGAGAAGTGATGCTCGTGGGTTCGGCTTGGTGTCCTCCATTACTCTATATTTAACTTAGCGAGTATCGCACATGTTACTCATGGAGTCAGCTTGGTGTCCTCCATTTCTCTATATTTAACTTGGGGACCATGACAAGTGATACTAGTGGGTTCGGGTTCGTGTCCTCCGTTACTCTATATTTAACTTGCGGAGCATGACAAGTGTTAACGTGGGTTCGGCTTGATGTCCTCCATTACTCTATATTTAACTTGGGGAGTATGGCACATGTTACTCGTGGGTTCGGCTTGGTGTCCTCCATTACTCTATATTTAACTCGGGGAGTATGACAAGAGACACTCGTGGGCTTGGCTTGGTGTCCTCCATTACTCTATACTTAACTTGGGGAGTACGGCACATGTTACTCGTGGGTTCGTCTTGTTGTCCTCCATTACTCTATATTTAACTCAGGGAGTATGAAAAGTGATACTAGTGGGTTCGGCTTGGTGTCCTCCATTACTCTATATTTATCTCAGGGTGTATGACACATGTTACCCATTGGTTCTGCTTGTTGTGTTCTATTACTCTATATTTCACTCGGGGAGTATGACAAGTGATACTCGTGGGTTCTGCTTGGTGTCCTCCATTATTCTATATTTAAGTCAGGGATCATGACACATGTTACTCTTGGGTTCGGCTTGTTGTCCTCCACTACTCTATATTTAAATTGGGCAGTATGACAAGTGATACTCGTGGGTTCAGCTTGGTGTCCTCCATTACTCTATATTTAACTTGGCGAGTATCACACATGAAACTCATGGACTCGGCTTGGTGTCCTCTATTACTATATATTTAACTTGGGGATTATGGCACATGTTACTCGTGGGTTCGGCTTGGTGTCCTCCATTACTCTATATTTAACTTGGAGAGTATCACACATGTTACTCATGGGCTTGGCTTGGTGTCCTCCATTACTCTATATTTAACTTGGGGAGTATGGCACATGTTACTCGAGGGTTCAGCTTCGTGTCCTCCATTACTCTACATTTAACTCGGGGAGTATGACAAGTGATAATAGTGGGTTCGGCTTGGTGTCATCCATTACTCTATATTTAACTTGGGGAGCATGACAAGTGTTAACGTGGGTTCGGCTTGGTGTCCTCCATTACTCTATAATTAACTTGAGGAGTATGGAACATTTTACTCGTGGGTTCAGCTTGGTGTCCTCCATTGCTCTATATTTAACTTGGGGAGTATGGCACATGTTACTCGTGGGTTCAGCTTGGTGTCCTCCATTACTCTATATTTAACTTGGGGAGTATGACAAGAGATACTCATGCGTTCGGCTTGGTGTCCTCCATTACTCTATATTTAACTTGGGGAGTATGGCACATGCTACTAGTGGGCTTGCCTTAGTGTCCCCCATTACTCTATATTTAACTCAGGGAGCATGACACATGTTAGTAATGGGTTCCGCTTGGTGTCTTCTATTACTCTATATTTAACTTGTGGAGTATGACAAGTGATACTTGTGGGTTCGGCTTGTGTTCTCCATTACTCTATATTTATCTCGGGGAGTATGACAAGAGATACTCATGCGCTCGGCTTGGTGTCCTCCATTACTCTATATTTAACTCAGGGAGCATGACACATGTTAGTAATGGGTTCCGCTTGGTGTCTTCTATTACTCTATATTTAACTTGTGGAGTATGACAAGTGATACTTGTGGGTTCGGCTTGTGTTCTCCATTACTCTATATTTATCTCGGGGAATATGAGAAGTGATGCTCGTGGGTTCGGCTTGGTGTCCTCCATTACTCTATATTTAACTTAGCGAGTATCGCACATGTTACTCATGGAGTCAGCTTGGTGTCCTCCATTACTCTATATTTAACTTGGGGACTATGACAAGTGATACTAGTGGGTTCGGGTTCGTGTCCTCCGTTACTCTATATTTAACTTGCAGAGCATGACAAGTGTTAACGTGGGTTCGGCTTGGTGTCCTCCATTACTCTATATTTAACTTGGGGAGTATGGCACATGTTACTTGTGGGTTCGGCTTGGTGTCCTCCATTACTGTATATTTAACTCGGGGAGTATAACAAGAGATACTCGTGGGCTTGGCTTGGTGTCCTCCATTACTCTATACTTAACTTGGGGAGTACGGCACATGTTACTCGTGGGTTCGTCTTGTTGTCCTCCATTACTCTATATTTAACTCAGGGAGTATGACAAGTGATACTAGTGGGTTCGGCTTGGTGTCCTCCATTACTCTATATTTATCTCAGGGAGTATGACACATGTTACCCATGGGTTCTGCTTGGTGTGTTCTATTAGTCTATATTTCACTCGGGGAGTATGACAAGTGATACTCGTGGGTTCTGCTTGGTGTCCTCCATTATTCTATATTTAAGCCAGGGATCATGACACATGTTACTCTTGGGTTCGGTTTGTTGTCCTCCACTACTCTATATTTAAATTGGGCAGTATGACAAGTGATACTCGTGGGTTCAGCTTGGTGTCCTCCATTACTCTATATTTAACTTGGCGAGTATCACACATGAAACTCATGGACTCGGCTTGGTGTCCTCTATTACTATATATTTAAATTGGGGATTATGGCACATGTTACTCGTGGGTTCGTCTTGGTGTACTCCATTACTCTATATTTAACTTGGAGAGTATCACACATGTTACTCATGGGCTTGGCTTGGTGTCCTCCATTACTCTATATTTAACTTGGGGAGTATGGCACATGTTACTCGAGGGTTCAGCTTCGTGTCCTCCATTACTCTACATTTAACTCGGGGAGTATGACAAGTGATAATAGTGGGTTCGGCTTGGTGTCCTCCATTACTCTATATTTATCTTGAGGAGTATGATAAGTGATACTCGTGGGCTCGGCTTGGTGTCCTCCATTACTCTATACTTAACCTGGGGAGTACGGCACATGTTACTCGTGGGTTCGTCTTGTTGTCCTCCATTACTCTATATTTATCTCAGGGAGTATGACACATGTTACCCATGGGTTCCGCTTGGTGTCTTCTATTACTCTATATTTCACTCGGGGAGTATGACAAGTGATACTCGTGGGTTCTGCTTGGTGTCCTCCATTATTCTATATTTAAGTCAGGGATCATGGCACATGTTACTCTTGGGTTCGGCTTGTTGTCCTCCACTACTCTATATTTAAATTGGGCAGTATGACAAGTGATACTCGTGGGTTCAGCTTGGTGTCCTCCTTTACTCTATATTTAACTTGGCGAGTATCACACATGAAACTCATGGACTCGGCTTGGTGTCCTCTATTACTATATATTTAACTTGGGGATTATGGCACATGTTACTCGTGGGTTCGGCTTGGTGTCCTCCATTACTCTATATTTAACTTGGAGAGTATCACACATGTTACTCATGGGCTTGGCTTGGTGTCCTCTATTACTCTATATTTAACTTGGGGAGTATGGCACATGTTACTCGAGGGTTCAGATTCGTGTCCTCCATTACTCTACATTTAACTCGGGGAGTATGACAAGTGATAATAGTGGGTTCGGCTTGGTGTCATCCATTACTCTATATTTAACTTGGGGAGCATGACAAGTGTTAACGTGGGTTCGGGTTGGTGTCCTCCATTACTCTATAATTAACTTGAGGAGTATGGAACATTTTACTCGTGGGTTCAGCTTGGTGTCCTCCATTGCTCTATATTTAACTTGGGGAGTATGGCACATGTTACTCGTGGGTTCAGCTTGGTGTCCTCCATTACTCTATATTTAACTTGGGGAGTATGACAAGAGATACTCATGCGTTCGGCTTGGTGTCCTCCATTACTCTATATTTAACTTGGGGAGTATGGCACATGCTACTAGTGGGCTTGCCTTAGTGTCCACCATTACTCTATATTTAACTCAAGGAGCATGACACATGTTAGTAATGGGTTCCGCTTGGTGTCTTCTATTACTCTATATTTAACTTGTGGAGTATGACAAGTGATACTTGTGGGTTCGGCTTGTGTTCTCCATTACTCTATATTTATCTTGGGGAGTATGACAAGAGATACTCATGCGCTCGGCTTGGTGTCCTCCATTACTCTATATTTAACTCAGGGAGCATGACACATGTTAGTAATGGGTTCCGCTTGGTGTCTTCTATTACTCTATATTTAACTTGTGGAGTATGACAAGTGATACTTGTGGGTTCGGCTTGTGTTCTCCATTACTCTATATTTATCTCGGGGAGTATGAGAAGTGAGGCTCGTGGGTTCGGCTTGGTGTCCTCCATTACTCTATATTTAACTTAGCGAGTATCGCACATGTTACTCATGGAGTCAGCTTGGTGTCCTCCATTTCTCTATATTTAACTTGGGGACTATGACAAGTGATACTAGTGGGTTCGGGTTCGTGTCCTCCGTTACTCTATATTTAACTTGCGGAGCATGACAAGTGTTAACGTGGGTTCGGCTTGGTGTCCTCCATTACACTATATTTAACTTGGGGAGTATGGCACATGTTACTCGTGGGTTCGGCTTGGTGTCCTCCATTACTCTATATTTATCTCGGGGAGTATGACAAGAGATACTCGTGGGCTTGGCTTGGTGTCCTCCATTACTCTATACTTAACTTGGGGAGTACGGCACATGTTACTCGTGGGTTCGTCTTGTTGTCCTCCATTACTCTATATTTAACTCAGGGAGTATGACAAGTGATACTAGTGGGTTCGGCTTGGTGTCCTCCATTACTCTATATTTATCTCAGGGAGTCTGACACATGTTACCCATGGGTTCTGCTTGTTGTGTTCTATTACTCTATATTTCACTCGGGGAGTATGACAAGTGATACTCGTGGGTTCTGCTTGGTGTCCTCCATTATTCTATATTTAAGTCAGGGATCATGACACATGTTACTCTTGGGTTCGGCTTGTTGTCCTCCACTACTCTATATTTAAATTGGGCAGTATGACAAGTGATACTCGTGGGTTCAGCTTGGTGTCCTCCATTACTCTATATTTAACTTGGCGAGTATCACACATGAAACTCATGGACTCGGCTTGGTGTCCTCTATTACTATATATTTAACTTGGGGATTATGGCACATGTTACTCGTGGGTTCGGCTTGGTGTACTCCATTACTCTATATTTAACTTGGAGAGTATCACACATGTTACTCATGGGCTTGGCTTGGTGTCCTCCATTACTCTGTATTTAACTTGGGGAGTATGGCACATGTTACTCGAGGGTTCAGCTTCGTGTCCTCCATTACTCTACATTTAACTCGGGGAGTATGACAAGTGATAATAGTGGGTTCGGCTTGGTGTCATCCATTACTCTATATTTAACTTGGGGAGCATGACAAGTGTTAACGTGGGTTCGGCTTGGTGTCCTCCATTACTCTATATTTACTTTGGGGAGTATGGCACATGTTACTCGTGGGTTCAGCTTGGTGTCCTCCATTACTCTATATTTAACTTGGGGAGTATGACAAGAGATACTCATGCGTTCGGCTTGGTGTCCTCCATTACTCTATATTTAACTTGGGGAGTATGGCACATGCTACTAGTGGGCTTGCCTTAGTGTCCTCCATTACTCTATATTTAACTCAGGGAGCATGACACATGTTAGTAATGGGTTCCGCTTGGTGTCTTCTATTACTCTATATTTAACTTGTGGAGTATGACAAGTGATACTTGTGGGTTCGGCTTGGTGTCCTCCATTACTCTATATTTAACTCAGGGAGCATGACACATGTTAGTAACGGGTTCCGCTTGGAGTCTTCTGTTACTCTATATTTAACTTGTGGAGTATGACAAGTGATACTTGTGGGTTCGGCTTGCGTCCTCCATTACTCTATATTTATCTCAGGGAGTATGAGAAGTGATGCTCGTGGGTTCGGCTTGGTGTCCTCCATTACTCTATATTTAACTTGGCGAGTATCGCACATGTTACTCATGGACTCAGCTTGGTGTCTTCCATTACTCTATATTTAACTTGGGGACTATGACAAGTGATACTAGTGGGTTCGGGTTCGTGTCCTCCATTACTCTATATTTAATTGAGGAGCATGACAAGTGTTAACGTGGGTTCGGCTTGGTGTCCTCCATTACTCTATATTTAACTTGGGGAGTATGGCACATGTTACTCGTGGGTTTGGCTTGGTGTCCTCCATTACTCTATATTTAACTCGGGGAGTATGACAAGAGATACGCAAGGGCTCGGCTTGGTGTCCTCCATTACTCTATACTTAACTTCGGGAGTAAGGCACATGTTACTCGTGGGTTTGTCTTGTTGTCCTCCATTACTCTATATTTAACTCAGGGAGTATGACAAGTGATACTAGTGGGTTCGACTTGGTGTCCTCCATTACACTATATTTAACTCAGGGAGTATGACACATGTTACTCATGGGTTCCGCTTGGTGTCTTCTATTGCTCTATATTTCACTCGGGGAGTATGACAATTGATACTCGTGGGTTCTGCTTGGTGTCCTCCATTACTCTATATTTAACTTGAGGAGTATCACACATGTTACTCTTGAGTTCGGCTCGGTGTCCACCTTCACTCCATATTTATCTCGGGGAGTATGACAATTGATGCTTGTGGGTTCGGCTTGGTGCCCTCCATTACTCTATATTTAACTTGGGGAGTATGACAAGTGTTAACGTGGGTTTGGCTTGGTGTCCTCCATTACTGTATATTTAACTTGGGGAGTATGGCACGTGTTACTCGTGGGTTCAGCTTGGTGTCCTCCATTACTCTATATTTAATTCGGGGAGTATGACAAGTGATAATAGTGAGTTCGGCTTGGTGTCCTCCATTATTCTATATTTAACTTGGGGAGCATGACAAGTGTTAAGGTTGGTTCGGCTTGGTGTCCCCCATTACACTATATCTCACTAGAGGAGTATGACAAGTGATACTCGTGGGTTCTGCTTGGTGTCCTCCAATACTCTATATTTAACTTGAGGAGTATCACACATGTTACTCTTGAGTTCGGCTCTGTGTCCACCTTCACTCCATATTTATCTCGGGGAGTATGACAAGTGACGCTCGTGGGTTCGGCTTGGTGTCCTCCATTACTCTATATTTAACTTAGCGAGTATCGCACATGTTACTCATGGAGTCAGCTTGGTGTCCTCCATTACTCTATATTTAACTTGGGGACTATGACAAGTGATACTAGTGGGTTCGGCTTGGTGTCCTCCATTACTCTATATTTAACTTGGGGAGTATGACAAGAGATACTCATGCGTTCGGCTTGGTGTCCTCCATTACTCTATATTTAACTTGGGGAGTATGGCACATGCTACTAGTGGGCTTGCCTTAGTGTCCTCCATTACTCTATATTTAACTCAGGGAGCATGACACATGTTAGTAATGGGTTGCGCTTGGTGTCTTCTATTACTCTATATTTAACTTGTGGAGTATGACAAGTGATACTTGTGGGTTCAGCTTGTGTTCTCCATTACTCTATATTTATCTCGGGGAGTATGACAAGAGATACTCATGCGCTCGGCTTGGTGTCCTCCATTACTCTATATTTAACTCAGGGAGCATGACACATGTTAGTAATGCGTTCTGCTTGGTGTCCTCTATTACTCTATATTTAACTTGTGGAGTATGACAAGTGATACTTGTGGGTTCGGCTTGTGTTCTCCATTACTCTATATTTATCTCGGGGAGTATGAGAAGTGATGCTCGTGGGTTCGGCTTGGTGTCCTCCATTACTCTATATTTAACTTAGCGAGTATCGCACATGTTACTCATGGAGTCAGCTTGGTGTCCTCCATTTCTCTATATTTAACTTGGGGACTATGACAAGTGATACTAGTGGGTTCGGGTTCGTGTCCTCCGTTACTCTATATTTAACTTGCGGAGCATGAAGAGTGTTAACGTGGGTTCGGCTTGGTGTCCTCCATTACTCTATATTTAACTTGGGGAGTATGGCACATGTTAAAGGTGGGTTCGGCTTGGTGTCCTCCATTACTCTATATTTAACTCGGGGAGTATGACAAGAGACACTCGTGGGCTTGGCTTGGTGTCCTCCATTACTCTATACTTAACTTGGGGAGTACGGCACATGTTACTCGTGGGTTCGTCTTGTTGTCCTCCATTACTCTTTATTTAACTCAGGGAGTATGACAAGTGATACTAGTGGGTTCGGCTTGGTGTCCTCCATTACTCTATATTTATCTCAGGGTGTATGACACATGTTACCCATGGGTTCTGCTTGTTGTGTTCTATTACTCTATATTTCACTCGGGGAGTATGACAAGTGATACTCCTGGGTTCTGCTTGGTGTCCTCCATTATTCTATATTTAAGTCAGGGATCATGACACATGTTACTCTTGGGTTCGGCTTGTTGTCCTCCACTACTCTATATTTAAATTGGGCAGTATGACAAGTGATACTCGTGGGTTCAACTTGGTGTCCTCCATTACTCTATATTTAACTTGGCGAGTATCACACATGAAACTCATGGACTCGGCTTGGTGTCCTCTATTACTATATATTTAACTTGGGGATTATGGCACATGTTACTCGTGGGTTCGGCTTGGTGTCCTCCATTACTCTATATTTAACTTGGAGAGTATCACACATGTTACTCATGGGCTTGGCTTGGTGTCCTCCATTACTCTATATTTAACTTGGGGAGTATGGCACATGTTACTCGAGGGTTCAGCTTCGTGTCCTCCATTACTCTACATTTAACTCGGGGAGTATGACAAGTGATAATAGTGGGTTCGGCTTGGTGTCATCCATTACTCTATATTTAACTTGGGGAGCATGACAAGTGTTAACGTATGTTCGGCTTGGTGTCCTCCATTACTCTATAATTAACTTGAGGAGTATGGAACATTTTACTCGTGGGTTCAGCTTGGTGTCCTCCATTGCTCTATATTTAACTTGGGGAGTATGGCACATGTTACTCGTGGGTTCAGCTTGGTGTCCTCCATTACTCTATATTTAACTTGGGGAGTATGACAAGAGATACTCATGCGTTCGGCTTGATGTCCTCCATTACTCTATATTTAACTTGGGGAGTATGGCACATGCTACTAGTGGGCTTGCCTTAGTGTCCTCCATTACTCTATATTTAACTCAGGGAGCATGACACATGTTAGTAATGGGTTGCGCTTGGTGTCTTCTATTACTCTATATTTAACTTGTGGAGTATGACAAGTGATACTTGTGGGTTCGGCTTGTGTTCTCCATTACTCTATATTTATCTCGGGGAGTATGACAAGAGATACTCATGCGCTCGGCTTGGTGTCCTCCATTACTCTATATTTAACTCAGGGAGCACGACACATGTTAGTAATGGGTTCTGCTTGGTGTCTTCTATTACTCTATATTTAACTTGTGGAGTATGACAAGTGATACTTGTGGGTTCGGCTTGTGTTCTCCATTACTCTATATTTATCTCGGGGAGTATGAGAAGTGATGCTCGTGGGTTCGGCTTGGTGTCCTCCATTACTCTATATTTAACTTAGCGAGTATCGCACATGTTACTCATGGAGTCAGCTTGGTGTCCTCCATTTCTCTATATTTAACTTGGGGACCATGACAAGTGATACTAGTGGGTTCGGGTTCGTGTCCTCCGTTACTCTATATT
Organism: Ambystoma mexicanum; assembly: GCF_040938575.1. Taxonomy (NCBI): domain Eukaryota; kingdom Metazoa; phylum Chordata; class Amphibia; order Caudata; family Ambystomatidae; genus Ambystoma; species Ambystoma mexicanum. Next base: position 27,647,132 of record NC_090938.1, on the reverse strand, counting down.
TAACTTGCGGAGCATGACAAGTGTTAACGTGGGTTCGGCTTGATGTCCTCCATTACTCTATATTTAACTTGGGGAGTATGGCACATGTTACTCGTGGGTTCGGCTTGGTGTCCTCCATTACTCTATATTTAACTCGGGGAGTATGACAAGAGACACTCGTGGGCTTGGCTTGGTGTCCTCCATTACTCTATACTTAACTTGGGGAGTACGGCACATGTTACTCGTGGGTTCGTCTTGTTGTCCTCTATTACTCTATATTTAACTCAGGGAGTATGAAAAGTGATACTAGTGGGTTCGGCTTGGTGTCCTCCATTACTCTATATTTATCTCAGGGTGTAAGACACATGTTACCCATTGGTTCTGCTTGTTGTGTTCTATTACTCTATATTTCACTCGGGGAGTATGACAAGTGATACTCGTGGGTTCTGCTTGGCGTCCTCCATTATTCTATATTTAAGTCAGGGATCATGACACATGTTACTCTTGGGTTCGGCTTGTTGTCCTCCACTACTCTATATTTAAATTGGGCAGTATGACAAGTGATACTCGTGGGTTCAGCTTGGTGTCCTCCATTACTCTATATTTAACTTGGCGAGTATCACACATGAAACTCATGGACTCGGCTTGGTGTCCTCTATTACTATATATTTAACTTGGGGATTATGGCACATGTTACTCGTGGGTTCGGCTTGGTGTCCTCCATTACTCTATATTTAACTTGGAGAGTATCACACATGTTACTCATGGGCTTGGCTTGGTGTCCTCCATTACTCTATATTTAACTTGGGGAGTATGGCACATGTTACTCGAGGGTTCAGCTTCGTGTCCTCCATTACTCTACATTTAACTCGGGGAGTATGACAAGTGATAATAGTGGGTTCGGCTTGGTGTCATCCTTTACTCTATATTTAACTTGGGGAGCATGACAAGTGTTAACGTGGGTTCGGCTTGGTGTCCTCCATTACTCTATAATTAACTTGAGGAGTATGGAACATTTTACTCGTGGGTTCAGCTTGGTGTCCTCCATTGCTCTATATTTAACTTGGGGAGTATGGCACATGTTACTCGTGGGTTCAGCTTGGTGTCCTCCATTACTCTATATTTAACTTGGGGAGTATGACAAGAGATACTCATGCGTTCGGCTTGGTGTCCTCCATTACTCTATATTTAACTTGGGGAGTATGGCATATGCTACTAGTGGGCTTGCCTTAGTGTCCCCCATTACTCTATATTTAACTCAGGGAGCATGACACATGTTAGTAATGGGTTCCGCTTGGTGTCTTCTATTACTCTATATTTAACTTGTGGAGTATGACAAGTGATACTTGTGGGTTCGGCTTGTGTTCTCCATTACTCTATATTTATCTCGGGGAGTATGACAAGAGATACTCATGCGCTCGGCTTGGTGTCCTCCATTACTCTATATTTAACTCAGGGAGCATGACACATGTTAGTAATGGGTTCCGCTTGGTGTCTTCTATTACTCTATATTTAACTTGTGGAGTATGACAAGTGATACTTGTGGGTTCGGCTTGTGTTCTCCATTACTCTATATTTATCTCGGGGAGTATGAGAAGTGATGCTCGTGGGTTCGGCTTGGTGTCCTCCATTACTCTATATTTAACTTAGCGAGTATCGCACATGTTACTCATGGAGTCAGCTTGGTGTCCTCCATTACTCTATATTTAACTTGGGGACTATGACAAGTGATACTAGTGGGTTCGGGTTCGTGTCCTCCGTTACTCTATATTTAACTTGCAGAGCATGACAAGTGTTAACGTGGGTTCGGCTTGGTGTCCTCCATTACTCTATATTTAACTTGGGGAGTATGGCACATGTTACTTGTGGGTTCGGCTTGGTGTCCTCCATTACTGTATATTTAACTCGGGGAGTATAACAAGAGATACTCGTGGGCTTGGCTTGGTGTCCTCCATTACTCTATACTTAACTTGGGGAGTACGGCACATGTTACTCGTGGGTTCGTCTTGTTGTCCTCCATTACTCTATATTTAACTCAGGGAGTATGACAAGTGATACTAGTGGGTTCGGCTTGGTGTCCTCCATTACTCTATATTTATCTCAGGGAGTATGACACATGTTACCCATGGGTTCTGCTTGGTGTGTTCTATTAGTCTATATTTCACTCGGGGAGTATGACAAGTGATACTCGTGGGTTCTGCTTGGTGTCCTCCATTATTATATATTTAAGCCAGGGATCATGACACATGTTACTCTTGGGTTCGGTTTGTTGTCCTCCACTACTCTATATTTAAATTGGGCAGTATGACAAGTGATACTCGTGGGTTCAGCTTGGTGTCCTCCATTACTCTATATTTAACTTGGCGAGTATCACACATGAAACTCATGGACTCGGCTTGGTGTCCTCTATTACTATATATTTAAATTGGGGATTATGGCACATGTTACTCGTGGGTTCGTCTTGGTGTACTCCATTACTCTATATTTAACTTGGAGAGTATCACACATGTTACTCATGGGCTTGGCTTGGTGTCCTCCATTACTCTATATTTAACTTGGGGAGTATGGCACATGTTACTCGAGGGTTCAGCTTCGTGTCCTCCATTACTCTACATTTAACTCGGGGAGTATGACAAGTGATAATAGTGGGTTCGGCTTGGTGTCCTCCATTACTCTATATTTATCTTGAGGAGTATGATAAGTGATACTCGTGGGCTCAGCTTGGTGTCCTCCATTACTCTATACTTAACCTGGGGAGTACGGCACATGTTACTCGTGGGTTCGTCTTGTTGTCCTCCATTACTCTATATTTAACTCAGGGAGTATGACAAGTGATACTAGTGGGTTCGGCTTGGTGTCCTCCATTACTCTATCTTTATCTCAGGGAGTATGACACATGTTACCCATGGGTTCCGCTTGGTGTCTTCTATTACTCTATATTTCACTCGGGGAGTATGACAAGTGATACTCGTGGGTTCTGCTTGGTGTCCTCCATTATTCTATATTGAAGTCAGGGATCATGGCACATGTTACTCTTGGGTTCGGCTTGTTGTCCTCCACTACTCTATATTTAAATTGGGCAGTATGACAAGTGATACTCGTGGGTTCAGCTTGGTGTCCTCCTTTACTCTATATTTAACTTGGCGAGTATCACACATGAAACTCATGGACTCGGCTTGGTGTCCTCTATTACTATATATTTAACTTGGGGATTATGGCACATGTTACTCGTGGGTTCGGCTTGGTGTCCTCCATTACTCTATATTTAACTTGGAGAGTATCACACATGTTACTCATGGGCTTGGCTTGGTGTCCTCTATTACTCTATATTTAACTTGGGGAGTATGGCACATGTTACTCGAGGGTTCAGATTCGTGTCCTCCATTACTCTACATTTAACTCGGGGAGTATGACAAGTGATAATAGTGGGTTCGGCTTGGTGTCATCCATTACTCTATATTTAACTTGGGGAGCATGACAAGTGTTAACGTGGGTTCGGGTTGGTGTCCTCCATTACTCTATAATTAACTTGAGGAGTATGGCACATGCTACTAGTGGGCTTGCCTTAGTGTCCACCATTACTCTATATTTAACTCAAGGAGCATGACACATGTTAGTAATGGGTTCCGCTTGGTGTCTTCTATTACTCTATATTTAACTTGTGGAGTATGACAAGTGATACTTGTGGGTTCGGCTTGTGTTCTCCATTACTCTATATTTATCTTGGGGAGTATGACAAGAGATACTCATGCGCTCGGCTTGGTGTCCTCCATTACTCTATATTTAACTCAGGGAGCATGACACATGTTAGTAATGGGTTCCGCTTGGTGTCTTCTATTACTCTATATTTAACTTGTGGAGTATGACAAGTGATACTTGTGGGTTCGGCTTGTGTTCTCCATTACTCTATATTTATCTCGGGGAGTATGAGAAGTGATGCTCGTGGGTTCGGCTTGGTGTCCTCCATTACTCTATATTTAACTTAGCGAGTATCGCACATGTTACTCATGGAGTCAGCTTGGTGTCCTCCATTTCTCTATATTTAACTTGGGGACTATGACAAGTGATACTAGTGGGTTCGGGTTCGTGTCCTCCGTTACTCTATATTTAACTTGCGGAGCATGACAAGTGTTAACGTGGGTTCGGCTTGGTGTCCTCCATTACTCTATATTTAACTTGGGGAGTATGGCACATGTTACTCGTGGGTTCGGCTTGGTGTCCTCCATTACTCTATATTTAACTCGGGGAGTATGACAAGAGATACTCGTGGGCTTGGCTTGGTGTCCTCCATTACTCTATACTTAACTTGGGGAGTACGGCACATGTTACTCGTGGGTTCGTCTTGTTGTCCTCCATTACTCTATATTTAACTCAGGGAGTATGACAAGTGATACTAGTGGGTTCGGCTTGGTGTCCTCCATTACTCTATATTTATCTCAGGGAGTCTGACACATGTTACCCATGGGTTCTGCTTGTTGTGTTCTATTACTCTATATTTCACTCGGGGAGTATGACAAGTGATACTCGTGGGTTCTGCTTGGTGTCCTCCATTATTCTATATTTAAGTCAGGGATCATGACACATGTTACTCTTGGGTTCGGCTTGTTGTCCTCCACTACTCTATATTTAAATTGGGCAGTATGACAAGTGATACTCGTGGGTTCAGCTTGGTGTCCTCCATTACTCTATATTTAACTTGGCGAGTATCACACATGAAACTCATGGACTCGGCTTGGTGTCCTCTATTACTATATATTTAACTTGGGGATTATGGCACATGTTACTCGTGGGTTCGGCTTGGTGTACTCCATTACTCTATATTTAACTTGGAGAGTATCACACATGTTACTCATGGGCTTGGCTTGGTGTCCTCCATTACTCTGTATTTAACTTGGGGAGTATGGCACATGTTACTCGAGGGTTCAGCTTCGTGTCCTCCATTACTCTACATTTAACTCGGGGAGTATGACAAGTGATAATAGTGGGTTCGGCTTGGTGTCATCCATTACTCTATATTTAACTTGGGGAGCATGACAAGTGTTAACGTGGGTTCGGCTTGGTGTCCTCCATTACTCTATATTTACTTTGGGGAGTATGGCACATGTTACTCGTGGGTTCAGCTTGGTGTCCTCCATTACTCTATATTTAACTTGGGGAGTATGGCACATGCTACTAGTGGGCTTGCCTTAGTGTCCTCCATTACTCTATATTTAACTCAGGGAGCATGACACATGTTAGTAATGGGTTCCGCTTGGTGTCTTCTATTACTCTATATTTAACTTGTGGAGTATGACAAGTGATACTTGTGGGTTCGGCTTGGTGTCCTCCATTACTCTATATTTAACTCAGGGAGCATGACACATGTTAGTAACGGGTTCCGCTTGGAGTCTTCTGTTACTCTATATTTAACTTGTGGAGTATGACAAGTGATACTTGTGGGTTCGGCTTGCGTCCTCCATTACTCTATATTTATCTCAGGGAGTATGAGAAGTGATGCTCGTGGGTTCGGCTTGGTGTCCTCCATTACTCTATATTTAACTTGGCGAGTATCGCACATGTTACTCATGGACTCAGCTTGTTGTCTTCCATTACTCTATATTTAACTTGGGGACTATGACAAGTGATACTAGTGGGTTCGGGTTCGTGTCCTCCATTACTCTATATTTAATTGAGGAGCATGACAAGTGTTAACGTGGGTTCGGCTTGGTGTCCTCCATTACTCTATATTTAACTTGGGGAGTATGGCACATGTTACTCGTGGGTTTGGCTTGGTGTCCTCCATTACTCTATATTTAACTCGGGGAGTATGACAAGAGATACGCAAGGGCTCGGCTTGGTGTCCTCCATTACTCTATACTTAACTTGGGGAGTAAGGCACATGTTACTCGTGGGTTTGTCTTGTTGTCCTCCATTACTCTATATTTAACTCAGGGAGTATGACAAGTGATACTAGTGGGTTCGACTTGGTGTCCTCCATTACACTATATTTAACTCAGGGAGTATGACACATGTTACTCATGGGTTCCGCTTGGTGTCTTCTATTGCTCTATATTTCACTCGGGGAGTATGACAATTGATACTCGTGGGTTCTGCTTGGTGTCCTCCATTACTCTATATTTAACTTGAGGAGTATCACACATGTTACTCTTGAGTTCGGCTCGGTGTCCACCTTCACTCCATATTTATCTCGGGGAGTATGACAAGTGATGCTTGTGGGTTCGGCTTGGTGCCCTCCATTACTCTATATTTAACTTGGGGAGTATGACAAGTGTTAACGTGGGTTTGGCTTGGTGTCCTCCATTACTGTATATTTAACTTGGGGAGTATGGCACGTGTTACTCGTGGGTTCAGCTTGGTGTCCTCCATTACTCTATATTTAACTCGGGGAGTATGACAAGTGATAATAGTGAGTTCGGCTTGGTGTCCTCCATTATTCTATATTTAACTTGGGGAGCATGACAAGTGTTAAGGTTGGTTCGGCTTGGTGTCCCCCATTACACTATATCTCACTCGAGGAGTATGACAAGTGATACTCGTGGGTTCTGCTTGGTGTCCTCCAATACTCTATATTTAACTTGAGGAGTATCACACATGTTACTCTTGAGTTCGGCTCTGTGTCCACCTTCACTCCATATTTATCTCGGGGAGTATGACAAGTGACGCTCGTGGGTTCGGCTTGGTGTCCTCCATTACTCTATATTTAACTTGGGCAGTATGACAAGAGACACTCAAGGGCTCGGCTTGATGTCCTCCTTTACTCTATATTTAACTCGGGGAGTATGACAAGAGATACTCAAGGTCTCGGCTTGGTGTCCTCCATTACTCTATACTTAACTTGGGGAGCATGGCACATGTTACTCGTCGGTTTGGCTTGGTGTCCTCTATTACTCTATATTTAACTTGGCGAGTATCACACATGATACTCATAGACTCGGCTTGGTGTCCTCTATTACTATATATTTAACTTGGGGAGTATGGCACATGTTACTCGTGGGTTTGGCTTGGTGTCCTCCATTACTCTATATTTAACTTGGGGAGTATGGCACATGTTACTCGTTGGTTCGGCCTGGTGTCCTCCATTACTCTATATTTAACTAGGGGAGTATGGCACATTTTACACATGGGTTTGGCTTGGTGTCCTCCATTACTCTATATTTAACTTGGGGAGTATGGCAGATGTTACTCGTGGGTTCGGCTTGGTGTCCTCCATTACTCTATAATTAACTTGGAATGTATGACACATGTAACTCGTGATTCCGCTTGGTGTCCTCTATTACTCTATATTTAACTCAGGGAGTATGACATGTGATATTCGTGCGTTCAGCTTGGTGTCCTCCATTACTCTATATTTATCTCGGGGAGTATGACAAGTGATACTCGGTGGTTCGGCTTGGTGTCCTCCATTACTCTATATTTAATTCAGGGAGCAAGACACATGTTACTCTTGGGATCGGCTTGGTGTACTCCATTACTTTATATTTAACTTGGGGAGTATGACAAGTGATACTAGTGGGTTCGGCTTGGTGTCCTCCATTACTCTATATTTGACTTGGGGAGCAAGACCAATGTTAAGGTGGGTTCGGCTTGGTGTCCTCCATTACTCCATATTTAACTTGGGGAGTATGGCACATTTTAATCATGGGTTCGGCTTGGTGTCCTCCATTACTCTATATTTAACTTGGGGAGTATGTCACATGTTACTCGTGGGTATGGCTTGGTGTCCTCCATTACTCTATATTTAACTCAGGAGCATGACAAGAGATACTCATGGGCTCAGCTTGGTGTCCTCCATTACTCTATGCTTAACTTGGGGAGTATGGCACATGTTACTCGTTGGTTCGGCTTGTGGTCCTCCATTACTCTATATTTAACTCGGGGAGTATGACACGTGATACTCACGGGTTCCGCTTGGTGTCTTCTGTTACTCTATATTTAACTCGGGGAGTATGACAAATGATACTCGTGGGTTCGGCTTGGTGTCCTCCATTACTCTATATTAAACTCAGGGAGTATCACATATGTTACTCATGAGTTCGGCTTGGTGTCCACCATTACTCCATATTTATCTCGGGGAGTATGACACATGTTACTCTTGGGTTCGGCTTGGTGTCCTCCATTACTCTATATTTAACTCAGGCAGTATGACAAGTGATACTCGTGGGTTTGGCTTGGTGTCCTCCATTACACTATATTTAACTTGGCGAGTATCACACATGAAAATCATGAACTCGGCTTGGTGTGCTCCATTACTCTATATTTCACTTGGGGAACATGGCACATTTTACTCATGGGTTCGGCTTGGTGTCCTCCATTACTCTATATTTAACTTGGGGAGCATGACAAGTGTTAATGTGGGTTTGGCTTGGTGTCCTCGATTACTCTATATTTAACTTGGGGAGTATGGCACATCTTGCTCGTTGGTTCAGCTTGGTGTCCTCCATTACTCTATATTTAACTAGGGAAGTATGGCACATTTTACTCATGGGTTCGGCTTTGTGTCCTCGATTACTCTATAATTAACTCGGGGAGTATGACACATTTTACTCATGGGTTCACCTTGGTGTCTTCAATTACTCTATATTTAACTTGTGGAGTATGACAAGTGATACTCGTGGGTTCGGCTTGGTGTCTTCCATTACTCTATATTTATCTTGAGGAGTATGACAAGTGATACTCGTGGGTTCTGCTTGGTGTCCTCCATTACTCTATATTTAACTCAGGGAGTATGACATGTGATATTCATGGGTTCAGCTTGGTGTCCTCCATTACTCTATATTTATCTTGGGGAGTATGACAAGTGATACTCATGGGTTCTGCTTGGTGTCCACCATTACTCTATATTTAACTCAGGCCGTATGACAAGTGATACTCGTGTGTTTGGCTTGGTGTCCTCCATTACACTATATTTAACTTGGCGAGTATCACACATGAAACTCATGAACTCGGCTTGGTGTCCTCCATTACTCTATATTTATCTTGAGGAGTATGACAAGTGATAGTCGTGGGCTCGGCTTGGTGTCCTCCATTACTCTATACTTAACTTGGGGAGTACGGCACATGTTACTCGTGGGTTTGTCTTGTTGTCCTCCATTACTCTATATTTAACTCAGGGAGTATGACAAGTGATACTAGTGGGTTCGGCTTGGTGTCCTCCATTACTCTATCTTTATCTCAGGGAGTATGACACATGTTACCCATGGGTTCCGCTTGGTGTCTTCTATTACTCTATATTTCACTCGGGGAGTATGACAAGTGATACTCGTGGGTTCTGCTTGGTGTCCTCCATTATTCTATATTTAAGTCAGGGATCATGGCACATGTTACTCTTGGGTTCGGCTTGTTGTCCTCCACTACTCTATATTTAAATTGGGCAGTATGACAAGTGATACTCGTGGGTTCAGCTTGGTGTCCTCCTTTACTCTATATTTAACTTGGCGAGTATCACACATGAAACTCATGGACTCGGCTTGGTGTCCTCTATTACTATATATTTAACTTGGGGATTATGGCACATGTTACTCGTGGGTTCGGCTTGGTGTCCTCCATTACTCTATATTTAACTTGGAGAGTATCACACATGTTACTCATGGGCTTGGCTTGGTGTCCTCTATTACTCTATATTTAACTTGGGGAGTATGGCACATGTTACTCGAGGGTTCAGATTCGTGTCCTCCATTACTCTACATTTAACTCGGGGAGTATGACAAGTGATAATAGTGGGTTCGGCTTGGTGTCATCCATTACTCTATATTTAACTTGGGGAGCATGACAAGTGTTAACGTGGGTTCGGGTTGGTGTCCTCCATTACTCTATAATTAACTTGAGGAGTATGGAACATTTTACTCGTGGGTTCAGCTTGGTGTCCTCCATTGCTCTATATTTAACTTGGGGAGTATGGCACATGTTACTCGTGGGTTCAGCTTGGTGTCCTCCATTACTCTATATTTAACTTGGGGAGTATGGCACATGCTACTAGTGGGCTTGCCTTAGTGTCAACCATTACTCTATATTTAACTCAAGGAGCATGACACATGTTAGTAATGGGTTCCGCTTGGTGTCTTCTATTACTCTATATTTAACTTGTGGAGTATGACAAGTGATACTTGTGGGTTCGGTTTGTGTTCTCCATTACTCTATATTTATCTTGGGGAGTATGACAAGAGATACTCATGCACTCGGCTTGGTGTCCTCCATTACTCTATATTTAACTCAGGGAGCATGACACATGTTAGTAATGGGTTCCGCTTGGTGTCTTCTATTACTCTATATTTAACTTGTGGAGTATGACAAGTGATACTTGTGGGTTCGGCTTGTGTTCTCCATTACTCTATATTTATCTCGGGGAGTATGAGAAGTGATGCTCGTGGGTTCGGCTTGGTGTCCTCCATTACTCTATATTTAACTTAGCGAGTATCGCACATGTTACTCATGGAGTCAGCTTGGTGTCCTCCATTTCTCTATATTTAACTTGGGGACTATGACAAGTGATACTAGTGGGTTCGGGTTCGTGTCCTCCGTTACTCTATATTTAACTTGCGGAGCATGACAAGTGTTAACGTGGGTTCGGCTTGGTGTCCTCCATTACTCTATATTTAACTTGGGGAGTATGGCACATGTTACTCGTGGGTTCGGCTTGGTGTCCTCCATTACTCTATATTTAACTCGGGGAGTATGACAAGAGATACTCGTGGGCTTGGCTTGGTGTCCTCCATTACTCTATATTTATCTTGGGGAGTATGACAAGTGATACTCATGGGTTCTGCTTGGTGTCCACCATTACTCTATATTTAACTCAGGCCGTATGACAAGTGATACTCGTGTGTTTGGCTTGGTGTCCTCCATTACACTATATTTAACTTGGCGAGTATCACACATGAAACTCATGAACTCGGCTTGGTGTCCTCCATTACTCTATATTTATCTTGAGGAGTATGACAAGTGATAGTCGTGGGCTCGGCTTGGTGTCCTCCATTACTCTATACTTAACTTGGGGAGTACGGCACATGTTACTCGTGGGTTTGTCTTGTTGTCCTCCATTACTCTATATTTAACTCAGGGAGTATGACAAGTGATACTAGTGGGTTCGGCTTGGTGTCCTCCATTACTCTATCTTTATCTCAGGGAGTATGACACATGTTACCCATGGGTTCCGCTTGGTGTCTTCTATTACTCTATATTTCACTCGGGGAGTATGACAAGTGATACTCGTGGGTTCTGCTTGGTGTCCTCCATTATTCTATATTTAAGTCAGGGATCATGGCACATGTTACTCTTGGGTTCGGCTTGTTGTCCTCCACTACTCTATATTTAAATTGGGCAGTATGACAAGTGATACTCGTGGGTTCAGCTTGGTGTCCTCCTTTACTCTATATTTAACTTGGCGAGTATCACACATGAAACTCATGGACTCGGCTTGGTGTCCTCTATTACTATATATTTAACTTGGGGATTATGGCACATGTTACTCGTGGGTTCGGCTTGGTGTCCTCCATTACTCTATATTTAACTTGGAGAGTATCACACATGTTACTCATGGGCTTGGCTTGGTGTCCTCTATTACTCTATATTTAACTTGGGGAGTATGGCACATGTTACTCGAGGGTTCAGATTCGTGTCCTCCATTACTCTACATTTAACTCGGGGAGTATGACAAGTGATAATAGTGGGTTCGGCTTGGTGTCATCCATTACTCTATATTTAACTTGGGGAGCATGACAAGTGTTAACGTGGGTTCGGGTTGGTGTCCTCCATTACTCTATAATTAACTTGAGGAGTATGGAACATTTTACTCGTGGGTTCAGCTTGGTGTCCTCCATTGCTCTATATTTAACTTGGGGAGTATGGCACATGTTACTCGTGGGTTCAGCTTGGTGTCCTCCATTACTCTATATTTAACTTGGGGAGTATGACAAGAGATACTCATGCGTTCGGCTTGGTGTCCTCCATTACTCTATATTTAACTTGGGGAGTATGGCACATGCTACTAGTGGGCTTGCCTTAGTGTCCACCATTACTCTATATTTAACTCAAGGAGCATGACACATGTTAGTAATGGGTTCCGCTTGGTGTCTTCTATTACTCTATATTTAACTTGTGGAGTATGACAAGTGATACTTGTGGGTTCGGCTTGTGTTCTCCATTACTCTATATTTATCTTGGGGAGTATGACAAGAGATACTCATGCGCTCGGCTTGGTGTCCTCCATTACTCTATATTTAACTCAGGGAGCATGACACATATTAGTAATGGGTTCCGCTTGGTGTCTTCTATTACTCTATATTTAACTTGTGGAGTATGACAAGTGATACTTGTGGGTTCGGCTTGTGTTCTCCATTACTCTATATTTATCTCGGGGAGTATGAGAAGTGATGCTCGTGGGTTCGGCTTGGTGTCCTCCATTACTCTATATTTAACTTAGCGAGTATCGCACATGTTACTCATGGAGTCAGCTTGGTGTCCTCCATTTCTCTATATTTAACTTGGGGACTATGACAAGTGATACTAGTGGGTTCGGGTTCGTGTCCTCCGTTACTCTATATTTAACTTGCGGAGCATGACAAGTGTTAACGTGGGTTCGGCTTGGTGTCCTCCATTACTCTATATTTAACTTGGGGAGTATGGCACATGTTACTCGTGGGTTCGGCTTGGTGTCCTCCATTACTCTATATTTAACTCGGGGAGTATGACAAGAGATACTCGTGGGCTTGGCTTGGTGTCCTCCATTACTCTATACTTAACTTGGGGAGTACGGCACATGTTACTCGTGGGTTCGTCTTGTTGTCCTCCATTACTCTATATTTAACTCAGGGAGTATGACAAGTGATACTAGTGGGTTCGGCTTGGTGTCCTCCATTACTCTATATTTATCTCAGGGAGTCTGACACATGTTACCCATGGGTTCTGCTTGTTGTGTTCTATTACTCTATATTTCACTCGGGGAGTATGACAAGTGATACTCGTGGGTTCTGCTTGGTGTCCTCCATTATTCTATATTTAAGTCAGGGATCATGACACATGTTACTCTTGGGTTCGGCTTGTTGTCCTCCACTACTCTATATTTAAATTGGGCAGTATGACAAGTGATACTCGTGGGTTCAGCTTGGTGTCCTCCATTACTCTATATTTAACTTGGCGAGTATCACACATGAAACTCATGGACTCGGCTTGGTGTCCTCTATTACTATATATTTAACTTGGGGATTATGGCACATGTTACTCGTGGGTTCGGCTTGGTGTACTCCATTACTCTATATTTAACTTGGAGAGTATCACACATGTTACTCATGGGCTTGGCTTGGTGTCCTCCATTACTCTGTATTTAACTTGGGGAGTATGGCACATGTTACTCGAGGGTTCAGCTTCGTGTCCTCCATTACTCTACATTTAACTCGGGGAGTATGACAAGTGATAATAGTGGGTTCGGCTTGGTGTCATCCATTACTCTATATTTAACTTGGGGAGCATGACAAGTGTTAACGTGGGTTCGGCTTGGTGTCCTCCATTACTCTATATTTACTTTGGGGAGTATGGCACATGTTACTCGTGGGTTCAGCTTGGTGTCCTCCATTACTCTATATTTAACTTGGGGAGTATGACAAGAGATACTCATGCGTTCGGCTTGGTGTCCTCCATTACTCTATATTTAACTTGGGGAGTATGGCACATGCTACTAGTGGGCTTGCCTTAGTGTCCTCCATTACTCTATATTTAACTCAGGGAGCATGACACATGTTAGTAATGGGTTCCGCTTGGTGTCTTCTATTACTCTATATTTAACTTGTGGAGTATGACAAGTGATACTTGTGGGTTCGGCTTGGTGTCCTCCATTACTCTATATTTAACTCAGGGAGCATGACACATGTTAGTAACGGGTTCGGCTTGCGTCCTCCATTACTCTATATTTATCTCAGGGAGTATGAGAAGTGATGCTCGTGGGTTCGGCTTGGTGTCCTCCATTACTCTATATTTAACTTGGCGAGTATCGCACATGTTACTCATGGACTCAGCTTGGTGTCTTCCATTACTCTATATTTAACTTGGGGACTATGACAAGTGATACTAGTGGGTTCGGGTTCGTGTCCTCCATTACTCTATATTTAATTGAGGAGCATGACAAGTGTTAACGTGGGTTCGGCTTGGTGTCCTCCATTACTCTATATTTAACTTGGGGAGTATGGCACATGTTACTCGTGGGTTTGGCTTGGTGTCCTCCATTACTCTATATTTAACTCGGGGAGTATGACAAGAGATACGCAAGGGCTCGGCTTGGTGTCCTCCATTACTCTATACTTAACTTGGGGAGTAAGGCACATGTTACTCGTGGGTTTGTCTTGTTGTCCTCCATTACTCTATATTTAACTCAGGGAGTATGACAAGTGATACTAGTGGGTTCGACTTGGTGTCCTCCATTACACTATATTTAACTCAGGGAGTATGACACATGTTACTCATGGGTTCCGCTTGGTGTCTTCTATTGCTCTATATTTCACTCGGGGAGTATGACAATTGATACTCGTGGGTTCTGCTTGGTGTCCTCCATTACTCTATATTTAACTTGAGGAGTATCACACATGTTACTCTTGAGTTCGGCTCGGTGTCCACCTTCACTCCATATTTATCTCGGGGAGTATGACAAGTGATGCTTGTGGGTTCGGCTTGGTGCCCTCCATTACTCTATATTTAACTTGGGGAGTATGACAAGTGTTAACGTGGGTTTGGCTTGGTGTCCTCCATTACTGTATATTTAACTTGGGGAGTATGGCACGTGTTACTCGTGGGTTCAGCTTGGTGTCCTCCATTACTCTATATTTAACTCGGGGAGTATGACAAGTGATAATAGTGAGTTCGGCTTGGTGTCCTCCATTATTCTATATTTAACTTGGGGAGCATGACAAGTGTTAAGGTTGGTTCGGCTTGGTGTCCCCCATTACACTATATCTCACTCGAGGAGTATGACAAGTGATACTCGTGGGTTCTGCTTGGTGTCCTCCAATACTCTATATTTAACTTGAGGAGTATCACACATGTTACTCTTGAGTTCGGCTCTGTGTCCACCTTCACTCCATATTTATCTCGGGGAGTATGACAAGTGACGCTCGTGGGTTCGGCTTGGTGTCCTCCATTACTCTATATTTAACTTGGGCAGTATGACAAGAGACACTCAAGGGCTCGGCTTGATGTCCTCCTTTACTCTATATTTAACTCGGGGAGTATGACAAGAGATACTCAAGGTCTCGGCTTGGTGTCCTCCATTACTCTATACTTAACTTGGGGAGCATGGCACATGTTACTCGTCGGTTTGGCTTGGTGTCCTCTATTACTCTATATTTAACTTGGCGAGTATCACACATGATACTCATAGACTCGGCTTGGTGTCCTCTATTACTATATATTTAACTTGGGGAGTATGGCACATGTTACTCGTGGGTTTGGCTTGGTGTCCTCCATTACTCTATATTTAACTTGGAGAGTATCACACATGTTACTCATGGGCTTGGCTTGGTGTCCTCCATTACTCTATATTTAACTTGGGGAGTATGGCACATGTTACTCGTTGGTTCGGCCTGGTGTCCTCCATTACTCTATATTTAACTAGGGGAGTATGGCACATTTTACTCATGGGTTTGGCTTGGTGTCCTCCATTACTCTATATTTAACTTGGGGAGTATGGCAGATGTTACTCGTGGGTTCGGCTTGGTGTCCTCCATTACTCTATATTTAACTTAGGGATTATGGCACATGTTACACGTGGGTTCGGTTTGGTGTCCTCCATTACTCTATAATTAACTTGGAATGTATGACACATGTTACTCGTGATTCCGCTTGGTGTCCTCTATTACTCTATATTTAACTCAGGGAGTATGACATGTGATATTCGTGCGTTCAGCTTGGTGTCCTCCATTACTCTATATTTATCTCGGGGAGTATGACAAGTGATACTCGGTGGTTCGGCTTGGTGTCCTCCATTACTCTATATTTAATTCAGGGAGCAAGACACATGTTACTCTTGGGATCGGCTTGGTGTCCTCCATTACTTTATATTTAACTTGGGGAGTATGACAAGTGATACTAGTGGGTTCGGCTTGGTGTCCTCCATTACTCTATATTTGACTTGGGGAGCAAGACCAGTGTTAAGGTGGGTTCAGCTTGGTGTCCTCCATTACTCCATATTTAACTTGGGGAGTATGGCACATTTTACTCATGGGTTCGGCTTGGTGTCCTCCATTACTCTATATTTAACTTGGGGAGTATGTCACATGTTACTCGTGGGTATGGCTTGGTGTCCTCCATTACTCTATATTTAACTCAGGAGCATGACAAGAGATACTCATGGGCTCAGCTTGGTGTCCTCCATTACTCTATGCTTAACTTGGGGAGTATGGCACATGTTACTCGTTGGTTCGGCTTGTGGTCCTCCATTACTCTATATTTAACTCGGGGAGTATGACACGTGATACTCACGGGTTCCGCTTGGTGTCTTCTGTTACTCTATATTTAACTCGGGGAGTATGACAAATGATACTCGTGGGTTCGGCTTGGTGTCCTCCATTACTCTATATTAAACTCAGGGAGTATCACATATGTTACTCATGAGTTCGGCTTGGTGTCCACCATTACTCCATATTTATCTCGGGGAGTATGACACATGTTACTCTTGGGTTCGGCTTGGTGTCCTCCATTACTCTATATTTAACTCAGGCAGTATGACAAGTGATACTCGTGGGTTTGGCTTGGTGTCCACCATTACACTATATTTAACTTGGCGAGTATCACACATGAAAATCATGAACTCGGCTTGGTGTGCTCCATTACTCTATATTTCACTTGGGGAACATGGCACATTTTACTCATGGGTTCGGCTTGGTGTCCTCCATTACTCTATATTTAACTTGGGGAGCATGACAAGTGTTAATGTGGGTTTGGCTTGGTGTCCTCGATTACTCTATATTTAACTTGGGGAGTATGGCACATCTTGCTCGTTGGTTCAGCTTGGTGTCCTCCATTACTCTATATTTAACTAGGGAAGTATGGCACATTTTACTCATGGGTTCGGCTTTGTGTCCTCGATTACTCTATAATTAACTCGGGGAGTATGACACATTTTACTCATGGGTTCACCTTGGTGTCTTCTATTACTCTATATTTAACTTGTGGAGTATGACAAGTGATACTCGTGGGTTCGGCTTGGTGTCTTCCATTACTCTATATTTATCTTGAGGAGTATGACAAGTGATACTCGTGGGTTCTGCTTGGTGTCCTCCATTACTCTATATTTAACTCAGGGAGTATGACATGTGATATTCATGGGTTCAGCTTGGTGTCCTCCATTACTCTATATTTATCTTGGGGAGTATGACAAGTGATACTCATGGGTTCTGCTTGGTGTCCACCATTACTCTATATTTAACTCAGGCCGTATGACAAGTGATACTCGTGTGTTTGGCTTGGTGTCCTCCATTACACTATATTTAACTTGGCGAGTATCACACATGAAACTCATGAACTCGGCTTGGTGTCCTCCATTACTCTATATTTATCTTGAGGAGTATGACAAGTGATACTCGTGGGCTCGGCTTGGTGTCCTCCATTACTCTATACTTAACTTGGGGAGTACGGCACATGTTACTCGTGGGTTTGTCTTGTTGTCCTCCATTACTCTATATTTAACTCAGGGAGTATGACAAGTGATACTACTGGGTTCGGCTTGGTGTCCTCCATTACTCTATATTTATCTCGGGGAGTATGACACATGTTACCCATGGGTTCCACTTGGTGTCTTCTATTACTCTATATTTCACTCGGGGAGTATGACAAGTGATACTCGTGGGTTCTGCTTGGTGTCCTCCATTATTCTATATTTAAGTCAGGGATCATGACACATGTTACTCTTGGGTTCGGCTTGTTGTCCTCCACTACTCTATATTTAAATTGGGCAGTCTGACAAGAGATACTCGTGGGTTCAGCTTGGTGTCCTCCATTACTCTATATTTAACTTGGCGAGTATCACACATGAAACTCATGGACTCGGCTTGGTGTCCTCTATTACTATATATTTAACTTGGGGATTATGGCACATGTTACTCGTGGGTTCGGCTTAGTGTCCTCCATTACTCTATATTTAACTTGGAGAGTATCACACATGCTACTCAGGCTTGGCTTGGTGTCCTCCATTACTCTATATTTAACTTGTGGAGTATGGCACATGTTACTCGAGGGTTCAGCTTCGTGTCCTCCATTACTCTACATTTAACTCTGGGAGTATGACAAGTGATAATAGTGGGTTCGGCTTGGTGTCATCCATTACTATATATTTAACTTGGGGAGCATGACAAGTGTTAACGTGGGTTCGGCTTGGTGTCCTCCATTACTCTATATTTAACTTGGGGAGTATGGAACATTTTACTCGTGGGTTCAGCTTGGTGTCCTCCATTGCTCAATATTTAACTTGGGGAGTATGACACATGTTACTCGTGGGTTCGGCTTGGTGTCCTCCATTACTCTATATTTAACTTGGGGAGTATGACAAGAGATACTAATGCGTTCGGCTTGGTGTCCTCCATTACTCTACATTTAACTCTGGGAGTATGACAAGTGATAATAGTGGGTTCGGCTTGGTGTCATCCATTACTATATATTTAACTTGGGGAGCATGACAAGTGTTAACGTGGGTTCGGCTTGGTGTCCTCCATTACTCTATATTTAACTTGGGGAGTATGGAACATTTTACTCGTGGGTTCAGCTTGGTGTCCTCCATTGCTCAATATTTAACTTGGGGAGTATGACACATGTTACTCGTGGGTTCGGCTTGGTGTCCTCCATTACTCTATATTTAACTTGGGGAGCATGACACATGTTAGTAATGGGTTCCGCTTGGTGTCTTCTATTACTCTATATTTAACTTGTGGAGTATGACAAGTGATACTTGTGGGTTCGGCTTGTGTCCTCCATTACTCTATATTTATCTCGGGGAGTATGAGAAGTGATGCTCGTGGGTTCGGCTTGGTGTCCTCCATTACTCTATATTTAACTTGGCGAGTACCGCACATGTTACTCATGGACTCAGCTTGGTGTCTTCCATTACTCTATATTTAACTTGGGGACTATGACAAGTGATACTAGTGGGTTCGGGTTCATGTCCTCCATTACTCTATATTTAACTTGGGGAGCATGACAAGTGTTAACGTGGGTTCGGCTTGGTGTCCTCCATTACTCTATATTTAACTTGGGGAGTATGGCACATGTTACTCGTGGGTTCGGCTTTGTGTCCTCCATTACTCTACATTTAACTCGGGGAGTGTGACAAGAGATACTCAAGGGCTCGGCTTGGTGTCCTCCATTACTCTATACTTAACATTGGGAGTACGGCACATGTTACTCGTGGGTTTGTCTTGTTGTCCTCCATTACTCTATATTTAACTCAGGGAGTATGACAAGTGATACTAGTGGGTTCGACTTGGTGTCCTCCATTACACTATATTTAACTCAGGGAGTATGACACATGTTACTCATGGGTTCCGCTTGATGTCTTCTATTACTCTATATTTCACTCGGGGAGTATGACAATTGATACTCGTGGGTTCTGCTTGGTGTCCTCCATTACTCTATATTTAACTTGAGGAGTATCACACATGTTACTCTTGAGTTCGGCTCGGTGTCCACCTTCACTCCATATTTATCTCGGGGAGTATGACAAGTGATGCTCGTGGGTTCGGCTTGGTGTCCTCCACTACTCTATATTTAACTTGAGAAGTATCACACATGTTACTCTTGAGTTCGGCTCGGTGTCCACCTTCACTCCATATTTATCTCGGGGAGTATGACAAGTGATGCTCGTGGGTTCGGCTTGGTGTCCTCCACTACTCTATATTTAACTTGGGGAGTATGACAAGTCTTAACGTGGGTTTGGCTTTGTGTCCTCCATTACTGTATATTTAACTTGGGGAGTATGGAACATTTTACTCGTGGGTTCAGCTTGGTGTCCTCCATTGCTTTATATTTAACTTGGGGAGTATGACACATGTTACTCGTGGGTTCGGCTTGGTGTCCTCCATTACTCTATATTTAACTTGGGGAGTATGACAAGAGATACTAATGCGTTCGGCTTGGTGTCCTCCATTACTCTATATTTAACTTGGGGAGCATGACACATGTTAGTAATGGGTTCCTCTTGGTGTCTTCTATTACTCTATATTTAACTTGTGAAGTATGACAAGTGATACTTGTGGGTTCGGCTTGTGTCCTCCATTACTCTATATTTATCTCAGGGAGTATGACAAGAGATACTCATGCGCTTGGCTTGGTGTCCTCCACTACTCTATATTTAACTCAGGGAGCATGACACATGTTAGTAATGGGTCCCGCTTGGTGTCCTCCATTACTCTATATTTAACTTGGGGAGCATGACACATGTTAGTAATGGGTTCCTCTTGGTGTCTTCTATTACTCTATATTTAACTTGTGAAGTATGACAAGTGATACTTGTGGGTTCGGCTTGTGTCCTCCATTACTCTATATTTATCTCGGGGAGTATGAGAAGTGATGCTCGTGGGTTCGGCTTGGTGTCCTCCATTACTCTATATTTAACTTGGCGAGTACCGCACATGTTACTCATGGACTCATCTTGGTGTCCTCCATTACTCTATATTTAACTTGGGGACTATGACAAGTGATACTAGTGGGTTCGGGTTCATGTCCTCCATTACTCTATATTTAACTTGGGGAGCATGACAAGTGTTAACGTGGGTTCGGCTTGGTGTCCTCCATTACTCTATATTTAACTTGGGGAGTATGGCACATGTTACTCGTGGGTTCGGCTTGGTGTCCTCCATTACTGTATATTTAACTCGGGGAGTATAACAAGAGATACTCGTGGGCTTGGCTTGGTGTCCTCCATTACTCTATACTTAACTTGGGGAGTACGGCACATGTTACTCGTGGGTTCGTCTTGTTGTCCTCCATTACTCTATATTTAACTCAGGGAGTATGACAAGTGATACTAGTGGGTTCGGCTTGGTGTCCTCCATTACTCTATATTTATCTCAGGGAGTATGACACATGTTACCCATGGGTTCTGCTTGGTGTGTTCTATTACTCTATATTTCACTCGGGGAGTATGACAAGTGATACTCGTGGGTTCTGCTTGGTGTCCTCCATTATTCTATATTTAAGTCAGGGATCATGACACATGTTACTCTTGGGTTCGGCTTGTTGTCCTCCACTACTCTATATTTAAATTGGGCAGTATGACAAGTGATACTCGTGGGTTCAGCTTGGTGTCCTCCATTACTCTATATTTAACTTGGCGAGTATCACACATGAAACTCATGTACTCGGCTTGGTGTCCTCTATTACTATATATTTAACTTGGGGATTATGGCACATGTTACTCGTGGGTTCGTCCTGGTGTACTCCATTACTCTATATTTAACTTGGAGAGTATCACACATGTTACTCATGGGCTTGGCTTGGTGTCCTCCATTACTCTATATTTAACTTGGGGAGTATGGCACATGTTACTCGAGGGTTCAGCTTCGTGTCCTCCATTACTCTACATTTAACTCGGGGAGTATGACAAGTGATAATAGTGGGTTCGGCTTGGTGTCCTCCATTACTCTATATTTATCTTGAGGAGTATGACAAGTGATACTCGTGGGCTCGGCTTGGTGTCCTCCATTACTCTATACTTAACCTGGGGAGTACGGCATATGTTACTCGTGGGTTCGTCTTGTTGTCCTCCATTACTCTATATTTAACTCAGGGAGTATGACAAGTGATACTAGTGGGTTCGGCTTGGTGTCCTCCATTACTCTATCTTTATCTCAGGGAGTATGACACATGTTACCCATGGGTTCCGCTTGGTGTCTTCTATTACTCTATATTTCACTCGGGGAGTATGACAAGTGATACTCGTGGGTTCTGCTTGGTGTCCTCCATTATTCTATATTTAAGTCAGGGATCATGACACATGTTACTCTTGGGTTCGGCTTGTTGTCCTCCACTACTCTATATTTAAATTGGGCAGTATGACAAGTGATACTCGTGGGTTCAGCTTGGTGTCCTCCATTACTCTATATTTAACTTGGCGAGTATCACACATGAAACTCATGGACTCGGCTTGGTGTCCTCTATTACTATATATTTAACTTGGGGATTATGGCACATGTTACTCGTGGGTTCGGCTTGGTGTCCTCCATTACTCTATATTTAACTTGGAGAGTATCACACATGTTACTCATGGGCTTGGCTTGGTGTCCTCTATTACTCTATATTTAACTTGGGGAGTATGGCACATGTTACTCGAGGGTTCAGCTTCGTGTCCTCCATTACTCTACATTTAACTCGGGGAGTATGACAAGTGATAATAGTGGGTTCGGCTTGGTGTCATCCATTACTCTATATTTAACTTGGGGAGCATGACAAGTGTTAACGTGGGTTCGGCTTGTGTCCTCCATTACTCTATAATTAACTTGAGGAGTATGGAACATTTTACTCGTGGGTTCAGCTTGGTGTCCTCCATTGCTCTATATTTAACTTTGGGAGTATGGCACATGTTACTCGTGGGTTCAGCTTGGTGTCCTCCATTACTCTATATTTAACTTGGGGAGTATGACAAGAGATACTCATGCGTTCGGCTTGGTGTCCTCCATTACTCTATATTTAACTTGGGGAGTATGGCACATGCTACTAGTGGGCTTGCCTTAGTGTCCTCCATTACTCTATATTTAACTCAGGGAGCATGACACATGTTAGTAATGGGTTGCGCTTGGTGTCTTCTATTACTCTATATTTAACTTGTGGAGTATGACAAGTGATACTTGTGGGTTCAGCTTGTGTTCTCCATTACTCTATATTTATCTCGGGGAGTATGACAAGAGATACTCATGCGCTCGGCTTGGTGTCCTCCATTACTCTATATTTAACTCAGGGAGCATGACACATGTTAGTAATGGGTTCTGCTTGGTGTCCTCTATTACTCTATATTTAACTTGTGGAGTATGACAAGTGATACTTGTGGGTTCGGCTTGTGTTCTCCATTACTCTATATTTATCTCGGGGAGTATGAGAAGTGATGCTCGTGGGTTCGGCTTGGTGTCCTCCATTACTCTATATTTAACTTAGCGAGTATCGCACATGTTACTCATGGAGTCAGCTTGGTGTCCTCCATTTCTCTATATTTAACTTGGGGACTATGACAAGTGATACTAGTGGGTTCGGGTTCGTGTCCTCCGTTACTCTATATTTAACTTGCGGAGCATGAAGAGTGTTAACGTGGGTTCGGCTTGGTGTCCTCCATTACTCTATATTTAACTTGGGGAGTATGGCACATGTTACTCGTGGGTTCGGCTTGGTGTCCTCCATTACTCTATATTTAACTCGGGGAGTATGACAAGAGACACTCGTGGGCTTGGCTTGGTGTCCTCCATTACTCTATACTTAACTTGGGGAGTACGGCACATGTTACTCGTGGGTTCGTCTTGTTGTCCTCCATTACTCTATATTTAACTCAGGGAGTATGAAAAGTGATACTAGTGGGTTCGGCTTGGTGTCCTCCATTACTCTATATTTATCTCAGGGTGTATGACACATGTTACCCATTGGTTCTGCTTGTTGTGTTCTATTACTCTATATTTCACTCGGGGAGTATGACAAGTGATACTCGTGGGTTCTGCTTGGTGTCCTCCATTATTCTATATTTAAGTCAGGGATCATGACACATGTTACTCTTGGGTTCGGCTTGTTGTCCTCCACTACTCTATATTTAAATTGGGCAGTATGACAAGTGATACTCGTGGGTTCAGCTTGGTGTCCTCCATTACTCTATATTTAACTTGGCGAGTATCACACATGAAACTCATGGACTCGGCTTGGTGTCCTCTATTACTATATATTTAACTTGGGGATTATGGCACATGTTACTCGTGGGTTCGGTTTGGTGTCCTCCATTACTCTATATTTAACTTGGAGAGTATCACACATGTTACTCATGGGCTTGGCTTGGTGTCCTCCATTACTCTATATTTAACTTGGGGAGTATGGCACATGTTACTCGAGGGTTCAGCTTCGTGTCCTCCATTACTCTACATTTAACTCGGGGAGTATGACAAGTGATAATAGTGGGTTCGGCTTGGTGTCATCCATTACTCTATATTTAACTTGGGGAGCATGACAAGTGTTAACGTGGGTTCGGCTTGGTGTCCTCCATTACTCTATAATTAACTTGAGGAGTATGGAACATTTTACTCGTGGGTTCAGCTTGGTGTCCTCCATTGCTCTATATTTAACTTGGGGAGTATGGCACATGTTACTCGTGGGTTCAGCTTGGTGTCCTCCATTACTCTATATTTAACTTGGGGAGTATGACAAGAGATACTCATGCGTTCGGCTTGGTGTCCTCCATTACTCTATATTTAACTTGGGGAGTATGGCACATGCTACTAGTGGGCTTGCCTTAGTGTCCCCCATTACTCTATATTTAACTCAGGGAGCATGACACATGTTAGTAATGGGTTCCGCTTGGTGTCTTCTATTACTCTATATTTAACTTGTGGAGTATGACAAGTGATACTTGTGGGTTCGGCTTGTGTTCTCCATTACTCTATATTTATCTCGGGGAGTATGACAAGAGATACTCATGCGCTCGGCTTGGTGTCCTCCATTACTCTATATTTAACTCAGGGAGCATGACACATGTTAGTAATGGGTTCCGCTTGGTGTCTTCTATTACTCTATATTTAACTTGTGGAGTATGACAAGTGATACTTGTGGGTTCGGCTTGTGTTCTCCATTACTCTATATTTATCTCGGGGAGTATGAGAAGTGATGCTCGTGGGTTCGGCTTGGTGTCCTCCATTACTCTATATTTAACTTAGCGAGTATCGCACATGTTACTCATGGAGTCAGCTTGGTGTCCTCCATTACTCTATATTTAACTTGGGGACTATGACAAGTGATACTAGTGGGTTCGGGTTCGTGTCCTCCGTTACTCTATATTTAACTTGCAGAGCATGACAAGTGTTAACGTGGGTTCGGCTTGGTGTCCTCCATTACTCTATATTTAACTTGGGGAGTATGGCACATGTTACTTGTGGGTTCGGCTTGGTGTCCTCCATTACTGTATATTTAACTCGGGGAGTATAACAAGAGATACTCGTGGGCTTGGCTTGGTGTCCTCCATTACTCTATACTTAACTTGGGGAGTACGGCACATGTTACTCGTGGGTTCGTCTTGTTGTCCTCCATTACTCTATATTTAACTCAGGGAGTATGACAAGTGATACTAGTGGGTTCGGCTTGGTGTCCTCCATTACTCTATATTTATCTCAGGGAGTATGACACATGTTACCCATGGGTTCTGCTTGGTGTGTTCTATTAGTCTATATTTCACTCGGGGAGTATGACAAGTGATACTCGTGGGTTCTGCTTGGTGTCCTCCATTATTCTATATTTAAGCCAGGGATCATGACACATGTTACTCTTGGGTTCGGTTTGTTGTCCTCCACTACTCTATATTTAAATTAGGCAGTATGACAAGTGATACTCGTGGGTTCAGCTTGGTGTCCTCCATTACTCTATATTTAACTTGGCGAGTATCACACATGAAACTCATGGACTCGGCTTGGTGTCCTCTATTACTATATATTTAAATTGGGGATTATGGCACATGTTACTCGTGGGTTCGTCTTGGTGTACTCCATTACTCTATATTTAACTTGGAGAGTATCACACATGTTACTCATGGGCTTGGCTTGGTGTCCTCCATTACTCTATATTTAACTTGGGGAGTATGGCACATGTTACTCGAGGGTTCAGCTTCGTGTCCTCCATTACTCTACATTTAACTCGGGGAGTATGACAAGTGATAATAGTGGGTTCGGCTTGGTGTCCTCAATTACTCTATATTTATCTTGAGGAGTATGATAAGTGATACTCGTGGGCTCGGCTTGGTGTCCTCCATTACTCTATACTTAACCTGGGGAGTATGGCACATGTTACTCGTGGGTTCGTCTTGTTGTCCTCCATTACTCTATATTTATCTCAGGGAGTATGACACATGTTACCCATGGGTTCCGCTTGGTGTCTTCTATTACTCTATATTTCACTCGGGGAGTATGACAAGTGATACTCGTGGGTTCTGCTTGGTGTCCTCCATTATTCTATATTTAAGTCAGGGATCATGGCACATGTTACTCTTGGGTTCGGCTTGTTGTCCTCCACTACTCTATATTTAAATTGGGCAGTATGACAAGTGATACTCGTGGGTTCAGCTTGGTGTCCTCCTTTACTCTATATTTAACTTGGCGAGTATCACACATGAAACTCATGGACTCGGCTTGGTGTCCTCTATTACTATATATTTAACTTGGGGATTATGGCACATGTTACTCGTGGGTTCGGCTTGGTGTCCTCCATTACTCTATATTTAACTTGGAGAGTATCACACATGTTACTCATGGGCTTGGCTTGGTGTCCTCTATTACTCTATATTTAACTTGGGGAGTATGGCACATGTTACTCGAGGGTTCAGATTCGTGTCCTCCATTACTCTACATTTAACTCGGGGAGTATGACAAGTGATAATAGTGGGTTCGGCTTGGTTTCATCCATTACTCTATATTTAACTTGGGGAGCATGACAAGTGTTAACGTGGGTTCGGGTTGGTGTCCTCCATTACTCTATAATTAACTTGAGGAGTATGGAACATTTTACTCGTGGGTTCAGCTTGGTGTCCTCCATTGCTCTATATTTAACTTGGGGAGTATGGCACATGTTACTCGTGGGTTCAGCTTGGTGTCCTCCATTACTCTATATTTAACTTGGGGAGTATGACAAGAGATACTCATGCGTTCGGCTTGGTGTCCTCCATTACTCTATATTTAACTTGGGGAGTATGGCACATGCTACTAGTGGGCTTGCCTTAGTGTCCTCCATTACTCTATATTTAACTCAGGGAGCATGACACATGTTAGTAATGGGTTCCGCTTGGTGTCTTCTATTACTCTATATTTAACTTGTGGAGTATGACAAGTGATACTTGTGGGTTCGGCTTGGTGTCCTCCATTACTCTATATTTAACTCAGGGAGCATGACACATGTTAGTAACGGGTTCCGCTTGGAGTCTTCTGTTACTCTATATTTAACTTGTGGAGTATGACAAGTGATACTTGTGGGTTCGGCTTGCGTCCTCCATTACTCTATATTTATCTCAGGGAGTATGAGAAGTGATGCTCGTGGGTTCGGCTTGGTGTCCTCCATTACTCTATATTTAACTTGGCGAGTATCGCACATGTTACTCATGGACTCAGCTTGGTGTCTTCCATTACTCTATATTTAACTTGGGGACTATGACAAGTGATACTAGTGGGTTCGGGTTCGTGTCCTCCATTACTCTATATTTAATTGAGGAGCATGACAAGTGTTAACGTGGGTTCGGCTTGGTGTCCTCCATTACTCTATATTTAACTTGGGGAGTATGGCACATGTTACTCGTGGGTTTGGCTTGGTGTCCTCCATTACTCTATATTTAACTCGGGGAGTATGACAAGAGATACTCGTGGGCTTGGCTTGGTGTCCTCCATTACTCTATACTTAACTTGGGGAGTACGGCACATGTTACTCGTGGGTTCGTCTTGTTGTCCTCCATTACTCTATATTTAACTCAGGGAGTATGACAAGTGATACTAGTGGGTTCGGCTTGGTGTCCTCCATTACTCTATATTTATCTCAGGGAGTATGACACATGTTACCCATGGGTTCTGCTTGGTGTGTTCTATTACTCTATATTTCACTCGGGGAGTATGACAAGTGATACTCGTGGGTTCTGCTTGGTGTCCTCCATTATTCTATATTTAAGTCAGGGATCATGACACATGTTACTCTTGGGTTCGGCTTGTTGTCCTCCACTACTCTATATTTAAATTGGGCAGTATGACAAGTGATACTCGTGGGTTCAGCTTGGTGTCCTCCATTACTCTATATTTAACTTGGCGAGTATCACACATGAAACTCATGTACTCGGCTTGGTGTCCTCTATTACTATATATTTAACTTGGGGATTATGGCACATGTTACTCGTGGGTTCGTCCTGGTGTACTCCATTACTCTATATTTAACTTGGAGAGTATCACACATGTTACTCATGGGCTTGGCTTGGTGTCCTCCATTACTCTATATTTAACTTGGGGAGTATGGCACATGTTACTCGAGGGTTCAGCTTCGTGTCCTCCATTACTCTACATTTAACTCGGGGAGTATGACAAGTGATAATAGTGGGTTCGGCTTGGTGTCCTCCATTACTCTATATTTATCTTGAGGAGTATGACAAGTGATACTCGTGGGCTCGGCTTGGTGTCCTCCATTACTCTATACTTAACCTGGGGAGTACGGCATATGTTACTCGTGGGTTCGTCTTGTTGTCCTCCATTACTCTATATTTAACTCAGGGAGTATGACAAGTGATACTAGTGGGTTCGGCTTGGTGTCCTCCATTACTCTATCTTTATCTCAGGGAGTATGACACATGTTACCCATGGGTTCCGCTTGGTGTCTTCTATTACTCTATATTTCACTCGGGGAGTATGACAAGTGATACTCGTGGGTTCTGCTTGGTGTCCTCCATTATTCTATATTTAAGTCAGGGATCATGACACATGTTACTCTTGGGTTCGGCTTGTTGTCCTCCACTACTCTATATTTAAATTGGGCAGTATGACAAGTGATACTCGTGGGTTCAGCTTGGTGTCCTCCATTACTCTATATTTAACTTGGCGAGTATCACACATGAAACTCATGGACTCGGCTTGGTGTCCTCTATTACTATATATTTAACTTGGGGATTATGGCACATGTTACTCGTGGGTTCGGCTTGGTGTCCTCCATTACTCTATATTTAACTTGGAGAGTATCACACATGTTACTCATGGGCTTGGCTTGGTGTCCTCTATTACTCTATATTTAACTTGGGGAGTATGGCACATGTTACTCGAGGGTTCAGCTTCGTGTCCTCCATTACTCTACATTTAACTCGGGGAGTATGACAAGTGATAATAGTGGGTTCGGCTTGGTGTCATCCATTACTCTATATTTAACTTGGGGAGCATGACAAGTGTTAACGTGGGTTCGGCTTGGTGTCCTCCATTACTCTATATTTACTTTGGGGAGTATGGCACATGTTACTCGTGGGTTCAGCTTGGTGTCCTCCATTACTCTATATTTAACTTGGGGAGTATGACAAGAGATACTCATGCGTTCGGCTTGGTGTCCTCCATTACTCTATATTTAACTTGGGGAGTATGGCACATGCTACTAGTGGGCTTGCCTTAGTGTCCTCCATTACTCTATATTTAACTCAGGGAGCATGACACATGTTAGTAATGGGTTGCGCTTGGTGTCTTCTATTACTCTATATTTAACTTGTGGAGTATGACAAGTGATACTTGTGGGTTCAGCTTGTGTTCTCCATTACTCTATATTTATCTCGGGGAGTATGACAAGAGATACTCATGCGCTCGGCTTGGTGTCCTCCATTACTCTATATTTAACTCAGGGAGCATGACACATGTTAGTAATGGGTTCTGCTTGGTGTCCTCTATTACTCTATATTTAACTTGTGGAGTATGACAAGTGATACTTGTGGGTTCGGCTTGTGTTCTCCATTACTCTATATTTATCTCGGGGAGTATGAGAAGTGATGCTCGTGGGTTCGGCTTGGTGTCCTCCATTACTCTATATTTAACTTAGCGAGTATCGCACATGTTACTCATGGAGTCAGCTTGGTGTCCTCCATTTCTCTATATTTAACTTGGGGACTATGACAAGTGATACTAGTGGGTTCGGGTTCGTGTCCTCCGTTACTCTATATTTAACTTGCGGAGCATGAAGAGTGTTAACGTGGGTTCGGCTTGGTGTCCTCCATTACTCTATATTTAACTTGGGGAGTATGGCACATGTTACTCGTGGGTTCGGCTTGGTGTCCTCCATTACTCTATATTTAACTCGGGGAGTATGACAAGAGACACTCGTGGGCTTGGCTTGGTGTCCTCCATTACTCTATACTTAACTTGGGGAGTACGGCACATGTTACTCGTGGGTTCGTCTTGTTGTCCTCCATTACTCTATATTTAACTCAGGGAGTATGAAAAGTGATACTAGTGGGTTCGGCTTGGTGTCCTCCATTACTCTATATTTATCTCAGGGTGTATGACACATGTTACCCATTGGTTCTGCTTGTTGTGTTCTATTACTCTATATTTCACTCGGGGAGTATGACAAGTGATACTCGTGGGTTCTGCTTGGTGTCCTCCATTATTCTATATTTAAGTCAGGGATCATGACACATGTTACTCTTGGGTTCGGCTTGTTGTCCTCCACTACTCTATATTTAAATTGGGCAGTATGACAAGTGATACTCGTGGGTTCAGCTTGGTGTCCTCCATTACTCTATATTTAACTTGGCGAGTATCACACATGAAACTCATGGACTCGGCTTGGTGTCCTCTATTACTATATATTTAACTTGGGGATTATGGCACATGTTACTCGTGGGTTCGGCTTGGTGTCCTCCATTACTCTATATTTAACTTGGAGAGTATCACACATGTTACTCATGGGCTTGGCTTGGTGTCCTCCATTACTCTATATTTAACTTGGGGAGTATGGCACATGTTACTCGAGGGTTCAGCTTCGTGTCCTCCATTACTCTACATTTAACTCGGGGAGTATGACAAGTGATAATAGTGGGTTCGGCTTGGTGTCATCCATTACTCTATATTTAACTTGGGGAGCATGACAAGTGTTAACGTGGGTTCGGCTTGGTGTCCTCCATTACTCTATAATTAACTTGAGGAGTATGGAACATTTTACTCGTGGGTTCAGCTTGGTGTCCTCCATTGCTCTATATTTAACTTGGGGAGTATGGCACATGTTACTCGTGGGTTCAGCTTGGTGTCCTCCATTACTCTATATTTAACTTGGGGAGTATGACAAGAGATACTCATGCGTTCGGCTTGGTGTCCTCCATTACTCTATATTTAACTTGGGGAGTATGGCACATGCTACTAGTGGGCTTGCCTTAGTGTCCCCCATTACTCTATATTTAACTCAGGGAGCATGACACATGTTAGTAATGGGTTCCGCTTGGTGTCTTCTATTACTCTATATTTAACTTGTGGAGTATGACAAGTGATACTTGTGGGTTCGGCTTGTGTTCTCCATTACTCTATATTTATCTCGGGGAGTATGACAAGAGATACTCATGCGCTCGGCTTGGTGTCCTCCATTACTCTATATTTAACTCAGGGAGCATGACACATGTTAGTAATGGGTTCCGCTTGGTGTCTTCTATTACTCTATATTTAACTTGTGGAGTATGACAAGTGATACTTGTGGGTTCGGCTTGTGTTCTCCATTACTCTATATTTATCTCGGGGAGTATGAGAAGTGATGCTCGTGGGTTCGGCTTGGTGTCCTCCATTACTCTATATTTAACTTAGCGAGTATCGCACATGTTACTCATGGAGTCAGCTTGGTGTCCTCCATTACTCTATATTTAACTTGGGGACTATGACAAGTGATACTAGTGGGTTCGGGTTCGTGTCCTCCGTTACTCTATATTTAACTTGCAGAGCATGACAAGTGTTAACGTGGGTTCGGCTTGGTGTCCTCCATTACTCTATATTTAACTTGGGGAGTATGGCACATGTTACTTGTGGGTTCGGCTTGGTGTCCTCCATTACTGTATATTTAACTCGGGGAGTATAACAAGAGATACTCGTGGGCTTGGCTTGGTGTCCTCCATTACTCTATACTTAACTTGGGGAGTACGGCACATGTTACTCGTGGGTTCGTCTTGTTGTCCTCCATTACTCTATATTTAACTCAGGGAGTATGACAAGTGATACTAGTGGGTTCGGCTTGGTGTCCTCCATTACTCTATATTTATCTCAGGGAGTATGACACATGTTACCCATGGGTTCTGCTTGGTGTGTTCTATTAGTCTATATTTCACTCGGGGAGTATGACAAGTGATACTCGTGGGTTCTGCTTGGTGTCCTCCATTATTCTATATTTAAGCCAGGGATCATGACACATGTTACTCTTGGGTTCGGTTTGTTGTCCTCCACTACTCTATATTTAAATTGGGCAGTATGACAAGTGATACTCGTGGGTTCAGCTTGGTGTCCTCCATTACTCTATATTTAACTTGGCGAGTATCACACATGAAACTCATGGACTCGGCTTGGTGTCCTCTATTACTATATATTTAAATTGGGGATTATGGCACATGTTACTCGTGGGTTCGTCTTGGTGTACTCCATTACTCTATATTTAACTTGGAGAGTATCACACATGTTACTCATGGGCTTGGCTTGGTGTCCTCCATTACTCTATATTTAACTTGGGGAGTATGGCACATGTTACTCGAGGGTTCAGCTTCGTGTCCTCCATTACTCTACATTTAACTCGGGGAGTATGACAAGTGATAATAGTGGGTTCGGCTTGGTGTCCTCAATTACTCTATATTTATCTTGAGGAGTATGATAAGTGATACTCGTGGGCTCGGCTTGGTGTCCTCCATTACTCTATACTTAACCTGGGGAGTACGGCACATGTTACTCGTGGGTTCGTCTTGTTGTCCTCCATTACTCTATATTTATCTCAGGGAGTATGACACATGTTACCCATGGGTTCCGCTTGGTGTCTTCTATTACTCTATATTTCACTCGGGGAGTATGACAAGTGATACTCGTGGGTTCTGCTTGGTGTCCTCCATTATTCTATATTTAAGTCAGGGATCATGGCACATGTTACTCTTGGGTTCGGCTTGTTGTCCTCCACTACTCTATATTTAAATTGGGCAGTATGACAAGTGATACTCGTGGGTTCAGCTTGGTGTCCTCCTTTACTCTATATTTAACTTGGCGAGTATCACACATGAAACTCATGGACTCGGCTTGGTGTCCTCTATTACTATATATTTAACTTGGGGATTATGGCACATGTTACTCGTGGGTTCGGCTTGGTGTCCTCCATTACTCTATATTTAACTTGGAGAGTATCACACATGTTACTCATGGGCTTGGCTTGGTGTCCTCTATTACTCTATATTTAACTTGGGGAGTATGGCACATGTTACTCGAGGGTTCAGATTCGTGTCCTCCATTACTCTACATTTAACTCGGGGAGTATGACAAGTGATAATAGTGGGTTCGGCTTGGTGTCATCCATTACTCTATATTTAACTTGGGGAGCATGACAAGTGTTAACGTGGGTTCGGGTTGGTGTCCTCCATTACTCTATAATTAACTTGAGGAGTATGGAACATTTTACTCGTGGGTTCAGCTTGGTGTCCTCCATTGCTCTATATTTAACTTGGGGAGTATGGCACATGTTACTCGTGGGTTCAGCTTGGTGTCCTCCATTACTCTATATTTAACTTGGGGAGTATGACAAGAGATACTCATGCGTTCGGCTTGGTGTCCTCCATTACTCTATATTTAACTTGGGGAGTATGGCACATGCTACTAGTGGGCTTGCCTTAGTGTCCACCATTACTCTATATTTAACTCAAGGAGCATGACACATGTTAGTAATGGGTTCCGCTTGGTGTCTTCTATTACTCTATATTTAACTTGTGGAGTATGACAAGTGATACTTGTGGGTTCGGCTTGTGTTCTCCATTACTCTATATTTATCTTGGGGAGTATGACAAGAGATACTCATGCGCTCGGCTTGGTGTCCTCCATTACTCTATATTTAACTCAGGGAGCATGACACATGTTAGTAATGGGTTCCGCTTGGTGTCTTCTATTACTCTATATTTAACTTGTGGAGTATGACAAGTGATACTTGTGGGTTCGGCTTGTGTTCTCCATTACTCTATATTTATCTCGGGGAGTATGAGAAGTGATGCTCGTGGGTTCGGCTTGGTGTCCTCCATTACTCTATATTTAACTTAGCGAGTATCGCACATGTTACTCATGGAGTCAGCTTGGTGTCCTCCATTTCTCTATATTTAACTTGGGGACTATGACAAGTGATACTAGTGGGTTCGGGTTCGTGTCCTCCGTTACTCTATATTTAACTTGCGGAGCATGACAAGTGTTAACGTGGGTTCGGCTTGGTGTCCTCCATTACTCTATATTTAACTTGGGGAGTATGGCACATGTTACTCGTGGGTTCGGCTTGGTGTCCTCCATTACTCTATATTTAACTCGGGGAGTATGACAAGAGATACTCGTGGGCTTGGCTTGGTGTCCTCCATTACTCTATACTTAACTTGGGGAGTACGGCACATGTTACTCGTGGGTTCGTCTTGTTGTCCTCCATTACTCTATATTTAACTCAGGGAGTATGACAAGTGATACTAGTGGGTTCGGCTTGGTGTCCTCCATTACTCTATATTTATCTCAGGGAGTCTGACACATGTTACCCATGGGTTCTGCTTGTTGTGTTCTATTACTCTATATTTCACTCGGGGAGTATGACAAGTGATACTCGTGGGTTCTGCTTGGTGTCCTCCATTATTCTATATTTAAGTCAGGGATCATGACACATGTTACTCTTGGGTTTGGCTTGTTGTCCTCCACTACTCTATATTTAAATTGGGCAGTATGACAAGTGATACTCGTGGGTTCAGCTTGGTGTCCTCCATTACTCTATATTTAACTTGGCGAGTATCACACATGAAACTCATGGACTCGGCTTGGTGTCCTCTATTACTATATATTTAACTTGGGGATTATGGCACATGTTACTCGTGGGTTCGGCTTGGTGTACTCCATTACTCTATATTTAACTTGGAGAGTATCACACATGTTACTCATGGGCTTGGCTTGGTGTCCTCCATTACTCTGTATTTAACTTGGGGAGTATGGCACATGTTACTCGAGGGTTCAGCTTCGTGTCCTCCATTACTCTACATTTAACTCGGGGAGTATGACAAGTGATAATAGTGGGTTCGGCTTGGTGTCATCCATTACTCTATATTTAACTTGGGGAGCATGACAAGTGTTAACGTGGGTTCGGCTTGGTGTCCTCCATTACTCTATATTTACTTTGGGGAGT
Source organism: Ambystoma mexicanum (assembly GCF_040938575.1). Classification (NCBI taxonomy): domain Eukaryota; kingdom Metazoa; phylum Chordata; class Amphibia; order Caudata; family Ambystomatidae; genus Ambystoma; species Ambystoma mexicanum. The sequence goes on along the minus strand of NC_090938.1, from coordinate 27,612,092 downwards.
ATGGCACATGTTACTCGTGGGTTCAGCTTGGTGTCCTCCATTACTCTATATTTAACTTGGGGAGTATGACAAGAGATACTCATGCGTTCGGCTTGGTGTCCTCCATTACTCTATATTTAACTTGGGGAGTATGGCACATGCTACTAGTGGGCTTGCCTTAGTGTCCTCCATTACTCTATATTTAACTCAGGGAGCATGACACATGTTAGTAATGGGTTCCGCTTGGTGTCTTCTATTACTCTATATTTAACTTGTGGAGTATGACAAGTGATACTTGTGGGTTCGGCTTGGTGTCCTCCATTACTCTATATTTAACTCAGGGAGCATGACACATGTTAGTAACGGGTTCCGCTTGGAGTCTTCTGTTACTCTATATTTAACTTGTGGAGTATGACAAGTGATACTTGTGGGTTCGGCTTGCGTCCTCCATTACTCTATATTTATCTCAGGGAGTATGAGAAGTGATGCTCGTGGGTTCGGCTTGGTGTCCTCCATTACTCTATATTTAACTTGGCGAGTATCGCACATGTTACTCATGGACTCAGCTTGGTGTCTTCCATTACTCTATATTTAACTTGGGGACTATGACAAGTGATACTAGTGGGTTCGGGTTCGTGTCCTCCATTACTCTATATTTAATTGAGGAGCATGACAAGTGTTAACGTGGGTTCGGCTTGGTGTCCTCCATTACTCTATATTTAACTTGGGGAGTATGGCACATGTTACTCGTGGGTTTGGCTTGGTGTCCTCCATTACTCTATATTTAACTCGGGGAGTATGACAAGAGATACGCAAGGGCTCGGCTTGGTGTCCTCCATTACTCTATACTTAACTTCGGGAGTAAGGCACATGTTACTCGTGGGTTTGTCTTGTTGTCCTCCATTACTCTATATTTAACTCAGGGAGTATGACAAGTGATACTAGTGGGTTCGACTTGGTGTCCTCCATTACACTATATTTAACTCAGGGAGTATGACACATGTTACTCATGGGTTCCGCTTGGTGTCTTCTATTGCTCTATATTTCACTCGGGGAGTATGACAATTGATACTCGTGGGTTCTGCTTGGTGTCCTCCATTACTCTATATTTAACTTGAGGAGTATCACACATGTTACTCTTGAGTTCGGCTCGGTGTCCACCTTCACTCCATATTTATCTCGGGGAGTATGACAAGTGATGCTTGTGGGTTCGGCTTGGTGCCCTCCATTACTCTATATTTAACTTGGGGAGTATGACAAGTGTTAACGTGGGTTTGGCTTGGTGTCCTCCATTACTGTATATTTAACTTGGGGAGTATGGCACGTGTTACTCGTGGGTTCAGCTTGGTGTCCTCCATTACTCTATATTTAACTCGGGGAGTATGACAAGTGATAATAGTGAGTTCGGCTTGGTGTCCTCCATTATTCTATATTTAACTTGGGGAGCATGACAAGTGTTAAGGTTGGTTCGGCTTGGTGTCCCCCATTACACTATATCTCACTCGAGGAGTATGACAAGTGATACTCGTGGGTTCTGCTTGGTGTCCTCCAATACTCTATATTTAACTTGAGGAGTATCACACATGTTACTCTTGAGTTCGGCTCTGTGTCCACCTTCACTCCATATTTATCTCGGGGAGTATGACAAGTGACGCTCGTGGGTTCGGCTTGGTGTCCTCCATTACTCTATATTTAACTTGGGCAGTATGACAAGAGACACTCAAGGGCTCGGCTTGATGTCCTCCTTTACTCTATATTTAACTCGGGGAGTATGACAAGAGATACTCAAGGTCTCGGCTTGGTGTCCTCCATTACTCTATACTTAACTTGGGGAGCATGGCACATGTTACTCGTCGGTTTGGCTTGGTGTCCTCTATTACTCTATATTTAACTTGGCGAGTATCACACATGATACTCATAGACTCGGCTTGGTTTCCTCTATTACTATATATTTAACTTGGGGAGTATGGCACATGTTACTCGTGGGTTTGGCTTGGTGTCCTCCATTACTCTATATTTAACTTGGAGAGTATCACACATGTTACTCATGGGCTTGGCTTGGTGTCCTCCATTACTCTATATTTAACTTGGGGAGTATGGCACATGTTACTCGTTGGTTCGGCCTGGTGTCCTCCATTACTCTATATTTAACTAGGGGAGTATGGCACATTTTACTCATGGGTTTGGCTTGGTGTCCTCCATTACTCTATATTTAACTTGGGGAGTATGGCAGATGTTACTCGTGGGTTCGGCTTGGTGTCCTCCATTACTCTATATTTAACTTAGGGTTTATGGCACATGTTACACGTGGGTTCGGTTTGGTGTCCTCCATTACTCTATAATTAACTTGGAATGTATGACACATGTTACTCGTGATTCCGCTTGGTGTCCTCTATTACTCTATATTTAACTCAGGGAGTATGACATGTGATATTCGTGCGTTCAGCTTGGTGTCCTCCATTACTCTATATTTATCTCGGGGAGTATGACAAGTGATACTCGGTGGTTCGGCTTGGTGTCCTCCATTACTCTATATTTAATTCAGGGAGCAAGACACATGTTACTCTTGGGATCGGCTTGGTGTCCTCCATTACTTTATATTTAACTTGGGGAGTATGACAAGTGATACTAGTGGGTTCGGCTTGGTGTCCTCCATTACTCTATATTTGACTTGGGGAGCAAGACCAGTGTTAAGGTGGGTTCGGCTTGGTGTCCTCCATTACTCCATATTTAACTTGGGGAGTATGGCACATTTTACTCATGGGTTCGGCTTGGTGTCCTCCATTACTCTATATTTAACTTGGGGAGTATGTCACATGTTACTCGTGGGTATGGCTTGGTGTCCTCCATTACTCTATATTTAACTCAGGAGCATGACAAGAGATACTCATGGGCTCAGCTTGGTGTCCTCCATTACTCTATGCTTAACTTGGGGAGTATGGCACATGTTACTCGTTGGTTCGGCTTGTGGTCCTCCATTACTCTATATTTAACTCGGGGAGTATGACACGTGATACTCACGGGTTCCGCTTGGTGTCTTCTGTTACTCTATATTTAACTCGGGGAGTATGACAAATGATACTCGTGGGTTCGGCTTGGTGTCCTCCATTACTCTATATTAAACTCAGGGAGTATCACATATGTTACTCATGAGTTCGGCTTGGTGTCCACCATTACTCCATATTTATCTCGGGGAGTATGACACATGTTACTCTTGGGTTCGGCTTGGTGTCCTCCATTACTCTATATTTAACTCAGGCAGTATGACAAGTGATACTCGTGGGTTTGGCTTGGTGTCCTCCATTACACTATATTTAACTTGGCGAGTATCACACATGAAAATCATGAACTCGGCTTGGTGTGCTCCATTACTCTATATTTCACTTGGGGAACATGGCACATTTTACTCATGGGTTCGGCTTGGTGTCCTCCATTACTCTATATTTAACTTGGGGAGCATGACAAGTGTTAATGTGGGTTTGGCTTGGTGTCCTCGATTACTCTATATTTAACTTGGGGAGTATGGCACATCTTGCTCGTTGGTTCAGCTTGGTGTCCTCCATTACTCTATATTTAACTAGGGAAGTATGGCACATTTTACTCATGGGTTCGGCTTTGTGTCCTCGATTACTCTATAATTAACTCGGGTCGTATGACACATTTTACTCATGGGTTCACCTTGGTGTCTTCTATTACTCTATATTTAACTTGTGGAGTATGACAAGTGATACTCGTGGGTTCGGCTTGGTGTCTTCCATTACTCTATATTTATCTTGAGGAGTATGACAAGTGATACTCGTGGGTTCTGCTTGGTGTCCTCCATTACTCTATATTTAACTCAGGGAGTATGACATGTGATATTCATGGGTTCAGCTTGGTGTCCTCCATTACTCTATATTTATCTTGGGGAGTATGACAAGTGATACTCATGGGTTCTGCTTGGTGTCCACCATTACTCTATATTTAACTCAGGCCGTATGACAAGTGATACTCGTGTGTTTGGCTTGGTGTCCTCCATTACACTATATTTAACTTGGCGAGTATCACACATGAAACTCATGAACTCGGCTTGGTGTCCTCCATTACTCTATATTTATCTTGAGGAGTATGACAAGTGATAGTCGTGGGCTCGGCTTGGTGTCCTCCATTACTCTATACTTAACTTGGGGAGTACGGCACATGTTACTCGTGGGTTTGTCTTGTTGTCCTCCATTACTCTATATTTAACTCAGGGAGTATGACAAGTGATACTAGTGGGTTCGGCTTGGTGTCCTCCATTACTCTATCTTTATCTCAGGGAGTATGACACATGTTACCCATGGGTTCCGCTTGGTGTCTTCTATTACTCTATATTTCACTCGGGGAGTATGACAAGTGATACTCGTGGGTTCTGCTTGGTGTCCTCCATTATTCTATATTTAAGTCAGGGATCATGGCACATGTTACTCTTGGGTTCGGCTTGTTGTCCTCCACTACTCTATATTTAAATTGGGCAGTATGACAAGTGATACTCGTGGGTTCAGCTTGGTGTCCTCCTTTACTCTATATTTAACTTGGCGAGTATCACACATGAAACTCATGGACTCGGCTTGGTGTCCTCTATTACTATATATTTAACTTGGGGATTATGGCACATGTTACTCATGGGTTCGGCTTGGTGTCCTCCATTACTCTATATTTAACTTGGAGAGTATCACACATGTTACTCATGGGCTTGGCTTGGTGTCCTCTATTACTCTATATTTAACTTGGGGAGTATGGCACATGTTACTCGAGGGTTCAGATTCGTGTCCTCCATTACTCTACATTTAACTCGGGGAGTATGACAAGTGATAATAGTGGGTTCGGCTTGGTGTCATCCATTACTCTATATTTAACTTGGGGAGCATGACAAGTGTTAACGTGGGTTCGGGTTGGTGTCCTCCATTACTCTATAATTAACTTGAGGAGTATGGAACATTTTACTCGTGGGTTCAGCTTGGTGTCCTCCATTGCTCTATATTTAACTTGGGGAGTATGGCACATGTTACTCGTGGGTTCAGCTTGGTGTCCTCCATTACTCTATATTTAACTTGGGGAGTATGACAAGAGATACTCATGCGTTCGGCTTGGTGTCCTCCATTACTCTATATTTAACTTGGGGAGTATGGCACATGCTACTAGTGGGCTTGCCTTAGTGTCCACCATTACTCTATATTTAACTCAAGGAGCATGACACATGTTAGTAATGGGTTCCGCTTGGTGTCTTCTATTACTCTATATTTAACTTGTGGAGTATGACAAGTGATACTTGTGGGTTCGGCTTGTGTTCTCCATTACTCTATATTTATATTGGGGAGTATGACAAGAGATACTCATGCGCTCGGCTTGGTGTCCTCCATTACTCTATATTTAACTCAGGGAGCATGACACATGTTAGTAATGGGTTCCGCTTGGTGTCTTCTATTACTCTATATTTAACTTGTGGAGTATGACAAGTGATACTTGTGGGTTCGGCTTGTGTTCTCCATTACTCTATATTTATCTCGGGGAGTATGAGAAGTGATGCTCGTGGGTTCGGCTTGGTGTCCTCCATTACTCTATATTTAACTTAGCGAGTATCGCACATGTTACTCATGGAGTCAGCTTGGTGTCCTCCATTTCTCTATATTTAACTTGGGGACTATGACAAGTGATACTAGTGGGTTCGGGTTCGTGTCCTCCGTTACTCTATATTTAACTTGCGGAGCATGACAAGTGTTAACGTGGGTTCGGCTTGGTGTCCTCCATTACTCTATATTTAACTTGGGGAGTATGGCACATGTTACTCGTGGGTTCGGCTTGGTGTCCTCCATTACTCTATATTTAACTCGGGGAGTATGACAAGAGATACTCGTGGGCTTGGCTTGGTGTCCTCCATTACTCTATACTTAACTTGGGGAGTACGGCACATGTTACTCGTGGGTTCGTCTTGTTGTCCTCCATTACTCTATATTTAACTCAGGGAGTATGACAAGTGATACTAGTGGGTTCGGCTTGGTGTCCTCCATTACTCTATATTTATCTCAGGGAGTCTGACACATGTTACCCATGGGTTCTGCTTGTTGTGTTCTATTACTCTATATTTCACTCGGGGAGTATGACAAGTGATACTCGTGGGTTCTGCTTGGTGTCCTCCATTATTCTATATTTAAGTCAGGGATCATGACACATGTTACTCTTGGGTTCGGCTTGTTGTCCTCCACTACTCTATATTTAAATTGGGCAGTATGACAAGTGATACTCGTGGGTTCAGCTTGGTGTCCTCCATTACTCTATATTTAACTTGGCGAGTATCACACATGAAACTCATGGACTCGGCTTGGTGTCCTCTATTACTATATATTTAACTTGGGGATTATGGCACATGTTACTCGTGGGTTCGGCTTGGTGTACTCCATTACTCTATATTTAACTTGGAGAGTATCACACATGTTACTCATGGGCTTGGCTTGGTGTCCTCCATTACTCTGTATTTAACTTGGGGAGTATGGCACATGTTACTCGAGGGTTCAGCTTCGTGTCCTCCATTACTCTACATTTAACTCGGGGAGTATGACAAGTGATAATAGTGGGTTCGGCTTGGTGTCATCCATTACTCTATATTTAACTTGGGGAGCATGACAAGTGTTAACGTGGGTTCGGCTTGGTGTCCTCCATTACTCTATATTTACTTTGGGGAGTATGGCACATGTTACTCGTGGGTTCAGCTTGGTGTCCTCCATTACTCTATATTTAACTTGGGGAGTATGACAAGAGATACTCATGCGTTCGGCTTGGTGTCCTCCATTACTCTATATTTAACTTGGGGAGTATGGCACATGCTACTAGTGGGCTTGCCTTAGTGTCCTCCATTACTCTATATTTAACTCAGGGAGCATGACACATGTTAGTAATGGGTTCCGCTTGGTGTCTTCTATTACTCTATATTTAACTTGTGGAGTATGACAAGTGATACTTGTGGGTTCGGCTTGGTGTCCTCCATTACTCTATATTTAACTCAGGGAGCATGACACATGTTAGTAACGGGTTCCGCTTGGAGTCTTCTGTTACTCTATATTTAACTTGTGGAGTATGACAAGTGATACTTGTGGGTTCGGCTTGCGTCCTCCATTACTCTATATTTATCTCAGGGAGTATGAGAAGTGATGCTCGTGGGTTCGGCTTGGTGTCCTCCATTACTCTATATTTAACTTGGCGAGTATCGCACATGTTACTCATGGACTCAGCTTGGTGTCTTCCATTACTCTATATTTAACTTGGGGACTATGACAAGTGATACTAGTGGGTTCGGGTTCGTGTCCTCCATTACTCTATATTTAATTGAGGAGCATGACAAGTGTTAACGTGGGTTCGGCTTGGTGTCCTCCATTACTCTATATTTAACTTGGGGAGTATGGCACATGTTACTCGTGGGTTTGGCTTGGTGTCCTCCATTACTCTATATTTAACTCGGGGAGTATGACAAGAGATACGCAAGGGCTCGGCTTGGTGTCCTCCATTACTCTATACTTAACTTGGGGAGTAAGGCACATGTTACTCGTGGGTTTGTCTTGTTGTCCTCCATTACTCTATATTTAACTCAGGGAGTATGACAAGTGATACTACTGGGTTCGACTTGGTGTCCTCCATTACACTATATTTAACTCAGGGAGTATGACACATGTTACTCATGGGTTCCGCTTGGTGTCTTCTATTGCTCTATATTTCACTCGGGGAGTATGACAATTGATACTCGTGGGTTCTGCTTGGTGTCCTCCATTACTCTATATTTAACTTGAGGAGTATCACACATGTTACTCTTGAGTTCGGCTCGGTGTCCACCTTCACTCCATATTTATCTCGGGGAGTATGACAAGTGATGCTTGTGGGTTCGGCTTGGTGCCCTCCATTACTCTATATTTAACTTGCGGAGCATGACAAGTGTTAACGTGGGTTCGGCTTGGTGTCCTCCATTACTCTATATTTAAATTGGGGAGTATGGCACATGTTACTCGTGGGTTCGGCTTGGTGTCCTCCATTACTCTATATTTAACTCGGGGAGTATGACAAGAGATACTCGTGGGCTTGGCTTGGTGTCCTCCATTACTCTATACTTAACTTGGGGAGTACGGCACATGTTACTCGTGGGTTCGTCTTGTTGTCCTCCATTACTCTATATTTAACTCAGGGAGTATGACAAGTGATACTAGTGGGTTCGGCTTGGTGTCCTCCATTACTCTATATTTATCTCAGGGAGTCTGACACATGTTACCCATGGTTTCTGCTTGTTGTGTTCTATTACTCTATATTTCACTCGGGGAGTATGACAAGTGATACTCGTGGGTTCTGCTTGGTGTCCTCCATTATTCTATATTTAAGTCAGGGATCATGACACATGTTACTCTTGGGTTCGGCTTGTTGTCCTCCACTACTCTATATTTAAATTGGGCAGTATGACAAGTGATACTCGTGGGTTCAGCTTGGTGTCCTCCATTACTCTATATTTAACTTGGCGAGTATCACACATGAAACTCATGGACTCGGCTTGGTGTCCTCTATTACTATATATTTAACTTGGGGATTATGGCACATGTTACTCGTGGGTTCGGCTTGGTGTACTCCATTACTCTATATTTAACTTGGAGAGTATCACACATGTTACTCATGGGCTTGGCTTGGTGTCCTCCATTACTCTGTATTTAACTTGGGGAGTATGGCACATGTTACTCGAGGGTTCAGCTTCGTGTCCTCCATTACTCTACATTTAACTCGGGGAGTATGACAAGTGATACTAGTGGGTTCGGCTTGGTGTCATCCATTACTCTATATTTAACTTGGGGAGCATGACAAGTGTTAACGTGGGTTCGGCTTGGTGTCCTCCATTACTCTATATTTACTTTGGGGAGTATGGCACATGTTACTCGTGGGTTCAGCTTGGTGTCCTCCATTACTCTATATTTAACTTGGGGAGTATGACAAGAGATACTCATGCGTTCGGCTTGGTGTCCTCCATTACTCTATATTTAACTTGGGGAGTATGGCACATGCTACTAGTGGGCTTGCCTTAGTGTCCTCCATTACTCTATATTTAACTCAGGGAGCATGACACATGTTAGTAATGGGTTCCGCTTGGTGTCTTCTATTACTCTATATTTAACTTGTGGAGTATGACAAGTGATACTTGTGGGTTCGGCTTGGTGTCCTCCATTACTCTATATTTAACTCAGGGAGCATGACACATGTTAGTAACGGGTTCCGCTTGGAGTCTTCTGTTACTCTATATTTAACTTGTGGAGTATGACAAGTGATACTTGTGGGTTCGGCTTGCGTCCTCCATTACTCTATATTTATCTCAGGGAGTATGAGAAGTGATGCTCGTGGGTTCGGCTTGGTGTCCTCCATTACTCTATATTTAACTTGGCGAGTATCGCACATGTTACTCATGGACTCAGCTTGGTGTCTTCCATTACTCTATATTTAACTTGGGGACTATGACAAGTGATACTATTGGGTTCGGGTTCGTGTCCTCCATTACTCTATATTTAATTGAGGAGCATGACAAGTGTTAACGTGGGTTCGGCTTGGTGTCCTCCATTACTCTATATTTAACTTGGGGAGTATGGCACATGTTACTCGTGGGTTTGGCTTGGTGTCCTCCATTACTCTATATTTAACTCGGGGAGTATGACAAGAGATACGCAAGGGCTCGGCTTGGTGTCCTCCATTACTCTATACTTAACTTGGGGAGTAAGGCACATGTTACTCGTGGGTTTGTCTTGTTGTCCTCCATTACTCTATATTTAACTCAGGGAGTATGACAAGTGATACTAGTGGGTTCGACTTGGTGTCCTCCATTACACTATATTTAACTCAGGGAGTATGACACATGTTACTCATGGGTTCCGCTTGGTGTCTTCTATTGCTCTATATTTCACTCGGGGAGTATGACAATTGATACTCGTGGGTTCTGCTTGGTGTCCTCCATTACTCTATATTTAACTTGAGGAGTATCACACATGTTACTCTTGAGTTCGGCTCGGTGTCCACCTTCACTCCATATTTATCTCGGGGAGTATGACAAGTGATGCTTGTGGGTTCGGCTTGGTGCCCTCCATTACTCTATATTTAACTTGGGGAGTATGACAAGTGTTAACGTGAGTTTGGCTTGGTGTCCTCCATTACTGTATATTTAACTTGGGGAGTATGGCACGTGTTACTCGTGGGTTCAGCTTGGTGTCCTCCATTACTCTATATTTAACTCGGGGAGTATGACAAGTGATAATAGTGAGTTCGGCTTGGTGTCCTCCATTATTCTATATTTAACTTGGGGAGCATGACAAGTGTTAAGGTTGGTTCGGCTTGGTGTCCCCCATTACACTATATCTCACTCGAGGAGTATGACAAGTGATACTCGTGGGTTCTGCTTGGTGTCCTCCAATACTCTATATTTAACTTGAGGAGTATCACACATGTTACTCTTGAGTTCGGCTCTGTGTCCACCTTCACTCCATATTTATCTCGGGGAGTATGACAAGTGACGCTCGTGGGTTCGGCTTGGTGTCCTCCATTACTCTATATTTAACTTGGGCAGTATGACAAGAGACACTCAAGGGCTCGGCTTGATGTCCTCCTTTACTCTATATTTAACTCGGGGAGTATGACAAGAGATACTCAAGGTCTCGGCTTGGTGTCCTCCATTACTCTATACTTAACTTGGGGAGCATGGCACATGTTACTCGTCGGTTTGGCTTGGTGTCCTCTATTACTCTATATTTAACTTGGCGAGTATCACACATGATACTCATAGACTCGGCTTGGTGTCCTCTATTACTATATATTTAACTTGGGGAGTATGGCACATGTTACTCGTGGGTTTGGCTTGGTGTCCTCCATTACTCTATATTTAACTTGGAGAGTATCACACATGTTACTCATGGGCTTGGCTTGGTGTCCTCCATTACTCTATATTTAACTTGGGGAGTATGGCACATGTTACTCGTTGGTTCGGCCTGGTGTCCTCCATTACTCTATATTTAACTAGGGGAGTATGGCACATTTTACTCATGGGTTTGGCTTGGTGTCCTCCATTACTCTATATTTAACTTGGGGAGTATGGCAGATGTTACTCGTGGGTTCGGCTTGGTGTCCTCCATTACTCTATATTTAACTTAGGGATTATGGCACATGTTACACGTGGGTTCGGTTTGGTGTCCTCCATTACTCTATAATTAACTTGGAATGTATGACACATGTTACTCGTGATTCCGCTTGGTGTCCTCTATTACTCTATATTTAACTCAGGGAGTATGACATGTGATATTCGTGCGTTCAGCTTGGTGTCCTCCATTACTCTATATTTATCTCGGGGAGTATGACAAGTGATACTCGGTGGTTCGGCTTGGTGTCCTCCATTACTCTATATTTAATTCAGGGAGCAAGACACATGTTACTCTTGGGATCGGCTTGGTGTCCTCCATTACTTTATATTTAACTTGGGGAGTATGACAAGTGATACTAGTGGGTTCGGCTTGGTGTCCTCCATTACTCTATATTTGACTTGGGGAGCAAGACCAGTGTTAAGGTGGGTTCGGCTTGGTGTCCTCCATTACTCCATATTTAACTTGGGGAGTATGGCACATTTTACTCATGGGTTCGGCTTGGTGTCCTCCATTACTCTATATTTAACTTGGGGAGTATGTCACATGTTACTCGTGGGTATGGCTTGGTGTCCTCCATTACTCTATATTTAACTCAGGAGCATGACAAGAGATACTCATGGGCTCAGCTTGGTGTCCTCCATTACTCTATGCTTAACTTGGGGAGTATGGCACATGTTACTCGTTGGTTCGGCTTGTGGTCCTCCATTACTCTATATTTAACTCGGGGAGTATGACACGTGATACTCACGGGTTCCGCTTGGTGTCTTCTGTTACTCTATATTTAACTCGGGGAGTATGACAAATGATACTCGTGGGTTCGGCTTGGTGTCCTCCATTACTCTATATTAAACTCAGGGAGTATCACATATGTTACTCATGAGTTCGGCTTGGTGTCCACCATTACTCCATATTTATCTCGGGGAGTATGACACATGTTACTCTTGGGTTCGGCTTGGTGTCCTCCATTACTCTATATTTAACTCAGGCAGTATGACAAGTGATACTCGTGGGTTTGGCTTGGTGTCCTCCATTACACTATATTTAACTTGGCGAGTATCACACATGAAAATCATGAACTCGGCTTGGTGTGCTCCATTACTCTATATTTCACTTGGGGAACATGGCACATTTTACTCATGGGTTCGGCTTGGTGTCCTCCATTACTCTATATTTAACTTGGGGAGCATGACAAGTGTTAATGTGGGTTTGGCTTGGTGTCCTCGATTACTCTATATTTAACTTGGGGAGTATGGCACATCTTGCTCGTTGGTTCAGCTTGGTGTCCTCCATTACTCTATATTTAACTAGGGAAGTATGGCACATTTTACTCATGGGTTCGGCTTTGTGTCCTCGATTACTCTATAATTAACTCGGGGAGTATGACACATTTTACTCATGGGTTCACCTTGGTGTCTTCTATTACTCTATATTTAACTTGTGGAGTATGACAAGTGATACTCGTGGGTTCGGCTTGGTGTCTTCCATTACTCTATATTTATCTTGAGGAGTATGACAAGTGATACTCGTGGGTTCTGCTTGGTGTCCTCCATTACTCTATATTTAACTCAGGGAGTATGACATGTGATATTCATGGGTTCAGCTTGGTGTCCTCCATTACTCTATATTTATCTTGGGGAGTATGACAAGTGATACTCATGGGTTCTGCTTGGTGTCCACCATTACTCTATATTTAACTCAGGCCGTATGACAAGTGATACTCGTGTGTTTGGCTTGGTGTCCTCCATTACACTATATTTAACTTGGCGAGTATCACACATGAAACTCATGAACTCGGCTTGGTGTCCTCCATTACTCTATATTTATCTTGAGGAGTATGACAAGTGATACTCGTGGGCTCGGCTTGGTGTCCTCCATTACTCTATACTTAACTTGGGGAGTACGGCACATGTTACTCGTGGGTTTGTCTTGTTGTCCTCCATTACTCTATATTTAACTCAGGGAGTATGACAAGTGATACTACTGGGTTCGGCTTGGTGTCCTCCATTACTCTATATTTATCTCGGGGAGTATGACACATGTTACCCATGGGTTCCACTTGGTGTCTTCTATTACTCTATATTTCACTCGGGGAGTATGACAAGTGATACTCGTGGGTTCTGTTTGGTGTCCTCCATTATTCTATATTTAAGTCAGGGATCATGACACATGATACTCTTGGGTTCGGCTTGTTGTCCTCCACTACTCTATATTTAAATTGGGCAGTCTGACAAGAGATACTCGTGGGTTCAGCTTGGTGTCCTCCATTACTCTATATTTAACTTGGCGAGTATCACACATGAAACTCATGGACTCGGCTTGGTGTCCTCTATTACTATATATTTAACTTGGGGATTATGGCACATGTTACTCGTGGGTTCGGCTTAGTGTCCTCCATTACTCTATATTTAACTTGGAGAGTATCACACATGCTACTCAGGCTTGGCTTGGTGTCCTCCATTACTCTATATTTAACTTGTGGAGTATGGCACATGTTACTCGAGGGTTCAGCTTCGTGTCCTCCATTACTCTACATTTAACTCTGGGAGTATGACAAGTGATAATAGTGGGTTCGGCTTGGTGTCATCCATTACTATATATTTAACTTGGGGAGCATGACAAGTGTTAACGTGGGTTCGGCTTGGTGTCCTCCATTACTCTATATTTAACTTGGGGAGTATGGAACATTTTACTCGTGGGTTCAGCTTGGTGTCCTCCATTGCTCAATATTTAACTTGGGGAGTATGACACATGTTACTCGTGGGTTCGGCTTGGTGTCCTCCATTACTCTATATTTAACTTGGGGAGTATGACAAGAGATACTAATGCGTTCGGCTTGGTGTCCTCCATTACTCTACATTTAAGTCTGGGAGTATGACAAGTGATAATAGTGGGTTCGGCTTGGTGTCATCCATTACTATATATTTAACTTGGGGAGCATGACAAGTGTTAACGTGGGTTCGGCTTGGTGTCCTCCATTACTCTATATTTAACTTGGGGAGTATGGAACATTTTACTCGTGGGTTCAGCTTGGTGTCCTCCATTGCTCAATATTTAACTTGGGGAGTATGACACATGTTACTCGTGGGTTCGGCTTGGTGTCCTCCATTACTCTATATTTAACTTGGGGAGCATGACACATGTTAGTAATGGGTTCCGCTTGGTGTCTTCTATTACTCTATATTTAACTTGTGGAGTATGACAAGTGATACTTGTGGGTTCGGCTTGTGTCCTCCATTACTCTATATTTATCTCGGGGAGTATGAGAAGTGATGCTCGTGGGTTCGGCTTGGTGTCCTCCATTACTCTATATTTAACTTGGCGAGTACCGCACATGTTACTCATGGACTCAGCTTGGTGTCTTCCATTACTCTATATTTAACTTGGGGACTATGACAAGTGATACTAGTGGGTTCGGGTTCATGTCCTCCATTACTCTATATTTAACTTGGGGAGCATGACAAGTGTTAACGTGGGTTTGGCTTGGTGTCCTCCATTACTCTATATTTAACTTGGGGAGTATGGCACATGTTACTCGTGGGTTCGGCTTTGTGTCCTCCATTACTCTACATTTAACTCGGGGAGTGTGACAAGAGATACTCAAGGGCTCGGCTTGGTGTCCTCCATTACTCTATACTTAACTTTGGGAGTACGGCACATGTTACTCGTGGGTTTGTCTTGTTGTCCTCCATTACTCTATATTTAACTCAGGGAGTATGACAAGTGATACTAGTGGGTTCGACTTGGTGTCCTCCATTACACTATATTTAACTCAGGGAGTATGACACATGTTACTCATGGGTTCCGCTTGATGTCTTCTATTACTCTATATTTCACTCGGGGAGTATGACAATTGATACTCGTGGGTTCTGCTTGGTGTCCTCCATTACTCTATATTTAACTTGAGGAGTATCACACATGTTACTCTTGAGTTCGGCTCGGTGTCCACCTTCACTCCATATTTATCTCGGGGAGTATGACAAGTGATGCTCGTGGGTTCGGCTTGGTGTCCTCCACTACTCTATATTTAACTTGAGAAGTATCACACATGTTACTCTTGAGTTCGGCTCGGTGTCCACCTTCACTCCATATTTATCTCGGGGAGTATGACAAGTGATGCTCGTGGGTTCGGCTTGGTGTCCTCCACTACTCTATATTTAACTTGGGGAGTATGACAAGTCTTAACGTGGGTTTGGCTTTGTGTCCTCCATTACTGTATATTTAACTTGGGGAGTATGGAACATTTTACTCGTGGGTTCAGCTTGGTGTCCTCCATTGCTTTATATTTAACTTGGGGAGTATGACACATGTTACTCGTGGGTTCGGCTTGGTGTCCTCCATTACTCTATATTTAACTTGGGGAGTATGACAAGAGATACTAATGCGTTCGGCTTGGTGTCCTCCATTACTCTATATTTAACTTGGGGAGCATGACACATGTTAGTAATGGGTTCCTCTTGGTGTCTTCTATTACTCTATATTTAACTTGTGAAGTATGACAAGTGATACTTGTGGGTTCGGCTTGTGTCCTCCATTACTCTATATTTATCTCAGGGAGTATGACAAGAGATACTCATGCGCTTGGCTTGGTGTCCTCCACTACTCTATATTTAACTCAGGGAGCATGACACATGTTAGTAATGGGTTCCGCTTGGTGTCCTCCATTACTCTATATTTAACTTGGGGAGCATGACACATGTTAGTAATGGGTTCCTCTTGGTGTCTTCTATTACTCTATATTTAACTTGTGAAGTATGACAAGTGATACTTGTGGGTTCGGCTTGTGTCCTCCATTACTCTATATTTATCTCGGGGAGTATGAGAAGTGATGCTCGTGGGTTCGGCTTGGTGTCCTCCATTACTCTATATTTAACTTGGCGAGTACCGCACATGTTACTCATGGACTCATCTTGGTGTCCTCCATTACTCTATATTTAACTTGGGGACTATGACAAGTGATACTAGTGGGTTCGGGTTCATGTCCTCCATTACTCTATATTTAACTTGGGGAGCATGACAAGTGTTAACGTGGGTTCGGCTTGGTGTCCTCCATTACTCTATATTTAACTTGGGGAGTATGGCACATGTTACTCGTGGGTTCCGCTTGGTGTCCTCCATTACTCTATATTTAACTCGGGGAGTGTGACAAGAGATACTCAAGGGCTCGGCTTGGTGTCCTCCATTACTCTATACTTAACTTTGGGAGTACGGCACATGTTACTCGTGGGTTTGTCTTGTTGTCCTCCATTACTCTATATTTAACTCAGGGAGTATGACAAGTGATACTAGTGGGTTCAACTTGGTGTCCTCCATTACACTATATTTAACTCAGGGAGTATGACACATGTTACTCATGGGTTCCGCTTGGTGTCTTCTATTACTCTATATTTCACTCGGGGAGTATGACAATTGATACTCGTGGGTTCTGCTTGGTGTCCTCCATTACTCTATATTTAACTTGAGGAGTATCACACATGTTACTCTTGAGTTCGGCTCGGTGTCCACCTTCACTCCATATTTATCTCGGGGAGTATGACAAGTGATGCTCGTGGGTTCGGCTTGGTGTCCTCCACTACTCTATATTTAACTTGAGAAGTATCACAAATGTTAATCTTGAGTTCGGCTCGGTGTCCACCTTCACTCCATATTTATCTCGGGGAGTATGACAAGTGATGCTCGTGGGTTCGGCTTGGTGTCCTCCACTACTCTATATTTAACTTGGGGAGTATGACAAGTCTTAACGTGGGTTGGGTTGGTGTCCACCATTACTGTATATTTAACTTGGGGAGTATGGCACATGTTACTCGTGGGTTCAGCTTGGTGTCCTCCATTACTCTATATTTAACTCGGGGAGTATGACAATTGATAATAGTGGGTTCGGCTTGTTGTCCTCCATTATTCTATATTTAACTTGGGGAGCATGACAAGTGTTAAGGTTGGTTCGGCTTGGTGTCCTCCATTGCTCAATATTTAACTTGGGGAGTATGACACATGTTACTCGTGGGTTCGGCTTGGTGTCCTCCATTACTCTATATTTAACTTGGGGAGTATGACAAGAGATACTAATGCGTTCGGCTTGGTGTCCTCCATTACTCTACATTTAAGTCTGGGAGTATGACAAGTGATAATAGTGGGTTCGGCTTGGTGTCATCCATTACTATATATTTAACTTGGGGAGCATGACAAGTGTTAACGTGGGTTCGGCTTGGTGTCCTCCATTACTCTATATTTAACTTGGGGAGTATGGAACATTTTACTCGTGGGTTCAGCTTGGTGTCCTCCATTGCTCAATATTTAACTTGGGGAGTATGACACATGTTACTCGTGGGTTCGGCTTGGTGTCCTCCATTACTCTATATTTAACTTGGGGAGCATGACACATGTTAGTAATGGGTTCCGCTTGGTGTCTTCTATTACTCTATATTTAACTTGTGGAGTATGACAAGTGATACTTGTGGGTTCGGCTTGTGTCCTCCATTACTCTATATTTATCTCGGGGAGTATGAGAAGTGATGCTCGTGGGTTCGGCTTGGTGTCCTCCATTACTCTATATTTAACTTGGCGAGTACCGCACATGTTACTCATGGACTCAGCTTGGTGTCTTCCATTACTCTATATTTAACTTGGGGACTATGACAAGTGATACTAGTGGGTTCGGGTTCATGTCCTCCATTACTCTATATTTAACTTGGGGAGCATGACAAGTGTTAACGTGGGTTTGGCTTGGTGTCCTCCATTACTCTATATTTAACTTGGGGAGTATGGCACATGTTACTCGTGGGTTCGGCTTTGTGTCCTCCATTACTCTACATTTAACTCGGGGAGTGTGACAAGAGATACTCAAGGGCTCGGCTTGGTGTCCTCCATTACTCTATACTTAACTTTGGGAGTACGGCACATGTTACTCGTGGGTTTGTCTTGTTGTCCTCCATTACTCTATATTTAACTCAGGGAGTATGACAAGTGATACTAGTGGGTTCGACTTGGTGTCCTCCATTACACTATATTTAACTCAGGGAGTATGACACATGTTACTCATGGGTTCCGCTTGATGTCTTCTATTACTCTATATTTCACTCGGGGAGTATGACAATTGATACTCGTGGGTTCTGCTTGGTGTCCTCCATTACTCTATATTTAACTTGAGGAGTATCACACATGTTACTCTTGAGTTCGGCTCGGTGTCCACCTTCACTCCATATTTATCTCGGGGAGTATGACAAGTGATGCTCGTGGGTTCGGCTTGGTGTCCTCCACTACTCTATATTTAACTTGAGAAGTATCACACATGTTACTCTTGAGTTCGGCTCGGTGTCCACCTTCACTCCATATTTATCTCGGGGAGTATGACAAGTGATGCTCGTGGGTTCGGCTTGGTGTCCTCCACTACTCTATATTTAACTTGGGGAGTATGACAAGTCTTAACGTGGGTTTGGCTTTGTGTCCTCCATTACTGTATATTTAACTTGGGGAGTATGGAACATTTTACTCGTGGGTTCAGCTTGGTGTCCTCCATTGCTTTATATTTAACTTGGGGAGTATGACACATGTTACTCGTGGGTTCGGCTTGGTGTCCTCCATTACTCTATATTTAACTTGGGGAGTATGACAAGAGATACTAATGCGTTCGGCTTGGTGTCCTCCATTACTCTATATTTAACTTGGGGAGCATGACACATGTTAGTAATGGGTTCCTCTTGGTGTCTTCTATTACTCTATATTTAACTTGTGAAGTATGACAAGTGATACTTGTGGGTTCGGCTTGTGTCCTCCATTACTCTATATTTATCTCAGGGAGTATGACAAGAGATACTCATGCGCTTGGCTTGGTGTCCTCCACTACTCTATATTTAACTCAGGGAGCATGACACATGTTAGTAATGGGTTACGCTTGGTGTCCTCCATTACTCTATATTTAACTTGGGGAGCATGACACATGTTAGTAATGGGTTCCTCTTGGTGTCTTCTATTACTCTATATTTAACTTGTGAAGTATGACAAGTGATACTTGTGGGTTCGGCTTGTGTCCTCCATTACTCTATATTTATCTCGGGGAGTATGAGAAGTGATGCTCGTGGGTTCGGCTTGGTGTCCTCCATTACTCTATATTTAACTTGGCGAGTACCGCACATGTTACTCATGGACTCATCTTGGTGTCCTCCATTACTCTATATTTAACTTGGGGACTATGACAAGTGATACTAGTGGGTTCGGGTTCATGTCCTCCATTACTCTATATTTAACTTGGGGAGCATGACAAGTGTTAACGTGGGTTCGGCTTGGTGTCCTCCATTACTCTATATTTAACTTGGGGAGTATGGCACATGTTACTCGTGGGTTCCGCTTGGTGTCCTCCATTACTCTATATTTAACTCGGGGAGTGTGACAAGAGATACTCAAGGGCTCGGCTTGGTGTCCTCCATTACTCTATACTTAACTTTGGGAGTACGGCACATGTTACTCGTGGGTTTGTCTTGTTGTCCTCCATTACTCTATATTTAACTCAGGGAGTATGACAAGTGATACTAGTGGGTTCAACTTGGTGTCCTCCATTACACTATATTTAACTCAGGGAGTATGACACATGTTACTCATGGGTTCCGCTTGGTGTCTTCTATTACTCTATATTTCACTCGGGGAGTATGACAATTGATACTCGTGGGTTCTGCTTGGTGTCCTCCATTACTCTATATTTAACTTGAGGAGTATCACACATGTTACTCTTGAGTTCGGCTCGGTGTCCACCTTCACTCCATATTTATCTCGGGGAGTATGACAAGTGATGCTCGTGGGTTCGGCTTGGTGTCCTCCACTACTCTATATTTAACTTGAGAAGTATCACAAATGTTAATCTTGAGTTCGGCTCGGTGTCCACCTTCACTCCATATTTATCTCGGGGAGTATGACAAGTGATGCTCGTGGGTTCGGCTTGGTGTCCTCCACTACTCTATATTTAACTTGGGGAGTATGACAAGTCTTAACGTGGGTTGGGTTGGTGTCCACCATTACTGTATATTTAACTTGGGGAGTATGGCACATGTTACTCGTGGGTTCAGCTTGGTGTCCTCCATTACTCTATATTTAACTCGGGGAGTATGACAATTGATAATAGTGGGTTCGGCTTGTTGTCCTCCATTATTCTATATTTAACTTGGGGAGCATGACAAGTGTTAAGGTTGGTTCGGCTTGGTTTCCCCCATTACTCTATATTTAACTTGGGGAGTATGGCACATTTTACTCGTGGGTTCGGCTTGGTGTCCTCCATCACTCTATATTTAACTTGGGGAGTATGGCACATGTTACTAGTGGGTTCGGCTTGGGGTCCACCATTACTCTATATTTAACTCGGGGAGTATGACAAGAGATACTCATAGACTCAGCTTGGTGTCCTCCATTACTCTATTCTTAACTTGGGGTGTATGGCACATGTTACTCATGGGTTCGGCTTGTTGTCCTCCATTACTCTATATTTAACTTGTGGAGTATGACAAGTGATACTAGTGAGTTCGGCTTGGTGTCCTCCATTACTCTATATTTAACTTGAGGAGTATGGCACATGTTACTCTTGGGTTTGGCTTTGTGTTCTCCATTACTCAATATTTAACTCAGGGAGTATGACACACGTTACTCATGGGTTCCGCTTGGTGTCTTCTAATACTCTATATTTAACTCGGGGAGTATGACAAGTGATACTCATGGGTTCGGCTTGGTGTCCTCCATTATTCTATATTTAACTCGGAGAGTATCACACATGTTACTCGTGGGTTCGGCTTGGTGTCCTCCATTACTCTATATTTAACAAAGGCAGTATGATACATGATACTCGTGGGTTCGGCTTGGTGTCCACAATTACTCTCAACATCATCGAAATGAAGGTTAGCGACCACTGCCTAGTAAAGTTGTACTTGAAATCAAACGAATCTAGAAGACCAGTTGTCAATGGAGTATCGACACTTGAAGCAGGTCCTGGTCGTAACAGGCTAAGATTGAGTGAGAATAATATCATCTCACTAAGGAAATCACTTGAAAATACAACAGAAATGGAACAAATCGAGTATACAACTCTATTAGAGATATACCGGGAGAAAAAACACACTAAGGCACAACCGGATTTTACACAGCTCCATGCATGGGATGCAGAAGTTAACGAAAAGAAAAAAAATCTGAAAAAAGCACTGAGAATGTTCAAAAACAAGTCCAATACAAATAACCAAAGCATGATAAGACACCTGAAACAAACCTATAAGAACTGGCTAATCAGCCACAAGCACATCATGTTACAGAGAGATGCCGAAATTATGATGGAAGTACTTGCTAAAAGAAAGACTAGAGATTTTTGGGCCTTGTTGAATAACATCTCAACACCCCAGGGAGCCATCATGAAATCTATGATCTCAGAAGTTCAATGGATCAAACACTACGCAGAAACATTTAATAACAATCAACCCAATATAAAAATCTTGCCATCCTCAGAGCACGAGTGGTCAATCGAAATAAAAAAGAGGAAATCTACAGAAACATTCTAAAATTAAGCACATCCAGAGCACCAGGACCAGATGGTCTAACAAATCAACACTTAAAACAACACCCAGAGCTATGGGCAGATATCTGCTACTTATTATTCCGGACCATCCTCCAGACGAAACAAATACCTTCTTCCTGGCGGTGTGCCATTGTAGTACCAATTTTTAAAAAAGGTGATCGAACCGACCCCAAAAATTACCGGCCGATAGCCCTGCTTGATGTGGTTGGAAAAATGTTTGCCTCCCAGCTCCAAAACCAACTATTACGTTGGATCCAAGATACCAAAAGATACGATCTTCGGCAAACTGGATTCGTGAAAGGAGTTGGTTGCGGGCTGAATCTAACAATTCTGAACTTTCTGAAAATGGAAGCAATTCGACAAAATAAAAAGATCTATGTAGCATTTGTCGATTTATCTAGCGCTTTTGATACCATCGACCGAGAGATGCTCTGGGAAAAGATGAAGAAATGGAAGTGCCCAGATAATCTCCTACAACCTATAAAGGAACTCCACACGGACACAGTCATTAAAATCCGACTTGATTCAAGTGGAACGTTGAGCAAGCCAATCGAAATGAACCAAGGTGTGAAACAGGGCTGCCCGCTTGCAGCAACGCTGTTTGGTTTATTTATATCTGATATTGGTTTAGTCTCGCAGTTGTAAACTCCTTTCCTCCAAAAATAAATGGACAGGCAATAAGTTGGATGCTATATGCAGATGACATTGCATTACTGGACCTAACACCAATTGGACTAACTCGAAAATTAGCAGCTCTAGAGAGATACGTAGAACAAAATAAATTAAGAATCAATCCAACAAAATCTGAAATAATAATCCTGCAAGATTTAACACGAAACAATAAACGGAGCACAAAAAGTATCCCAAAGTGGAGACTGAGAAATGAAATCTTAAGATGTGTTAAAAAGACAAAGTATCTAGGTGTTTGGGTTAATAGTAATATAAATGATGCTCCCTGGACAGAGAATGCTAAACAAAAATGCAGACAACTAGCAAGTCAAGGAGTAGTAATAAATAAAAAGTTTGGGAAATTCTCGCTACAACCAGTAATAGCCCACTATAACCAAAAAGTGATTCCATCACTGATTTATGGGGCAGAAAGTGCCCTAGGAGTGTCTGCCACTCTATGGCCAGAACTAGAAAATCAATATTGGAAGAGGGTTCTGCATCTACAGAAAGGAATCTCGAGTGCATGTGTGAGATATGAACTTAATTTAATATCCATGCATGCCCGAGTGTTATGGAACATGCTATCCATATATCGGAAAATCATCACAGCGGAATGTTTGCCTCAATTCAAGATCTTACAAAATGCCATGAAGGGCAACAAAGAAACTCTACTTTGTAAATGGGCAGCCGGGTGTAAAAAGCAACTAGAACTACTGGGAACTGATCAAGATACCCTGAGAAATAACCCGAATTATGTGAAGAAAAGCTATGGGAACATGATTGGTGCTCGACAGTTGATGATCGCAATCGCCACAAACTTATGGAAGATGCAGTTATAGAAGCCAAAGATCGAAAACAACTGCCTCAATACTTGATGAGATCAGCTAATGCAAGACATCGAGCAAACTATATGAAATTTCGTATGAACTTAATAAACACCAGAGTAAGCCGATCAATAAGAACGAGGAATCTGGAAGCATTATTCAGGTGTTGTTTCTGTAACAAACATCAAGAAACCATTAAACACTTAACACTGTACTGTGAGGCCTTGAAAAACCAGAGATCTGTACACTTAGGACATATAGTGCGATAATACGCCACCTTAAGTGGAGAGGATCTATGGCGAAAACTTCACAACCCATGTGAAAAAGACACTTTCGGGTTGACTAACTTTGTGGAAATACTTGAAAGTTTCCTAAAAGAGAACTAAATTAGAGAAAGAATCTAAAAAGCAATGGGTGCTTCAGAAATGTTGAGATGAGTTGAAGAGGCGAAGCAAAGCCAGACAAGGATTGGTAATAGATTAATAAATCATTTGTAGCGAACAGAGTAATGAAACATGAGAATAACTAGATCGGGGAGAAGCAACAAGTTATGGAACGCTATACTCTGCTATGAAAAATGCACCATAAAGACCCATCTCTGAAGCACCCTAGAGATCGATACGGGAGGAATTTTGTGTATAATTTGTTTTTTCAAAAAGTTTGTACAAACTAAATGAAAAATAAAAATAAAAAATAAAAAAATACTCTATATTTAACTCAGGGAGTATGAAAAGAGATACTCATGGGCTCGGCGTGGTGTCCTCCATTACTGTATATTTAACTTGGGGAGTATGGCACATGTTACTCGTGGGTTCAGTTTGGTGTCCTCCATTACTCTATATTTAACTCGGGGAGTATGACAAGTGATACTAGTGGGTTCGGCTTGGTGTCCTACATTATTCTATATTTAACTTGGGGAGCATGACAAGTGTTAACGTTGGTTCGGCTTGGTGTCCTCCATTACTCTATATTTAACTTGGGGAGTATGGCACATTTTACTCGTGGGTTCGGCTTGGTGTCCTATATTACTCTATATTTAACTTGGGGAGTATGGCACATGTTACTCATGGGTTCGGCTTGGTGTCCTCCATTACTCTACATTTAACTCAGGAAGTATGATAAGAGATACTCATGGGCTCGGCTTGCTGTCCTCCATTACTCTATTCTTAACTTGAGGAGTATGGCCCTGTCATGATGCCTACCTCTAAGGAGCCAGGTCCGACCCAGCAACCCCAGAGGCAGGCATCATTCCCCCCAGGGAAGTGCCAGCGGGCCCAAGCTGGGGCCCTTTGGATACAGTCCTGGCGCCTTAGGCGCCAGGCTCATGTTGGACCCCTGTCCTGGTGCCTTAGGCGCCAGGCTCATAAAGCTAGACAAGTGTTCAAGTGTTTTAATGTGCACTTACCTGATGCAGACTATGCTGCTACATCCAGGCCCTCTTGAGGCCTGAATGGAACTACTTTACCTGTATGACTACTTTCCCCTGGGTGTGGTCGGGGAAGGATACATACCTGATCGGTGGAAGGATACATACCTGGAACTTCTTCCAAAGCTATTTAAACCACGCCCGATCAGCAACTCACGCTTCGCGTTGTTCTGCTCCTCGCAGCTGGATGCTCACCATGTCAGCTCCTGCATCTGGACTTCAGCCACGCCTGTCAGCATCCTGGGTCACCTGCTAAGAGAGAATTCTGGAGAAAGAAGACCTTACCTGCTAAAGCTGCATCATGGAGACATCACTCTGACAATCCTGAAAGGGAAGACATCATTTTAAATGCATTTCGCTTCGATCGCTGCAGCGCTGCATTTCACCCACCTTTCCTGGGCGCCTCCATCTTCAGCAGCGATCATCCGGATCCGCAGCCACTTCCCAGAGCCTAGAGAGAAAAGACAAGAACACAAGGTGAGAGAAGGAAGGGAATAGGAAAAGCTCAGTTTCCTTCTAAGACTTACCTGTTGGGTCATTCCCATTTCATTTCGGGTCCTGCAGCTTCCTGGCATTCTGGCCCCCCGGCCCCTATGGGGAAAAAAGACAAAGACATTGAATGAGCGAATGCAAAGACATTACCCGAACGCTCATCCAGAACTTACCTGTCATTTACTGGAACTGCACGTTTCACTTCGGGTCGGCGCCATATCTCTGTCATTCCGAACCCCGGCCCCTAAGGGGAAAAAGACATAAGCGTTAGCGCTTGCTGCAATAAGACAATGAACATTATTATTAAGCTTGAATTTTTGAACTTGCTACAGAACTCTTACAGCGCCTTACCTGAATAGTCAAGCTTATTTGAACTCCCATCAAACCTCAATCCAGTGAAGTAACTGGGTTTCAACGCGCCCCTGCATCAGAAGCAGGATGGAGAACTCATCCTTCCAGACCCTAAGGTGAGACTTCACGGGGAATCGAGGAAGGGTATCGTGGAGGGTTGGAAGGGAGTGGGAGGCTTGAGCATTATTCCGTCTGTGGGTAATACTCCCTTTTCACGCACAGGGGAATATTCCTGCGAGCCAGAGAGTCCATCTTCAGAGCCCTGCGCTTCACCATAGAAGAAGCATCAGCACTCGAAGCCAGACCTGCGCCTCCGTGGGAATCAGGTGAGCGTGACAGAACGCGAAGCCTACCCACAATTTCCCACCCGGGCGCTATGGAGACTTCCAAGACAGATCAGCTGGCCCAGCTTTTGGGGAAATTACGGCAGAAGTGCACTCAGCCCGCCAGGAGACTGACGCTCTCAAAAGAGAACTGATCCTATCAAAGGAAAGAACAGATGACCTGGCCAAAAGGTTATTGCAGGCCCAGGCAGGGCACACTCCTTTACTTAATTCCGGAGGTACTTCCACATCAATGGGTTTGAATAACCCGGTACAAATCAATCTACCTGGACACATGCCTTTGGCCCCGCCTGAACGTTTTGCGGGGGATCCCAAGAAATATGCCGTCTTTATGAACCAATGTCGTTTACACTTTCTATGCAGACCCGGGGCCTCCCCTAACGACCAGACCAAGGTAGCCTTTATACTATCTTACCTCAGTGGCAGTGCTGCCGATTGGTCTATTCCATTGGTAAATCAGGATGATCCCATTCTCCAGAATTTTCAGGGTTTCCAGGCCAGCATGGAAAGATTGTTTGCTCGACACTCTCAAGGACAGGCCCTTGATAATGAACTGCTATCCTTACGACAAGGTAATCAGGATCTCCTGTCCTACGTTGCCACCTTTAATAGACTGGTTGTGGAAACTGGATGGCCAGAAAACAAAAGGATCACATTGTTTCATCGAGGCCTGCGCGGAGAGCTTAAGGATGTTCTAGCCCAGATAGTAGATCCACCCCAGGTCTGCGCAGACTACATAGACTTGGTGATTCCACTTGATCACAGACTTCAAAATAGAAAAGCAGATCGGTTCAAGCACGAAACCCAAGTACCGATCAAAACCCACGCTAACTCCAAGAGTACTGACGTATCCAAACCTATGCAAATCGGCGGTGTTAAAGGACCCTTAACGCAGAAGGAACGAGAGAGAAGGCGGCAAATGCAACTTTGTCTGTATTGCGGGACTTCCGGTCACTTTCTTCAAAATTGTCCGGTTAAACCACCTAAGAAGGTGGTTGGAGCCACTGATAACGATTTTTTGACACCTAATTCGGGAAACGACCTAGCCCGACAATCGTAGGGGTCCGCTTGCCGAGCTTGAAAACAAACTCTTTGACTTCGCATTTTGTCATGCCAATGGTGCTTGTGGACCCAAAACAGCCTCAGCTGTTGCATGCTATAAAAGCATACATCGACAGTGGAGCTATTGGAAATTACATAGACCGTGAATTGGCTTCCAGGATTAAGCTCCCTCTCCGCCCGAAAGTAACCCAAGATGTCATTACTACAGTAGATGGAACCTAAATAGCCTCAGGGCCTGTAACGCATTCCACTGTTGAAATGACACTGGTGGGTCAGGATGGACATCGGGAAGCAATCGTGTTTGATGTGATCAAGGCCCCACAATTTCAAGTAATTCTTGGAATTCCTTGGTTAGAAACTCATAATCCCAGAATTGACTGGCGAGCAAAGAAGATAAGTTTTCCTGATTGTGAACCAACTTGTTACCCAAGAAATTCAGTTATGGGTCTAGCCTCAGCAACTTCCACCCCTGTACAGCTACCGTCAGAATACCAAGAATTCCAAGACGTTTTTCAGAAAGAACAGGCTAACACGTTACCTCCCCATCGGTCTTATGATTGCCAAATCGATCTGGTACCCAATGCTCAACTACCTTGTAGTAGGATTTATGCTCTTACGGAACCTGAGAACCTCCATTTGCGTCAGTATTTAGATCAGTACCTAGCCAATGGTTTTATTCGCCCGTCCAAGTCTCCTGTCTCCTCAGCTCTGTTCTTCCCGCCGAAAAAAGAGGGCGACCTTAGAACATGTATAGACTATCGCGCCCTAAATCAAATAACGATTAAGAATCGTTATCCTCTGCCCTTGATCCCTGAGCTTATCGACCAGGTGAAAGACGCTTGTGTGTACACCAAGTTAGATCTCCGAGGAGCTTATCACCTGGTGCGTATAAAAGAAGGCGACGAATGGAAGACTGCATTCCGCACCAAATTTGGGCTCTTCGAATATCAGGTGATGCCCTTCGGTTTGTGCAATGCACCTGCCGCCTTTCAGTACTTTATGAATGATGTTCTTCGGGAACTTATCGACGTCTGTGTCGTTGTTTATATTGACGACATCCTAGTGTACTCTTCTTCAGAATCCGATCACAGAAAACATGTTAGGGCAGTTCTTGAGAAATTGCGCCAGCACAGACTATTTGCAAAGCTCGAAAAATGCGTTTTTCATACCACAGAAGTGGAGTTTCTCGGATTCATCCTGACACCTCAAGGAGTCCGAATGGACTCGCGAAAGGTGGACGCCATCCTCAAATGGCCATCTCCTAGCTCGGTGAAGGGAGTTCAGAGCATGTTCGGATTCGCCAATTTCTATCGAAGATTCATCCCGGAATTTTCCCGAACAGTCCAAACCATGACAGCTCTCCTAAAGAAAAACAAACGCTTTGAATGGACTCTTGAGGCCGAACAAGCCTTTCAGGACCTGAAAACCAAATTCACCTCTGCACCTATATTGAAGCACCCGCACCCAGATCTCCCTTACATTGTGGAAACCGACGCATCCAGTTCGGCCATGGGAGCTGTCCTGTCGCAAAGAGACCCAGAAACTAACAAACTACACCCTGTGGCCTTTTGGTCCAGGAAATGTTCTCCTCCTGAAATCAACTACGCAATTACCGACAAAGAGTTACTGGCTATTAAATCTGCTTTCAAGGCTTGCCGTCACTACCTTCTCGGGGCAAGACACACCATCACCGTAATTACGGACCACAGAAATTTACAGTATTTAAAGATGGCCAAGGCTCAATCTTCACGACAACTCCGATGGGCTCTATTCTTTGCAGAATTTGATTTTGTAATTACCTATCGCCCTGGCTGCAAGAATGGTAAAGCGGACGCCTTATCCCGGATTGGCATGGAAGAACCCAATTCGAGTTTAGAACCTGTGCCAATCATACCTGAACAAAGAATCTTAGGCCTAACTTCATTGCAAACTATTGAGGACATCCAAACGCAAGTAAAACAACTTCTAGACTCTTCAGCCTTACTGGAATGGAGTCAAAAGGGTCCTCATTACACCGTTAAGGGTGACTTACCCTACTTCCAGGAGCGGTTGTTTCTGCCTAGTAAAGAATTGCAAGAACTGGTTATTGCCCATCATCATGAATCATTAATGGAAGGACACCCTGGTATCGCTAAAACGGAGGAGAAAATCAAACGCCACTTCTGGTGGCCTTCTTGGAGAAAAGACATAAAGTCTTTTGTATTGTCTTGCGGAATTTGCGCCCAAAACAAGGGTCAAAAGAAAAGGCCAGCCGGCCTACTTCAACCCTTGGATATTCCACCGGCACCATGGCACACCTTGTCAATGGACTTTATAACAGACCTGCCTCCTTGTGCTGGTTACAACACTATCCTTGTAATTGTGGATCTATTCTCCAAAATGGCCCACTTTATCCCTTTAAAAGGTTTGCCTTCAACTTCCACCTTGGCCAAGGAATTTCTGGAGAATATAGTTCGCATACATGGTTTCCCTTCCATATTAGTCTCGGATCGTGGAAGTCAATTTATCTCCCATTTTTGGAAGAAGTGTTGCCAACTAGCACAAATAGATGTGCGGTTATCCACCAGCCACCACCCCCAGACCGACGGACAAACCGAGAGAACCAATCACACTCTCGAGCAATATCTTCGGTGCATGTTACACCAATCCGAGTTAAATTGGAAAGACATCCTTTGGATCGCAGAATATGCATACAACAATTCAGTGCATTCTGGAACCGGACAAACTCCTTTTTATACTTTGTATGGTCACCATCCTCGGACCTCTGATCTAGATCCTCCTCTGACCCTAGAAATGCCTGCAGTAAATCATCTGCAGTCCACAATAACCCAAGCCTTCAAAGAAGCTGCAACTCATCTACAGCAAGCCAAGAAAAAGTATAAAGAAAACGCTGATTTGCACCGAAGTAAAACTCCTCCTTACCAAGTAGGAGACCAGGTATGGCTAGCAACGAAACATTTACCCCTCAAGGGCCCACGAACCTTCAATCCCAGATTCATAGGACCTTATCCCATGAAGGCTATAATCAATCCCGTGGCCTTTAAACTGGATTTACCGTCTAACATGCGTATTCATCCAGTTTTTCATGCATCACTTTTGAAGCCAGTACAACCAGGGACCCGACTGTCCAAGCCTCCAGACCCAGTTCAAATTGATGGGGAATTAGAATTCGAAGTTAAAGACATTTTAGACTCCAAGGTGTTAAAGTCCAAACTCTTCTATCTTGCTGACTGGAAGGGATATGGACCTCAGGAGAGATCGTGGGAGCCTAGTAACCATGTTCACGCACCTCGATTAATACAAAGGTTCCATCGGAGATTTCCGAACAAGCCAAGACCCCCGGAGGGAACAACCTTGGGAGGGGCCTTGAGGGGGGGGTACTGTCATGATGCCTACCTCTAAGGAGCCAGGTCCGACCCAGCAACCCCAGAGGCAGGCATCATTCCCCCCAGGGAAGTGCCAGCGGGCCCAAGCTGGGGCCGTTTGGACACAGTCCTGGCGCCTAAGGCGCCAGGCTCATGTTGGACCCCTGTCCTGGTGCCTTAGGCGCCAGGCTCATAAAGCTAGACAAGTGGTCAAGTGTTTTAATGTGCACTTACCTGATGCAGACCATGCTGCTACATCCAGGCCCTCTTGAGGCCTGAATGGAACTACTTTACCTGTGGGACTACTTTCCCCTGGGTGTGGTCGGGGAAGGATACATACCTGATCGGTGGAAGGATACATACCTGGAACTTCTTCCAAAGCTATTTAAACCACGCCCGATCAGCAACTCACGCTTTGCGTTGTTCTGCTCCTCGCAGCTGGGCGCTCACCGTGTCAGCTCCTGCATCTGGACTTCAGCCACGCCTGTCAGCATCCTGGGTCACCTGCTAAGAGAGAATTGGAGAGAAAGAAGACCTTACCTGCTAAAGCTGCATCACGGAGACATCACTCCGACAATCCTGAAAGGGAAGACATCATTTTAAAAGCATTTCGCTTATATCGCTGCAGCGCAGCATTTCACTCACCTTTCCTGAGCACCTCCATCTTCAGCAGCGATCATCCGGATCCGCAGCCACTTCCCAGAGCCTAGAGAGAAAAAGACAAGAACACAAGGTGAGAGAAGGAAGGGAATAGGAAAAGCTCAGTTTCCTTCTAAGACTTACCTGTTGGGTCATTCCCATTTCATTTCGGGTCCTGCCGCTTCCTGGCATTCCGGACCCCGGCCCCTATGGGGAAAAAAGACAAAGACATTGAATGAGCGAATGCAAAGACATTACCCGAACGCTCATCCAGAACTTACCTGTCATTTACTGGAACTGCACGTTTCACTTCGGGTCGGCGCCTTATCTCTGGCATTCCGAACCCCGGCCCCTAAGGGGAAAAAGACATAAACGTTAGCGCTTGCTGCAATAAGACAATGAACATTATTATTAAGCTTGAACTTTTGAACTTGCTACAGAACTCTTACAGCGCCTTACCTGAATAGTCAAGCTTATTTGAACTCCCATCAAACCTCAATCCAGTGAAGTAACTGGGTTTCAACGCGCCCCTGCATCAGAAGCAGGATGGAGAACTCATCCTTCCAGACCCTAAGGTGAGACTTCACGGGGAATCGAGGAAGGGTATCGTGGAGGGTTGGAAGGGAGTGGGAGGCTTGAGCATTATTCCGTCAGTGGGTAATACTCCCTTTTCACGTACAGGGGAATATTCCTGCAAGCCAGAGAGTCCATCTTCAGAGCCCTGCGCTTCACCATAGAAGAAGCATCAGCACTCAAAGCCAGACCTGCGCCTCCGTGGGAATCAGGTGAGCGTGACAGGCCCATGTTACTCGTGGGTTCGGCTTGTTGTCCTCCATTACTCTATATTTAACTCGTGGAGTATGACAAGTGATACTAGTGGGTTCGACTTGGTGTCCTCCATTACTCTATGTTTAACTTGGGAAGTATGGCACATGTTACTTGTGGGTTTGGCTTTGTGTCCTCCATTACTCTATATTTAACTCAGGGAGCAGACACATGTTACTCATGGGTTCCGCTTGGTGTCTTCTATTACTCTATATTTAACTCGGGGAGTATGACAAGTGATACTCGTGGGTTCGGCTTGTTGTCCTCCATTACTCTATATTTAACTCAGGGAGTATGACAAGAGATACTCAAGGGCTCGGCTTCGTGTCCTCCATTACTCTATACTTAACTTGGGAAGTATGGCACATGTTACTCGTGGGTTCGGCTTGTTGTCCTCCATTACTCTATATTTATCTCGGGGAGTATGACAAGTGATACTAGTGGGTTTGGCTTGGTTCCCTCCATTACTCTATATTTAACTTGGGGAGTATTGCACATGTTACTCGTGGGTTTGGCTTGGTGTCCTCCATTACTCTATAGTTAACTCAGGGAGTATGACACATGTTACTCATGGGTTCTGCTTGTTGTCTTCTATTACTCTATATTTAACTCGGGAGTATGACAAGTGATACTCGTGGGTTCGGCTCGGTGTCTTCCATTACTCTATATTTAAGTCAGGGAGCATGACACATGTTACTCTTGGGTTCGACTTGGTGTCCTCCACTACTCTATATATTTAACTCGGGCAGTATGACAAGTGATACTCGTGGGTTTGGATTGGTTTCCTCCATTACTCTATATTTAACTTGGCGAGTATCACACATGTTGCTAATGGACTCGGCTCGGTGTTCTCCATTACTCTATATTTAACTTGGGGAGTATCACACATGTTACTCATGGGCTCGACTTGGTGTCCTCCATTACTCGATATTTAACTTGGGGAGTATGGCACATGTTACTCATGGGTTCGGCTTGGTGTCCTCTATTACTCTATATTTAACTTGGGGAGTATGGCACATGCTACTCATTGGTTTGGCTTGGTGTCCTCCATTACTCTATATTTAACTAGGGGAGTATTATGGCACATTTTACTCATGGGTTCGGCTTGGTGTCCTCCATTACTCTATATTTAACTTGGGGAGTATGACATGTGATATTCGTGGGTTCAGCTTGGTGTCCTCCATTACTCTATATTTATCTCAGGGAGTATGACAAGTGATACTCGTGGGTTCAGCTTGGTGTCCTCCATTACTCTATATTTAATTCGGGGAGTATCACACATGTTACTCCTGAGTTCGGCGTGGTGTTCACCATTAGTCTATATTTAACTCAGGAGTATGACAAGTGATACTCATGGGTTCGGCTTGGTGTACTCCATTACTCTATTTTTAACTCAGGGAGTATGACACGTGTTAATCGTGAGTTTGGCTTGGTGACCACCATTACTCTATATTTAACTCAGGAATATGACAAGTGATATTCATGGGTTCGGCTTGGTGTCCTCCATTACTCTATATTTAAATCACGGAGTATCACACATGTTACTCGTGAGTTCGGCTTGGTGTCCTCCATTACTCTATTTTAGACTCGAGAACTATGACACATGTTACTCGTTGGTTCTGCTTTGTGTCCTCCATTATTATATATTTAACTCGGGGAGTATTACACATGTTACTCGTGGGTTTGGCTTGGTGTCCTCCATTACTCTATATTTAACTCAGGGAGTATGACACATGTTACTCATGGGTTCCGCTTGGTCTCTTCTATTACTCTATATTTAACTCAGGGAGCATGGCAAATGATACTCGTGGGTTCGTCTTGGTGTCCTCCATTACTCTATATTCATCTTGGGGAGTATGACAAGTGATACTCGTGGGTTCTGCTTGGTGTCCTCCATTAGTCTATTTTTAACTTGAGGAGTATCACACATGTTACTCATGAGTTCGGCTTGCTGTCCACCATTACTCCATATTTATCTCGGGGAGTATGACAAGTGATACTCGTGGGTTTGACTTGGTGTTTTCCATTACTCTATATTTAACTTGGCGAGTATCACACATGATACTCATGGAGTCAGCTTGGTGTCCTCCATTACTCTATATTTAACTTGGGGAGTATGGCACATGTTACTCGTGGGTTCGGCTTGGTGTCGTCCATTACTCTATATTTAACTCATGGAGTATGACAAGTGATACTAGTGGGTTTGGCTTGGTGTCCTCCATTACTCTATATTTAACTTGGGGAGTATGGCACATCTTACTCGTTGGTTCGGCTTGGGGTCCTCCATTACTCTATATTTAACTGGGGAAGTATGGCACAGTTTACTCATGGGTTCGGCTTGGTGTCCTCCATTACTCTATATTTAACTTGGGCGGTATGGCACATGTTACTCGTGTGTTCGGCTTGTTGGCCTCCATTACTCTATATTTAACTTGGGGAGTATGGCACATGTTACTCCTGGGTTCGGCTTGGTGTCCTCCATTACTCTATAATTAACCTGGGGAGTATGACATATTTTAGTCATGGGTTCCGCTTGGTGTCCTCTATTACTCTACATTTAACTCAGGGAGTATGACATATGATATTCGTGGGCTCGGTGTGGTGTCCTCCATTACTCTATATTTAACTTGGGGAGTATGGCACATGTTGCTCGTGGGTTCAGCTTGGTGTCCTCCATTAATCTATATTTAACTCGGGGAGTATGACAAGTGATACTAGTGGGTTCGGCTTGGTGTCATCCATTACTCTATATTTAACTTGGGGAGCATGACAAGTGTTAACGTGGGTTCGGCTTGGTGTCCTCCATTACTCTATATTTAACTTGGGGCGTATGGAACATTTTACTCGTGGGTTCGGCTTGGTGTCCTCCATTACTCTATATTTAACTTGGGTTGTATGGCACATGTTACTTGTGGGTTCGGCTTGGTGTCCTCCATTACTCTATATTTAACTTGGGGCGTATGGAACATTTTACTCGTGGGTTCGGCTTGGTGTCCTCCATGACTCTATATTTACTTGGGGAGTATAGCACATGTTACTCGTGGGTTTGGCTTGGTATCCTCCATTACTCTTTATTTATCTCAGCAAATATGACACATGTTACTCATGGGTTCCGCTTGGTGTCCTCCATTACACTATATTTATCTCGGGGAGTATGGCAAGTGATACTCGTGGGTTCTGCTTGGTGTCCTCCATTAACCTATATTTAAGTCAGGGAGCATGACACATGTTACTCTTGGGTTCGGCTTGGTGTCCTCCATTACTCTATATATAGAGTATGACAAGTGATACTAGTGGGTTCGGGTTGGTGTCCTCCATTACTCTATATTTAACTTGGGGAGTATGCCACATGTTACTCGTGGGTTCGGCTTGTTGTCCTCCATTACTCTATATTTAACTCAGGGAGTATGACAAGAGATACTCAAGGGCTCAGCTTTGTGTCCTCCATTACTCTATACTTAACTTGGGAAGTATGGCACATGTTACTCGTGGGTTCGGCTTGTTGTCCTCCATTACTCTATATTTATCTCGGGGAGTATGACAAGTGATAATAGTGGGTTTGGCTTGGTGCCCTCCATTACTCTATATTTAACTTGGGGAGTATTGCACATGTTACTCGTGGGTTTGGCTTGGTGTCCTCCATTACTCTATAGTTAACTCAGGGAGTATGACACATGTTACTCATGGGTTCCGCTTGTTGTCTTCTATTACTCTATATTTAACTCGGGGAGTATGACAAGTGATAATCGTGGGTTCGGCTCGGTGTCTTCCATTACTCTATATTTAAGTCAGGGAGCATGACACATGTTACTCTTGGGTTCGGCTTGGTGTCCTCCACTACTCTGTATTTAACTCGGGCAGTATGACAAGTGATACTCGTGGGTTTGTATTGGTGTCCTCCATTACTCTATATTTAACTTGGCGAGTATCACACATGTTACTAATGGACTTGGCTCGGTGTGCTCCATTACTCTATATTTAACTTGGGGAGTATCACACATGTTACTCATGGGCTCGACTTGGTGTCCTCCATTACTCGATATTTAACTTGGGGAGTATGGCACATGTTACTCATGGGTTCGGCTTGGTGTCCTCTATTACTCTATATTTAACTTGGGGAGTATGGCACATGCTACTCATTGGTTTGGCTTGGTGTCCTCCATTACTCTATATTTAACTAGGGGAGTATTATGGCACATTTTACTCATGGGTTCGGCTTGGTGTCCTCCATTACTCTATATTTAACTTGGGGAGTATGACATGTGATATTCGTGGGTTCAGCTTGGTGTCCTCCATTACTCTATATTTATCTCAGGGAGTATGACAAGTGATACTCGTGGGTTCAGCTTGGTGTCCTCCATTACTCTATATTTAATTTGGGGAGTATCACACATGTTACTCGTGAGTTCGGCGTGGTGTTCACCATTAGTCTATATTTAACTCAGGAGTATGACAAGTGATACTCATGGGTTCGGCTTGGTGTACTCCATTACTCTATTTTTAACTCAGGGAGTATGACACGTGTTAATCGTGAGTTTGGCTTGGTGACCACCATTACTCTATATTTAACTCAGGAATATGACAAGTGATATTCATGGGTTCGGCTTGGTGTCCTCCATTACTCTACATTAGACTCGGGAACTATGACACATGTTACTCGTTGGTTCTGCTTTGTGTCCTCCATTATTATATATTTAACTCGGGGAGTATTACACATGTTACTCATGCGTTCCGCTTGGTGTCCTATATTACTCTAGATTTAACTCAGGGAGTATGAAAGGTGATATTCGTGGGTTCAGCTTGGTGTCCTCCATTACTCTAGATTTATCTTGGGGAGTATGACAAGTGATACGAGTGGGTTCGGCTTGGTGTCATCCATTACGCTATATTTAACTTGGGGAGCATGACAAGTGTTAACGTGGGTTTGGCTTGGTGTCCTCCATTACTCTATATTTAACTCGGGGAGTATGGAACATTTTATTCGTGGGTTCGGCGTGTTGTCCTCCATTACTCTATATTTAACTTGGGGAGTATGACAAGATATACTCATGGGTTCGGCTTGGTGTCCTCCATTACTCTATATTTAACTTGTGGAGTATGACAAGAGATACTCGTGGGTTTGGCTTGGTGTCCTCCATTACTCTATATTTATCTCGGGGAGTATGACAAGTGATAGTCGTGGGTTCTGCTTGGTGTCCTCCATTAACCTATATTTAAGTCAGGGAGCATGACACATGTTACTCCTGGGTTCGTCTTGGTGTCCTCCATAAGTCTATATTTAACTCGGGGAGTATGACAAGTGATGTTCATGGGTTCGGCTTGGTGTCCTCCATTACTCTATATTTAACTTGGCGAGTATCACACATGTTACTCATGTACTCGGCTTGTTGTCCTCCATTACTCTATATTTAACTTGGGGAGTATGACATGTGATACTAGTGGGTTCGGCTTGGTGTCCTCCATTATTCTATATTTAACTTGGGGAGTATGGCACATGTTACTCGTGGGTTCGGCTTGGTGTCCTCCATTACTCTATATTTAACTTGAGGAGTATCACACATGTTACTTATGTGTTCGGCCTGGTGTCCACCATTACTCCATATTTATCTCGGGGAGTATGACAAGTGATACTCATGGGTTTGGCTTGGTGTCTTCCATTACTCTATTTTTAAGTCAAGGAGCATGACACATGTTACTCTTGGGTTCGGCTTGGCGTCCTCCCTTACTCTATATTTAACTCGGGCAGTATGACAAGTGAAACTCATGGGTTCAGCTTGGTGTCCTCCATTACTCTATATTTAACTTGGCAAGTATCACACATGATACTCATGGACTCGGCTTGGTGTCCTCCATTACTCTATATTTAACTTGGGGAGTATGGCACGTGTTACTCGTGGGTTTGGCTTGGTGTTCTCAATTACTCTATATTTAACTTGGGGAGTATCACACATGTTACTCATGGGCTCAGCTTGGTGTCCTCCATTACTCTACATTTAACTTGGGGAGTATGGCACATGCTACTCATTGGTTCGGCTTGGTGTCCTCTATTACTCGATATTTAACTTGGGGAGTATGGCACATGCTACTCATTGGTTCGGCTTGGTGTCCTCCATTACTCTAAATTTAACTAGGAGAGTATGGCACATTTTACTGAAGGGTTCGGCTTGGTGTCCTCCATTACTATATATTTAACTTGGGGAGTATGGCAGATGTTACTCGTGGGTTCGGCTTGGTGTCCTCCATTACTCTATATTTAACTTAGGGAGTATGGCAGATGTTACTCGTGGGTTCGGTTTGGTGTCCACAATTATTCTATAATTAACTTGGGGAGTATGACTCATGTTACACGTGGGTTCTGCTTGGTGTCTTCTATTACTCTATATTTAACTCGGGGAGTATGACAAGTGATACTCGTGGGTTCAGCTTGGTGTCCTCCATTACTCTATATTTATCTCAGGGAGTATGACAAGTGATACTCGTGGGTGCTGCTTGGTGTCATCCATTACTCTATATTCAAGTCAGGGAGCATGACACATGTTACTCTTGGGTTTGGCTTGGTGTCCTCCATTACTCTATATTTAACTTGGGGAGTATGACAAGTGATTCTCGTGGGTTCAGCTTGGTGTCCTCCATTACTCTATATTTACCTTGGTGAGTATCACACATGTTACTCATGGACTCGGCTTGGTGTCCTCCATTACTTTATATTTAACTTGGAGAGTGAGACAAGTGATACTTGTGGGTTCGGCTTGGTGTCCTCCATTACTCTATATTTAACTTGGGATTATGGCACATTTTACTCGTGGGTTCGGCTTGGTGTCCTCCATTACTCTGTATTTAACTAGGGGAGTATGGCACATGTTACTCGTGGGTTCGCTTGGTGTCCTCCATTACTCTATATTTAACTCTTGAGTATGACAAGAGATACTCATGGGCTCATCTTGGTGTCCTCCATTACTCTATACTTAACTTGGGGAGTATGGCACATGTTACTCGTGTGTTCGGCCTGTTGTCCTCTATTACTCTATATTTAACTCAGGGAGTATGACACGTGATACTAGTGGGTTCGGCTTGGTGTCCTCCATTACACTATATTTAAATTGGGGAGTATGGCACATGTTACTTGTGGGTTCAGCTTGATTCCCTCCATTACTCTATATTTAAGTCAGGGAGTATGACAAGTGATACTATTGGGTTTGGCTTGGTGTCCTCCATTACTCGATATTTAACTTGGGGAGTATGGCACATGCTACTCATTGGTTCGGCTTGGTGTCCTCCATTACTCTATATTTATCTAGGAGAGTATGGCACATTTTACTGAAGGGTTCAGCTTGGTGTCCTCCATTACTACATATTTAACTTGGGGAGTATGGCAGATGTTACTCGTGGGTTCGGCTTGGTGTCCTCCATTACTCTATATTTAACTTAGGGAGTATGGCAGATGTTACTCGTGGGTTCGGTTTGGTGTCCTCAATTATTCTATAATTAACTTGGGGAGTATGACTCATGTTACAGGTGTGTTCTGCTTGGTGTCTTCTATTACTCTATATTTAACTCGGGGAGTATGACAAGTGATACTCGTGGGTTCAGCTTGGTGTCCTCCATTACTCTATATTTATCTCAGGGAGTATGACAAGTGATACTCGTGGGTGCTGCTTGGTGTCCTCCATTACTCTATATTTAACTTGGGGAGTATGACAAGTGATTCTCGTGGGTTCAGCTTGGTGTCCTCCATTACTCTATATTTACCTTGGCGAGTATCACACATGTTACTCATGGAATCGGCTTGGTGTCCTCCATTACTTTATATTTAACTTGGGGAGTGAGACAAGTGATACTAGTGGGTTCGGCTTGGTGTCCTCCATTACTCTATATTTAACTTGGGATTATGGCACATTTTACTCGTGGGTTCGGCTTGGTGTCCTCCATTACTCTGTATTTATCTTGGGGAGTATAGCATATGTTACTCGTGGGTTTGCTTGGTGTCCTCCATTACTCTATATTTAACTCTTGAGTATGACAAGAGATACTCATGGGCTCGTCTTGGTGTCCTCCATTACTCTATACTTAACTTGGGGAGTATGGCACATGTTACTCATAAGTTCGGCTTGTTGTCCTCTATTACTCTATATTTAACTCAGGGAGTATGGCACATGTTACTCGTGGGTTCAGCTTGTTGTCCTCTATTACTCTATATTTAACTCAGGGAGTATGACACGTGATACTAGTGGGTTCGGCTTGGTGTCCTCCATTACACTATATTTAACTTGGGGAGTATGGCACATGTTACTCATGGGTTTGGCTTGGTGTCCTCCATTACTCTATAGTTAACTCAGGGAGTATAACACATGTTACACATGGGTTCCGCTTGTTGTCTTCTATTACTCTATATTTAACTCGGGGAGTATGACAAGTGATACTCGTGGGTTCGGCTCGTGTCTTCCATTACTCTATATTTAAGTCATGGAGCATGACACATGTTACTCTTGGGTTCGGCTTGATGTCCTCCACTACTCTATATTTAACTTGGGCAGTATGACAAGTGATACTCGTGGGTTCGGATTGGTGTCCTCCATTACTCTATATTTAACTTGGCGAGTATCACACATGTTACTCATGGACTCGGCTCG
This sequence comes from Ambystoma mexicanum, assembly GCF_040938575.1. Classification (NCBI taxonomy): domain Eukaryota; kingdom Metazoa; phylum Chordata; class Amphibia; order Caudata; family Ambystomatidae; genus Ambystoma; species Ambystoma mexicanum. Next base: position 27,571,787 of record NC_090938.1, on the reverse strand, counting down.
GTGTCCTCCATTACTTTATATTTAACTTGGAGAGTGAGACAAGTGATACTTGTGGGTTCGGCTTGGTGTCCTCCATTACTCTATATTTAACTTGGGATTATGGCACATTTTACTCGTGGGTTCGGCTTGGTGTCCTCCATTACTCTGTATTTAACTAGGGGAGTATGGCACATGTTACTCGTGGGTTCGCTTGGTGTCCTCCATTACTCTATATTTAACTCTTGAGTATGACAAGAGATACTCATGGGCTCATCTTGGTGTCCTCCATTACTCTATACTTAACTTGGGGAGTATGGCACATGTTACTCGTGTGTTCGGCTTGTTGTCCTCTATTACTCTATATTTAACTCAGGGAGTATGACACGTGATACTAGTGGGTTCGGCTTGGTGTCCTCCATTACACTATATTTAAATTGGGGAGTATGGCACATGTTACTTGTGGGTTCAGCTTGATTCCCTCCATTACTCTATATTTAAGTCAGGGAGTATGACAAGTGATACTATTGGGTTTGGCTTGGTGTCCTCCATTACTCGATATTTAACTTCGGGAGTATGGCACATGCTACTCATTGGTTCGGCTTGGTGTCCTCCATTACTCTATATTTATCTAGGAGAGTATGGCACATTTTACTGAAGGGTTCGGCTTGGTGTCCACCATTACTACATATTTAACTTGGGGAGTATGGCAGATGTTACTCGTGGGTTCGGCTTGGTGTCCTCCATTACTCTATATTTAACTTAGGGAGTATGGCAGATGTTACTCGTGGGTTCGGTTTGGTGTCCTCAATTATTCTATAATTAACTTGGGGAGTATGACTCATGTTACAGGTGTGTTCTGCTTGGTGTCTTCTATTACTCTATATTTAACTCGGGGAGTATGACAAGTGATACTCGTGGGTTCAGCTTGGTGTCCTCCATTACTCTATATTTATCTCAGGGAGTATGACAAGTGATACTCGTGGGTGCTGCTTGGTGTCCTCCATTACTCTATATTTAACTTGGGGAGTATGACAAGTGATTCTCGTGGGTTCAGCTTGGTGTCCTCCATTACTCTATATTTACCTTGGCGAGTATCACACATGTTACTCATGGAATCGGCTTGGTGTCCTCCATTACTTTATATTTAACTTGGGGAGTGAGACAAGTGATACTAGTGGGTTCGGCTTGGTGTCCTCCATTACTCTATATTTAACTTGGGATTATGGCACATTTTACTCGTGGGTTCGGCTTGGTGTCCTCCATTACTCTGTATTTATCTTGGGGAGTATAGCATATGTTACTCGTGGGTTTGCTTGGTGTCCTCCATTACTCTATATTTAACTCTTGAGTATGACAAGAGATACTCATGGGCTCGTCTTGGTGTCCTCCATTACTCTATACTTAACTTGGGGAGTATGGCACATGTTACTCATAAGTTCGGCTTGTTGTCCTCTATTACTCTATATTTAACTCAGGGAGTATGGCACATGTTACTCGTGGGTTCAGCTTGTTGTCCTCTATTACTCTATATTTAACTCAGGGAGTATGACACGTGATACTAGTGGGTTCGGCTTGGTGTCCTCCATTACACTATATTTAACTTGGGGAGTATGGCACATGTTACTCATGGGTTTGGCTTGGTGTCCTCCATTACTCTATAGTTAACTCAGGGAGTATAACACATGTTACACATGGGTTCCGCTTGTTGTCTTCTATTACTCTATATTTAACTCGGGGAGTATGACAAGTGATACTCGTTGGTTCGGCTCGGTGTCTTCCATTACTCTATATTTAAGTCATGGAGCATGACACATGTTACTCTTGGGTTCGGCTTGGTGTCCTCCACTACTCTATATTTAACTTGGGCAGTATGACAAGTGATACTCGTGGGTTCGGATTGGTGTCCTCCATTACTCTATATTTAACTTGGCGAGTATCACACATGTTACTCATGGACTCGGCTCGGTGTCCTCCATTACTCTATATTTAACTTGGGGAGTATGGCACGTGTTACTCGTGGGTTTGGCGTGGTGTCCTCAATTACTCTATATTTAACTAGGGAAGTATGGCACATTTTACTTATGGGTTCGGCTTGGTGTCCTCCATTACTCTATATTTAACTTGGGCGGTATGGCACATGTAACTCGTGTGTTCGGCGTGTTGGCCTCCAGTACTCTATTTTTAACTTGGGGAGTATGGCGCATGTTACTCCTGGGTTCGGCTTGGTGTCCTCCATTACTCTATAATTAACTTGGGGAGTATGACATATTTTAGTCATGGGTTCCGCTTGGTATCCTCTATTACTCTACATTTAACTCAGGGAGTATGACATATGATATTCGTGGGCTCAGTGTGGTGTCCTCCATTACTCTATATTTAACTCGGGGAGTATGACAAGTGATACTAGTGGGTTCGGCTTGGTGTCATCCATTACTCTATATTTAACTTGGGGAGCATGACAAGTGTTAACGTGGGTTCGGCTTGGTGTCCTCCATTACTCTATATTTAACTTGGGGCGTATGGAACATTTTACTCGTGGGTTCGGCTTGGTGTCCTCCATTACTCTATATTTAACTTGGGTTGTAAGGCACATGTTACTTGTGGGTTCGGCTTGGTATCCTCCATTACTCTATATTTAACTCAGGGAGTATGACAAGAGATACCCGTGGGCTCGACTTTGTGTCCTCCATTACTCTATATTTGACTTGGGGAGTATGGCACATGTTACTCGTGGGTTTGGCTTGGTATCCTCCCTTACTCTTTATTTATCTCAGCGAGTATGACACATGTTACTCATGGGTTCCGCTTGGTGTCCTCCATTACACTATATTTATCTCGGGGAGTATGACAAGTGATACTCGTGGGTTCTGCTTGGTGTCCTCCATTAACCTATATTTAAGTCAGGGAGCATGACACATGTTACTCTTGGGTTCGGCTTGGTGTCCTCCATTAGTCTATATTTAACTCGGGGAGTATGACAAGTGATGTTCATGGGTTCGGCTTGGTGTCCTCCATTACTCTATATTTAACTTGGCGAGTATCACACATGTTACTCATGTACTCGGCTTGTTGTCCTCCATTACTCTATATTTAACTTGGGGAGTATGACATGTGATACTAGTGGATTCGGCTTGGTGTCCTCCATTATTCTATATTTAACTTGGGGAGTATGGCACATGTTTCTCGTGGTTTCCGCTTGGTGTCCTCCATTACTCTTTATTTAACTTGAGGAGTATCACACATGTTACTCGTGTGTTCGGCCTGGTGTCCACCATTACTCCATATTTATCTCGGGGAGTATGACAAGTGATACTCATGGGTTTGGCTTGGTGTCTTCCATTACTCTATATTTATCTCAGGGAGTATGACACATGTTACCCCTGGGTTCGGCTTGGCGTCCTCCCTTACTCTATATTTAACTCGGGCAGTATGACAAGTGAAACTCGTGGGTTCGGCTTGGTGTCCTCCATTACTCTATATTTAACTTGGCAAGTATCACACATGATACTCATGGACTCGGCTTGGTGTCCTCCATTACTTTATATTTAACTTGGGGAGTGAGACAAGTGATACTAGTGGGTTCGGCTTGGTGTCCTCCATTACTCTATATTTAACTTGGGATTATGGCACATTTTACTCGTGGGTTCGGCTTGTTGTCCTCCATTACTCTGTATTTAACTTGGGGAGTATCGCACATGTTACTCGTGGGTTCGCTTGGTGTCCTCCATTACTCTATATTTAACTCTTGAGTATGACAAGAGATACTCATGGGCTCGGCTTGTTGTCCTCCATTACTCTGTATTTAACTTGGGGAGTATGGCACATGTTACTCGTGGGTTCGGCTTGTTGTCCTCTATTACTCTATATTTAACTCAGGGAGTATGACACGTGATACTAGTGGGTTCGGCTTGGTGTCCTCCATTACACTATATTTAACTTGGGGAGCATGGCACATGTTACTTGTGGGTTCAGCTTGAGTCCCTCCATTACTCTATATTTAAGTCAGGGAGTATGACAAGTGATACTATTGGGTTTGGCTTGGTGTCCTCCATTACTCTATATTTAACTTGGGGAGTATGGCACATGTTACTCGTGGGTTCGGATTGGTGTCCTCCATTATTCGATATTTAACTTGGGGAGTATGGCACATGCTACTCATTGGTTCGGCTTGGTGTCCTCCATTACCATATATTTAACTAGGAGAGTATGGCACATTTTACTGAACGGTTCGGCTTGGTGTCCTCCATTACTATATATGTAACTTGGGGAGTATGGCAGATGTTACTCGTGAGTTCGGCTTGGTGTCCTCCATTACTATATATTTAACTTAGGGAGTATGGCAGATGTTACTCGTGGGTTCGGTTTGGTGTCCTCAATTATTCTATAATTAACTTGGGGAGTATGACTCATGTTACACGTGGGTTCTGCTTGGTGTCTTCTATTACTCTATATTTAACTTGGGGAGTATGACAAGTGATACTCGTGGGTTCAGCTTGGTGTCCTCCATTACTCTATATTTATCTCAGGGAGTATGACAAGTGATACTCGTGGGTGCTGCTTGGTGTCATCCATTACTCTATATTTAAGTCAGGGAGCATGACACATGTTACTCTTGGGTTTGGCTTGGTGTCCTCCATTACTCTATATTTAACTCTTGAGTATGACAAGAGATACTCATGGGCTCGTCTTGGTATCCTCCATTACTCTATATTTAACTTGGGGAGTATGGCACATGTTACTCGTGGGTTCGGCTTGTTGTCCTCTATTACTCTATATTTAACTCAGGGAGTATGACACGTGATACTAGTGGGTTCGGGTTGGTGTCCTCCATTACACTATTTTTAACTTGGGGAGTATGGCACATGTTACTCGTAGGTTTGGCTTGGTGTCCTCCATTACTCTATATTTAACTCAGGGAGTATGACACATGTTACTCATGGGTTCCACTTGGTTTCTTCTATTACTCTATATTTAACTCAGGGAGCATGACAAATGATACTCGTGGGTTCGTCTTGGTGTCCTCCATTACTCTATATTCATCTTGGGGAGTATGACAAGTGATACTCGTGGGTTCTGCTTGGTGTCCTCCATTACTCTATATTTAACTTGAGGAGTATCACACATGTTACTCATGAGTTCGGCTTGGTGTTCACCATTACTCCATATTTATCTCAGGGAGTATGACAAGTGATACTCGTGGGTTTGACTTGGTGTTTTCCATTACTCTATATTTAAGTCAGGGAGCATGACATGTGATATTCATGGGTTCAGCTTGGTTTCCTCCATTACTCTATATTTATCTTGGGGAGTATGACAAGTGATACTCATGGGTTCTGCTTGGTGTCCACCATTACTCTATATTTAACTCAGGCAGTATGACAAGTGATACTCGTGGGTTCGGATTGGTGTCCTCCATTACTCTATATTTAACTTGGCGAGTATCACACATGTTACTCATGGACTCGGCTCGGTGTCCTCCATTACTCTATATTCATCTTGGGGAGTATGGCACGTGTTACTCGTGGGTTTGGCTTGGTGTCCTCAATTACTCTATATTTAACTGGGGAAGTATGGCACATTTTACTCATGGGTTCGGCTTGGTGTCCTCCATTACTCTATATTTAACTTGGGCGGTATGGCACATGTAACTCGTGTGTTCGGCTTGTTGGCCTCCATTACTCTATATTTAACTTGGGGAGTATGGCACATGTTACTCCTGGGTTCGGCTTGGTGTCCTCCATTACTCTATAATTAACTTGGGGAGTATGACATATTTTAGTCATGGGTTCCGCTTGGTGTCCTCTATTACTCTACATTTAACTCAGGGAGTACACAAGTGATACTAGTGGGTTCGGCTTGGTGTCATCCATTACTCTATATTTAACTTGGGGAGCATGACAAGTGTTAACGTGGGTTCGGCTTGGTGTCCTCCATTACTCTATATTTAACTTGGGGCGTATGGAACATTTTACTCGTGGGTTCGGCTTGGTGTCCTCCATTACTCTATATTTAACTTGGGTTGTATGGCACATGTTACTTGTGGGTTCGGCTTGGTATCCTCCATTACTCTATATTTAACTTGTGGAGTATGGCACATGTTGCTCGTGGGTTCAGCTTGGTGTCCTCCATTAATCTATATTTAACTCGGGGAGTATGACAAGTGATACTAATGGGTTCGGCTTGGTGTCATCATTTACTCTATATTTAACTTGGGGAGCATGACAAGTGTTAACGTGGGTTCGGCTTGGTGTCCTCCATTACTCTATATTTAACTTGGGGCGTATGGAACATTTTACTCGTGGGTTCGGCTTGGTGTCCTCCATTACTCTATATTTAACTTGGGTTGTATGGCACATGTTACTTGTGGGTTCGGCTTGGTATCCTCCATTACTCTTTATTTATCTCAGCGAGTATGACACATGTTACTCATGGGTTCCGCTTGGTGTCCTCCATTACACTATATTTATCTCGGGGAGTATGACAAGTGATACTCGTGGGTTCTGCTTGGTGTCCTCCATTAACCTATATTTAAGTCAGGGAGCATGACACATGTTACTCTTGGGTTCGGCTTGGTGTCCTCCATTAGCCTATATTTAACTCGGGGAGTATGACAAGTGATGTTCATGGGTTCGGCTTGGTGTCCTCCATTACTCTATATTTAACTTGGCGAGTATCACACATGTTACTCATGTACTCGGCTTGTTGTCCTCCATTACTCTATATTTAACTCGGGGAGTATGACAAGAGATACCCGTGGGCTCGACTTGGTGTCCTCCATTACTCTATATTTAACTTGGGGAGTATGGCACATGTTACTCGTGGGTTTGGCTTGGTATCCTCCATTACTCTTTATTTATCTCAGCGAGTATGACACATGTTACTCATGGGTTCCGCTTGGTGTCCTCCATTACACTATATTTATCTCGGGGAGTATGACAAGTGATACTCGTGGGTTCTGCTTGGTGTCCTCCATTAACCTATATTTAAGTCAGGGAGCATGACACATGTTACTCTTGGGTTCGGCTTGGTGTCCTCCATTAGCCTATATTTAACTCGGGGAGTATGACAAGTGATGTTCATGGGTTCGGCTTGGTGTCCTCCATTACTCTATATTTAACTTGGCGAGTATCACACATGTTACTCATGTACTCGGCTTGTTGTCCTCCATTACTCTATATTTAACTTGGGGAGTATGACATGTGATACTAGTGGGTTCGGCTTGGTGTCCTCCATTATTCTATATTTAACTTGGGGAGTATGGCACATGTTACTCGTGGTTTCGGCTTGGTGTCCTCCATTACTCTATATTTAACTTGAGGAGTATCACACATGTTACTCATGTGTTCGGCCTGGTGTCCACCATTACTCCATATTTATCTCGGGGAGTATGACAAGTGATACTCATGGGTTTGTCTTGGTGTCTTCCATTACTCTATTTTTAAGTCAAGGAGCGTGACACATGTTGCTCTTGGGTTCGGCTTGGCGTCCTCCCTTACTCTATATTTAACTCGGGCAGTATGACAAGTGAAACTCGTGGGTTCGGCTTGGTGTCCTCCATTACTCTATATTTAACTTGGCAAGTATCACACATGATACTCATGGACTCGGCTTGGTGTCCTCCATTACTTTATATTTAACATGGGGAGTGAGACAAGTGATACTAGTGGGTTCGGCTTGATGTCCTCCATTACTCTATATTTAACTTGGGATTATGGCACATTTTACTCGTGGGTTCGGCTTGTTGTCCTCCATTACTCTGTATTTAACTTGGGGAGTATGGCACATGTTACTCGTGGGTTCGCTTGGTGTCCTCCATTACTCTATATTTAACTCTTGAGTATGACAAGAGATACTCATGGGCTCGTCTTGGTGTCCTCCATTACTCTTTACTTAACTTGGGGAGTATGGCACATGTTACTCGTGGGTTCGGCTTGTTGTCCTCTATTACTCTATATTTAACTCAGGGAGTATGACACGTGATACTAGTGGGTTCGGCTTGGTGTCCTCCATTACACTATATTTAACTTGGGGAGTATGGCACATGTTACTTGTGGGTTCAGCGTGATTCCCTCCATTACTCTATATTTAAGTCAGGGAGTATGACAAGTGATACTATTGGGTTTGGCTTGGTGTCCTCCATTACTCTATATTTAACTTGGGGTGTATGCCACATGTTACTCGTGGGTTCGGCTTGGTGTCCTCTATTACTCGATATTTAACTTGGGGAGTATGGCACATGCTACTCATTGGTTCGGCTTGGTGTCCTCCATTATTCTATATTTAACTAGGAGAGTATGGCACATTTTACTGAAGGGTTCGGCTTGGTGTCCTCCATTACTATATATTTAACTTGGGGAGTATGGCAGATGTTACTCGTGGGTTCGGCTTGGTGTCCTCCATTACTCTATATTTAACTTAGGGAGTATGACTCATGTTACACGTGGGTTCTGCTTGGTGTCTTCTATTACTCTATATTTAACTCGGGGAGTATGACAAGTGATACTCGTGGGTTCAGCTTGGTGTCCTCCATTACTCTATATTTATCTCAGGGAGTATGACAAGTGATACTCGAGGGTGCTGCTTGGTGTCATCCATTATTCTATATTTAAGTCAGGGAGCATGACACATGTTACTCTTGGGTTTGGCTTGGTGTCCTCCATTACTCTATATTTATCTTGGGGAGTATGACAAGTGATTCTCGTGGGTTCAGCTTGGTGTCCTCCATTACTCTATATTTACCTTGGCGAGTATCACACATGTTACTCATGGACTCGGCTTGGTGTCCTCCATTACTTTATATTTAACTTGGGTAGTGAGACAAGTGATTCTAGTGGGTTCGGTTTGGTGTCCTCCATTACTCTATATTTAACTTGGGATTATGGCACATTTTACTCGTGGGTTCGGCTTGGTGTCCTCCATTACTCTGTATTTAACTTGGGGAGTATGGCACATGTTAATCGTGGGTTCGCTTGGTGTCCTCCATTACTCTATATTTAACTCTTGAGTATGACAAGAGATACTCATGGGCTCGTCTTGGTATCCTCCATTACTCTATACTTAACTTGGGGAGTATGGCACATGTTACTCGTGGGTTCGGCTTGTTGTCCTCTATTACTCTATATTTAACTCAGGGAGTATGACACGTGATACTAGTGGGTTCGGCTTGGTGTCCTCCATTACTCTATATTTAACTCGGAGAGTATCACACATGTTACTCGTGAGCTTGGCTTGGTGTCCACCTTTACTGTATATTTAACTCAGGAGTATGACAAGTGATACTCGTGGGTTCAGCTTGGTGTCTTCCATTACTCTATATTTAACTAAGGGAGTATGACACATGTTACTTGTGGGTTCGGCTTGGTGTCCACCATTTCTCTATATTTAACTAGGGGAGTATGACAAGTGATACTCGTGGGTTCGGCTTGGTGCCCTCCATTACTCTATATTTAACTCAGGCAGTATGACAAGTGATACTCGTGGGTTCGGCTTGGTGTCCTCCATTACTCTATATTTAACTCGGGAGTGTGACAAATGTTACTCATGGGTTCGGCTTGGCGTCCTCCATTACTCTATATTTAACTGTGGGAGTATGGCAAGTGATACATTGTGGGTTCAGCTTGGAGTCGTTCATTACTTCATATTTAACTCAAGGAGTATGACAAGTGATACTCGTGGGTTCGGCTTGGTGTCCTCCATTACTCTATATTTAACTCGGGGAGTATGACACATGTTACTCGTGGGTTCGGCTTGGCGTCCTCCATTACTCTATATTTAACTCCAGGAGTATGACAAGTGATAAATCGTGGATTCGGCTTGGTGTCCACCATTATTCTATATTTAACTCGGGGACTATGACAAGTGATACTCGTGAGTTCGGCTTGGTGTCCAACATTACTCTATATTTAACTTGGGGAGTATGACAAGTAATAATCATGGGTTTGGCTTGGTGACCTCCATTACTCTATATTTAACTTGGGGATTATGGCACATGTTACTCGTGGGTTCGGCTGGGTGTCCTCCATTACTCTATATTTAACTCGGGGAGTATCACACATGTTACTCGTGAGTTCGGCTTGGTGTCCTCCATTACCCTATATTTAACTCAGGGAGTATGACAAGTGATACTCGTGGGTTCAGCTTGGTGTCCTCCATTACTCTACATTTAACTCTGGGAGTATGGCAAGTGATACATCGTGGGTTCAGCTTGGTGTCCTTCATTACTTCATATTTAACTCCAGGAGTATGACAAGTGATAAATCGTGGGTTTGGCTTGGTGTCCACCATTATTCTATATTTAACTCGGGGACTATGACAAGTGATACTCGTGAGTTCTGCTTGGTGTCCACCATTACTCTATATTTAACTTGGGGACTATGACAAGTAATAATCATGGGTTCGGCTTGGTGTCCTCCATTACTCTATATTTAACTCGGGGTGTATCACACATGTTACTCGTGAGCTTGGCTTGGTGTCCACCTTTACTCTATATTTAACTCAGGAGTATGACAAGTGATACTCATGGGTTCAGCTTGGTGTCTTCCATTACTCTATATTTAACTAAGGGAGTATGACATATGTTACTTGTCGGTTCGGCTTGGTGTCCACCATTACTCTATATTTAACTAGGGGAGTATGACAAGTGATACTCGTGGGTTCGGCTTGGTGTCCTCCATTACTCTATATTTAACTCGGGGAGTGTGACAAATGTTACTCATGGGTTCGGCTTGGTGTCCTCCATTACTCTATATTTAACTGTGGGAGTATGGCAAGTGATACATTGTGGGTTCAGCTTGTTGTCCTTCGTTACTTCATATTTAACTCAAGGAGTATGACAAGTTATACTCGTGGGTTCGCCTTGGTGTCATCCATTACTCTATATTTAACTCGGGGAGTATGACACATGTTACTCATGGGTTCGGCTTGGCGTCCTCCATTATTCTATATTTAACTCCAGGAGTATGACAAGTGATAAATCATGGGTTGGGCTTGGTGTCCACCATTATTCTATATTTAACTCGGGGACTATGACAAGTGATACTCGTGAGTTCGGCTTGGTGTCCACCATTACTCTATATTTAACTTGGGGAGTATGACAAGTAATAATCATGGATTCGGCTTGGTGACCTCCATTACTCTATATTTAACTTGGGGAGTATGGCACATGTTACTCGTGAGTTCGGCTTGGTGTCCTCCATTACTCTATATTTAACTCAGGGAGTATGACAAGTGATACTCGTGGGTTCAGTTGGTGTCCTCCATTACTCTATATTTAACTTGCGGAGCATCACACATGTTACTCATGGGTTCGGCTTGGCGTCCTCCATTACTCTATATTTAACTGTGGGAGTATGGCAAGTGATACATTGTGGGTTCAGCTTGGAGTCGTTCATTACTTCATATTTAACTCAAGGAGTATGACAAGTGATACTCGTGGGTTCGGCTTGGTGGCCTCCATTACTCTATATTTAACTCGGGGAGTATGACACATGTTACTCGTGGGTTCGGCTTGGCGTCCTCCATTACTCTATATTTAACTCCAGGAGTATGACAAGTGATAAATCGTGGGTTCGGCTTGGTGTCCACCATTATTCTATATTTAACTTGGGGACTATGACAAGTGATACTCGTGAGTTCGGCTTGGTGTCCACCATTACTCTATATTTAACTCTGGGACTATGACAAGTAATAATCATGGGTTCGGCTTGGTGACCTCCATTACTCTATATTTAACTTGGGGAATATGGCACATGTTACTCGTGAGTTCGGCTTGGTGTCCTCCATTACTCTATATTTAACTCAGGGAGTATGACAAGTGATACTCGTGGGTTCAGTTGGTGCCCTCCATTACTCTATATTTAACCTGCGGAGTATCACACATGTTACTCGTGGGTTCGGCTTGGTGTCCTCCATTACTCTATATTTAACTCAGGGAGTATGACAAGTGATACTCGTGGGTTCAGCTTGGTGTCCTCCATTACTATATATTTAACTTGCGGAGTATCACACATGTTACTCGTGGGTTCGGCTTGGTGTCCACTACTACTCTATATTTAACTGGGGGAGTATGACAAGTGAAACTCGTGGGTTCGACTTGGTGTCCTCCATTACTCTATATTTAACTCGGGGAGTATCACACATGTTACTCGTGAGTTTGGCTTGCTGTCCACCTTTACTCTATATTTAACTCAGGAGTATGAGAAGTGATACTCGTGGGTTCAGCTTGGTGTCTTCCATTACTCTATATTTAACTCAGGGAGTATGACACATGTTACTTGTGGGTTCGGCTTGGTGTCCACCATTACTCTATATTTAACTAAGGGAGTATGACAAGTGATATTCGTGGGTTTGGCTTGGTGCCCTCCATTACTCTATATTTTACTCAGGCAGTATGACAAGTGATAATCGTGGGTTCGGCTTGCTGTCCTCCATTTCTCTATATTTAACTCGGGAGTATGACAAATGTTACTCATGGGTTCGGCTTGGCGTCCTCCATTACTCTATATTTAACTCTGGGAGTATGGCAAGTGATACATCCTGGGTTCAGCTTGGTGTCCTTCATTACTTCCTATTTAACTCAAGGAGTATGACAAGTGATACTCGTGGGTTCGGCTTGGTGTCCTCCATTACTCTATATTTAACTCGGGGAGTATGACACATGTTACTCGTGGGTTCGGCTTGGCGTCCTCCATTACTCTATATTTAACTCCAGGAGTATGACAAGTGATAAATCGTGGATTCGGCTTGGTGTCCACCATTATTCTATATTTAACTCAGGGACTATGACAAGTGATACTCGTGAGTTCGGCTTGGTGTCCAACATTACTCTATATTTAACTTGGGGAGTATGACAAGTAATAATCATGGGTTTGGCTTGGTGACCTCCATTACTCTATATTTAACTTGGGGAGTATGGCACATGTTACTCGTGGGTTCGGCTGGGTGTCCTCCATTACTCTATATTTAACTCGGGGAGTATCACACATGTTACTCGTGAGTTCGGCTTGGTGTCCTCCATTACCCTATATTTAACTCAGGGAGTATGACAAGTGATACTCGTGGGTTCAGCTTGGTGTCCTCCATTACTCTATATTTAACTCTGGGAGTATGGCAAGTGATACATCGTGGGTTCAGCTTGGTGTCCTTCATTACTTCATATTTAACTCCAGGAGTATGACAAGTGATAAATCGTGGGTTTGGCTTGGTGTCCACCATTATTCTATATTTAACTCGGGGACTATGACAAGTGATACTCGTGAGTTCGGCTTGGTGTCCACCATTACTCTATATTTAACTTGGGGACTATGACAAGTAATAATCATGGGTTCGGCTTGGTGTCCTCCATTACTCTATATTTAACTCGGGGTGTATCACACATGTTACTCGTGAGCTTGGCTTGGTGTCCACCTTTACTCTATATTTAACTCAGGAGTATGACAAGTGATACTCATGGGTTCAGCTTGGTGTCTTCCATTACTCTATATTTAACTAAGGGAGTATGACACATGTTACTTGTGGGTTCGGCTTGGTGTCCACCATTACTCTATATTTAACTAGGGGAGTATGACAAGTGATACTCGTGGGTTCGGCTTGGTGTCCTCCATTACTCTATATTTAACTCGGGGAGTGTGACAAATGTTACTCATGGGTTCGGCTTGGTGTCCTCCATTACTCTATATTTAACTGTGGGAGTATGGCAAGTGATACATTGTGGGTTCAGCTTGGTGTCCTTCGTTACTTCATATTTAACTCAAGGAGTATGACAAGTTATACTCGTGGGTTCGCCTTGGTGTCATCCATTACTCTATATTTAACTCGGGGAGTATGACACATGTTACTCATGGGTTCGGCTTGGCGTCCTCCATTATTCTATATTTAACTCCAGGAGTATGACAAGTGATAAATCATGGGTTGGGCTTGGTGTCCACCATTATTCTATATTTAACTCGGAGACTATGACAAGTGATACTCGTGAGTTCGGCTTGGTGTCCACCATTACTCTATATTTAACTTGGGGAGTATGACAAGTAATAATCATGGGTTCGGCTTGGTGACCTCCATTACTCTATATTTAACTTGGGGAGTATGGCACATGTTACTCGTGAGTTCGGCTTGGTGTCCTCCATTACTCTATATTTAACTCAGGGAGTATGACAAGTGATACTCGTGGGTTCAGTTGGTGTCCTCCATTACTCTATATTTAACTTGCGGAGCATCACACATGTTACTCATGGGTTCGGCTTGGTGTCCTCCATTACTCTATATTTAACTCAAGGAGTATGACAAGTGTTACTTGTGGGTTCAGCTTGGTGTCCTCCATTACTCTATATTTAACTCAGGGAGTATGACACATGTTACTTGTGGGTTCGGCTTGGTGTCCACCATTACTCTATATTTAACTAAGGGAGTATGACAAGTGATACTCGTGGGTTTGGCTTGGTGTCCTCCATTACTCTATATTTAACTCAGGCAGTATGACAAGTGATACTCGTGGGTTCGGCATGGTGTCCTCCATTACTCTATATTTAACTCGGGGAGTATGACACATGTTACTCGTGGGTTCGGCTTGGTGTTCACCATTACTCTATATTTAACTCCAGGAGTATGACAAGTGATAAATCGTGGGTTCGGCTTGGTGTCCACCATTATTCTATATTTAACTCGGGGAATAAGACAAGTGATACTCGTGAGTTCGGCTTGGTGTCCACCATTACTCTATATTTAACTTGGGGAGTATGACAAGTAATAATCATGGGTTTGGCTTGGTGACCTCCATTACTCTTTATTTAACTTGGGGAGTATGGCACATGTTATTCGTGGGTTCGGCTTGGTGTCCTCCATTGCTCTATATTTAACTCGGGGAGTATCACACATGTTACTTGTGAGTTCGGCTTGGAGTCCTCCATTACCCTATATTTAACTCAGGGAGTATGACAAGTGATACTCATGGGTTCAGCCTGGTGTCCTCCATAACTCTATATTTAACTCTGGGAGTATGGCAAGTGATACATCGTGGGTTCAGCTTGATGTCCTTCATTACTTCATATTTAACTCAAGGAGTATGACAAGTGATACTCGTGGGTTCAGTTGGTGTCCTCCATTACTCTATATTTAACTCGGGGAGTATCACATATGTTACTCATGAGTTCGGCTTGGTGTCCTCCATTACCCTATATTTAACTCAGGGAGTATGACAAGTGATACTCGTGGGTTCAGCTTGGTGTCCTCCATTATTCTATATTTAACTCTGGGAGTATGGCAAGTGATACATTGTGGGTTCAGCTTGATGTCCTTCATTACTTCATATTTAACTCAAGGAGTATGACAAGTGATACTCGTGGGTTCAGCTTGGTGTCCTCCATTACTCTATATTTAACTCGGGGAGTATCACACATGTTACTCGTGAGTTCGGCTTGGTGTCCTCCATTACCCTATATTTAACTCAGGGAGTATGACAAGTGATACTCGTGGGTTCAGCTTGGTGTCCTCCATTACTCTATATTTAACTCTGGGAGTATGACAAGTGATACTCGTGGGTTCGGCTTGGTGTCCTCCATTACTCTATATTTAACTCAGGGAGTATGACACATGTTACTCGTGGGTTCGGCTTGGCGTCCTCCATTACTCTATATTTAACTCCAGGAGTATGACAAGTGATAAATCGTGGATTCGGCTTGGTGTCCACCATTATGCTATATTTAACTCGGGGACTATGACAAGTGATACTCGTGAGTTCGGCTTGGTGTCCAACATTACTCTATATTTAACTTGGGGAGTATCAAAAGTAATAATAATGGGTTTGGCTTGGTGACCTCCATTACTCTATATTTAACTTGGGGAGTATGGCACATGTTACTCGTGGGTTCGGCTGGGTGTCCTCCATTACTCTATATTTAACTCGGGGAGTATCACATATGTTACTCGTGAGTTCGGTTTGGTGTCCTCCATTACCCTATATTTAACTCAGGGAGTATGACAAGTGATACTCGTGGGTTCAGCTTGGTGTCCTCCATTACTCTATATTTAACTCTGGGAGTATGGCAAGTGATACATCGTGGGTTCAGCTTGATGTCCTTCATTACTTCATATTTAACTCAAGGAGTATGACAAGTGATACTCGTGGGTTCAGCTTGGTGTCCTCCATTACTCTATATTTAACTCGGGGAGTATCACACATGTTACTCGTGAGTTCGGCTTGGTGTCCTCCATTACCCTATATTTAACTCAGGGAGTATGACAAGTGATACTTGTGGGTTCAGCTTGGTGTCCTCCATTACTCTATATTTAACTCTGGGAGTATGGCAAGTGATACATCGTGGGTTCAGCTTGGTGTCCTTCATTACTTCATATTTAACTCCAGGAGTATGACAAGTGATAAATCGTGGGTTTGGCTTGGTGTCCACCATTATTCTATATTTAACTCGGGGACTATGACAAGTGATACTCGTGAGTTCGGCTTGGTGTCCACCATTACTCTATATTTAACTTGGGGACTATGACAAGTAATAATCATGGGTTCGGCTTGGTGTCCTCCATTACTCTATATTTAACTCGGGGTGTATCACACATGTTACTCGTGAGCTTGGCTTGGTGTCCACCTTTACTCTATATTTAACTCAGGAGTATGACAAGTGATACACATGGGTTCAGCTTGGTGTCTTCCATTACTCTATATTTAACTAAGGGAGTATGACACATGTTACTTGTGGGTTCGGCTTGGTGTCCACCATTACTCTATATTTAACTAGGGGAGTATGACAAGTGATACTCGTGGGTTTGGCTTGGTGCCCTCTGTTACTCTATATTTAACTCAGGCAGTATGACAAGTGATACTCGTGGGTTCGGCTTGGTGTCCTCCATTACTCTATATTTAACTCGGGGAGTGTGACAAATGTTACTCATGGGTTCGGCTTGGCGTCCTCGATTACTCTATATTTAACTGTGGGAGTATGGCAAGTGATACATTGTGGGTTCAGCTTGGTGTCCTTCGTTACTTCATATTTGACTCAAGGAGTATGACAAGTGATACTCGTGGGTTCGCCTTGGTGTCCTCCATTACTCTATATTTAACTCGGGGAGTATGACACATGTTACTCATGGGTTCGGCTTGGCATCCTCCATTATTCTATATTTAACTCCAGGAGTATGACAAGTGATAAATCATGGGTTCGGCTTGGTGTCCACCATTATTCTATATTTAACTCGGGGACTATGACAAGTGATACTCGTGAGTTCGGCTTGGTGTCCACCATTACTCTATATATAACTTGGGGAGTATGACAAGTAATAATCATGGGTTCGGCTTGGTGACCTCCATTACTCTATATTTAACTTGGAGAGTATGGCACATGTTACTCGTGAGTTCGGCTTGGTGTCCTCCATTACTCTATATTTAACTCAGGGAGTATGACAAGTGATACTCGTGGGTTCAGTTGGTGTCCTCCATAACTCTATATTTAACTTGCGGAGCATCACACATGTTACTCATGGGTTCGGCTTGGTGTCCTCCATTACTCTATATTTAACTCAAGGAGTATGACAAGTGTTACTCGTGGGTTCAGCTTGGTGTCCTCTATTACTCTATATTTAACTTGTGGAGTATCACACATGTTACTCGTGGGTTCGGCTTGGTGTCCACTACTACTCTATATTTAACTCAGGAGTATGACAAGTGATACTCGTGGGTTCAGCTTGGTGTCTTCCATTACTCTATATTTAACTCAGGGAGTATGACACATGTTACTTGTGGGTTCGGCTTGGTGTCCACCATTACTCTATATTTAACTAAGGGAGTATGACAAGTGATACTCGTGGGTTTGGCTTGGTGCCCTCCATTACTCTATATTTAACTCAGGCAGTATGACACGTGATACTAGTGGGTTCGGCTTGGTGTCCTCCATTACACTATTTTTAACTTGGGGAGTATGGCACATGTTACTCGTAGGTTTGGCTTGGTGTCCTCCATTACTCTATATTTAACTCAGGGAGTATGACACATGTTACTCATGGGTTCCGCTTAGTTTCTTCTATTACTCTATATTTAACTCAGGGAGCATGACAAATGATACTCGTGGGTTCGTCTTGGTGTCCTCCATTACTCTATATTCATCTTGGGGAGTATGACAAGTGATACTCGTGGGTTCTGCTTGGTGTCCTCCATTACTCTATATTTAACTTGAGGAGTATCACACATGTTACTCATGAGTTCGGCTTGGTGTCCACCATTACTCCATATTTATCTCGGGGAGTATGACAAGTGATACTCGTGGGTTTGACATGGTGTTTTCCATTACTCTATATTTAATTCAGGGAGCATGACACATGTCACTCAAGGGTGCGGCTTGCTGTCCTCCATTACTCTATATTTAACTCAGGCAGTATGACAAGTGATACTCGTGGGTTCGGCTTGGTGTACTCCATTACTCTATATTTAACTTGGCGAGTATCACACATGATACTCATGGACTCGGCTTGGTGCCCTCCATTACTCTATATTTAACTTTGGGAGTATGGCACATGTTACTCGTGGGTTCGGCTTGGTGTCGTCCATTACTCTATATTTAACTCATGGAGTATGACAAGTGATACTAGTGGGTTTGGCTTGGTGTCCAACATTACTCTATATTTAACTTGGGGAGTATGGCACATGTTACTCGTTGGTTCGGCTTGGTGTCCTCCATTACTCTATATTTAACTGGGGAAGTATGGCACATTTTACTCATGGGTTCGGCTTGGTGTCCTCCATTACTCTATATTTAACTTGGGCGGTCTGGCACATGTTACTCGTGTGTTCGGCTTGTTGGCCTCCATTACTCTATATTTAACTTGGGGAGTATGGCACATGTTACTCTTAGGTTCGGCTTGGTGTCCTCCATTACTCTATAATTAACTTGGGGAGTATGACATATTTTAGTCATGGGTTCCGCATGGTGTCCTCTATTACTCTATATTTAACTCAGGGAGTATGACATATGATATTCGTGGGCTCAGTGTGGTGTCCTCCATTAATCTATATTTAACTCGGGGAGTATGACAAGTGATACTAGTGGGTTCGGCTTGGTGTCATCCATTACTCTATATTTAACTTGGGGAGCATGACAAGTGTTAACGTGGGTTCGGCTTGGTGTCCTCCATTACTCTATATTTAACTTGGGGCGTATGGAACATTTTACTCGTCGGTTCGGCTTGGTGTCCTCCATTACTCTATATTTAACTTGGGGAGTATGGCACATGTTACTTGTGGGTTCGGCTTGGTACCTTCCATTACTCTATATTTAAATCGGGGAGTATGACAAGAGATACCCGTGGGCTCGACTTGGTGTCCTCCATTACTCTATATTTAACTCAGGGAGTATGACACATGTTACTCATGGGTTCCGCTTGGTTTCTTCTATTACTCTATATTTAACTCAGGGAGCATGACAAATGATACTCGTGGGTTCGTCTTGGTGTCCTCCATTACTCTATATTCATCTTGGGGAGTATTGCAAGTGATACTCGTAGGTTCTGCTTGGTGTCCTCCATTACTCTATATTTAACTTGAGGAGTATCACACATGTTACTCATGAGTTCCGTTTGGTGTCCACCATTACTCCATATTTATCTCGGGGAGTATTACAAGTGATACTCGTGGGTTTGACTTGGTGTCCTGCATTACTCTATATTTAACTTGGGGAGTATGGCACATGTTACTTGTGGGTTCGGCTTGGTATCTTCCATTACTCTATATTTAACTCGGGGAGTATGACAAGAGATACCCGTGGGCTCGACTTGGTGTCCTTCATTACTCTATATTTAACTTAGGGAGTATGGCACATGTTACTCGTGGGTTTGGCTTGGTATCCTCCATTACTCTTTATTTATCTCAACGAGTATGACACATGTTACTCATGGGTTCCGTTTGGTGTCCTCCATTACACTATATTTATCTCGGGGAGTATGACAAGTGATACTCGTGGGTTCTGCTTGGTGTCCTCCATTAACCTATATTTAAGTCAGGGAGCATGACACATGTTACTCTTGGGTTCGGCTTGGTGTCCTCCATTAGTCTATATTTAACTTGGGGAGTATGACAAGTGATGCTCATGGGTTCGGCTTGGTGTCCACCATTACTCTATATATAGAGTATGACAAGTGATACTAGAGGGTTCGGGTTGGTGTCCTCTATTACTCTATATTTAACTTGGGGAGTATGGCACATGTTACTCGTGGGTTCGGCTTGTTGTCCTCCATTACTCTATATTTAACTCAGGGAGTATGACAAGAGATACTCAAGGGCTCGGCTTGGTGTCCTCCATTACTCTATACTTAACATGGGGAGTATGGCACATGTTACTCGTGGGTTCGGCTTGTTGTCCTCCATTACTCTATATTTATCTCGGGCAGTATGACAAGTGATACTAGTGGGTTTGGTTTGGTGCCCTCCATTACTCTATATTTAACTTGGGGAGTATTGCACATATTACTCATGGGTTCCGCTTGTTGTCTTCTATTACTCTATATTTAATTTGGGGAGTATGACAAGTGATACTCGTGGGTTCGGCTCGGTGTCTTCCATTAGTCTATATTTAAGTCAGGGAGCATGACACATGTTACTCTTGGGTTCGGCTTAGTGTCCTCCACTACTCTGTATTTAACTCGGGCAGTATGACAAGTGATACTCGTGGGTTCGGCTTGGTGTCCTCCATTACTCTATATTTAACTTGGGGAGTATGGCAGATGTTACTCGTGGCTTCGGCTTGGTGTCCTCTATTACTCTATATTTAACTTGGGGAGTATGGCACATT
The DNA here is from genome assembly GCF_040938575.1 of Ambystoma mexicanum. Lineage (NCBI taxonomy): Eukaryota > Metazoa > Chordata > Amphibia > Caudata > Ambystomatidae > Ambystoma > Ambystoma mexicanum. The sequence continues at coordinate 27,551,025 of NC_090938.1, read as the reverse complement.
CTACTCATTGGTTTGGCTTGGTGTCCTCCATTACTCTATATTTAACTAGTGGAGTATTATGGCACATTTTACTCATGGGTTCGGCTTGGTGTTCTCCATTACTCGATATTTAACTTGGGGAGTATGGCAGATGTTACTCGTGGCTTCGGCTTGGTGTCCTCTATTACTCTATATTTAACTTGGGGAGTATGGCATATGCTACTCATTGGTTTGGCTTGGTGTCCTCCATTACTCTATATTTAACTAGGGGAGTATTATGGCACATTTTACTCATGGGTTCGGCTTGGTGTCCTCCATTACTCTATATTTAACTTGGGGAGTATGACAAGTGATTCTCGTAGGTTCGGCTTGGTGTCCTCCATTACTCTATATTTACCTTGGCGAGTATCATACATGTTACTCATGGACTTGGCTTGGTGTCCTCCATTACTTTATATTTAACTTGGGGAGTGAGACAAGTGATACTAGTGGGTTTGGCTTGGTGTCCTCCATTACTGTATATTTAACTTGGGAGTATGGCACATTTTACAAGTGGGTTCGGCTTTGTGTCCTCCATTACTCTGTATTTAACTTGGGGAGTATGGCACATGTTACTCGTGGGTTCGCTTGGTGTCCTCCATTACTCTATATTTAACTCTTGAGTATGACAAGAGATACTCATGGGCTCGTCTTGGTGTCCTCCATTACTCTATACTTAACTTGGGGAGTATGGCACATGTTACTCCTGGGTTCGGCTTGTTGTCCTCTATTACTCTATATTTAACTCAGGGAGTATGACACGTGATACTAGTGGGTTCGGCTTGGTGTCCTCCATTACACTATATTTAACTTGGGGAGTATGGCACATGTTACTCATGGGTTTGGATTGGTGTCCTCCATTACTCTATATTTATCTCGGGCAGTATGACAAGTGATACTAGTGGGTTTGGTTTGATGCCCTCCATTACTCTATATTTAACTTGGGGAGTATTGCACATGTTACTCATGGGTTCCGCTTGTTGTCTTCTATTACTCTATATTTAATTCGGGTAGTATGACAAGTGATACTCGTGGGTTCGGCTCGGTGTCTTCCATTAGTCTATATTTAAGTCAGGGAGCATGACACATGTTACTCTTGGGTTCGGCTTAGTGTCCTCCACTACTCTGTATTTAACTCGGGCAGTATGACAAGTGTTACTCGTGGGTTCGGCTTGGTGTCCTCCATTACTCTATATTTAACTTGGGGAGTATGGCAGATGTTACTCGTGGCTTCGGCTTGGTGTCCTCTATTACTCTATATTTAACTTGGGGAGTATGGCACATGCTACTCATTGGTTTGGCTTGGTGTCCTCCATTACTCTATATTTAACTAGTGGAGTATTATGGCACATTTTACTCATGGGTTCGGCTTGGTGTCCTCCATTACTCGATATTTAACTTGGGGAGTATGGCAGATGTTACTCGTGGCTTCGGCTTGGTGTCCTCTATTACTCTATATTTAACTTGGGGAGTATGGCATATGCTACTCATTGGTTTGGCTTGGTGTCCTCCATTACTCTATATTTAACTAGGGGAGTATTATGGCACATTTTACTAATGGGTTCGGCTTGGTGTCCTCCATTACTCTATATTTAACTTGGGGAGTATGACAAGTGATTCTCGTAGGTTCGGCTTGGTGTCCTCCATTACTCTATATTTACCTTGGCGAGTATCATACATGTTACTCATGGACTTGGCTTGGTGTCCTCCATTACTTTATATTTAACTTGGGGAGTGAGACAAGTGATACTAGTGGGTTTGGCTTGGTGTCCTCCATTACTCTATATTTAACTTGGGAGTATGGCACATTTTACAAGTGGGTTCGGCTTCGTGTCCTCCATTACTCTGTATTTAACTTGGGGAGTATGGCACATGTTACTCGTGGGTTCGCTTGGTGTCCTCCATTACTCTATATTTAACTCTTGAGTATGACAAGAGATACTCATGGGCTCGTCTTGGTGTCCTCCATTACTCTATACTTAACTTGGGGAGTATGGCAAATGTTACTCGTGGGTTCGGCTTGTTGTCCTCTATTACTCTATATTTAACTCAGGGAGTATGACACGTGATACTAGGGGGTTCGGCTTGGTGTCCTCCATTACACTATATTTAACTTGGGGAGTATTGCACATGTTACTCATGGGTTTGGATTGGTGTCCTCCATTACTCTATATTTAACTCAGGGAGTATGACACATGTTACTCATGGGTTCCGCTTGGTTTCTTCTATTACTCTATTTTTAACTCAGCGAGCATGACAAATGATACTCGTGGGTTCGTCTTGGTGTCCTCCATTACTCTATATTCATCTTGGGGAGTATGACAAGTGATACTCGTGGGTTCTGCTTGGTGTCCTCCATTACTCTATATTTAACTTGAGGAGTATCACACATGTTACTCATGAGTTCGGCTTGGTGTCCACCATTACTCCATATTTATCTCGGGGAGTATGACAAGTGATACTCGTTGGTTTGACTTGGTGTTTTCCATTACTCTATATTTAAGTCAGGGAGCATGACACATGTCACTCTTGGGTGCGGCTTGCTGTCCTCCATTACTCTATATTTAACTCAGGCAGTATGACAAGTGATACTCGTGGGTTCGGCTTGGTGTCCTCCATTACTCTATATTTAACTTGGCGAGTATCACACATGATACTCATGGACTCAGCTTGGTGTCCTCCATTACTCTATATTTAACTTGGGAAGTATGGCACATGTTACTCGTGGGTTCGGCTTGGTGTTGTCCATTACTCTATATTTAAATCATGGAGCATGACAAGTGATACTAGTGGGTTTGGCTTGGTATCCTCCATTACTCTATATTTCACTTGGGGAGTATGGCACATCTTACTCGTTGGTTCAGCTTGGTGTCCTCCATTTCTCTATATTTAACTGGGGAAGTATGGCACATTTTACTCATGGGTTTGGCTTGGTGTCCTCCATTACTCTATATTTAACTTGGGCGGTATGGCACATGTTACTCGTGTGTTCGGCTTGTTGGCCTCCATTACTCTATATTTAACTTGGGGAGTATGACATATTTTAGTCATGGGTTCCGCTTGGTGTCCTCTATTACTCTACATTTAACTCAGGGAGTATGACATATGATATTCGTGGGCTCTGTGTGGTGTCCTCCATTACTCTATATTTAACTTGGGAGCATGACAAGTGTTAACGTGGGTTCAGCTTGGTGTCCTCCATTACTCTATATTTAACTTGGGGCGTATGGAACATTTTACTCGTGGGTTCGGCTTGGTGTCCTCCATTACTCTATATTTAACTTGGGGAGTATGGCACATGTTACTTGTGGGTTCGGCTTGGTATCCTCCATTACTCTATATTTAACTCGGGGAGTATGACAAGAGATACCCGTGGGCTCGACTTGGTGTCCTCCATTACTCTATATTTAACTTGGGGAGTATGGCACATGGTACTCGTGGATTTGGCTTGGTATCCTCCATTACTCTTTATTTATCTCAGCGAGTATGACACATGTTACTCATGGGTTCCGCTTGGTGTCCTCCATTACACTTTATTTATCTCGGGGAGTATGACAAGTGATACTCGTGGGTTCTGCTTGGTGTCCTCCATTAACCTATATTTAAGTCAGGGAGCATGACACATGTTACTCTTGGGTTCGGCTTGGTGTCCTCCATTAGTCTAAATTTAACTTGGGGAGTATGACAAGTGATGCTCATGGGTTCGGCTTGGTGTCCACCATTACTCTATATATAGAGTATGACAAGTGATACTAGTGGGTTCGGGTTGGTGTCCTCCATTACTCTATATTTAACTCAGGGAGTATGACAAGAGATACTCAAGGGCTCGGCTTGGTGTCCTCCATTACTCTATACTTAACCTGGGGAGAATGGCACATGTTACTCGTGGGTTCGGCTTGTTGTCCTCCATTACTCTATATTTATCTCGGGGAGTATGACATGTGATACTAGTGGGTTTGGCTTGGTGTCCTCCATTACTCTATATTTAACTTGGGGAGTATTGCACATGTTACTCATGGGTTTGGCTTGGTGTCCTCCATTACTCTATAGTTAACTCAGGGAGTATGACACATTTTACTCATGGGTTCCGCTTGGTGTCTTCCATTACTGTATATTTAACTCGGGGAGTATGACAAGTGATACATCGTGGGTTCGGCTTGGTGTCCTCCAATACTCTATATTTATCTCAGCGAGTATGACAAGTGATACTCGTGGGTTCTGCTTGGTGTCCTCCATTACTCTATATTTAACTTGAGGAGTATCACACATGTTACTCATGAGTTCGGCTTGGTGTCCACCATTACTCCATATTTATCTCGGGGACTATGACAAGTGATACTCGTTGGTTTGGCTTGGTGTCTTCCATTACTCTATATTTAAGTCAGGGAGCATGACACATGTTACTGTTGGGTTCGGTTTGATGTCCTCCACTATTCTATATTTAACTCGGGCGGTATGACAAGTGATACTCGTGGGTTCGGATTGGTGTCCTCCATTACTCTATCTTTAACTTGGGGAGTATCACACATGTTACTCATTGACTCAGTTTGGTGTCCTCCATTACTCTATATTTAACTTGTGGAGTATGGCACATGTTACTTGTGGGTTCAGCTTGGTGTCCTCCATTACTCTATATTTAACTCAGGGAGTATGACAAATGACACTAGTGGGTTTGGCTTTGTGTCCTCTATTACTCTATATTTAACTTGAGGAGTATGGCACATGTTACTCGTGGGTTCAGCTTGGTGTCCTCTATTACTCTATATTTAACTTGGGGAGTATGGCACATGCTACTCCTTGGTTTGGCTTGGTGTCCTCCATTACTCTATATTTAACTTGGGGAGCATGGCACATGTTACTCGTGGGTTCGACTTGGTGTCCTCCATTACTCTATATTTAACTTAGGGAGCATGGCACATTTTACTCAGGGGTTCGGCTTGGTGTCCTCCATTACTCTATATTTAACTTTGGGAGTATGGCACATGTTACTCGTTGGTTCGGTTTGGTGTCCTCCATTACTCTATAATTAACTTGGGGAGTATGACACATGTTACTTGTGGTTCCGCTTGGTGTCCTCTATTACTCTATATTTAACTCAGGGAGTATGACATGTGATATTCATGGGTTCAGCTTGGTGTCCTCCATTACTCTATATTTATCTCAGGGAGTATGACAAGTGATACTCATGGGTTCGGCTTGGTGTCCTCCATTGCTCTATATTTAACTCTGGGAGTATGGCACATGTTACTGGTGGGTTCAGCTTCGTGTCCTCCATTACTCTATATTTAACTTGGGGATTATCACACATGCTACTCGTGGGTTTGGCTTGGTGTCCTCCAGTACTCTATATTTAACTCAGGGAGTATCACACATGTTACGTGTGAGTTCAGCTTGGTGTCCTCCATTACTCTATATTTAATTTGGGGAGTATCACACATGTTACTCGTGAGTTCGGCTTGGTGTTCACCATTACTCTATATTTAACTCAGGAGTATGAAAAGTGATACTCATGGGTTCGGCTTGGTGTCCTCCATTACTCTATATTTAACTCAGGGAGTATGACACATGATAATCGTGAGTTCGGCTTGGTGACCACCATTACTCTATATTTAACTCAGGAGTATGACAAGTGATATTCGTGGGTTCGGCTTGGTGTCCTCCATTACTCTATATTTAACTCACGGAGTATCACACATGCTACTCGTGAGTTCGGCTTGGTGTCCTCCATTACTCTATTTTAGACTCTGGGAGTATGACACATGTTACGCGTTGGTTCTGCTTTGTGTCTTGCATTATTATATATTTAATTCGTGGAGTATGACACATGTTACTCATGCGTTCTGCTTGGTGTCCTCTATGACTCTAGATTTAACTCAGGGAGTATGAGAGGTGATACTCGTGGGTTCGGCTTGGTGTCCTCCATTACCCTATACTTAACTTGGGGAGTATGGCACATGTTAGCCGTGGGTTCGGCTTGGTGTCCTTCATTACTCTATATTTAACTTGGGGATTATCACTCATGTTACTTGTGAGTTCAGTTTGGTGTCCACCATTACTCTATATTTATCCCGGGGAGTATGACAAGTGATATTAGTGGGTTCGGCTTGGTGTTCTCCATTATTCTATATTTAACTTGGGGAGTATGGTAGATGTTACTCGTGGGTTCTGCTTGGTGTCCTCCATTACTCTACATTTAACTTGGGAGTATCACACATGTTACTGGTGGGTTCGGTTTGGTGTCCTCCATTACTCTATATTTATTATATGATATGATATGGAATTTATAACGCACCTATACACAAGCGTTTCAAGGCGTGACGAGGCAAGGGAGGACAGACAACGATCCAGGTGTCATTTAGATCGTGCAAGTGCATGGGAAGGGGGAAGGGAAAAGTGGCGGGGGGAAGGGAGAGGGGAAAGTACAGTACATGGGAAAGTGGAATGAATAAGATAAATAAAACACATAAAACAGCCAGCTGGTGGCAAGTGCAAGGAAGTGCAGACATAAGTGCTGGAGGGGGACTGAAGGGATACAGAAAAAACGGTCCCCAAGTGCAGGGGTTGCCAGGGAGGAAGTGCAGGTGGGCAGTTGATGGGGCCTCGGCCAGAGATCAGAAAAGGGTGGCCAGGTAACCAGTGCAATTTCAGTCAGGAATTCAGCAAGGGAGGGGAGGAGAGAAAGCAGAAGCAAAGAGGAAGGTTTTGAGGTGTTTCCGGAACCGGAGATGGTTCTCCTCGAGTTTCAGGGAGGCAGGAAGGCTTTTCCAGAGAGAGGCCCCTGCCGAAGAGAATGATCTGCCACCAACTCGTTGCTTGGAGAAGCGACTGACCCTGAGGGAGTTGGAGGCAGATGAGCGAAGAGCTCGAGAAGAAAGATATTTAGGAAGAGAGAGTTGAAGGTATTGCGGCCCCAGACTCCAGAAGGCCTTGTGTACAATGCAGAGGGTTTTGAATTTAATCCTTGCAGCTACTGGGAGCCAGTGCAGAGATTTCAGTCCTGGAGAGATAGGATCCCTGGGCTTGAGGCCAAGGATAAGTCTCGCAGTCCTGTTCTGGATAAGTTGCAGAGAACAGAGAGTGGAGGCAGGAAGATTTAGAGGCTGTTACAGTAGTCCAACTTGGAGAGGACCAGGGCTCTGGAGACAGTGAGCTTCTGGGGGAAGGAGAGGAAAGGAAGAATACCTCTAAGGAGGTGCAGCTGGTAGTGTGACTTCTTAGAGACGTCTGAGATGCGAGGGGAGAAGGAGAGTGCAGAGTCGAAGATGACCCTGAGGTTTTTAGCCTTGCAGGTGGGAGTGGGAGGAGGGCCAAGAGAGGCCGGACAGAGAGCAGCAGCACTTATTAAACAAAGATAAATAGAAAGAACTCCTGTTAGGTTAGCACCTGATGCCAAATGCAATCCATCCCTAAATATTATAACACACTTACAGAGTTTTTTTTTTTTTACAGAACTTCAACCTCAAAAGGGAAGCACTTACAAATATACAAAACACAGGTGCCAACCTTGAAGCTGTATTTCTGTGAGGTTCCAAGACATCTGAAATTCAAAAATGCAATGTTCAGCCAGTGGTCTGCATCACTGTTCTCATCTGAGGCTGTTCCTGATATTTAACTTGGGAGCATCACACATGTTACGTGTGAGTTCGGCTTGGTGTCCTCCATTACTCTATATTTAACTCGGAGAGTATCACACATGTTACTCGTGAGCTTGGCTTGGTGTCCACCTTTACTGTATATTTAACTCAGGAGTATGACAAGTGATACTCGTGGGTTCAGCTTGGTGTCTTCCATTACTCTATATTTAACTAAGGGAGTATGACACATGTTACTTGTGGGTTCGGCTTGGTGTCCACCATTACTCTATATTTAACTAGGGGAGTATGACAAGTGATACTCATGGGTTCGGCTTGGCGTCCTCCATTACTCTATATTTAACTGTGGGAGTATGGCAAGTGATACATTGTGGGTTCAGCTTGGAGTCGTTCATTACTTCATATTTAACTCAAGGAGTATGACAAGTGATACTCGTGGGTTCGGCTTGGTGGCCTCCATTACTCTATATTTAACTCGGGGAGTATGACACATGTTACTCGTGGGTTCGGCTTGGCGTCCTCCATTACTCTATATTTAACTCCAGGAGTATGACAAGTGATAAATCGTGGGTTCGGCTTGGTGTCCACCATTATTCTATATTTAACTTGGGGACTATGACAAGTGATACTCGTGAGTTCGGCTTGGTGTCCACCATTACTCTATATTTAACTTGGGGACTATGACAAGTAATAATCATGGGTTCGGCTTGGTGACCTCCATTACTCTATATTTAACTTGGGGAATATGGCACATGTTACTCGTGAGTTCGGCTTGGTGTCCTCCATTACTCTATATTTAACTCAGGGAGTATGACAAGTGATACTCGTGGGTTCAGTTGGTGCCCTCCATTACTCTATATTTAACTTGCGGAGTATCACACATGTTACTCGTGGGTTCGGCTTGGTGTCCTCCATTACTCTATATTTAACTCAGGGAGTATGACAAGTGATACTCGTGGGTTCAGCTTGGTGTCCTCCATTACTATATATTTAACTTGCGGAGTATCACACATGTTACTCGTGGGTTCGGCTTGGTGTCCACTACTACTCTATATTTAACTGGGGGAGTATGACAAGTGAAACTCGTGGGTTCAACTTGGTGTCTTCCATTACTCTATATTTAACTCGGGGAGTATCACACATGTTACTCGTGAGTTTGGCTTGCTGTCCACCTTTACTCTATATTTAACTCAGGAGTATGAGAAGTGATACTCGTGGGTTCAGCTTGGTGTCTTCCATTACTCTATATTTAACTCAGGGAGTATGACACATGTTACTTGTGGGTTCGGCTTGGTGTCCACCATTACTCTATATTTAACTAAGGGAGTATGACAAGTGATATTCGTGGGTTTGGCTTGGTGCCCTCCATTACTCTATATTTTACTCAGGCAGTATGACAAGTGATAATCGTGGGTTCGGCTTGCTGTCCTCCATTACTCTATATTTAACTCGGGAGTATGACAAATATTACTCATGGGTTCGGCTTGGCGTCCTCCATTACTCTATATTTAACTCTGGGAGTATGGCAAGTGATACATCGTGGGTTCAGCTTGGTGTCCTTCATTACTTCCTATTTAACTCAAGGAGTATGACAAGTGATACTCGTGGGTTCGGCTTGGTGTCCTCCATTACTCTATATTTAACTCGGGGAGTATGACACATGTTACTCGTGGGTTCGGCTTGGCGTCCTCCATTACTCTATATTTAACTCCAGGAGTATGACAAGTGATAAATCGTGGATTCGGCTTGGTGTCCACCATTATTCTATATTTAACTCGGGGACTATGACAAGTGATACTCGTGAGTTCGGCTTGGTGTCCAACATTACTCTATATTTAACTTGGGGAGTATGACAAGTAATAATCATGGGTTTGGCTTGGTGACCTCCATTACTCTATATTTAACTTGGGGAGTATGGCACATGTTACTCGTGGGTTCGGCTGGGTGTCCTCCATTACTCTATATTTAACTCGGGGAGTATCACACATGTTACTCGTGAGTTCGGTTTGGTGTCCTCCATTACCCTATATTTAACTCAGGGAGTATGACAAGTGATACTCGTGGGTTCAGCTTGGTGTCCTCCATTACTCTATATTTAACTCTGGGAATATGGCAAGTGATACATCGTGGGTTCAGCTTGATGTTCTTCATTACTTCATATTTAACTCAAGGAGTATGACAAGTGATACTCATGGGTTCAGCTAGGTGTCCTCCATTACTCTATATTTAACTCGGGGAGTATCACACATGTTACTCGTGAGTTCGGCTTGGTGTCCTCCATTACCCTATATTTAACTCAGGGAGTATGACAAGTGATACTCGTGGGTTCAGCTTGGTGTCCTCCATTACTCTATATTTAACTCTGGGAGTATGGCAAGTGATACATCGTGGGTTCAGCTTGGTGTCCTTCATTACTTCATATTTAACTCCAGGAGTATGACAAGTGATAAATCGTGGGTTTGGCTTGGTGTCCACCATTATTCTATATTTAACTCGGGGACTAGGACAAGTGATACTCGTGAGTTCGGCTTGTTGTCCACCATTACTCTATATTTAACTTGGGGACTATGACAAGTAATAATCATGGGTTCGGCTTGGTGTCCTCCATTACTCTATATTTAACTCGGGGTGTATCACACATGTTACTCGTGAGCTTGGCTTGGTGTCCACCTTTACTCTATATTTAACTCAGGAGTATGACAAGTGATACTCATGGGTTCAGCTTGGTGTCTTCCATTACTCTATATTTAACTAAGGGAGTATGACACATGTTACTTGTGGGTTCGGCTTGGTGTCCACCATTACTCTATATTTAACTAGGGGAGTATGACAAGTGATACTCGTGGGTTTGGCTTGGTGCCCTCTGTTACTCTATATTTAACTCAGGCAGTATGACAAGTGATGCTCGTGGGTTCGGCTTGGTGTCCTCCATTACTCTATATTTAACTCAGGGAGTGTGACAAATGTTACTCATGGGTTCGGCTTGGCGTCCTCCATTACTCTATATTTAACTGTGGGAGTATGGCAAGTGATACATTGTGGGTTCAGCTTGGTGTCCTTCGTTAATTCATATTTAACTCAAGGAGTATGACAAGTTATACTCGTGGGTTCGCCTTGGTGTCCTCCATTACTCTATATTTAACTCGGGGAGTATGACACATGTTACTCATGGGTTCGGCTTGGCGTCCTCCATTATTCTATATTTAACTCCAGGAGTATGACAAGTGATAAATCATGGGTTGGGCTTGGTGTCCACCATTATTCTATATTTAACTCGGGGACTATGACAAGTGATACTCGTGAGTTCGGCTTGGTGTCCACCATTACTCTATATTTAACTTGGGGAGTATGACAAGTAATAATCATGGGTTCGGCTTGGTGACCTCCATTACTCTATATTTAACTTGGGGAGTATGGCACATGTTACTCGTGAGTTCGGCTTGGTGTCCTCCATTACTCTATATTTAACTCAGGGAGTATGACAAGTAATACTCGTGGGTTCAGTTGGTGTCCTCCATTACTCTATATTTAACTTGCGGAGCATCACACATGTTACTCATGGGTTCGGCTTGGTGTCCTCCATTACTCTATATTTAACTCAAGGAGTATGACAAGTGTTACTCGTGGGTTCAGCTTGGTGTCCTCCATTACTCTATATTTAACTCATGGAGTATGACACATGTTACTTGTGGGTTCGGCTTGGTGTCCACCATTACTCTATATTTAACTAAGGGAGTATGACAAGTGATACTCGTGGGTTTGGCTTGGTGTCCTCCATTACTCTATATTTAACTCAGGCAGTATGACAAGTGATACTCGTGGGCTCGGCATGGTGTCCTCCATTACTCTATATTTAACTCGGGGAGTACGACACATGTTACTCGTGGGTTCGGCTTGGTGTTCACCATTACTCTATATTTAACTCCAGGAGTATGACAAGTGATAAATCGTGGGTTCGGCTTGGTGTCCACCATTATTCTATATTTAACTCGGGGACTAAGACAAGTGATACTCGTGAGTTCGGCTTGGTGTCCACCATTACTCTATATTTAACTTGGGGAGTATGACAAGTAATAATCATGGGTTTGGCTTGGTGACCTCCATTACTCTTTATTTAACTTGGGGAGTATGGCACATGTTACTCGTGGGTTCGGCTTGGTGTCCTCCATTGCTCTATATTTAACTCGGGGAGTATCACACATGTTACTTGTGAGTTCGGCTTGGAGTCCTCCATTACCCTATATTTAACTCAGGGAGTATGACAAGTGATACTCATGGGTTCAGCTTGGTGTCCTCCATTACTCTATATTTATCTCTGGGAGTATGGCAAGTGATACATCGTGGGTTCAGCTTGATGTCCTTCATTACTTCATATTTAACTCAAGGGGTATGACAAGTGATACTCGTGGGTTCAGTTGGTGTCCTCCATTACTCTATATTTAACTCGGGGAGTATCACATATGTTACTCGTGAGTTCGGCTTGGTGTCCTCCATTACCCTATATTTAACTCAGGGAGTATGACAAGTGATACTCGTGGGTTCAGCTTGGTGTCCTCCATTACTCTATATTTAACTCTGGGAGTATGGCAAGTGATACATTGTGGGTTCAGCTTGATGTCCTTCATTACTTCATATTTAACTCAAGGAGTATGACAAGTGATACTCGTGGGTTCAGCTTGGTGTCCTCCATTACTCTATATTTAACTCGGGGAGTATCACACATGTTACTCGTGAGTTCGGCTTGGTGTCCTCCATTACCCTATATTTAACTCAGGGAGTATGACAAGTGATACTCGTGGGTTCAGCTTGGTGTCCTCCATTACTCTATATTTAACTCTGGGAGTATGACAAGTGATACTCGTGGGTTCGGCTTGGTGTCCTCCATTACTCTATATTTAACTCGGGGAGTATGACACATGTTACTCGTGGGTTCGGCTTGGCGTCCTCCATTACTCTATATTTAACTCCAGGAGTATGACAAGTGATAAATCGTGGATTCGGCTTGGTGTCCACCATTATGCTATATTTAACTCGGGGACTATGACAAGTGATACTCGTGAGTTCGGCTTGGTGTCCAACATTACTCTATATTTAACTTGGGGAGTATCACAAGTAATAATAATGGGTTTGGCGACCTCCATTACTCTATATTTAACTTGGGGAGTATGGCACATGTTACTCGTGGGTTCGGCTGGGTGTCCTCCATTACTCTATATTTAACTCGGGGAGTATCACATATGTTACTCGTGAGTTCGGCTTGGTGTCCTCCATTACCCTATATTTAACTCAGGGAGTATGACAAGTGATACTCGTGGGTTCAGCTTGGTGTCCTCCATTACTCTATATTTAACTCTGGGAGTATGGCAAGTGATACATCGTGGGTTCAGCTTGATGTCCTTCATTACTTCATATTTAACTCAAGGAGTATGACAAGTGATACTCGTGGGTTCAGCTTGGTGTCCTCCATTACTCTATATTTAACTCGGGGAGTATCACACATGTTACTCGTGAGTTCGGCTTGGTGTCCTCCATTACCCTATATTTAACTCAGGGAGTATGACAAGTGATACTCGTGGGTTCAGCTTGGTGTCCTCCATTACTCTATATTTAACTCTGGGAGTATGGCAAGTGATACATCGTGGGTTCAGCTTGGTGTCCTTCATTACTTCATATTTAACTCCAGGAGTATGACAAGTGATAAATCGTGGGTTTGGCTTGGTGTCCACCATTATTCTATATTTAACTCGGGGACTATGACAAGTGATACTCGTGAGTTCGGCTTGGTGTCCACCATTACTCTATATTTAACTTGGGGACTATGACAAGTAATAATCATGGGTTCGGCTTGGTGTCCTCCATTACTCTATATTTAACTCGGGGTGTATCACACATGTTACTCGTGAGCTTGGCTTGGTGTCCACCTTTACTCTATATTTTACTCAGGAGTATGACAAGTGATACTCATGGGTTCAGCTTGGTGTCTTCCATTACTCTATATTTAACTAAGGGAGTATGACACATGTTACTTGTGGGTTCGGCTTGGTGTCCACCATTACTCTATATTTAACTAGGGGAGTATGACAAGTGATACTCGTGGGTTTGGCTTGGTACCCTCTGTTACTCTATATTTAACTCAGGCAGTATGACAAGTGATACTCGTGGGTTCGGCTTGGTGTCCTCCATTACTCTATATTTAACTCGGGGAGTGTGACAAATGTTACTCATGGGTTCGGCTTGGCGTCCTCCATTATTCTATATTTAACTGTGGGAGTATGGCAAGTGATACATTGTGGGTTCAGCTTGGTGTCCTTCGTTACTTCATATTTAACTCAAGGAGTATGACACATGTTACTCATGGGTTCGGCTTGGCGTCCTCCATTATTCTATATTTAACTCCAGGAGTATGACAAGTGATAAATCATGGGTTCGGCTTGGTGTCCACCATTATTCTATATTTAACTCGGGGACTATGACAAGTGATACTCGTGAGTTCGGCTTGGTGTCCACCATTACTCTATATTTAACTTGGGGAGTATGACAAGTAATAATCATGGGTTCGGCTTGGTGACCTCCATTACTCTATATTTAACTTGGAGAGTATGGCACATGTTACTCGTGAGTTCGGCTTGGTGTCCTCCATTACTCTATATTTAACTCAGGGAGTATGACAAGTGATACTCGTGGGTTCAGTTGGTGTCCTCCATTACTCTATATTTAACTTGCGGAGCATCACACATGTTACTCATGGGTTCGGCTTGGTGTCCTCCATTACTCTATATTTAACTCAAGGAGTATGACAAGTGTTACTCGTGGGTTCAGCTTGGTGTCCTCCATTACTCTATATTTAACTTGTGGAGTATCACACATGTTACTCGTGGGTTCGGCTTGGTGTCCACTACTACTCTATATTTAACTCGGGGAGTATGACAAGTGATACTCGTGGGTTCGACTTGGTGTCCTCCATTACTCTATATTTAACTCGGGGAGTATCACACATGTTACTCATGAGTTTGGCTTGCTGTCCACCTTTACTCTATATTTAACTCAGGAGTATGACAAGTGATACTCGTGGGTTCAGCTTGGTGTCTTCCATTACTCTATATTTAACTCAGGGAGTATGACACATGTTACTTGTGGGTTCGGCTTGGTGTCCACCATTACTCTATATTTAACTAAGGGAGTATGACAAGTGATACTCGTGGGTTTGGCTTGGTGCCCTCCATTACTCTATATTTAACTCAGGCAGTATGACAAGTGATACTCGTGGGTTCGGCATGGTGTCCTCCATTACTCTATATTTAACTCGGGGAGTATGACACATGTTACTCGTGGGTTCGGCTTGGTGTTCACCATTACTCTATATTTAACTCCAGGAGTATGACAAGTGATAAATCGTGGGTTCGGCTTGGTGTCCACCATTATTCTATATTTAACTCGGGGACTAAGACAAGTGATACTCGTGAGTTCGGCTTGGTGTCCACCATTACTCTATATTTAACTTGGGGAGTATGACAAGTAATAATCATGGGTTTGGCTTGGTGACCTCCATTACTCTTTATTTAACTTGGGGAGTATGGCACATGTTACTCGTGGGTTCGGCTTGGTGTCCGCCATTGCTCTATATTTAACTCGGGGAGTATCACACATGTTACTCGTGAGTTCGGCTTGGTGTCCTCCATTACCCTATATTTAACTCAGGGAGTATGACAAGTGATACTCGTGGGTTCAGCTTGGTGTCCTCCATTACTCTATTTTTAACTTGCGGAGTATCACAAATGTTACTCGTGGGTTCGGCTTGGTGTCCTCCATTACTCTATATTTAACTCAGGGAGTATGACAAGTGATACCCGTGGGTTCAGCTTGGTGTCCTCCATTACTCTATATTTAACTTGCGGAGTATCACACATGTTACTCGTGGGTTCAGCTTGGTGTCCACTACTGCTCTATATTTAACTCGGGGAGGTTGACAAGTGATACTCGTGGGTTCGACTTGGTGTCCTCCATTACTCTATATTTGACACAGGGCGTATCACACATGATACTCGTGAGTTCGGCTTGGTGTCCTCCATCACTCTATATTTAACTCAGGGAGTATCACACATGTTACTCGTGAGTTTGGCTTGGTGTCCACCACTACTCTATATTTAACTAGGGGAGTATGGCACATGTTACTCGTGGGTTCGGCTTGGTGACCTCTATTACTCTAGATTTAACTTGGGGAGTATGGCACATGTTACTCGTGGGTTTGGCTTGGTGTCCTCCATTACTCTATATTTAACTCGGGGAGTATCACAAATGTTACTCATGAGTTCGGCTTGGTGTCCTCCATTACTCTATATTTAACTCGGGAGTATCACACATGTTACTCGTGAGTTCGGCTTGGTGTCCTCCATTACTCTATATTTAACTCAGGGAGTATGACAAGTGATACTCGTGGGTTGAGTTGGTGTCCTCCATTACGATATATTTAACTTGCGGGGCATCACACATGTTACTCATGGGTTCGGCTTGGTGTCCTCCATTACTCTACATTTAACTCAGCGAGTATGACAAGTGTTACACGTGGGTTCAGCTGGGTGTCCTCCATTACTCTATATTTAACATGCGGAGTATCACACATGTTACTCGTGGGTTCGGCTTGGTGTCCACTACTACTCTATATTTAACTCGGGGAGTATGACAAGTGATACTCGTGGGTTCGACTTGGTGTCCTCCATTACTCTATATTTAACTAAGGGAGTATGACAAGTGATATTCGTGGGTTTGGCTTGGTGCCCTCCATTACTCTATATTTTACTCAGGCAGTATGACAAGTGATACTCGTGGGTTCGGCTTGGTGTCCTCCATTACTCTATATTTAACTCGGGGAGTATGACAAATGTTACTCATGGGTTCGGCTTTGCGTCCTCCATTACTCTATATTTAACTCTGGGAGTATGGCAAGTGATACATTGTGGGTTCAGCTTGGTGTCCTTCATTACTTCATATTTAACTCAAGGAGTATGACAAGTGATACTCGTGGGTTCGGCTTGGTGTCCTCCATTACTCTATATTTAACTCGGGGAGTATGACACATGTTACTCGTTGGTTCGGCTTGGTGTCCACCATTACTCTATATTTAACTACAGGAGTATGACAAGTGATAAATCGTGGGTTCGGCTTGGTGTCCACCATTTTTCTATATTTAACTCGGGGACTATGGCAAGTGATACTCGTGACTTCGGCTTGGTGTCCACCATTACTCTATATTTAACTTGGGGAGTATGACAAGTAATAATCATGGGTTCGGCTTGGTGACCTCCATTACTCTATATTTAACTTGGGGAGTATGGCACATGTTACTCGTGGGTTCGGCTTGGTGTCCTCCATTACTCTATATTTAACTCGGAGAGTATCACACATGTTACTCGTGAGTTCGGCTTGGTGTCCTCTATTACTCTATATTTAACTTGCGGAGTATCACACATGTTACTCGTGGGTTCAGCTTGGTGTCCACTACTACTCTATATTTAACTCGGGGAGTATGACAAGTGATACTCGTGGGTTCGACTTGGTGTCCTCCATTACTCTATATTTGACACAGGGCGTATCACACATGATACTCGTGAGTTCGGCTTGGTGTCCTCCATCACTCTATATTTAACTCAGGGAGTATCACACATGTTACTCGTGAGTTTGGCTTGATGTCCACCACTACTCTATATTTAACTAGGGGAGTATGGCACATGTTACTCGTGGGTTCGGCTTGGTGACCTCTATTACTCTATATTTAACTCGGGAGTATCTGACATGTTACTCGTGAGTTCGGCTTGGTGTCCTCCATTACTCTATATTTAACTCGGGAGTATCACACATGTTACTCGTGAGTTCAGCTTGGTGTCCTCCATTACCCTATATTTAACTCAGGGAGTATGACAAGTGATACTCGTGGGTTCAGCTTGGTGTCCTCCATTACTCTATATTTAACTTGTGGAGTATCACAAATGTTACTCGTGGGTTCGGCTTGGTGTCCTCCATTACTCTATATTTAACTCAGGGAGTATGACAAGTGATACTCGTGGGTTCAGCTTGGTGTCCTCCATTACTCTATATTTAACTTGCGGAGAATCACACATGTTACTCGTGGGTTCAGCTTGGTGTCCACTACTGCTCTATATTTAACTCGGGGAGTATGACAAGTGATACTCGTGGGTTCGACTTGGTGTCCTCCATTACTCTATATTTGACACAGGGCGTATCACACATGATACTCGTGAGTTCGGCTTGGTGTCCTCCATCACTCTATATTTAACTCAGGGAGTATCACACATGTTACTCGTGAGTTTGGCTTGGTGTCCACCACTACTCTATATTTAACTAGGGGAGTATGGCACATGTTACTCGTGGGTTCGGCTTGGTGACCTCTATTACTCTATATTTAACTTGGGGAGTATGGCACATGTTACTCGTGGGTTTGGCTTGGTGTCCTCCATCACTCTATATTTAACTCGGGGAGTATCACAAATGTTACTCATGAGTTCGGCTTGGTGTCCTCCATTACTCTATATTTAACTCGGGAGTATCACACATGTTACTCGTGAGTTCGGCTTGGTGTCCTCCATTACTCTATATTTAACTCAGGGAGTATGACAAGTGATACTCGTGGGTTCAGTTGGTGTCCTCCATTACTCTATATTTA
Source organism: Ambystoma mexicanum (assembly GCF_040938575.1). NCBI lineage: Eukaryota > Metazoa > Chordata > Amphibia > Caudata > Ambystomatidae > Ambystoma > Ambystoma mexicanum. Next base: position 27,532,737 of record NC_090938.1, on the reverse strand, counting down.
ACTTGCGGAGCATCACACATGTTACTCATGGGTTCGGCTTGGTGTCCTCCATTACTCTACATTTAACTCAGCGAGTATGACAAGTGTTACACGTGGGTTCAGCTGGGTGTCCTCCATTACTCTATATTTAACATGCGGAGTATCACACATGTTACTCGTGGGTTCGGCTTGGTGTCCACTACTACTCTATATTTAACTCGGGGAGTATGACAAGTGATACTCGTGGGTTCGACTTGGTGTCCTCCATTACTCTATATTTAACTCGGGGAGTATCATACTTGTTACTCATGAGTTTGGCTTACTGTCCACCTTTACTCTATATTTAACTCAGGAGTATGAGAAGTGATACTCGTGGGTTCAGCTTGGTGTCTTCCATTACTCTATATTTAACTCTGGGAGTATGACACATGTTACTTGTGGGTTCGGCTTGGTGTCCACCATTACTCTATATTTAACTAAGGGAGTATGACAAGTGATATTCGTGGGTTTGGCTTGGTGCCCTCCATTACTCTATATTTTACTCAGGCAGTATGACAAGTGATACTCGTGGGTTCGGCTTGGTGTCCTCCATTACTCTATATTTAACTCGGGGAGTATGACAAATGTTACTCATGGGTTCGGCTTGGCGTCCTCCATTACTCTATATTTAACTCTGGGAGTATGGCAAGTGATACATCGTGGGTTCAGCTTTGTGTCCTTCATTACTTCATATTTAACTCAAGGAGTATGACAAGTGATACTCGTGGGTTCGGCTTGGTGTCCTCCATTACTCTATATTTAACTCGGGGACTATGGCAAGTGATACTCGTGACTTCGGCTTGGTGTCCACCATTACTCTATATTTAACTTGGGGAGTATGACAAGTAATAATCATGGGTTCGGCTTGGTGACCTCCATTACTCTATATTTAACTTGGGGAGTATGGCACATGTTACTCGTGGGATCGGCTTGGTGTCCTCCATTACTCTATATTTAACTCGGAGAGTATCACACATGTTACTCGTGAGTTCGGCTTGGTGTCCTCTATTACTCTATATTTAACTTGCGGAGTATCACACATGTTACTCGTGGGTTCAGCTTGGTGTCCACTACTACTCTATATTTAACTCAGGGAGTATGACAAGTGATACTCGTGGGTTCGACTTGGTGTCCTCCATTACTCTATATTTGACACAGGGCGTATCACACATGATACTCGTGAGTTCGCTTGGTTTCCTCCATCACTCTATATTTAACTCAGGGAGTATCACACATGTTACTCGTGAGTTTGGCTTGATGTCCACCACTACTCTATATTTAACTAGGGGAGTATGGCACATGTTACTCGTGGGTTCGGCTTGGTGACCTCTATTACTCTATATTTAACTCGGGGAGTATCAGACATGTTACTCGTGAGTTCGGCTTGGTGTCCTCCATTACTCTATATTTAACTCGGGAGTATCACACATGTTACTCGTGAGTTCAGCTTGGTGTCCTCCATTACCCTATATTTAACTCAGGGAGTATGACAAGTGATACTCGTGGGTTCAGCTTGGTGTCCTCCATTACTCTATATTTAACTTGCGGAGTATCACAAATGTTACTCATGGGTTCGGCTTGGTGTCCTCCATTACTCTATATTTAACTCAGGGAGTATGACAAGTGATACTCGTGGGTTCAGCTTGGTGTCCTCCATTACTCTATATTTAACTTGCGGAGAATCACACATGTTACTCGTGGGTTCGGCTTGGTGTCCACTACTACTCTATATTTAAGTCGGGTAGTATGACAAGTGATACTCGTGGGTTCGACTTGGTGTCCTCCATTACTCTATATTTAACACAGGGCGTATCACACATGATACTCGTGAGTTCGGCTTGGTGTCCTCCAGCACTCTATATTTAACTCAGGGAGTATCACACATGTTACTCGTGAGTTTGGCTTGGTGTCCACCACTACTCTATATTTAACTAGGGGAGTATGGCACATGTTACTCGTGGGTTCGGCTTGGTGACCTCCATTACTCTACATTTAACTTGGGCAGTATGGCACATGTTACTCGTGGGTTTGGCTTGGTGTCCTCCATTACTCTATATTTAACTCGGGGAGTATCACACATGTTACTCGTGAGTTCGGCTTGGTGTCCTCCATTACTCTATATTTAACTTGCGGAGTATTACACATGTTACTCGTGGGTTCGGCCTGGTGTCCTCCATTACTCTATGTTTAACTCAGGGAGTATGATACATGTTACTCGTGGGTTCGGCTTGGTGTCCACTACTACTCTATATTAACTCGGGGGGTATGACAATTGATACTCGTGGGTTTGGCTTGGTGTCCTCCATTACTCTATATTTAACTCAGGGAGTATCACACATGTTACTCGTGAGTTTGGCTTGGTGTCCACCATTACTCTATATGTAACTCGGGGAGTATGACACATATTACTCATGGGCTCAGCTTGGTGCTGTGAGAAACCTGAGGGTGTTCTCCTAAGTAGACCTCAGGGCCAGAGGAGGGCTGGCGCTCTCAGATCCCAACGCTGGGGGTGAACGAGCAAGGATCCCCTGGATAAGGAAACCCAGGGTTATGCTTGGGGGAACGCCCCAGGTGAGACGCGATACTATGCGGAGGAAGATTATGAGGCGAATGACATCTCTGAGGCCTTTATAGGCTATAACACATCTGCCTCACCTCCTCCCATTAAATCTCTTCTACCTAGATCCAATGACCCCTTTGTACAAAAACAATCCCCTAAGATTTTAAACCCGCTTGCACCCAAAGATTATCCACCCCAGAATCCCTCTTTGTCTATTCCCTACTCAAATTCCTCTAGTCATTGCCCTTCCCATTCTTCATTACGTCCCTTTAATTATTCTTCCCCGAAACCCCAGTATACTGTATTTACAGTAATCTGACCCATGAAGCGAGTGTCAGTTGAGGCTTTCGCCGCCACTTTCTCATCCCCTCCTCCCCCTTTGGCTGACTCACACCCTGACACAGCCCTTTCCATGCTCCACTCTTCTATCTGATACTCTCAATGCTCTTGCCCCTGTCATGAGGATCCGCCTGAAGCCCAAAGCCAAGTGCAACTCTTGGTACGACCCAGACCTTGTCACCCTCAAATGCAAGTGCAGGGTGGCTGAGAGGAAATGGCGTGCTTCTGGTAGATCCTCTGCCAAACTGGCCTGCTGCCTGCTCCACAGGCAATACCGGCTCTCTGTCCTCACCAAGAAGAGAGCTCACATCCAAGCCTGCATCTCTACGGCATCTAACAACTCAGATGAACTCTTTAAAATCTGCAAGGAACTGGCCAATCCTGCCGCAGTCTCTACCTCTCCTGTCCCCTCCCAGGCCCTCTGCACGGCGATGGCCTCTCATTTCATCTCTAAAACTAGGACATCCTATCCTCTCTCTCCTCCTCTCCCCTTCATCCCTCTACTCCTTGCTCTTCCTCTGGCCCTTCTTTGGCCACCTCTCCTCCCTCCTTCTCTTCCTTTCCCCTGTTCTCCCCAGACGAGGTTTCGAGACAAGTCCCATCCATGAAAGACTCGTCAAAACAGGTGCAACCCTGTCCCTCCAAAACCATCAAGGACCACATTGACTCCCTGGCTCCTGCTCTGGCCAACTTCTTCAACCACTCCTTCACCACTGGAGTCTTCCCTTCCCCCTGGAGCACTCCCTTGTGACCCCTCTTCTTACGAAACCCTCTGCCGACCCGTCCTGCCCAGCTAACTATCTCCCAATCTCCATCACTCCTTTCCTGGGCAAACTCTTGGAAAAGTTGGCCATCTCCCAGCCAGACCTTCCAGGATATTGCGGCATGAATTGTCAAATTATGTGGCATGAAATGGCAAATATTGCATTACCAACCTTTATTTATTGCGGCATTTTTGCGGGACATTTTGTATTAACTGGAGGGTGTAAGATTGCCACATTGTAGGAAATAGGCAAAGTGCAAGACTACAAGAGAGCCAGGGTGTCATTATTATGTATCTTTTGTATTAATTTAATAGGAAGAGTCCATGATGTCTCTGGATTGGCAGAACAGTTTTTGTTTTGGCTATATTTTTGGTTTAATGTGCCTGCCTATTTAATAGTATTAAATAAACTGATCATTATCAGTTGTAATGCTGAAACTATTCCCCTTCTGTGTTCTCCAATCCCCAAACACCCACACACACCTCTCGCACCAACACACCTCACACGTCTCATCAATTCCTCATCACAACTTGTAATCCTGAACCTCTCACTGCATCATACAAATACTTTTGTGCTATGTCACACTGTCAAGTCACAATGTGCACTCCCCTGCCCCTGCCAAACTCCAAATCATACTCCCAACTCACACCTTGCACACCACAATTCCTCCCGCAATATACAGTCCTTCATTCTTTTGTGCTTCTTCTGCATCTTGCATCCTTTCTCCCATTCTATCGCACTCTTCACTCATTCTTTTTCCCAATCTGCAACTCACTGCCTCTTTCCGGCCAACCGCTTCCTCTCTACTTTCTGGCTCAACGTCCCCCATGACCACACGCTCCCTCTACTTTCTGTACCTCCACTCGCTCTCAGATTTCTGGACCACTGCATCACTGCTTCCTCTGCTCTCTTGTGCACCACCTCCTCCTCTGACCCACTTCTCTCCCTCTGCTTTCTTGCCTATCACGTCACATCTCACCCATCACTCTCACTGTCTCCCCTTTCCCTCTCATAGTATGACCATTTTTTTTAAATGTAGATTTTGACCATGATTCTCAAAAAATGGGGCATTTAAAAATAGAGCAGAGGATATGCTATTTTTAGATAACCCCTTTTTGGAAATGAGTAGGTCACCTTATTCTCAAAGGTGACCTGCGCATTTCCAAGGGGCTGAGCTGTAGTGCTAATTCTGCTCTGGCCAGCTGCTTTGAATAGGGTTCTGGGTTGTTTGACCGAAGTTTCATTATTTGAGGCGGAATTTGCCGGAGTCAATTTTGCAGCAAATAGATTTGCTCTTCAGCCAAACAACCCAAAATGTACCTTTCACCACCACCCCACCGCCTCGCCTACTTAACTGCTTGGTTGCTGTCGCTTCCCCTGCAACCCTGCGGAGTAAGATCCGTCCCTCTAACGCAGGTCGAATCCGACGCCGGAGGGTCCCTTTTTAGTTTGTTTTTGTTTTCTGTTATTGGATCCCACCTCCAATTTTGAGGAAGCGGGGAGCACCCCTGCAACCCCCATGCCCCAAAAAACTGAACATGAGGAGCGGGTGACACCCCTGCAACCCCTGCTCCACAGGTTCGGTATTTATCAAAACTGATTGAATGGCACTGGCAAAATAGGTCAAATTGTACCATTCGATCGATTTTTGGCAGTCAAAATGGGAAGTACCTTGAATAGAAGTGCTCTCCCGACAGTGTTCTGCAAGCTCCCAGCGCCATTTACAGTGACAGGCCCTTCAGGGGCCTGCCACTGTAAAATGTGACCCAAAAAACGCATTTCTATCCTGTTTGAGGAACAGAAATGCAAGCGACATAGCAGCGGTTCATATATTAAAAAAATACATGACAGGTTCGAGAAAGACCCTTTCATGCATGGGCACCCCATCTCCCGTGCGCGTGGGGTTGCCTACAATTTCTGCACATTTAAAAGTGCATCTTGCTTGGAAATTTAGGATGTGCTTTTAAATGGCAGAAATGCCCCCTGATTTGCTCAAGGAGGTGAAAAAGGCCATCTTAATGGGCGCGCATATACAATTTAGAAGGGACACCTGAATGGGCACATTTTAATAAAATGTGCCCATTCAGGTGTCTCTTGTGGATTGGGCTGCTCTTTTTTTGGGCGTAAGTGATGAGATGTGTTAGTGCATTTCATTTCTTGCGTAAAAAAGTTTAGAGAATCTGGCACCCAGAATATTTCAATTTTTTTAAATGGTAGTTTTGCCTTTTTTTCTGCAAAAACAGCAGTTTTTTTGCAAAACGGCCGTTTTCGCAGCATTTTGTGCAAAACGGCCATTTTCGCAGCATTTTGCGGGATCGCAAAAAATCGCTATAAACTGAGGGGTCTGCCCAGCTTAATCTCCACACTGAACCTGTTGCTTGTCTCCATGATCATCAGTCTGGCTTCAGAGCTGCCAGAAGCACGGAAACTGCTCTCCTGAACATCCGTGAAGACTTGCTCTCCAACCTTGATTCCAACAGCCCCTGTGTCCTCATCTTACTTGATCTCTACCCTGCCTTTGACACGGTCAACCATGCCATCCTGCTCAACCGCCTTCGTGATAACCTGGGTATCACCGGTCTGGTCCTGGCGTGGCTGACTTCTTTCCTCTCTGATCAACCCTCCCAGGTTCAACTTGGGTCCTTCCTCTCCTCTATCTCTATCAGTGGCGGCTGGTGGGGCATGAATTTGCCGGGACGAATTTGGAAGCAAGAGAGCGCAGCGAGTGAGCCCAATGCATATCAAGAGGGGTAGAGCTGGTTTTCCCCTCTGGGAAAACTTCGGAAAAAGGGCTTCCAAAATGTGAAATTTACTGCCAAACCCACACAAACATGACCTAAAAGCATTAGGTTTTAGCTACGAATTGTGGTACATTATTCTTACGTGTGCAAGTGTGATGGTGAAGTATTTTACAGCAGTTTGTATTGAGAAGGGGTCATTTCCAGGTATGAAGGCAGTTGATGGGCAGGGCTGCTCCCATTGGTGGCAGTACATGACTGATTTGCATATGGCGGGATCCCTTTTGCAATGGCACAGCCCGGCGAAAAAACAGTGGTGTGGAAGGATGCCCAGAGCAGTGGCAGTGGCACAGATTAATTCAAAACCTTCCACCCATCACGTTTTTGGTTTCACTGCAGTCATGAAACACTACAGATATTTAGTCAACTTAGAAACTGTGTATCTTTCCTAACATTACAGAGGTGGAGGAGGAACAGCAGACATCCCAAAAATGCTGCAAAACGATCAGTGTGACTTGCAGGTTCAAGTTCAGGCAAGAGCAACTCAGACTTTCATCCATCCGCGGTCGAGGAATATCAACTTCGGCTGGGTGATATATTGTATGTTAATATGTTCTATGTAAAGCGCTTTGGTAAAAACGCTATATGTAAATAACACTTCATTATCACATAATTTAAAATGCAATTCTGCAAGGGAGCCTTTTTACTGTACATGACAATGGTAAGCCTGCACGCGATCGTGTGTAGTTATTTTCTTGTGCTGTGGTTTCCTTCCTTGCTATTTATGAAATATGCCATTTTGTCTGCGTGCTACACGTGCTTCTCCCACAGCACTCTCTGATGTACACTAATAAGATCTCAAATGTAATTAATACTGCTGCAAAAATGAAGGCGAGTGCAATGAGTATGTGAAGTTCCTGGAAGGCACTTTATTACAGTAAGTTTAATTGTGTCGGTCTGTGATCATGCAATTGGCTCATTAATGGCAACCCATTCCCATAAGAATAGGGCGCAAAGTGCGACCTTCATCCTGAATTTGCATTTCATTTCTTTATTGTGGAAGATGACATCTCATTTACCATTACTGGTACCCCTGCCTTGTGATGGCGAATATATGGCGAAGGCCGGAAATGGGGATAATTTTATAGACATGTTGCTAGTGCCAACCAAGTGTCCTGCAAATGGGATTGCGTAAAAACGGTTTCTAAATATATATATTTCAGACCATATACTACAGTGCAGTATTACCACACCCTTTGCGCAGTGTCCTGCATATACTGCACGCTTGCTAGCGCAGATGCATGCGAACGAGGATTGGTGAGCCCGACACAACAGAGAAGAGAGCACTAAAGAAGACACGTGGCAAACAGTGCCTGGTGCAGGGGTCCCTGAACCGTTTGGCTCTTCTGCTACCACTGATGTGTCAGGCTTCCCTGCAGGGGCCTTAACTCCCCATACCACAGTGGCGATGAGCTTCTGTTGAGGCCACCACGCTGGCACTATGCACCTTTCAGTGGGTATACCGCCTCCATCTGCATTCCTCCCCAAATGAACCATCCAATCCATGGCTCGAGAGGCGCACTGAGTTCTAAACCTAGCTACCCTACTTCACAACTCATTGGTTACTGAAGGACAGTGATGGTCTGCGTGGCCATGCGCCTGTGGTATTCAAGCTTCCTTAGGGCTCATATTGTTGTAGATGGCGGCATCTAATCGTGAGTGCCCACAGACCAGTACCATGGAATCCCTCTCAGGCCATACTGGTGTCTAACTGTTCATGGCCATATTGCAGTGCTAATGCAAGCCCGCCCAGCCCTCACATCATTGCAGACGGCAGTGTCTAACTATGTCCTCATACCAGTGCCACAGCAAGCGGTCTTCTTAAGCTTTATACTATAGGAAACTGCAGCGTGGCACTAGCAAAACGGACTCCAATGCTGTCTGCTACTCGCTTTTATTAGAACTGTTTGCTCACAGTGCAGAAGCGGCAGGACCGCTGCTAAGGGGTCATACATCATTGACCAGAAGAAAACATGTCCATCCTTTCATGCACTTCTGAATAAATAAGCAGCCACATGTGTGAGAGCTCAATCCCTGCGAAATATAGATAGCCTGCTCGGTATTGGGAATTCACCATGAGACCATTGTGAGACTGCAATGTTTTCTGTTGCAGGTGACTCACACTGGAAGCACCGAAACTGCCTCAGCAGCTTTGCAAAGGTACTGCACTACAATCCAAGATGGCCCATCCATCCCTCACTTAGAGTTGACTGCACGGTGGCAAGGATTAACGTTGCTTTGTGAATGCTGCTAGTTCCCGCAGCCAAACATTCACACAATGGGAAGTACAGGTGGGCTGCCCCCTAGCAACTGGCACTTTTGCGATATGCAACCATGCAAAATCAAATTTAATAAACAAAATACAAATAAAATGAGCGCTTTTAATGTAGGTCTGTTTTATGTTCACTCTGCAGATAATCACCCTAAATAAAGTGAAACTGTTCATACCCCTACAGCGCTTGCAATGAGTAAGATCGTCACTTTTCTGGTTCTTGCTTCTTCATTGTTTGCGCTGGGGCAAGCTCACCCCCAACTTGAAATTAAATGCTGGGGGAGGTCGCATTTTCGCACACATGCTGTGCAATTCAACAAACTGCAGGCCCCTGCACCCAACTCTAAATGGGGGCCTTGGTCACTGTTTGAAATACTGCTGCTGCAAAAAAGCCTGGTGACTCTGCTTTCACCATCACGTTCATGCAGCTACAGTCCTGCCTGCCAACTTCAAGCAGGTTGGAATAGGTGCTTAACTTTGTTCTAGAATGTCTGACGCTTTATGCTAGGTAGGCTGCAAGCGCCTTCCAAATCTATCGACGGTGACTGTGAGTTTGTCTAAGTAATGGATTCAAGTAGTTAGCCGGGCAGCACCTGTGCTTTCCAAAATGTGCCTGATCGGTAATTCGTTACCAGCTACATTTTGGTTGTCGAACGCCGTCAGGTACATTTTTGGATTCAGCTCGGGGTGGGCCAGGGCAGGCAAGAAGGCAAGGCCAACTAGGCCGAAGCATGCACACCCTCCCCGAGGAGTAGGACGAGTCGACCCCACCCTGGGCTTGACTAAGTGAGAAGGTGGAGCTGTGCCTGCCCATCACCCACCCGACACGTGACCATAATTATTTTAATTAGCTGGCAAACAGCCAATGAAAACTGTATAATCTGCCATTGTTACTAGGCAGCATTTCACTGCGCTGTTTGCGCACAGAATATAGATATATAGTGGTGGGGCCGGGGTCACTGCTCTTGCACCCCGCCAGCCTCCACATTCAAATGCTACTACTCTGCTAGCATAACGTGCGTGGAGCTACGACAAGCTCCATGCACTATAATGAAAAGAACACTGCGTTAAATGGGACGCACCCCTGCTGTTGAAAGGCAAGGTACCTCCAGCCATGCGAGCGGAGCGATAGGAGATATTTATGTATCACATTGCCATCACGCCGCCATGTTTAACAAACAGATTACAATAATTCCTTTTCTTTCTGCACTCCAGGAGGGGGTTGCGCCCCCACACCCTAAATAAGGAGCCACCACTGATCTCTATCTAACCTCTCTCCCTGGCTGTTCAACCAATACCTGGCACTTCTTGCCCACCGCATTGCTGCGCTCTGCCCCAACTTCCAATGCTATGCGGATGACACCCAGCTCATTTTCAGGCTACCCTCAGCCACTTATTCTCCCTCTCTCATCTTAGACTGTCTGTCCGCCATCCAGGAGTGGTGTGACGCCAAGGATCTCTGCCTTAATGCCAGTAAGAATGAGATTATCCTCATCGGCACACCCACACCCTCCTTTCCTGTCACTCTCTGGCCGGCCTCTCTTGGCCCTCTCCCTGCTCCCACCTGTGAGGCTAAAAACCTCGGGGTCATCTTCCACTCCACACTCTCATTCTCTCCTCACATCTCTGATGTCTCTGAGAAGTCGCACTACCAGCTGCACCTCCTCAGAGGTATTCTTCCTTTCCTCTCCTTCCTCCAGAAGCTCGCTGTCTCCAGAGCTCTGGTTCATATCTCTTCAGGACTGAAATCTCTGCACTGGCTCCTAGTGGCTGCGAGGATAAAGTTCAAAACCCTCTGCATTGTCCACAAGGCCTTCTGGGGCCTTAATACCTTCAACTCTCTCTTCCTAAATATATTCCTTCTCGAGCTCTTCGCTCATCCGCCTCCAACTCCCTCAGGGTTAGTTGCTTCTCCAAGCAACACGTTGGTGGTAGATCTCTTTCTTCAGCTGGGGCCTCCCTCTGGAACAGCCTCCCTCCCTCCCTCCCTGAAACTTGAGGAGTATCATCTCCAGTTCCGGAAGCACCTCAAAACATTTCTCTTTGCTTCTGCTTTTTTCTCCTCCTCTCCCATGCTGACCTCCTGGCTGATACTGAAACTGCACTGGTTACTTGGCCACCCTCTGTCCTCAGACCCAGGTCCCCTCCCCCGCCAGTCACATACCTGCACTGCCTTCCTGGCAACCCCTGCACTTGGGACTGTTTCTGTATCCCTACAGTCCCAATAGCAGCACTTACACCTGATGTCTGCACTTACCCTGGAGTACACAAAAAGGTGTTCGCATGTACGAAATTAGTTAACTTTGTAAGTACAACTTATGCTTTTTAGATGTTGCATTAAGTGGTGATTTAATCACATATTTTTACAGATCTATGGTACCTGTAACTATATTTTAACATAAGCCCGGTGAGTATTCAGGGTCTCAATGATGCCAATATCGAAAAAAAGAAAAGAAAAAGTAAATTGTTTTTTTATTTGTTTAGTGCAAAAGAAAATTGTCTGTGATTCATGAAATAGACATTCCGGCTTAATATAGCGCTGATAAATCAAAAATTAATACAAAAGCTAAATAAAATAGAGCACCTTGCTATTATTTCAACAATTAGACATTTGTGAAAAAATCTAAATGTACATTTGAACATAATCATATGGGGAAAAGCTAGCAACAGAGAAAATATTGTTGTGAGGAAACACAAACAGTAAGTACAAAAACAGTTTCAGCATGAAATGGAAAAGCACATCCAATGTGATTTGAAACAAAATTAGTCCCAAGCGGGATCTATGTGTTTGCAAAACGGAAAATACAGCTGAATTGGCTGACTGTCCCTGGCTAATCAGTGAGGTTAAGCCATCATCATGTGCATATTGACGCAAGAAAAAACAATTGCAACTTATTGTGGACATCAATACATCATTATAAACATGAATAAATTATTCCAAAAGGTCCTGGTTAGAAGATACCAGTTTAAGGCCGATGTAGAGGAGCCTACGCCCTGCGCTTGACTGAGTTGAAAGAAAGTGTTGATAGCCAACCGCTATTGTTCTGATGGTACAACACAGTACCCAAGCGGACGTTTGGCACAATGGGTGTTTTGGTGGGATGAAAGGGGTGTACCATATTCATCAGGTAGAGGATTTCTCTGTTCAGCCCTGAATAGAGTATCGTGCTCTTAGGCAAAGTGTGGTATGCCAACGGTATGTTAGCTCACAGGAAGAATTATTCAGTTTAGGCAATTGACACCAAAGACTTGAGTGTATAACTCGTAGCAAAGGGTGCACACATTGGTGCACGTCTGTAGTGTTAAGCAGCTACATGTAGCCGTGGCAGAAATATTTGAAGGCACATGTCATCTAAATCACGTGATTAAGTGAATCATACTGAGCTGAAAAGGAACATAAGGCTCAGGATCTCAATACCAAAAGGTGATTTTGATGACTTGTGCGTATAGTAATACATTTGACTGGTTAACAGACAAAAAAGAAGCGTTGGCCCCAATCATAGGAGGGTAGCAGTTGAGAAAAAATCGAATACAATAAGATTTTTAGATTGTCAATAATAAAAGCAGGATAGTAAGAATCAATAGAACTATAAAGGAAGACATAAAAAGAATGTTATTGTGCAGGCTTGAAAATTGTTTAAAGAATTGTTTTTGGGAAATGGGCGCTGATTGATGGTGCTTGCCCAAATGGATTGTTGTGGTATAATTAATTAAAGTATTAACAGAATAAAAGGAACCAGTAATTACTGACAGTTAAAAACGACTTGTCATTATGGGGACAAAGTGGGGTGGGGTGCAAAACATTACCAAGATACACACCTAAGATTAGGAAATACCATGCAGAGTGGGTAAAAGGCACAGCTGACATGGCTTGGCTTGAAGAAGGTTTGCTATCAAGAACAATATTGCCACACATAACAACATACTTAAACGCTGCATACTCAGGGAAGACGTTACAGAAAAGGTTAGCTGTTTTAGAGCTATGGAAAATGTACCAGAGCGAGAGTGAAGATCTGCCCGAGAAGGAGTGGATGCTTAATTAGCATATAGAGCAGGATGTAACGCCCTCGGCTCCTCTTTCTCCTCCTAAAAATGATAGTACAACTGAAGACAAACAGGGAATATATCCTCTAAAGGAGTTAAGGGCAGCGGTGGGGTATGTTAACCCAACATTTGCGCTCCCCGATTATAGTAGTGAGGATAGCATGGAAGGAATCAAGACTAAAGAATGTAAATATATGTCCACACCCGATGAATGTAAAGAGTGTGATCAAAGATGGTACAGACAGATAGAGATTGAAGAGTAAATATATGTCCACACCCGATGAATGTAAAGAGTGTGATCAAAGATGGTACAGACAGATAGCGATAGAAGAATAAGCTAAGTGACAAAAAGGAGACAAAGACTGAACTAGTGGAGTGACAATAGTACAGAACAAGTGGATGGGAGGACAGATACTACTTAAATTAGACAGAAAGGGTATTGACGATGTCAAAGAAAGAGAGGAACAGCAAAAGAAGGAAAAGAAATAAGAAAGGATATATAAAGATGAGGCAGATAAAGATAAGAAGCGAAAGGAAGAATGAAGAAGGTGTGAAGAACAGAAAAAGAGAAATAGAGAAAGGAAGAGAAGAAATGTGAAGAAATAGAAGCACAGAGATTGAAAGAACGTTGCAAAGAAGGCAAGAGGAAGAAGAGAAAAGGGAGATGAGAAGAAGGGAAGAAGAAATGAGAAGGAGTAGGGCACAACGGGATGACAAAGTAGATCACAATGTTAATAGATGTATGATACCAATTGTAGCATGAGAATGATGGGAAGAAGAGAGAGGGTCACAACCGGCCTGCAGGGAGCTGCACAACATACCTAGTGCACCGACATGGGCCGATGAGCTTGAGGCAGAAGCCATAAGGAAAACGATTGGGGATCTACAAAGGCAAGTGAGGGAGGAAAATGGTTATGAGACCAGAGGGAGTATCAAAGGATCTCCACCGAAAGAACCAAGAGGCAGATTGGATGACATAATGATGGACAAGCATAGAACACTGTCCTTAAGCACACTAGATCTTGATGACGAGGAAAGGGACAGCAGTCATACCAGTTGGGGTATAACGATGTCAGATCAAGAAAGGGGAGACAAGGAGAGAGCGCAAAGAGAGGGCATATGCAGCTTTTTGATATATCCGAACATAGAAAAGGGGTATAGTGGTTAGACTTAGAGGACCCAAAAGAAAAAAACACCAGAACCTATTCCATATTCTGAATGACCACAAGCACGGTTGCGTAGTTTAGAGGATATATTTCCATTTTATGAAGTAGATTAAATTCATTGTCAGAATGAAGATGAATGGGTGGAACTAGCCCCACCTGGAAGACAATTTGAATACAGTTATGGACCAGGATTTATACAATTTCCATTAATAGATAAAGGAGGAGGACAACCACAATGTATACAATGGCCACAAATGGATAAAGAAAATGTGTAATGTAAATTACCTAGTTTGACTGCAGGTGCAGGAAAATGGATTTTTGAGTTAGAAAGAATGACAGCTGGAATGACGTTAGCATTGGGTGATGTAAAAGGACTACTAGCAGCTATTCTAGGGGAGAGAGCTGGCAACATCTGGAGACGAGTGGGGAATGCAATTGTGACAGCACAAAATATGACACATGATGGAGCACCATTTAATAATTTTGGAGCAGACATATGGAGGGTGCTTACAGTACAATGCCCTGACACATCAGACATAGGTACGATTATGACTAGGAAAATGGGAAAGGACGAAGATCCTGCTGCTTTTATTCAGGAGATTCAAGAACATTTGCGTCTAGAAACCGTAGCATTATTTTATAATATTTTATGCCAGGGACTGCCCGAGCCAGTGCAACAGCAAATGAAGAAACAGGTAGAGATGCAAGCGAAGCCATGGCCAGAAATGCTGTTGACTAATGTACATCATTGTCGATTATTACAAGAGAAGAATAAGAAAAAAGCTAATTGGAAGCAGGATGAAGCAAATTTGGTTCTGAAAGAATTGTTGAGGTTTGCAATAGAAGGAGCAGTATTGACGAGTGGTGAAGGCATGGCCACACAAGAGTTACAGCCAGCGCGGCCAAGCAATGCAGGGTACCCTATAGTTAAAGGTGGGTACAATTTTTGGTCATGAGGTAGAGGGAATGGACCCAGAGGACAAGCAGATTTCAAAACCCTCAAGGGGAGAGGGAATTATTGAAGGACAAGCGCATCAGTGCTGGATTTGTATAATGACAAGACATATAGCCTGCATGTGTAGAAGTAGACGGGGCATGCAACAGAACTGGCAAGTTCCAAGAGGGGGGACGGGCTATTTTCCACTGTATAATACAGAGCCGCAGGTCTATTATGCCCAGGATCACACACAGTATTAGACACATGTGCTGCAAATACAGAAAACACAGCATATCACGCTGCAAACACAGTCGCCACAAGGGCAACCACATCAAATGCCTATGGAAACACAAGTACGGACACAACAACCGCAGTACACTCCGATGCAACAAGCAACAGTGCCACAATGGAAGGAGAATGCAGGAGCCCCACAGGTAACCACGCCCAGGATAGGGAGTGTGACCGTAGTCAGAGGGAATCCTTTTACCAGAACAGGGATGGCGTTATAACCACAATAGGTGACCCCACAGAGCAACCTGATGTTTTCAGTACTATCTGTGACACCAGACCCACCAAGGGTCAGGGTAACGATAGGAGGGAAGATATTTTTGTTGCTTGTAGACACAGGAGCTAATCGTTCCTGTGTTTGAGTGGGAAAGTACCCAATGTCTGGGATTGCCATGAATGCGCAGGGATTCTCTGGGCCTGCTAGTTTGGTTCCTTTTACTGAAGGATTACCACTTTCCATAGGAGAACATGAAGTGCCTATGCCAGTATTGTATTCTCCCGGCAGACACCCGGTTAACATAGTGGGACGTGACTTAATGACAAAGCTAAACATGACGATATCTTTTACTGACAAAGGGATAGCGTGTTCCACCACAGGCATATACTACATACATGTAAGATTATTCAGATTAGCATTTACAGGCCAAAACACATTGCAAGGGGTTCCTTTAGACTCAGAAGTATTTTTGTATGGAATACATATTTTGCTGACATGGCTTCCTAGACTGGTAGGTAAATTGTTGAGAATACCTCATAAATGTTTGTTTAGGCCAGAAATACCCATGCATGTCAAGGAAGGACAGGCTATTCCCCTAGAACTAGTTGCAGCTGTGGTAAGAGAGGAAAGGGTGGTTGTTCATGGGACAGATGATGAAGGAAGAGAATCGATTAATTGCTCTTGGTGAAGGATACAGACTAAGAGACTTGACAGATGAAGAATTGTTCAATGATGATTATTCAGATGATGAATTCGTATTTTTCATAAATCCACTTATTGGATTAAAGTTGAGAATAGGGAGATACCACAGAGAATAGCATTGGTGAAAAAGAAACCATCAATTTTCCAGGAAGATTTTGTTACCGTGGCAAGCATCTTATGAACCAGCAGCACATATGATGTGAGTCTATTGAGTGGCGCAGGAGCAGTTAAAATAAAACTCAAACCAGGAGCAATTTGCCACGAGCAAAACAGTATTCAATGTTGAGAGAGGCAGATGAAGGTATAGATGAGACCATTTCTGTTTTAATACAGCAGGGAATATTGTTACCATCAGAATCCCCATGTAACACAGCTGTATACCCGGTGAAGAAAGCAACGGGGGGGGCATGGAGATTTATTCAGGATCTGCTCCTGCCAAACAATATTTGTGAAGCAGAGTTTACGCTGGTTCCGATTACTGCTATGATGTTATGTAACATTGGAGCTAAAACCAAACATTTAAAAGTTATAGTTTTAAAAATGCATTCTTTTCAATTCCCCTTCTTGAAGACTCATAAGATTTGACTTTGTTTTTTAATAGAAATCAGTGGTAGAAACATACAAGAATACCTCAGGAGTATTGTGAGTCCCCATCAATCTTTAATAGGATTCTTCATAGGGACCTAGATAATGTACGATTGGAGAGCACAATAATTCAGTACGTAGATGACATATTAGTGTGCAGTAAGATAGAGGAAAGGTGCAGAGAAGATTCAGTTCGACTAATGACAATACTAGCAGAGAAAGGATACAGCCGTTGTTAGGTCTATGTAATTATTGCAGGGCCTGGGTTTTTGATTACAGTACATATATTTGACCACTTTTAAAAGGAATGAAGGGAGCACAGATATATAAAAGTAAAATAGCATGGACAGATGAGATGACTGAAGGATTCCAGGAATTAAAAAGGGCAATTTTTACATCCCCCTATTAGGGATTCCGGACTATAATGAGGAATTGTATTTATTCTCACATACAAATGGAGAAGTGATGGCTATAGTCCTCACGTAGAAGACAACAGTAGGACATGGACATAAACCGCTCCAGTTAGCCTACTATAATGAGATTCTAGACCCAGTAATGAAAGGGTCTAGAACCCTTGCGAACAACGTTAGCTGATGCTGCTTTTGCGATTCAAAAAGCTGATGCCCATAGTGTAGCAAAAATATCAGGGGATGAGATGTATGATTATTTGACAAATATGACCACTAGTGTTTCTTTTATTTCTCCAGAATTGGATCTTTCATAGATTCACATGCTTGAATATTCCCTGTCGTCAGACCGGGAATCCTCGGGGATTTAAAATAATTATTAATAATTAAATATATATATTATTTCCAAAGAAAAATTGAATTTGGATAGCCTATTATGCCTAATGAGGCATTCATTTGTGTAGCACCTCCACCTCACTTTGGTTTTGGGTTTAAGCCCCGCCCCAGGCAGCCATCTTCAGATTTTGAGCCATGAGTAGACTACATGTGTGATGACTGCTGGGCGTTGGAGCAGCCTCTCAGGGTAGGGTGCATGTGAATCTATGAAAGATACCAATGCTGGAGAAATACAGTTACTTCAATGCCAGCGAAGAACAAAACCCAACACTCACCGAATGACTCACTGAATTAAACCAGTGGATGAGCACCAAGAGCCTTAAACTCAACCCGGGCAAAACAAAAATCATGATTGCACCCGACGACCTGCTGAGCAACATTCACATTCCATAGCCCACCGAGCTAGGAAACCTGCCAGAACCATCCAAAGTGGTCAAAGACCTGGGAATCCTAATCGATAAGGAACTAACACTAGAACCACAAGTCAATGGAGTAGTAAAGAAATATGTTTTCTACCTGCACTTGATCAAGAAGATACTTCCTTACCCCTCTTTCACACACAGAACACTCGCCGTCATCTCTCTCATCATGTCAAGAATAGACTACACCAACAGCATCCACCTCAGAATGCCAGAATACCTTACGAGGAAGCTACAACAAATTCAGAATGCAGCAGCAAGATTACTCCTCAGACTCATTAAGAAAGAACACATCACAGGAGCGCTGAGAATACTACATTGGCTACCAGTCAAAACACAAATCTTCTTCAAAACTCTCTACATAACACACAGAGTGAACAACAGCCAAGGACCGGAATTCATACAGGAACAAATCACCATTCACAAACCAACTCAAACGCTAAGATCCAGCAATGACACCTGCCTCGAACCAACACAATACGCAAAAACAAACATTTGGGGGATCATCCTTCTCATGCATAGCAGTGAAACTATGGAACTTGCTCCCAAGGGAAATACGAGCAGTAGAAAACCACCTCCAATTCAGAAAGCTATTAAAACAGGGCTTTTTAACACACAGAGCTGAAGAAATCACAGAGAGAAAAAAGCCATGACCACAACACAAGAAAACTCTACAAAACCAGACCACCCAAACAGGTATCCGACGCTAATCAGAAAAGGAACAAAATAAGCTGAAGGGCTATCCCAATGCAAAAAACAACCCAGACAACCCCCGACTAACACTGCAAATAACCCTCCTACACTCTGCATACCCACCACCCAATCAGACCTCCACCACAAAACACCCACACTGCAGGCACTCTACCAATTCTCCACAACACCCAACACGCACATGAAACATCTTCATACAACTACACACAAAACATCACAAAATGACAATCAACTAAAACCATACCAGCACACAGCAACCGGTTTTCTCAAGCTGAAGCTACCAACAGCACATCAAAGCTCTCTTGCGCTGGTCCCTCTCAGACCTACTAATTAACTAACCACCCTAACCCCCTTCCCTTTCAGATCTACCTGAGCACCTGGAGACCTTAAAATATGGTAGCAGTTTGCAGTGTAAGTCACAATAACATAACGGTTCTATGTCCCTTTATTGACAGCTTTTTTTAAAAATAATTTATAACACCAAAATTACTTCGAAAAAAACTCTGCAAATTTGTATTTTTTATTTTTGGGGGGTCCCCTTTCTCTATATTCTAACTCCTACTCCAAACCCCTCCCCACCCATTTTAACCCCTTACCCCCTATATATTTCAATTAGTTTTTTCATAGTAATTTTGGCATTTAAATATGTCAGCAAAACAACAGGATATGTAACACAATATAATAAATGTATGAATGACCCATCATCCAGAAAGATGTAAATACTAAGCATTCTGAGAGACATAGGTCAGCTTTCACATTCTGTTTATTAAGTAAATAAGATAAAATGGCGAAACAGAACCGACACACCAAAACATTATGTTAGCAAAAGTAAGGCTTTGGGTCTTCACAGTGTTCGTCGTCTTGAGAAAAGCGCAGTCTTTAAAGCAGAATGTTCTCACGTGCTCCTCAAGCTGAAAGGAAAGAAGAAAAGTTACAACACACAGATCACACCGGCAGTGTAGCTCCTGAAGAAGGCCACTTTGCACAATCACATGGGAAATGAACCAACAAGTACATAGAGAAGGACCTAAAATCCACACCACAGATCACACAGAAGTAGAAGCAAGTAGCAGAGCTCAGTGGGTAAATGCGCCTTATGCAGGCATGAGGGTTCAGCAGCATATGTTTCATCAGAGGCTGCGTCCAAATCTTGATCAAAAGACTTGCCGTTTACAGAGCTTTCAGCCCTTGTGGGGTTCGATGCTGCAGTAAAGCAATACATTCCAGCTCTTGGTTATTAGAGTGCTGCATCTGGGGCGCTGTGGACACATTTTGTCAATTAGAGGGGGTGCATTAACCAAAGATCCCCTGCTTGACTCGTGCCATGCCCTTGCCATCCATGCTGGCTAGCCCAGTGCCTTTTCCCAGTAGAGAAGCGGGCACTTTCCTGAGCATTGACCCTTCTGGTACACCTGTTCTTCCCCTCAGTCTCCCTGCTCTGCTCACCCTCACCTCGTGGCCCTCCATTACGAGGGTAGCGGGCATCCAGTAAAAATCAAGTGCCGATAGTGCTGAAACTGGTACTCTTGCCACCCGGGAACCTTGGGATGCACATTATACAGGATGCCAATGTACGAAAGCCCATGGGCCGGAAACTCTTTGTGGGAAATCAATGATCCCGGGGAGCAACACCAGGGCGTCGGTGCTTTATTAACCACGCAACGCCATCTTGTCCATGTTACATGCATAGATGAAAGACACAGGAGCGTCATTTGTGTTGAGTTTCCAAACTCTTTTCCATGGACAAGGATCTTGGGACCAGCATTAACCTTCTTCAGGGAAACAGCAAGAAACAAGCTTTTAAAAAAATGCTTCCTTACCCCGGCTAACTACTGGGGGTCTTTTCGTTACCCTTTGGTGCCCCCAGCTAGCACCAGCCCTCTTGGGTGGAGGACTGCTAGTGCAAAATAGTGTCAGATCAAAGTAGTTAGGACTCAAACCAAGGGGCCCTTTCTAGGAACCTCATCAAATTGAAACTTTCTTTCCAAAATTCGAGCTTCTCTTTCAAAAGAGTGTTTGGAAACCAGGCATAGGAGGCCGCAGATGAGTGAGATGTCTGTAATGACAGTGGGATTTATTTGAATGCTACAGAGACTAAGTAACCAACCTATTCTAAGGTAGACCCAATGGTGGGCCTTGGGGTGTAGTAACATGAGCTCTTAGTGCTAAGAGATGAGGCAGTGTGTGCAGTGTGTGCAGTGTGTGCAATATCTAATGCAGTCATTCAGGAGACAATGGCCTAGTCCACTCAACGAGCTCCCAGTCAGTATAACCAGAGTCTTCAGAGCGACAGCAACAAAGCAAATGGCATGAAGGGAATCCCAGGTGCCGCCTTGCATACTTACAGCAGTACAGGCGGTTGATCTTGGTGATGTCCGTGCTGGTGAACTGGCGGGATGTACCAATAGCAACGTTGGGATCCGGCTTGGGGACAATGGTGGCGCGTCCATTGCTTGAGAAGGCGGTCCTGTAGGGAAGCACAGAAAGGAGAGATGTGAAGCATTTAGCAAGTACACTGCGCCGAGAGACCATTGTGAGAAAACTGTGCAAGCGCTCGGCTACTAAGAGGGACGCTGGAGAGAGAGAACTCACTCACTCACTCACTCACTCACTCACTCACTCACTCACTCACTCCTGCACTTAAGACCACAGGGAAAAGCTTCCTGAATCCTATGACTTGAGAATACTCATCTCAGGACCAGTATCGCAAAAAAGCGTTACTGGTTTTGCCTCAATGAAGACAAGACGGAAGTGATGATTGTGGGTCCACCGTCTGCAGCCTCACTCTGGACACCGGCCTTCTGGCCGGCATCTCTTGGGCCGCTGCAGGTTCCTGTTTCCATGGTTAGGGATCTGGGCTTCAAAATGTCTTCTTCACTGTCTACTGAGGCGCAAGTAAGTGCTGTCTCTCAGAAGATACATTTTAAACTTAAGGTTCTTCATAACGTGTTTCCATTTCTCCCCATGCACTTTCGTCTTCCGGTTGTGGCTACTATTATTTCTGGAACCTTGGATTATTGCAATTCTTTGTATCTGGCTCAAACAGCTTATTTGGTTAACGGCCTGCAAATTTTGCAGAACGCGGCGGCCAGAGTTGCAACGGGTTCTGGTTTCCGTTTGTCTATTGCTCCAATTCTTAAATCGTTGCACTGGCTTCCTCTTGCCAAACGTACTGAATTCAGAACACTTTGCATAGTTCTGCATAGTCCCATTGCTTTTTATAGCAATGGGACGGATTTTCTAAAAGCAAAATTTCGCCCTTATGTCCCCACCAGTTTTTTAGATCTGAGACTGATTCTCTAATTGCGATTGCACGCTTTTCACTATTGCGCATTGCTAGCCGAGCCTTTTACGTGGCAGCTGCCCAGCTATGGAATTGGCTGTCCCGCAACTTCGTGCTACTGAGAATCATTTCACATTTTGGTGACTTTTGAAAACGTGTCTCTTCTAGGGGTTTTTTCCTTTTTCTTTTTTCTGACTTGTGTTGTTTAGCGCCAAGGTGCCCTTGTGGTGAATGTTTGTGCTATACAAATTGGTATAACATAACATCTGCCATTCACGGATACAAAAATGCCCCAAACCTCAGTAGCGAAAAAGCATCGCACATTGTGATTAACAATACTTGCCTTGCGTAGTGCATGATTGATGCATAGTCATAGCGGGTGCCCAGGTTGTTGCTGCTCACCTTCCGAAAATTATGTTCCATGCCTAAAATGATACAGCTTGTTATTAGGAGAAGTTATCAATCATTGTTTCCAATGTTATTATGTCTGGGTCACAGTAATTTACCATTGCTTTTAACTATACATTGCAGTTCTAGCAGTTTATCTGAAGGGATGAGCAGTCCTTGATGAATCACGTACACATAACTTTAAAGATCAGTCTTTACAGCGATGTATACGGAAAACTCTACATTGTTGGCCATTGTGGGTTGGGCAATATATGTCTGGACTAGTGTCAGATTTGTGATATTAAATTACAGTGGTAGTAAAATTGTGATGTGCAAATATATAATACTTTTTATTGTTGTCAGTAGCATAATCTATGCTATTAAACCTAATGGGATGTGCAATACAGTCCTCCTCAAGAGTTAGAAGTGCAATACTAAAAACAGGTTTAGCCACTTTGGCATGTATTAGACAAGACTTCTCCTTGGTGACGCTGCTAATATCTGTAATGTTTAACTAAATTGGTGATACCAAGTGCTGAGTGTGCTGAGAGAATGCTACTTAGACTTGAAACCCCAACTTCGGACTTCTTAAACCCATCCTGGAATTTATACATAAGCATTCCATTCTAGATTTTAAAAAACCATGTCAAAGACACAAGTCCATTCCTGGATCTTATCACTAGTGCAGCAAAGCAAAGACACATCTTAATTGCCCACTGGCCTGAACTGAAGAAAATCCATCCCTTGCCCCAAGAGCCAGATCATGCCCAGAATGTCAACACTTCGTCTCGTGTGTAGAACGCTCAACATGTATTGTCTGTCCATTGCACACACAGGCCACCTGCGTTAGTTATCTCCCTTGGGTCACTTACATAGATAAGTAGGTTTCTAAAGAGTAAGAAGTATATTCACGGTACCCCCCAAAACAACCAATACGCTATATATCCCCTTAAATTCAGGAAATACCTCTGGCTTACTGAGTGTCCCTGCAAGCACTCAACAGAAGTGTCTCCACTATCTGCCCTTTACCACTTATAGAACTTTACATCGACATTCACCCCGTTTGATGTCTTAATCTTATGTGTTCAACTTACAAAAGTGTTTTTGTCCCTCATTGCCAACCAGAACTAGCAGATGCGCATCACCCGCCACTGCGCCAACCTTTTTTTGGATTAAACAGACAGCAAGTCATTTTATTTATTTATTTAACATTTGTTTGGCGCTTATACAGCAGAATGTGTTTCCAGGCGCCACAAGACTAAGGGGCGAGGGGAACAGAAGAGGATATACAACAATAAACAGTTCTACTAGGCCTTGTGACATTTGTATCGTGCAAGTGCAACAAACAGGAAATGTAGAGGGGGAGGCGAAAGGGAAGGTAAAGGTGGAGGATGCAGGAGGGAGAGGGCCCCAGGAGCTGGCTAAGTGCTATGCGGAGCCCGGAGGGCAAGTGTGGCGGGGGACAGGATAAGGGTCAATTAGTGTGAGGAGGGGGGTGGACCAGACTCAGTAGTCTAGTCAGGGAAGGGTGCCCGTGTGCAAGTGCTACTAAGGAGGTGCTGAGGCAGACTGGTCAAGGGGGCGGCCTGGCCCCTGTATGACTCCGAAGGGACCAGGTAGCCAGTTGCAGCAATAGGGGGTCTTAGCAAGCAAGCAAGAGAGGGAAGGAGGAGGAGAAGAGGAAGGTCTTGAGAAGCTTCTTGAATGTAAGGAGCTCCGGCTGAAGTCTGAGAGGGGTGAGAGGCCATCTCCTGCCGAGTAAAGAGACCTACCCCCACTCTCTGCTTGGAGAAACATCGGACCTGCAAAGAGTTAGAGTTAGAGGACTGAAAGACTTTAGCCGGGTGGCATCTAGGGAGAGAAAGTTGGATGTAGCGCGGTACCCAGAAATTCTTGTGGATGATGCAGAGGGTCTTGAATTTGATCCTTACGGCCACCAGGAGCCAGTGGAGAGATTTTAGGGCTGGAGAGATGGGGTCCCTGGGCTTGAGGCCAAGGATAAGTCTTGCAGTTCTATTCTGGATTAGTTGTAGTGGGCGGAGGGAGGACAGAGGCAGATTGAGCAAGAGGCTGTTGCATTAGTCCAGCCTGGAGAGAACCAGAGCTCTGGGGATGGTGAGGAAAGGGAGAATGCCTCTGAGTAGGTAAAGCTGAAAGTGATCCTTCTTGGGAAGGCCAGTGATAAGATGTGGGAAGGAGAGAGACAAGTCGAAGATGACACCCACGTTTTTTGCTTCACAAGAGGGTGAGGGAAGGGAGCCCAAGAAGAGCGGCCAGAGAGTAGGGGGAGGGAGTTCCAACGAGAAGGATCTCAGTCTTACTGGCATTAAGACGGAGATCGTTAGCAGCACACCATGCCTGAATAGCGGTAACACATTCGAGAGTCAAAGAGGAGAGAAGGCTGCAAGCCTTACCAGGTGTCACATTCTGGAGCAAGATGTCAACAAAGCTGTCGCGGTCACTACGGTTCTGTTCGTGGTGGAATCCCAGGGCATGGAGGAGCTCATGCTGCGCCGTGCCCAGGTAGACGCATCCGTTCCGCTGCAAGGAAACAACCTGGCGGCCCCCAGTTCGTCCAATGTAGGACCAGCATCTGAAAAGAGGAGGGATTAGTACTCAAATGGGCACATTTGCTGACTGTCATTGGGTGCGCTGATATCCGTAGGGCTCAAAGACCTTCCCACGAGGAAGGGTCTCAACCCTTGAGGATTGACATATTTCTGAACCTCTACCTGCATGAACCATCTTGAAGAGTATGATGGCTTGAAGGATTTGCGATGATAAAGGCGTTCCTCACCAATGACAATTATCACAAAGAGAGGGCCCACCTAGAAAGGAGCACCCAAACCTTCAGCTGCAGATATGCAACAATTAGAGGACATCAGTGGTCCTTCTGGGAGGACTAGGTAAACACAGGCTTTGAAACACTCAATGCAGTGGTCAAGAACAGTGCTAGGGGCCAGCGTTGAGTACTACGACACTGAATGGAGTTACAGCAGGGGTTTTATTGCCCTACCCCACTGAAATTGTTCCTTCTCTGGAATACAATGTCTGAATCCTTAGGACACAGCACAAGAGGAATTTCTCTGGAGGTTGAAATGTAATATCTGGCTATCGTGTAAATCCACACAGCCTCGGAGAACCGTGTGTACGTAAACAAGGAATGTGGGTACAGCCCGGTAGCACCAACCTGGGGCCCTTTATCAGCAGACCTAGAGGCTTATTAAGGGCACAGCTGAGGCTGCCCTCAGGCAGGACCACCTTCTGTGTTTCTAATCCAGGACATCAAGGAGCCCACAGAGAAGCAAACCAACCCTCCTCCCAACGCCCCCATGCTTCATAGGTGTCAATCGGGCCCTTGACTTTCCTATGGAGATCCCATGTGATATTCTCTCTGACACAGCACTCAGTGTCACAGAATAACAGCAAAAGATGCCTATCACAGACCATGCCATGAAAATCTCACCACGGCCATGCCATGAAAAGCCCACCACAGACCGTGCCATGAAAAGCCCACCACAGACTCTGCCATGAGAAGCCCTCCACAGACTATGCCATGAAACTCCCACCACAGACTGTGCCATGAAACTCCCACCACAGACTGTGCCAAGAAACACCCACCACAGTCTGTGCCTTGCAACGCCCACCACAGACTGTGGCATGAAAAGCCCCCCTCAGGCTGTGCCATGAAAAGCCCATCACAGGCTGTGCCATGAAATGCCCACCAGAGACTGTGCCATGAAATGCCCATCACAGACTGTGCCATGAAATGCCCACCACAGACTGTGCCATGAAATTCCCACCACAGTCTGTGCCATGAAACGCCCACCACAGTCTGTGCCATGAAATGCCCAACCCAGACCATGCCATGAAAGGCATACTGCAGGCTGTGCCATGACATTCCCAGAGGCCAGGCAATGAAAGGTCTATCAGAGAGTGCCACATTAAATGTCCATCAGAGACTGTCCCATGAAATGCCCCTCAGAGACTGTCCCATGCAATGTCCATCAGAAAGAGTGCCACACAATCTCCAGACTGTGCGGGGAAATCCCCAGCACTGTGCCATGAAATACCTAACAGAGACAGTGCCATCAAATTCCCACACCTGTGCAATGAAATGCCAATCCAATTGTCCCCTGAAATGCCCACCAGGCCGTGCCATGATATGCCCAACAGTACCCACAGAGATAGGGTGTCCAGATGTCCTGGTTTTTCCAGGACTGTCCTGGTATTTGCCCCTCCGTCACGGTGTCCCGAGGCTTTTTTAAGTTTAAAAACCCTGGGAATAGAAGGTCTGGGGGAGACCAGGGTCGCCAAGTACACAGGTGCTCTAGGGCCCAGCCCCCACCCCTGGAAAGGCCAATTGCATAAAAGTCATCATACATTACAATGGGACTTTTTGTCTTACTGCCGGCCTCTCAAATCCCACCAGGGAAACTGTAAGTCAACCCCCTGGTGGACACTGTCCCAGTTTTTTTGCCAAACACTATTGAAAAATCTGAGATCGAGCGGGTTACCGCTCTCCCCAATCACTTTTCATCCCACTTACCAAACCTGGTCCCTTCCTCCAGGTCATCTTTCCTCCAATCAGCGTTCTGTGCCTCCAACATGCACAGAGACTGACCACTGACACAGAAGTAGGACAAAAGTTTCATCAGCACCCTGTTTGTGTTTTAGTCCTTCTTTGCTGTTTATCACAGCGGAAATTGTAGTCCTACTTCTATGTCGGTGGGCTGTCATGGTTTTTTTGTTTGAAAATATGGTCCCCCGACTGTCACAGACACCCTTACTGACCCATTCTGTGGCTCGATGAAGAGATAGTCGCGCTCGTTGGTTCGAGATCTGAAGGAGATGCAGGTGCTTTGCGAGAAGGACTGGATGGCGGACATGATGACGGAACGCTCGTTCGAGGCTGAGGAGGGGAAACAGAAGAGGAAGGAGTTGCATGCTTTCATTCGACACAAACATACTATGATCTGGCAAGGTTTAAAGTAGCTCAGACAAGATTAAATCAGGGAAGCACTTGACATAGGATCTTGGTTTGAAAATGAGGTGCAAAACGATGGCAAGAAACAACGTGAACAGGAACTGGATTTGGGAATTTTCCAAGAGGTCAGCTGGTCCTAAAACACAATCAGAACAGTGCACGAGCTACCCAAAAAATATAATTATAATATAAAAATGACCACTTAATACATTTTTAGCTGCTTAAATAAATGCAGACTAATTTGACCCAAAAGGGTCAGCTGAAGGGAACTCTACTTCAGCCATACTACTCTTTTTACTACTTCAAGTGATAAGGTAAAGTGGCTCTATAATGAGACAGGTGGTGGTGGACTGTGAGTGCGATAGAGGGAGTGGCAGATGCAGAAGACTGCTGCGCTGAAGAGTGCAGGTGGGAAGCACCCCTAACTATTTGGCAGGAGGGGTTCTCGGTGTTCAGGGGGAGGAAGGGCGCAGTGGAGGATATCCATGAGACATGCCTCAGCTGGGAGCCCTGCGATAGATGCGGTGTAGGTGCTGATGGAGTAGAGCTTGATGGGAGTCTGTGATTCCGATGCTAGGCCTTGTGGGCTGTCGGATGGGGAAGGAGTGTGGTGTAAACATCAGAGATTTTAGCAGTGAGGGTGTTAGTGAGTGGGGAAGGAGGGAAGGGAACGTTCCTCAGAAGCAGTGCTGGGGCTGTTCCCTGGTTCAGGGGTTGTAGTCCGGTTTGAAGAACATGGAAAAGACACAAGCGGTTAAGCAAAGCTACGTGAGTCGTGGTCTGTAGGTGGGATATAGAGTAGACCACCTCCTTGCTCATCTCAGGAACGGTGGTTATAGCAATTAGTTGAAGAGCCATGTTTTGAGCTGTTCCTTGAAAGTCTGGTGGTGCCCTTCAAAGTTCCTTAGGTAGTGAGTTCCAGAATGTGGGGGCCAATTCTGTGATGCAGAATTGCAGCTTTGAAGTGTCATAACTGACGCAACATAGCTGCCACAGCTTTGCTGACTCAAACATGACCTGTGCAGTGGCGCGTCATGCCTGACTGTAACATGGCCGCCATCGTGACTTCAATACTAAAATCAGACATCCAAATATTTTACATTAATAGCGAACATTTGAGACTGCTAGGAAGGAGCTTTTAAGACGAAAAGATGGAGGGCCTCATTACGACCCTGGCGGTAAGGGGTTAACGCCAGCGTTAGCTGCGCCGACCCCTTACCGCCAATTCCGAGTTCCCCTAGCGCCATGGAGGTTTTAACACCCGATTTTAGCGGGTGTTAAAATCCATGGCGCTAAGGGACCATGGAGTTAATTACGCCACCGTAATTTACGGTGGCGTAATTAACACCTTCCCCACTCCCATTATGCCCTATGGGGCAAAAATGGGAATGGGGAAGGGTAAATGGGGATTGGGGACTTACCGCCCCGCCAAGGTCGGAATGGGGCGGTAAGTCCGCCAACCACCATGGCGTAAACGTAGTTTACGCCATGGTGGTAAAGTCACGGCCCAGGCGGTAACTTACCGCCTGGGTCGTAATGAGGCCCGGAGTGTTGAATGTGCCTGTTCAATTGCATTGTGGTGATATTTTATGAGAGAGAAAGTAAACAATCTATGAAAAACAGCAGTAGTTTTGGCCAACAAATTGTGAATCTCCTTCGTCAACAGGTAAAGTGGTCTACATGCTAGTACAGGGTCAGCGCTGTAACAAGGCCATGCCGTAAGCATCCAATGGCGGACAGGGTATTTTCTGGCATGGGCACCATATGGAGAGATACCATTTTAAATAAGAAGTTCAGGCAGTTTGGGAGGTGGGCGGCTGGGGCCATCAATACACGGCTTAGTCGTTCAGCTGCAGCACCACTGCAGGGTCACACTAAACCCCCCTAAAGTAGGATATGCGATGGCACTGAGCAGAGGTGGGCAAGCCTCCAGGGAGAGAAACTCGCCTGTAACTGACTCTGCAGAGCCTGTCTGACATACGACTGACTCTGCCCCAGTCCCACCAGACCATCGGAGATGCCTACTTGTGGGAACAGAGTAGCCTATCTCTGGTGTAATGGACCACCAGGAATTTTAATCCCACGTAGTGGACCGCCACATCTTTATGGAAAAAACAAAGTTTTATTGTAAAATGCCAAACTTAATGGTTGCCCCCAGTGCTGATGAGACCCATGACATGAAGTTGGTGATGGCACTTACTGTAACTGGACGAGATCTGATATGGTACCAGCACTTGGCCGTTGTTGGCACGTGGCCATCGGCATTGGCCAGAAGCACACTGGTCGGCATTTCTGAGGGGATCCACAGCGATATCACCGAACTCGAGGGACGGCTGCCCAATGGGGGATTCGCCTATGAAATGGGGAAGAGAGAACAAGGAGTTAAAAAGCTGATCATGTGTGCCTCCAAAATGCAGTCTCTACTCGTACCCCTCCTCTATCGTTACCCCGCCACGAGTTCCAGGTCACTAACAAAATGCTTTGTTCTCCTGCTTCTGACCCCTCTACAATCACTTCTCTTCTCGATCACCCTACTCTACTTTCTGCGTTCACTACACTCAAGTTCTCTAGCTCTATTATCCGCTGGTTCCATTCGGATTCTCCTGGATCTATTTGCGGTCTTTGACACTGTCGACCACCCTACTCTACTTTCTGTGTTCACTGCACTCGGTTCTCTAGCTCTATTATCCGCTGGTTCCGTTCTCATTCTCCTGGATCTATCTCCGGCCTTTGACACTGTCGACCACCCTACTCTATTGTCTGCGTTCTCTGCACGCGGGATCACTAGCTCTATTATCCACTGGTTCCATTCTTATCTATCTAGTCATGCAGCCTGTGACACTGCTGTCGACCATCCTACTTTCTGCGTTCACTGCGCTCGGGTTTTCTAGCTCTATTATCCGCTGGTTCCATTCGGATTCTCCTGGATCTATCTGCGGTCTTTGACACTGTCGACCGCCCTACTCTACTTTCTGAGTTCACTGCACTCAGGTTCTCTAGCTCTATTATCCGCTGGTTCCATACTCATCCTCCTGGATCTATTTGTGGCCTTTGACACTGTCGACCTCCCTACTCTACTTTCTGCGTTCGCTTCACTTAGGTTCTCTAGCTCTCTTATCCACTGGTTCTGTTCTCTTTCTCCTGGATCTATCTGCGGCCTTTGACACTGTCGACACCCTACTCTACTTTGTGCGTTCACTTCACTCGGGTTCTCTAGCTCTATTATCCGCTGGTTCCATTCTCTTTCTCCTGGATCTATCTGTGGCTTTTGACACTGTTGACCACCCTACTCTCTGCGTTCACTGCACTCGGGTTAACTAGCTGTATTTTCCGCTGTTCCATTCTCATTCTCCTGGATCTATCTCCGGTCTTTGACACTGTCGCCCACCCAACTTTACTTTCTGCGTTCACTCCACTTGGATTAGCTAGCTCTATTATCTTCTGGTTCCATTCTCATTCTCCTGCATCTATTTGCGTCCTTTGACATGTCGACCACCCTATTCTCTGCGTTCACTGCACTCCGGTTCGCTAGCTGTATTTTCCAATGTTCCATTCTCATTCTCCTGGATCTGTCTGAGGTCTTTGACACTGTTGAGCACTCTAATCTACTTTCTGCGTTCTATGCACTTGGGTTCTCTAGCTCTATTATCCGCTGGTTCCGTTCTCATTCTCCTGGATCTATCTGTGGCCTTTGACACTGTTGATCACCCCACTCTACTTTCTGCGTTCACTGCACTCAGGTTCTGCAGCTCTATTATCCACTGGTTCCATTCTTATCTTTCTAGTCATGCGACCTTTGACACTGTCAATCACCCTACTCTACTTTCTGCGTTCACTGCACTCGGGTTCTCTAGCTCTATTATCCACTGGTTCCATTCTTACCTTTCTAGTCATGCGACCTTTGACACTCGACCACCCTAATCTACTTTCTGCGTTCACTGCACTCAAGTTCTCTAGCTCTATTATCCACTGGTTCCATTCTCATTCTCCTGGATCTATCTGCGGTCTTTGACACTGTCAACCTCCCTAATCTACTTTGTGCGTTCACTGCACTCGGGTTCTCTAGCTCTATTATTAGCTGGTTCCATTCTCATTCTCCTGGATCTATTTGCGCCCTTTGACACTGTTGAGCACCCTACTTTACTTTCTGTGTTCACTGCACTTGGGTTCTCTAGCTCTATTATCCACTGGTTCCATTCTTATCTTTCTAATCGCCCGTTTTTATGTCCTGGGCAGGCTGCACCTCTTCTCCACAGCCGATCTGCTACGGGATCCCACAAGGCTCAGTACTTGGCCCCTAGCACGTCTCTATATATACTCTCCCGTTGGTCTCTATCATTGAATCTTTTAACTTTCCTTGCACATTTATGCCAATGACTCTCAAATCGTTTTTGCCATTTCTCCGTTTTCTGGCTCAGTCTCATCATGGCTCTCTGCCATAAAGGATTGGATGCGCTTCCATTTTCTTCATCTTAACCCTTCGAAAATGTAGATTGTGTACTTTGCACCAACTTCTCCCTCTCCCCTCTTCTCTTCTTTCTCCATCTGTTCTCCCCTTTTCATGATCGAGGCGTCAGTTATGATTCTTCTCTTTCCTTCTCCGCTCATATTTTCCTAACTGTTCGCACCGTCGCTTCTTTCTCTTTAACTTTCAGGAAATCCGCCTTCACCTGTCCTTTCACGCTGCTAAACTCCTTACTACCGCCTCAATCTTTTCCCGTCGAGACTGCTGCTCTGCTCTCCTCATTTGACTACCATTCTCCCATATCACCCCCTCTGCTCTGTATTTAACTCTGCTATCATCTTCTGATCTCACTTTCTCCTCTCTCGTCCCTTATTCCCTCCGTTCTATATCTCTACTTCCTTGAGACTCTCGTCTTCTTTTCCACTTCCTCTGAATCGTTTTAAGTCTTACCAGGGTCCTGCTTCCCTTATTTACCCTCACTCCGCCTCACGTTCTCTTCGTTAACAGCCTCTCATCCCCTCGTCGCGGCTCCTGAGGCATCTTGTGCTGCTTCTGGCTTCTGGTCAATCTCTCTGCTGGCTCCAGCATTGCAGAATGTCCCTCCTCATGGTCTTACCAGGGACTTGCTTCTCATATTCCTCCCTACTCTCTCTTATGCCCTCTTTGTTCCTAGCCTCCCCTCGTCACACCTCCTGAGCCTCCTTGTGCTGCTTCTGGCTTCTGGTCAGCCTCTCTGCTGGCTCCAGCATTCTGGAATGCCCCTCCTCATGTGTTAGCAGGTTCTTGTTTACCTTATTTCTCCCTACACTCTCTCACGTTCTCTTTGTTACCGGCATTTTATCCCCTCCTCGCTCTTCCTGAGCCTCCTTGTGCTGCTTCTGGCTTTCGGTCACTCTCTCTGCTGGCTCCAGCATCTTGGAATGCCCCTCACCTGATATTCCTGTCTCTCCCTTTCTTCACATCTTTTACTCTTGATTAAAGACTCATCTTCTGGCACCTCTTTATCCCCTTTAATGTCCGCTTATTTACCTCGGTTTGATATTCATATTCAATTTCATTTTTTTTGTACTGTCTTTTGCCATGTGATATGTACAGCACTTTTACGAAAGTGCTCATAAATTGCAATAAAATACAAATACAATTTGGACAGCAGTGCTAGGCCTTGAATTCTGGCCAACAACACGTGAAGTAATGCGCCCACACGATCCCCAAACTAATTCTGCAACCAAATCTTGCACCCACACCACCACTGCACAGTGGTGCATGTCATGGTGAGGGGCGCACTCTGGTTCCCAGTTCAATCAGCCGCCCAAAGTCCAGATGGTGTTCTCCTTCGAGTGCTTCAGCGCCTCTCTCACTCATCAGAGAGGCAGTCTGTTCAGGTGTTGCTGTTTAGTACAAGATCGTGGCCTCAGGGAATTCTGGTAGCTGTAGTCCATGAAGTTAGTCAAGTACCAACTCTCCCTCCCATTGCGCAATGGTCTTTCTTCTGGAAACGGATGCCACCGATGCTGCCGTAGGAGCCGTGTTAAAAAAGCTACAAGACAATGGCAGAGAACACGCTTTTGGCCTATTTTTCAAAGACCTTATCGCCCGCTGCGTGCAATTACTCGGAATTGGAGAAAGAGCTGCTCGCCATGAAACTGGCCTGTAAAGAGTGGAGACACTTGTTACTTGGCACTCCTCATCCCACTGAGATCAGGACAGACCATCGAAACCGGATGTCCTTACAAAGCCTAGACTGCCAGAACAGCTGGCAAGCACGGTGGGTGCACTTCTTTTCCCATTATTTGTTTGTGATTACCTAGCTTCCTTGAACAAAGAACGTGATCGCTGACCTTCTGTCCAGAAACAGACACCTAGAAGCGGAAGGACCATTTCGGGGTAAGATGTTTCCTACCACCATCTTCATACACAAAATCAAAACTTGGATACAGCAGTAACAGGCAGTCCCCTTGATAGTAAACTACGTCCACAACTCACGTCTAAACACGGTCTATACTACTTCAAAACAAAGATATATGTACCTACACCAGAATTCCACTAAAGGGTTATGAAATTGGGACAAAACTCATTTATGCGTGGACACCATGGACAGAGAGTCACTATCGAGCTCATAAAGAGGTAGTTTTGGTTGCCCTCTCTTATCAGTGACGTTACCACCTACGTTAATGAATGTTTGGTTTGTGCTCAGAATAAGACATCACGCCGTCTTCCAGCAGGTCACCTCTATTCCCACACATTGCCTTCTCGACCATGGCAGAAGATTTCAACAGACTTTATAGTAGAGCTACTGGAATTCTGTGGATGTACGGTCATTATGGTGACTGTGGTTTATTTCACAAAACTAGCACATTTCTCCTCTCTGAGAAAGATACCAACTGCAGAAGAAATGAGCGCTGTGTACCTCAGGGACATCTTTCACTTGAATAGGTTACCGGAGTCCATAACTTCTGACCATGGAGTGCAGCATACCTCTAGGTTCTGGGGGGCATTGTGTAGGCACCTTGGTATCTCTAGAGCCATGTCATCCGGATACCATCCTGAGACAAATGGTCAGACCGAGCGCCTTAACCAAACCCTGGAGCAATACCTCAAATGTTTGACTAACTACTGTCAGGACAACTGGGCAACTCTGTTACCTTTAGCTGAGTTCTCCTATAACAACATGGTACACTCAGCTATGGCAAAGAGTCCTTTCTTTTGTTCCTACGGATTTCATCCCATCTGGATCCCGGATCTACCCGCTGTGGTCACTTCAGTGCCATCTGTAGAGGAAAACCTAAGGAACTTACGGGATGTTCAGCAAAAGACCTGTCAAGCCTTGCAAGACGCTCAAGCCACGTACATGACCTATGCTGATTGTAGGAGGAAACAATCCGAGAACTATCAAAATGGCGACCTGGTATGGTAATTCTCAAAATACCTCCCACGCAGACTAAGACCTGGCAAGTTCCCCCCTAAACATGTCGGACCGTTTCCAGTGATGAAAACCATCAATCCGGTGGCTTATAAACTCTGTTTGCCAACCACTTGGCAACGTTTACATCCTGTGTTCCACACCGCTTTGTTGAAACTGTTTATTGGGCAAGACAAGAAAGATGTAATTCCCCCAGTGAAGGACCAGGAGGGTGAATACAAGGTCAATAAGGTCTGCGACTCCAGGTACCATCAGGGTGTACTTCAGTATCTGGTACATTGGGAAGGTTATTCTGCAGCTGAAATATTGAGGGAATCCCCCTCCAACATACAATCCTCCTCCAAAATACGTGCCCCTCGTTTGATTTAAGAATTCCACCAACGTCACCCCTGGAAGCCAGGTGTATTTTCACACAGGAGGGGCATAATGTAACATCTCTGTTATGTTTACGGCAGACATGGAGGTTGCTAAACCGTGCGTCGCTATGGAAACGCTGGAGGAGCTTTCCCCATTCCAACATGGCCGGCATTCACGTACCCGCAACATTGAAGTCATTACGTTTGCGTCAGTACCGGAAGAATGCAGTTCCGGCAATATAGACACAGAAGAACAGGTAGGCTGCGCGTTGCAACTGCTTTCCATTGATGCTGTTTGCTAGTGTGTGTGTTTTTCCCTTGCACGGCTCGCCGCGCGCTTCTGTTCTATTTGACTTCCTTTCTCTGATTCTTGCTTTCCCGCTTGCCGTGCCTCCAGATTCTCGCGGCATTCTACATTCTGTGCCTCTCCCTGTGCTATTCTGGATTCTTGTAACTGGCGCCTTCTGTGGTTCCCCCCTGCCTGAGTTTCCTGCCTTGCTCTCTTAATTCTTCATATACAGTTGGTTCTCTTCTCTGCATATCCGCTGTTACCTGCCACAGCTCTCATATTTTTTCCGTATCTGCTGCACAGTTTGAAGGAGAGCTGCTACTGCTACTGTGATCTTCAACAACTACAGTGACCTGGCACCATAACATTCCAGTCAGGTTTTCCCCCAGGAGGGGTTTATTCCTTGAGACCGAGCTCACCGGGTGGGCTCCGTGCCTCCCAGATTACTATACTTGATTGGCAAGTTGGCGGCATGGAGTGAAAGGCCTTACCTCTTTGCACCAAAGGACAACAAAGCAAAGAAGGTGAGACCTGACAGTGACAGAGAGAGAGAGAGAGAGAGGGAGCACACAGAGCAGACAGAGAGAGAGAGAGGTCACAGGGCAGAAAGACAGAGAGAGCACAGAGAATAGAAAGACAGCGAGAGAGAGAGACAGAGAGAGAGAGCGAGGGAGCACACAGAGCAGAAAGAGAGAGAGAGCACATACAACAGAAAGACAGAGAGAGAGCACACAGAGCAGAAAGAGAGAGAGAGAGCACACAGAGCTGAAATACAGAGAGAGAGATAGACAGAGAGAGCACACAGAGCAGAAATACAGAGAGAGAGAGAGAGAGAGAGAGAGAGAGCACACAGAGCAGAAAGAGAGTGAGAGCACAGCACAGAGATAGAGCACACAGAGCAGGAAGACATAGAGAGAGAGAGTGAGAGAGCACACAGAGACAAAAGAGAAAGAGGGAGAGAGGGATCCCACGGAGCAGAAAGACAAAGTGAGAGAGGGAGAGAGAAAGCACACAGATCAGAGAGAGAGAGAGAAAGAGAGAGAGAGAGAGAAGTGGACAGCGAGGGGGAGGGAGAGAGCACACAAAGCAGAAAGACAGAAAGAGACAGAAAAAGAGAGAGAGCGCACAGCATTGAGAGAGAGAAGAGAAAGAGAGCACACAGCAGAAGAAGAGAGTTCACAAAGAGCAGATATACAGCGAGAGGTAGGGAGAGAGAGCATACACAGAGCAGAAACCCTGAAAGAGAGGGGGGAGAGAGAGCACACAGCACAGATAGAGAGAGAGAGAGAGAGCACAGAGAACAGTAAGACAGAGAGAGGGAGCACACAGAGCAGAAACAGAGAGAGTGGTGGAGAGAGAGAGTGAGATACAGATAGAGGAGAGAGGGAGAGAACACAAAGAGCAGGAAGACAGCGAGGGACAGGGAGAGCACACACAGAGCAGAAAGGCAGAACAAGAGGGGGAGACAGAGCACACAGCACAGAGAGAGGGAGAGAGAGAGAGCACGGAGCAGAAAGAAAGCGAGAGAGCAGAAAGACAAAGTGAGAGAGCACACAGAGCAGAAAGACAGAGAGAGAGAGAGAGATCACACAGAGCAGAAAGACAGAGAGAGCACACAGATCAGAAAGATAGAGAGAGGGAGAGAGAGAAAAAACAGAGTGCACAGAAAACCAGTTGTAGAGGAGGAGATGTACATGTCACTCATGGAGCCCGTCCCCTCACCTCTGTCATATTGGAAGAGCAGCAAGAAAGCACTGTGCATGACACCTGGTATCGTCCCAATACCGCATTGACGATATGAATGACGTTATGCACTCAGACAACTGTTTCGAATGTACCCTCAAACTGACGTGGTAGAAGGAAGTATGCAGACAACACCAGACGTAGAAGAGTTATAAGTAAAGTCTGACAGGTGTAAAGTGACGTCATAAAGAGAAGACATAATGACGCACTGAAGCGATATACAAACACTCAAAGAATGAAGATGTAACTGAAGCAACAAAGTAAACGAACATAAAAATGTGAAGAAATCATGTGTAATAAGAAGACACTGGAGAAGAGATGCAGTAGATGTGTATACGCAGAAACGCAAGGTAGATGAGAAATATAGAAGCATGCTGCAGTAGAAAATATAACACGGGTAAAGCAGCCATTTTGAAAAGATAGGCGTCGGTTTCGTGTAATAGCAAGCTGAAAACCCCACGGAGAGAGACCGAGGCAGAAGAGCTGACAGGTACTGGAATACAAATTCATGCAAGAACAATGAATATTTGTTTGGCTAAGGATCAAGGATGCCACAGTCAGAACCAACTGCAAAGAACAAAAGGAGTGAAAGAGGATAAGCCATGTACGCAGGACATATTTCTCTTAGATTAAGCAAAGGAGTAAACATCTGTGAGAGCCAAGTGTTGGACAATTAAAAGTGAAGAAGAGCATGTGCAAGACAGAGCAACCAAGTCCCCAGAGGCCAAAGAGAGTAATAGCACCCAGTATAACTGAATCAAGTAGCACTAAATAGGAGGACAGAATAGAGAGATCATGGTCTGCTCACACGTGGTGCAAGAACAGAAAACCAGGGCTATTCATATTGCTTGAGACGAAGATAGCAGTGTACCCTCACTCGCTTAAGAGTCCCGGAGAAGAGAACAGTCAGCAAGGTCAACTCCAAAGAAGAGGCCTTGCCTTAAGGCCTAACTGATGAGCGATGGTAGGCTAGTGGGCCAAGTGGGCAGTTGTCAGACGTTGTTCCCTGCACCTGGGTTTCATTTTGCTTACGTGCTGCTAACGAGCTGAATGTCCAAGGTTGGAAGAAGATGCCAGCCACTAGGCGTGCCTATCAGGTGAAGGGCAACCAGTGATGTTTCTCGATAGCTATTTATGTTCCCTTAACCTATCGCTCCGCTCAGTAGGTTTTTACTACTTGCCAGTAGGATGGCCTCATAGCTGATGCATTTTGCGTTATAAAGCCTCTGTATAATGGGAATGTATTTTGAGAGCGAGTAATCTGCGACTTGTTATGCTTGCTGGATTTCCCTGCTTTATTGAACTGATAATAAAGTAGTATTTTGGCATATTATGTGAGTCGGTCCAGTTATTTGGGCCTGTAATTAGTGTTATGGTAACCCCGCCCAGGTGCTACTACACACAGGTTTCACATACACTCTGAGTGCAAGAGACCGAGAACAACAAAAAGCAGAGAGAGACTGAAGAGAAAAGCAGGGTAGACACTTTCAGCTAAAGAAGTTACCCCGTCCCTCACCGTCACTTTGGCCCCCAGTCTAACCGGTACAACGTCCTTTCATCGCAGGATGTTTTTTCAATGGTATTTTCACAGTGACATTTTTAACGAAAAAAACCCATCAAATTCTTTAGGGGGGGGTAGAAAATGACATATATGGGTTGTGGGTGTTCGGGAATACATACAAAATTAAAGGGAATGGGGGGCTTGGGGGACCCCATCGAAAAATAAAATAAAACTAAATTCGATGGGTTTTTTCATTACAAAAGTCACCCAAGCACCATGCAATCACTGTGGCACCCCGGGCAATTACTACGTCCCCCAGCAGTCACCCAGACAGCAGGCAATCACTGTGGCACCCAGGCAATTACTACGTCCCCCAGCAGTCACCCAGACACCAGGCAATCACTGTGGCACCCAGGCAATTACTACGCCCCCCAGCAGTCACCCAGACACGAGGCAATCACTGTGGCACCCCAGTCAATTACTACGCCCCCAGCAGTCACCCAGACACCAGGCAATCACTGTGGCACCCAGGCAATTACTACGCCCCCCCAGCAGTCACCCAGACACCAGGCAATCACTGTGGCACCCAGGCAATTACTACACCCCCCAGCAGTCACCCAGACACCAGGCAATAGCTTTGAGTCCCAGAACTCACCACCCCCCAGGCCCCCACACCTCTACCCCATCCCTGATAACTCCACTCCCGCCACCCACCCCTCCCCCCGCAGTCACTGTTGTCTGCAGGCAGTCACCATATGGCCACCAAACTCTCAACCAAAACCCCAGAAGTAACCATGGCCCGTTGGCAGTCACCACAGCCCCAAGCAATCCTTATATCCCGGCAGTCACCCCAACACAGAGGCGTTGCTAGGGGGTGGCTAAGGGGGCTATAGCCCCTGGTCTTTTGGTTGTAGCCCCGGATAGAAACTCAGGAGCTACAAACAAAAGGGCCGGATAGCCCCCAGTCCCAAATGTTCTGACCTTAGCGTAGCCCCGGGTCGTTTCCAGACGTAGCAACACCCCTGCCCCAACACCAGGTACCCCTCATCTCGACTTACCAGAAGCTTCGTTGACCTTTAGGATCTGAGCTGATGGTTCGGGGTCTTCCTCCCCAGAGATGAGGTCAGCCTGCTCGTCGGGCCCTCCTCCTATCAAAACAGGATCTGATCATGTGACTTAGACATTAAGAAGTGAAACAGTGACCCCGCCCCCGGCCCCACCCCCGCTTAGCGCACCCAGGTCTAGCTGGAATACTTACCAAGGTGGTGCTGGGTCTCCGAGGGTCCCGCCAGACATCCCTGCGCCTGAAAAAGAGGAGAGGGCACAGCTGAAAGAGCAGGCAAGGCAGTAGAGTTGGGCCTGTTTTTGGGGTGCTGCCCTTTCCCTGCATGCAGCTGGGTAGACATACACATGGCATTTGCAGGGAACCTTTTTCCGAACCGTTCTGAAAGATGCCAACGACTGCAGAACAGTTTCTCGCTTCAAGAGTAAATGCTTTCTGCAGAACTGGCAACACTGCGCCAGGTTATAAGCACTTGAGTGTTGGCTACAAAATTAAAAGATTAGCGGGGGGTGTTTAAAGTAAAATAAAAAATACAACTGGATAGCAGCTGTAGAGTGGCTTACAGTTAGCGAGGGACCGGAAATGACATCACAGGAAGTGACATCACAGGAAGTGACATCACATGCAGAAATGGATACTTGCTTGTAAACATTGTTAGGCAGAATCCTGTGCAGTTTCCTTAGGGACCAGTGCAAGAAGATTAAGACTATAGGAGTAAGCAGTAAACCCAATTGGTAGCAGTCTGTACCACCCAGATTTACCTGGTAGCTGTGGCTGAGCAGTCAGACTTCTCTCAAGAAGAGTAGGGCAGTATACAGAGCATACACAATAGGGCAAAAGAACACAGTAGAACAAGCAAACACTGACCAGAGCTTTGTATCAAAAGTATATAATTATTTATTTAACACACACTTCAGAGAATACACTAGCACTATTAATTAAAAGCAAGTTCCAACACAATCAGAAAAGTATTTACACCTCCCTCAGCAATTACTAGACAAGTCTAAGTTAAAACACCACTTTTTATCAAAACAGAGATGAGCGCGTAACTTAGATGGCACTCCAATAATTAGGTTAAAGGGAGAGAAAAAAGGCAGGTCATAAAAATAAAACAGTTCCCAACACTTTTAAGAGACAAAATCAAGTTACTGAAGGCAGGGTATACTGTAGAGCCAAAGTTCATAGGCCAGGCCCACTTTGAATGGAGCAAGGCGAAATGTGCCCAAGATCACACGGTTTAGCAATGCATTCAAGTCTTTGTAGAAATGTTCAAAAGAGGTTGGGGTGGTTCAAAAGACAAAGTTAGAAGGTCTGGGGGCCAACCCATTTGGAAAGCCAAGGATTTAAGGGTCACCTTGGGCAAACCAAAGAAAGGGAGGCAAGGTAGAACACAGTACCTTAAAGAGTGAGGAAGCTCCAGCGGTGGCAGTTGTTCGTGGCAGCGTGTGCAGTTCGTGGTTTAGACCAGGGGAAGAGAGGATCTCGTCAAGGAGGAAACTTGGAGTCGTTGCACTGCCCAGGGAAGAAACTAGCCGCGGTGTTCATCGGTGGAAAGGTGTGTTCCTGGTATTCGCGGTCACAGTGGTGCAGCTTGGCTATCCAGCTGCTGGGGTGCTTGGCACGGGCGATTTGACCAAGAGATGTCTTTGGAAGACGAAAGGGGTGAACTGGTTGGTCCCATCAACTCAAAGGAAGAAGACTCGTCCAGCAGAAGATCTTCTCTTGTCGTTGGTGAGTTTGTTGCAGCAGGGCTTCACCGGTGGTGTCGTCGTTGCAGATGGCTCAGCTTCTTCCCTCATTGGATTCTTAGGTCCTGTGGCTTCTTCTGAAGTTCCAGTCCCAAAGGCCCTGCTTTTATGCTGAAAAACCCCCATTCAACAGCCTAGCTGTCACTCACACATGCTAAATGGTGAGCCGGGTGGCTCACCACTGGCCCAATCAGAACAGAGTGCGACTTGAGTTGCTAAGGCAACGCATTCCAGGGTGACAATTCCCCCACCCACACATCCTGTGGAACCCAGACAGAGTGGCACCAGTTGGAGGGCTTCTGTGGGGAAGTCTGCCAAAAAGTGGAACAAAGGGTCCGACCTTGGTTGGAGTTACAGAGGCGGACACAAACGAAAAGAGCTCTGGCAAAAAGACCCAACCGGTGTTTTGATATTAAATAAATAAACCAGCGGTATCTTTAACATTGCACCAAAAAGTGGTGCGTTTGAAATCAATGGGAAAATCCCATAGGAAATATTCTGGTGGAATATTTTGCGTGGTAACCACTGCCACCAGCCAGAAACTCGACAAGCGGGGACTGGACAGTGCCCCCTTGGAAACAGACCCAGGGGCAATCGAATTAACCCCTTCCAGTATTTCCACAATATGATGGTTTGTACTGGTTCTGTTCACAATTTTGTACTAGTAAAGTCAATGGTGACTTTACATGCCCTGGGAGACAGTAGTCAGTCCCAGGGTATGGAGTCTATGTTTGGGGTCGCTATGACACCCCTGTGTTAGTGCACTGAGGGTGCTGTGTAACACATACACAAAAAACAGATGATACCCTATGGAGTAAAAGACCCCATATCCCATAAGCACACAAAAAGTCAGAGACATACCTCAAATCATGCCTAAGAGTGGGAGGAAAAGAGTCTCACTCTTAGCAGGAGAAAAAAAACAAACGCCAAAAATCCAGCAAAGCTGCTGGGGGACCACTAGGTTTGGGAAATTAGCAGTATAAGAGAATTCTCCCTAACAAACATACCTTTTCATAAGGTGAATAGTGCCTCACACTGGGAAATTCCAAACGTTTTAAATAAACATGTGCAATAAACACTTAATATAAAGTGGATTTTGCCTTTAAACACTTGATTAACACTTGTTTTGCCTATAAATTGAGAGCCCTTTCGTAGAGCCCAGGCACTGCCAGGGAAGCCCGCCACTATCCGATCACTCTTGGGCATGTAATTTCCATCCCACAGGATTTCCTTCCGATTCACCAGTTGCTTCCTAGATCCCAGGCACTGCCAGGGAAGCCCGCCACTACCCAATCACTCTTGGGCACTTAAGTTCCATCCCCCAAGCTTTCCTTCAGATTCACCAGTTGCTTCCTGGAGCCCAGGCACTGCCAGGGATGCCCGCCACTACCCAATCAGTCTTGGGCATGTAAGTTCCATCCCACAGGCTTGCCTTCAGATTCAACAGTTGCTTCCTAGAGCCCAGGCACTGCCAGGGAAGCCCACCGCTACCCGATAGTCTGGGGGAGGTAAGTTCCATCCCACAGGCTTTCCATCAGATTCACCAGTTGCATCCTGGAACCCAGGCACTGCCAGGGATGCCGCCACTACTTGATCAGTCTGGGGCACGTAAGTTCCATCCAACAGGCTTCCCTTCCGATTCCCCAGTTGCTTCCTAGAGCCCAAGCACCGCCAGGGAAGCCCACCACTATCCGATTAGTCTTGAGCAAGTAAG
This sequence comes from Ambystoma mexicanum, assembly GCF_040938575.1. Classification (NCBI taxonomy): domain Eukaryota; kingdom Metazoa; phylum Chordata; class Amphibia; order Caudata; family Ambystomatidae; genus Ambystoma; species Ambystoma mexicanum. Next base: position 27,489,658 of record NC_090938.1, on the reverse strand, counting down.
TTCCATCCCACAGGCTTTCCTTCAGCTTCCCCAGTTACTTCCTAGAGCCCAGACACTGCCGGGGAAGCCCGCCGCTACCTGATCACTCTTGGGCAGGTAAGTTCAACCCCACAGGCTTTCCTTCAGATTCACCAGTTGCTTCCTAGAGCCCAGGCACTGCCAAGGAAGCCGGCCACTACCCGATCACTCTTAAGCAGGTAAGTTCCATCCCACAGGCTTTCCTTCAGATTCACCAGTTGCTTCCTAGAGCCCAGGCACTGCCAGGGAAGCTGGTCACTACCCGATCAGCCTTGGGCAGGTAAGTTCCATCCCATAGGCTTTCCTTCAGATTCACCAGTTGTTTCCTAGAGCCCAGGCACTGCCAGGGATGCCTGCAACTACCTGATAAGTCTGGGGCCTGTGTGTTCCATCCCACAGGCTTTCTTTCAGATTCACCAATTGCTTCCTAGAGCCAAGGCACTGCCAGGGAATCCTGCCACTACCTGATCAGTTTTGGGCAGGTAAGTTCCATCCCACATGCTTTTCTAGAGATTCACTGGTTGCTTCTTAGAGCCAAGGCACTGCCAGGGAAGCTGGCCACTACTCGATCAGTCTGGGGCAGGTAAATTCCATCCCACAGGCTTTCCTTCAGATTCACCGGTTGCTTCCTAGAGCCCAGGGACTGCCAGGGAAGCCCGCCACTACCCGATAACTCATGGGCACTTTAGTTCCATCCCCCAGGCTTTCCTTCAGATTCACCAGTTGTTTCCTATATCCCAGGCACTGCCAGGGAAGCCCGCCACTACCCGATCACTCTTGGGACCTTAAGTTCCATCCCCCAGGCTTTCCTTCAGATTCACCAGTTGCTTCCTGGAGCCCAGGCACTGCCAGGGATGCCCGCCACTACCCGATCAGTCTTGGGCATGTAACTTCAATCCCACAGGCTTGCCTTCAGATTCAACAGTTGCTTCCTAGAGCCCAGGTACTGCCAGGGAAGCCCAATGCTACCCGATAGTCCGGGGGAGTTAAGTTCCATCCCACAGGCTTTCCTTCAGATTCACCAGTTGCTTCCTGGAACCCAGGCACCTCTAGGGAAGCCCGCCACTATCCGATCAGTCTTGGGCAGGTAAGTTCCATCCCACAGGCTTTCCTTCAGCTTCCCCAGTTGCTTCCTAGAGCGCAGGAACTGCGGGGGAAGCCCGCCGCTACCTGATCACTCTTGGGCAGGTAAGTTCAACCCCACAGGCTTTCCTCCAGATTCACCAGTTGCTTCCTGGTGCCCAGGCACTGCCAGTGATGCCCGCCACTACCCGATCAGTCTTGGGCATGTAAGTTCAATCTCACAGGCTTGCCTTCAGATTCAACAGTTGCTTCCTAGAGCCCAGGCACTGCCAGGGAAACCCACTGCTACCCGATAGTCTGGGGGAGTTAAGTTCCATCCCACAGGCTTTCCTTCAGATTCACCAGTTGCTTCCTAGAGCCCAAGCACCGCCAGGGAAGCCCGCCACTATCCGATCAGTCTTGGGCAGGTAAGTTCCATCCCACAGGCTTTCCTTCAGCTTCCTCAGTTGCTTCCTAGAGCGCAGGCACTGCAGGGGAAGCCCGCCGCTACCTGATCACTCTTGGGCAGGTAAGTTCAACCCCACAGGATTGCCTTCAGATTCAACAGTTGCTTCCTAGAGCCCAGGCACTGCCAGGGAAGCCCACCGCTACCCGATAGTCTGGGGGAGGTAAGTTCCATCCCACAGGCTTTCCATCAGATTCACCAGTTGCATCCTGGAACCCAGGCACTGTCAGGGATGCCGCCACTACTTGATCAGTCTGGGGCACGTAAGTTCCATCCCACAGGCTTCCCTTCCGATTCCCCAGTTGCTTCCTAGAGCCCAAGCACCGCCAGGGAAGCCCACCACTATCCGATTAGTCTTGGGCAGGTAAGTTCCATCCCACAGGCTTTCCTTCAGCTTCCCCAGTTACTTCCTAGAGCCCAGACACTGCCGGGGAAGCCCGCCGCTACCTGATCACTCTTGGGCAGGTAAGTTCAACCCCACAGGCTTTCCTTCAGATTCACCAGTTGCTTCCTAGAGCCCAGGCACTGCCAAGGAAGCCGGCCACTACCCGATCACTCTTAAGCAGGTAAGTTCCATCCCACAGGCTTTCCTTCAGATTCACCAGTTGCTTCCTAGAGCCCAGGCACTGCCAGGGAAGCTGGTCACTACCCGATCAGCCTTGGGCAGGTAAGTTCCATCCCATAGGCTTTCCTTCAGATTCACCAGTTGCTTCCTAGAGCCCAGGCACTGCCAGGGATGCCTGCAACTACCTGATAAGTCTGGGGCCTGTGTGTTCCATCCCACAGGCTTTCTTTCAGATTCACCAATTGCTTCCTAGAGCCAAGGCACTGCCAGGGAATCCTGCCACTACCCGATCAGTTTTGGGCAGGTAAGTTCCATCCCACAGGCTTTCCTACAGATTCACTGGTTGCTTCTTAGAGCCAAGGCACTGCCAGGGAAGCTGGCCACTACTCGATCAGTCTGGGGCAGGTAAATTCCATCCCACAGGCTTTCCTTCAGATTCACCGGTTGCTTCCTAGAGCCCAGGGACTGCCAGGGAAGCCCGCCACTACCCGATCACTCATGGGCACTTTAGTTCCATCCCCCAGGCTTTCCTTCAGATTCACCAGTTGTTTCCTAGATCCCAGGCACTGCCAGGGAAGCCCGCCACTACCCGATCACTCTTGGGACCTTAAGTTCCATCCCCCAGGCTTTCCTTCAGATTCACCAGTTGCTTCCTGGAGCCCAGGCACTGCCAGGGATGCCCGCCACTACCCGATCAGTCTTGGGCATGTAGGTTCAATCCCACAGGCTTGCCTTCAGATTCAACAGTTGCTTCCTAGAGCCCAGGCACTGCCAGGGAAGCCCAACGCTACCCAATAGTCTGGGGGAGTTAAGTTCCATCCCACAGGCTTTCCTTCAGATTCACCAGTTGCTTCCTGGAACCCAGGCACTGCCAGGGATGCCCGCCACTACCTGATCAGTCTGGGGCACGTAAGTTCCATCCCACAGGCTTCCCTTCAGATTCCCCAGTTGCTTCCTAGAGCCCAAGCACCTCCAGGGAAGCCCGCCACTATCCGATCAGTCTTGGGCAGGTAAGTTCCATCTCCCAGGCTTTCCTTCAGCTTCCCCAGTTGCTTCCTAGAGCGCAGGAACTGCCGGGGAAGCCCGCCGCTACCTGATCACTCTTGGGCAGGTAAGTTCAACCCCACAGGCTTTCCTCCAGATTCACCAGTTGCTTCCTGGTGCCCAGGCACTGCCAGTGATGCCCGCCACTACCCGATCAGTCCTGGGCATGTAAGTTCAATCTCACAGGCTTGCCTTCAGATTCAACAGTTGCTTCCTAGAGCCCAGGCACTGCCAGGGAAGCCCACTGCTACCCGATAGTCTGGGGGAGTTAAGTTCCATCCCACAGGCTTTCCTTCAGCTTCCCCAGTTGCTTCCTAGAGCGCAGGCACTGCCGGGGAAGCCCGCCGCTACCTGATCACTCTTGGGCAGGTAAGTTCAACCCCACAGGCTTTCCTTCAGATTCACCAGTTGCTTCCTAGAGCCCAGGCACTGCCAAGGAACCCGGCCACTACCCGATCACTCTTGGGCAGGTAAATTCCACCCCAAAGGCTTTCCTTCATATTCACCTGTTGCTTCCTAGAGCGCAGGCACTGCCAGGGAAGCCTACCACTAACCGATCAGTCCTGGGCAGGTAAGCTCCAACCCACAGGCTTTCCTTCAGATTCACTGGTTGCTTCCTAGAGCCCAGGCACTGCCAGGGAAGCTGGCCACTACCCGATCAGTCTGGGGCATTTTAAGTTCCATCCCACAGGCTTTCCTTCAGATTCACCAGTTGCTTCCTAGAGCCCAGGCACTGCCAGGGAAGCCGGCCACTACCTGATCAGTCTGGGGCTCGTATGTTCCATCCCACAGGCTTTCCTTCAGATTTCCCAGTTGCTTCCTAGAGCCCAAGCACCACCAGGGAAGCCCGCCACTATCCGATCAGTCTTGCGCAGCTAAGTTCCATCCCACAGGCTTTCCTTCAGCTTCCCCAGTTGCTTCCTAGAGCCCAGGCACTGCCGGGGAAGCCCGCTGCTACCTGATCACTCTCGGGCAGCTAAGTTCAACCCCACAGGCTTTCCTTCAGATTCACCAGTTGCTTCCTAGAGCCCAGGCACTGCCAAGGAAGACGGCCACTACCCGATAACTCTTGGGCAGGTAAGTTCCATCCCACTGGCTTTCCTTCAGATTCACTGGTTGCTTCCTAGAGCCCAGGCACTGCCAGGGAAGCTGGCCACCACCCGATCAGTCTGGGGCAGTTAAGTTCCATCCCACAGGCTTTCCTTCAGATTCACCAATTGCATCCTAGAGCCCAGGCACTGCCAGGGAAGCCGGCCACTACCTGATCAGTCTGGGGCACGTAAGTTCCATCCCACGGGCTTTCCTTCAGATTCCCCAGTTGCTTCCTAGAGCCCAAGCACCGCCAGGGAAGCCCGCCACTATCCGATCAGTCTTGCGCAGGTAGGTTCTATCCCACAGGCTTTCCTTCAGCTTCCCCAGTTGCTTCCCAGAGCCCAGGCACTGCCGGGGAAGCCCGCCGCTACCTGATCACTCTCGGGCAGCTAAATTCAACCCCACAGGCTTTCCTTCAGATTCACCTGTTGCTTTCTAGAGCCCAGGCACTGCCAAGGAAGACGGCCACTACCCGATCACTCTTGGGCAGGTAAGTTCCATCCCACAGGCTTTCCTTCAGATTCACTGGTTGCTTCCTAGAGCCCAGGCACTGCCAGGGATGCCTGCAACTACCTGATAAGTCTGGGGCCTGTATGTTCCATCCCACAGGCTTTCCTTCAGATTCACCAATTGCTTCCTAGTGCCCAGGCACTGCCAGGGAAGCCTGCTACTACCCAATCAATCTTGGGCAGGTAAGTTCCATCCCACAGGCTTTCCTTCAGATTCACTGGTTGCTTCCTAGAGCCCAGGCACTGCCAGGGAAGCTGGCCACAACCCGATCAGTCTGGGGCAGTTAAGTTCCATCCCACAGGCTTTCCTTCAGATTCACCAGTTGCTTCCGGGAGCCCAGGCACTGCCGGGGAAGCCCGCCACTACCTAATCACTTTTGGGCAGGTAAGTTCCATCCCATAGGCTTTCCTTCAGATTCACCAGTTGCTTCCTAGAGCCCAGGCACTGCCAGGGAAGCTGGTCATTACCCGATAAGCCTTGGGCAGGTAAGTTCCATCCCATAGGCTTTCCTTCAGATTCACTGGTTGCCTCCTAGGGCCCAGGCCCTGCCAGGGATGCCTGCAACTACCTGATAAGTCTGGGGCCTGTATGTTCCATCCCACAGGCTTTCCTTCAGATTCACCAATTGCTTCCTAGAGCCAAGGCACTGCCAGGGAAGCCTGCCACTACCCGATCAATCTTGGGCAGGTAAGTTCCATCCCACAGGCTTTCCTTCAGATTCACTGGTTGCGTCCTAGAGCCCAGGCACTGCCAGGGAAGCTTGCCACTACCCGATCAGTCTGAGGCAGTTAAGTTCCGTCCCACAGGCTTTCCTTCAGATTCACCAGTTGCTTCCTAGAGCCCAGGCACTGCCTGGGAAGCCGGCGACTACCCGATCACTCTTAGGCAGGTAAGTTCCATCCCACAGGCTTTCCTTCAGATTCACCAGTTGCTTCCTAGAGCCCAGGCACTGCCAGGGAAGCTGGCCACTACCCGATCAGCCTGGGGCAGGTAAGTTCCATCCCACAGGCTTTCCTTCAGATTCACCAGTTGCTTCCGGGAGCCCAGACACTGCCAGGGAAGCCCGCCACTACCTAATCACTCTTGGGCAGGTAAATTCCATCCCACAGGCTTTCCTTCAGATTCACCGGTTGCTCCCTGGAGCCCAGGCACTGTCAGGGATGCCCGCCACTACCCGATCACTCTTAGGCAGGTAAGTTCTATCCCACAGGCTTTCCTTTAGATTCACCAGTTGCTTCCTAGAGCCCAGGCACTGCCAGGGAAGCTGGCCACTACACGATCAGCCTTGGGCAGGTAAATTCCATTCCACAGGCTTTCCTTCAGATTCACGGGTTGCTTTCTAGAGCCCAGGCACTGCCAGGGAAGCCTGCCACTACCCGATCAGTCTTGGGAAGGTAAGTTTGAACCCACAGGCTTTCCTTCAGATTCACTGGTTGCTTCCTGGAGCCCAGCACTGCCAGGGAAGCTGGCCACTGTCCGATCAGTCTGGGGCAGTTAGGTTCCATCCCACAGGCTTTCCTTCAGATTCACCGGTTGCTTTCTAGAGCCCAGGCACTGCCAGGGAAGCCTGCCACTACCCGATCAGTCTTGGGAAGGTAAGTTCCAACCCACAGGCTTTCCTTCAGATTCCCCAGTTGCTTCCTAGAGCCCAAGCACCCCCAGGGAAGCCCGCCACTATCCGATCAGTATTGGGCAGGTAAGTTCCAACCCACAGGCTTGCCTTCAGATTCAACAGTTGCTTCCTAGAGCCCAGGCACTGCCAGGGAAGCCCACTGCTACCCGATAGTCTGGGGGAGTTAAGTTCCATCCCACAGGCTTTCCTTCAGATTCACCAGTTGCTTCCTGGAACCCAGGCACTGCCAGGGATGCCCGCCGCTACCTGATCAGTCTGGGGCATGTAAGTTCCATCCCACAGGCTTTCCTTCAGATTCCCAAGTTGCTTCCTAGAGCCCAAGCACCGCCAGGGAAGCCCGCCACTATCCGATCAGTCTTGGGCAATTAAGTTCCATCCCACAGGCTTTCCTTCAGCTTCCCCAGTTGCTTCCTAGAGCGCAGGCACTGCCGGGGAAGCCCGCCGCTACCTGATCACTCTTGGGCAGGTAAGTTCAACCCCACAGGCTTTCCTTCAGATTCACCAGTTGCTTCCTAGAGCCCAGGCACTGCCAAGGAACCCGGCCACTACCCGATCACTCTTGGGCAGGTAAATTCCACCCCAAAGGCTTTCCTTCATATTCACCTGTTGCTTCCTAGAGCGCAGGCACTGCCAGGGAAGCCTACCACTAACCGATCAGTCCTGGGCAGGTAAGCTCCAACCCACAGGCTTTCCTTCAGATTCACTGGTTGCTTCCTAGAGCCCAGGCACTGCCAGGGAAGCTGGCCACTACCCGATCAGTCTGGGGCATTTTAAGTTCCATCCCAGAGGCTTTCCTTCAGATTCACCAGTTGCTTCCTAGAGCCCAGGCACTGCCAGGGAAGCCGGCCACTACCTGATCAGTCTGGGGCACGTATGTTCCATCCCACAGGCTTTCCTTCAGATTTCCCAGTTGCTTCCTAGAGCCCAAGCACCGCCAGGGAAGCCCGCCACTATCCGATCAGTCTTGCGCAGCTAAGTTCCATCCCACAGGCTTTCCTTCAGCTTCCCCAGTTGCTTCCTAGAGCCCAGGCACTGCCGGGAAGCCCGCTGCTACCTGATCACTCTCGGGCAGCTAAGTTCAACCCCACAGGCTTTCCTTCAGATTCACCAGTTGCTTCCTAGAGCCCAGGCACTGCCAAGGAAGACGGCCACTACCCGATAACTCTTGGGCAGGTAAGTTCCATCCCACTGGCTTTCCTTCAGATTCACTGGTTGCTTCCTAGAGCCCAGGCACTGCCAGGGAAGCTGGCCACCACCCGATCAGTCTGGGGCAGTTAAGTTCCATCCCACAGGCTTTCCTTCAGATTCCCCAGTTGCTTCCTAGAGCCCAAGCACCGCCAGGGAAGCCCGCCACTATCCGATCAGTCTTGCGCAGGTAGGTTCCATCCCACAGGCTTTCCTTCAGCTTCCCCAGTTGCTTTCCAGAGCCCAGGCACTGCCGGGGAAGCCCGCCGCTACCTGATCACTCTCGGGCAGCTAAATTCAACCCCACAGGCTTTCCTTCAGATTCACCTGTTGCTTTCTAGAGCCCAGGGACTGCCAAGGAAGACGGCCACTACCCGATCACTCTTGGGCAGGTAAGTTCCATCCCACAGGCTTTCCTTCAGATTCACTGGTTGCTTCCTAGAGCCCAGGCACTGCCAGGGATGCCTGCAACTACCTGATAAGTCTGGGGCCTGTATGTTCCATCCCACAGGCTTTCCTTCAGATTCACCAATTGCTTCCTAGTGCCCAGGCACTGCCAGGGAAGCCTGCCACTACCCAATCAATCTTGGGCAGGTAAGTTCCATCCCACAGGCTTTCCTTCAGATTCACTGGTTGCTTCCTAGAGCCCAGGCACTGCCAGGGAAGCTGGCCACTACCCGATCAGTCTGGGGCAGTTAAGTTCCATCCCACAGGCTTTCCTTCAGATTCACCAGTTGCTTCCGGGAGCCCAGGCACTGCCGGGGAAGCCCGCCACTACCTAATCACTCTTGGGCAGGTAAGTTCCATCCCATAGGCTTTCCTTCAGATTCACCAGTTGCTTCCTAGAGCCCAGGCACTGCCAGGGAAGCTGGTCATTACCCGATAAGCCTTGGGCAGGTAAGTTCCATCCCATAGGCTTTCCTTCAGATTCACTGGTTGCCTCCTAGGGCCCAGGCCCTGCCAGGGATGCCTGCAACTACCTGATAAGTCTGGGGCCTGTATGTTCCATCCCACAGGCTTTCCTTCAGATTCACCAATTGCTTCCTAGAGCCAAGGCACTGCCAGGGAAGCCTGCCACTACCCGATCAATCTTGGGCAGGTAAGTTCCATCCCACAGGCTTTCCTTCAGATTCACTGGTTGCGTCCTAGAGCCCAGGCACTGCCAGGGAAGCTTGCCACTACCCGATCAGTCTGAGGCAGTTAAGTTCCGTCCCACAGGCTTTCCTTCAGATTCACCAGTTGCTTCCTAGAGCCCAGGCACTGCCTGGGAAGCCGGCGACTACCCGATCACTCTTAGGCAGGTAAGTTCCATCCCACAGGCTTTCCTTCAGATTCACCAGTTGCTTCCTAGAGCCCAGGCACTGCCAGGGAAGCTGGCCACTACCCGATCAGCGTGGGGCAGGTAAGTTCCATCCCACAGGCTTTCCTTCAGATTCACCAGTTGCTTCCGGGAGCCCAGACACTGCCAGGGAAGCCCGCCACTACCTAATCACTCTTGGGCAGGTAAATTCCATCCCACAGGCTTTCCTTCAGATTCACCGGTTGCTCCCTGGAGCCCAGGCACTGTCAGGGATGCCCGCCACTACCCGATCACTCTTAGGAAGGTAAGTTCCATCCCACAGGCTTTCCTTTAGATTCACCAGTTGCTTCCTAGAGCCCAGGCACTGCCAGGGAAGCTGGCCACTACACGATCAGCCTTGGGCAGGTAAATTCCATTCCACAGGCTTTCCTTCAGATTCACGGGTTGCTTTCTAGAGCCCAGGCACTGCCAGGGAAGCCTGCCACTACCCGATCAGTCTTGGGAAGGTAAGTTTGAACCCACAGGCTTTCCTTCAGATTCACTGGTTGCTTCCTGGAGCCCAGCACTGCCAGGGAAGCTGGCCACTGTCCGATCAGTCTGGGGCAGTTAGGTTCCATCCCACTGGCTTTCCTTCAGATTCACCGGTTGCTTTCTAGAGCCCAGGCACTGCCAGGGAAGCCTGCCACTACCCGATCAGTCTTGGGAAGGTAAGTTCCAACCCACAGGCTTTCCTTCAGATTCCCCAGTTGCTTCCTAGAGCCCAAGCACCGCCAGGGAAGCCCGCCACTATCCGATCAGTATTGGGCAGGTAAATTTCATCCCACAGGCTTTCCTTCAGCTTCCCCAGTTGCTTCCTAGAGCCCAGGCACTGCCAGGGAAGCCCGCCGCTACCTGATCACTCTTGGGCAGGTAAGTTCAACCCCACAAGCTTTCCTTCAGATTCACCAAGTTGCTTCCTAGAGCCCAGACACTGCCAAGGAAGCCCGCCACTACCCGATCACTCTTGGGCAGGTAAGTTCCATCCCACAGGCTTTCCTTCAGATTCACTGGTTGCTTCCTAGAGCCCAGACACTGCCAGGGATGCCTGCAACTACCTAATAAGTCTTGGGCCTGTATATTCCATCCCACAGGCTTTCCTTCAGCTTCACCAATTTCTGCCTAGAGCCCAGGCACTGCCAGGGAAGCCTGCCACTACCCGATCAATCTTGGGCAGGTAAGTTCCATCCCACAGGCTTTTCTTCAGATTCACTGGTTGCTTCCTAGAGTCCAGGCAATGCCAGGGAAGCTGGCCACTACCCGACAAGTCTGGGGTAGTTAAGTTCCATCCCACAGGCTTTCCTTCAGATTCACCAGTTGCTTCCTAGAGCCCAGGCACTGCCAGGGAAGCCAGCCACTACCCGATCAGTCTGGGGCATGTAAGTTCCATCCCACAGGCTTTCCTTCAGATTGGCCAGTTGCTTCCTAGAGCCCAGGCACTGCCAGGGACGCCGGCCACTACCCGATCAGTCTGGGGCAGGTAAGTTCCATCCCACAGGCTTTCCTTCAGATTCACCAGTTGGTTCCTAGAGCCCAGGCAATGCCAGGGAAGCCGGCCACTACCCGATCACTCTTGGGCAGGTAAGTTCCATCCCACAGGCTTTCCTTCAGATTCACTGGTAGCTTCCTAGAGCCCATGCACTGCCAGGGATGCCTGCAACTACCTGATATGTCTGGGGCATGTATGATCCATCCCACAGGCTTTCCTTCAGATTCACCAATTGCTTCCTAGTGCCCAGGCACTGCCAGGGAAGCCTGCCACTACCCAATCAATCTTGGGCAGGTAGGTTCCATCCCACAGGCTTTCGTTCAGATTCACTGGTTGCCTCCTAGAGCCCAGGCCCTGCCAGGGATGCCTGCAACTACCTGATAAGTCTGTGGCCTGTATGTTCCATCCCACAGGCCTTCCTTCAGATTCACCAATTGCTTCCTAGAGCCAAGGCACTGCCAGGGAAGCCTGCCACTACCCGATCAATCTTGGGCAGGTAAGTTCCATCCCACAGGCTTTCCTTCAGATTCACTGCTTGCTTCCTAGAGCCCAGGCACTGTCAGGGAAGCTTGCCACTACCCGATCACTCTGAGGCGGGTAAGTTCCATCCCACAGGCTTTCCTTCAGATTCACCAGTTGCTTCCGGGAGCCCAGACACTGCCAGGGAAGCCCGCCACTACCTAATCACTCTTGGGCAGGTAAATTCCATCCCACAGGCTTTCCTTCAGATTCACTGGTTGCTCCCTGGAGCCCAGGCACTGTCAGGGATGCCCGCCACTACCCGATCACTCTTAGGCAGGTAAGTTCCATCCCACAGGCTTTCCTTTAGATTCACCGGTTGCTTCCTAGAGCCCAGGCACGGCCAGGGAAGCTGGCCACTACACGATCAGCCTTGGGCAGATAAGTTCCATTCCACAGGGTTTCCTTCAGATTCACGGGTTGCTTTCTAGAGCCCAGGCACTGCCAGGGAAGCCTGCCACTACCCGATCAGTCTTGGGAAGGTAAGTTTGAACCCACAGGCTTTCCTTCAGATTCACTGGTTGCTTCCTGGAGCCCAGGCACTGCCAGGGAAGCTGGCCACTGCCCGATCAGTCTGGGGCAGTTAGGTTCCATCCCACAGGCTTTTCTTCAGATTCACCGGTTGCTTTCTAGAGCCCAGGCACTGCCAGGGAAGCTTGCCACTACCCGATCAGTCTTGTGAAGGTAAGTTCCAACCCTCAGGCTTTCCTTCAGATTCCCCAGTTGCTTCCTAGAGCCCAAGCACCGCCAGGGAAGCCCGCCACTATCCGATCAGTATTGGGCAGGTAAGTTCCATCCCACAGGCCTTCCTTCAGCTTCCCCAGTTGCTTTCTACAGCCCAGGCACTGCCAGGGAAGCCCGCCGCTACCTGATCACTCTTGGGCAGGTAAGTTCAACCCCACAGGCTTTCCTTCACATTCACCAAGTTGTTTCCTAGAGCCCAGACACTGCCAAGGAAGCCGGCCACTACCCGATCACTCTTGGGCAGGTAAGTTCCATCCCACAGGCTTTCCTTCAGATTCACTGGTTGCTTCCTAGAGCCCAGACACTGCCAGGGATGCCTGCAACTACCTGATAAGTCTTGGGCCTGTATATACCATCCCACAGGCTTTCCATCAGATTCACCAATTTCTGCCTAGAGCCCATGCACTGCTAGGGAAGCCTGCCACTACCCGATCAATCTTGGGCAGGTAAGTTCCATCCCACAGGCTTTCCTTCAGATTCACTGGTTGCTTCCTAGAGTCCAGGCACTGCCAGGGAAGCTGGCCACTACCCGACAAGTCTGGGGTAGTTAAGTTCCATCCCACAGGCTTTCCTTCAGATTCACCAGTTGCTTCCTAGAGCCCAGGCACTGCCAGGGAAGCCAGCCACTACCCGATCAGTCTGGGGCATGTAAGTTCCATCCCACAGGCTTTCCTTCAGATTGGCCAGTTGCTTCCTAGAGCCCAGGCACTGCCAGGGACGCCGGCCACTACCCGATCAGTCTGGGGCAGGTAAGTTCCATCCCACAGGCTTTCCTTCAGATTCACCAGGTGGTTCCTAGAGCCCAGGCACTGCCAGGGAAGCCGGCCACTACCCGATCACTCTTGGGCACGTAGGTTCCATCCCACAGGCTTTCTTTCAGATTCACTGGTTGCTTCCTAGAGCCCAGGCACTGCCAGGGATGCCTGCAACTACCTGATAAGTCTGGGGCCTGTATGTTCCATGCCACAGGCTTTCCTTCAGATTCACCAATTGCTTCCTAGTGCCCAGGCACTGCCAGGGAAGCCTGCCACTACCCAATCAATCTTGGGCAGGTAAGTTCCATCCCACAGGCTTTCCTTCAGATTCACTGGTTGCTTCCTAGAGCCCAGGCACTTTCAGGGAAGCTGGCCACTACCCGATCAGTCTGGAGCAGTTAAGTTCCATCCCACAGGCTTTCCTTCAGATTCACCAGTTGCTTCCGGGAGCCCAGGCACTGTCGGGGAAGCCCACCACTACCTAATCACTCTTGGGCAGGTAAGTTCCATCCCACAGGCTTTCCTTCAGATTCACTGGTTGCTTCCTAGAGCCCAGGCACTGCCAGGGATGCCTGCAACTACCTGATAAGTCTGGGGCCTGTATGTTCCATCCCACAGGCTTTCCTTCAGATTCACCAATTGCTTCCTAGTGCCCATGCACTGCCAGGGAAGCCTGCCACTACCCAATCAATCTTGGGCAGGTAAGTTCCATCCCACAGGCTTTCCTTCAGATTCACTGGTTGCTTCCTAGAGCCCAGGCACTGCCAGGGAAGCTGGCCACTACCCGATCAGCCCTTGGCAGGTAAGTTCCATCCCACAGGCTTTCCTTAAGATTCACTAGTTGCTTCTTAGAGCCCAGGCACTGCCAGGAATGCCTGCAACCACCTGATAAGTCTGGGGCCTCTATGTTCCATCCCACAGGCTTTCCTTCAGATTCACCAATTGCTTCCTAGAGCCCAGGCACTGCCAGGGAAGCCTGCCACTACCCGATCAATCTTGGGCAGGTAGGTTCCATCCCACAGGCTTTCCGTCAGATTCACTGGTTGCTTCCTAGAGCCCAGGCACTGCCAGGGAAGCTGGCCACTACCCTGATCAGTCTGGGGCAGTTAAGTTCCATCCCACAGGCTTTCCTTCATATTCACCAATTGCTTTCTAGAGCCCAGGCACTGCCAGGGAAGCCGGCCACTACCCGATCAGTCTGGGGCAGGTAAGTTCCATCCCACAGGCTTTCCTTCAGATTCACCAGTTGCTTCCGGGAGCCCAGACACTGCCAGGGAAGCCCGCCACTACCTAATCACTCTTGGGCAGGTAAGTTCCATCCCACAGGCTTTCCTTCAGATTCACCAGTTGCTTCCTAGAGCCCAGGCACTGCCAGGGAAGCTGGCCACTACCCGATCAGCCTTGGGCAGGTACGTTCCATCCCACAGGCTTTCCTTCAGATTCTCGGGTTGCTTTCTAGAGCCCAGGCACTGCCAGGGAAACCTGCCACTACCCGATCAGTCTTGGGCAGGTAAGTTCCAACCCACAGGCTTTCCTTCAGATTCACTGGTTGCTTCCTGGAGCCCAGGCCCTGCCAGGGAAGCTGGCCACTGCCCGATCAGTCTTGGGCAGTTAGGTTTCATCCCACAGGCTTTCCTTCAGATTCACCAGTTGCTTCCTAGAGCCCAGGCACTGCCAGGGAAGCCGGCCACTACCTGTTCAGTCTGGGGCACCTTAGTTCCATCCCACAGGCTTTCCTTCAGATTCCCCAGTTGCTTCCTAGAGCCCAAGCACCGCCAGGGAAGCCCGCCACTATCCGATCAGTCTTGGGCAGATAAGTTCCATCCCACAGGCTTTCCTTCAGCTTCCCCAGTTGCTTCCTAGAGCCCAGTCACTGCCAGGGAAGCCGGCCAGTACCTGATCGCTCTTGGGCAGGTAAGTTCCATCCCGCAGGCTTTCCTTCAGATTCACCAGTTGCCAGTCATGTATGGGCAATGCACCACTGGCACGCGGACCTCCAAGCGCTGAAGTCATACTCCACAGTCACTCGCGGCGCTACGGCTGGCGAGGCTCCTGTTCAAGATCTTCTACTTGGAACATTCTGGAATGGCGGCCACTCTACCCCCCAGGCTTCCCCCATGCATGTTCTCAGAGTGCAGTAAGCTCCCATGCTGCGGGCCTGAAGACACTGTTTGCGTGGGGCCCCAGGAGCACCGGGCTCCAAGAGCTCAGGGCCCCAGGAGCGCGGGGCAAAGTGATGGCCAGTGTTTGGCAAATCTCTTGCCCTGTGCTTCAGAAAATCAACACACAATGCAAAGCAACAATGTTTAGTGCACAATTTACTGCTGTCTCAGGTATGCCATCACTCTCTCCCCATCATCACATGAAGCTTCCGGGATGCCATCTCACCCGGGACCCCCAGACTGCACTACACTCTGCACAGCCCCCATGTGCATTGAAGAGGGGCACAGTATTACCTCTGCGGGAAGTTGGTAGCATTCTCTGCCAAAGAGGTACGCCAGAGGTCTGGGGGTGACTACGAGCTTACCCGTTCTGCTCCCAAAGGCCCCAAACTCCCCTACCCCCAGTAACAAACGGAGGACTGAGCCAAGGGGAAGTTAGAACTTTCATTTATTACAAAAAGCCGGAAGGGATCATACAGGACATTCCCAAATCT
Organism: Ambystoma mexicanum; assembly: GCF_040938575.1. Taxonomy (NCBI): domain Eukaryota; kingdom Metazoa; phylum Chordata; class Amphibia; order Caudata; family Ambystomatidae; genus Ambystoma; species Ambystoma mexicanum. The sequence continues at coordinate 27,474,584 of NC_090938.1, read as the reverse complement.
CTAAAATCACAAATCCAACCAACACCTCACTGCTTTCTGGTTGGATTTTGATGTACTTAACCTCCACCCAATCGGCATCAGCTGCCCCAGGATCCTAACAGCAACGCACGCTTGAAAGCCCCTTGAACAAGTCTCTAAATAGCAGCTGGATCTGGGTCCCAAGTCTCTAAACAGCAGCTGGATCTAGGTCCCAAGTCTCCAAACAGCAGCTGGATCTAGGTCCCAAGTCTGTAAACAGCAGCTGGATCTAGGTCCCTAGTCTCCAAACAGCAGCTGGATCTACGTCCCGAGTCTCCAAACAGCAGCTGGATCTGGGTCCCAAGTCTCTAAACAGCAGCTGGATCTGGGTCCCGAGTCTCTAAACAGCAGCTGGATCTGGGTCCCAAGTCTCCAATCAGCAGCTGGATCTGGGTCCCAAGTCTCTAAAAAGCAGCTGGATCTAGGTCCCAATTCTCCAAACAGCAGCTGGATCTAGGTCCAAAGTTTCTAAACAGCAGCTGGATCTAGCTCCCTAGTCTCCAAACAGCAGCTGGATCTAGGTCCCAAGTCTCCAAAAAGCAGCTGGATCTGGGTCCCAAGTCTCTAAACAGCAGCTGGATCTGGGTCCTGAGTCTCTAAACAGCAGCTGGATCTGGGTCCCAAGTCTCTAAACAGCAGCTGGATCTGGGTCCCATGTCTCTAAACAGCAGCTGGATCTGGGTCCCGAGTCTCTAAACAGCAGCTCGATCTGGGTCCAAAGTCTCTAAACAGCAGCTGGATCTGGGTCCCAAGTTCCTAAACAGCAGCTGGATCTGGGTCCCAGGTCTCTAGATAGCAGCTGGATCTGGGTCCCGGGTCCCAAGTGTCTAAACAGCAGCTGGATCTGGGTCCCAAGTGTCTAAACAGCATCTGGATCTGGGTACCAAGTCTCTAGACAGAAGCTGGATCCGGGTCCCGAGTCTCTAGACAGCAGCTGTATCTGGGTCCCAAGTGTCTAAACAGCAGCTGGATCTGAGTCCCGAGTCTCGAAACAGCAGCTGGATCTGGGTCCTGAGTGTTTAAACAGCAGCTGGATCTGGGTCTCAAGTCTCTAGACAGCAGCTGGATCTGGGTCCCAAGTCTCTAGACAAAAGCTGGATCTGGGTCCCAAGTGTCTAAACAGCAGCTGGATCTGGGTACCAAGTCTCTAAACAGCTGCTGGATCTGGGTCCTAAGTGTTTAAACAGCAGCTGGATCTGGGTCCCAAGTCTCTAGACAGCAGCTGGATCTGGGTCCCAAGTCTCTAAACAGCAGCTGGATCTAGGTGCCTCGTCTCCAAACAGCAGCTGGATCTATGTCCCAAGTCTCCAAACAACAGCTGGATCTGGGTCCCAAGTCTCTAAACAGCAGGTGGATCTGGGTCCCGTGTCTGCAAACAACAGCTGGATCTGGATCCCGAGTCTCTAAACAGCAGCTGGATCTGGGTCCCAAGTCTCTAAGAAGCAGCTAGATTTGTGTCCCTAGTGTCTAAACAGCTGCTGGATCTGCATCCCAGGTCCCCAACCAGCAGCTGGATCTGGGTCCCAAGTCTCTAAACAGCAGCTGTATCTGGGTCCCAGGTCCCCAACCAGCAGCTGGATCTGGGTCCCATGTCTCTAGACAGCAGCTGGATCTGGGTCCCAAGTCTCTAAACAGCAGCTGGATCTAAGTGCCTCGTCTCCAAACAGCAGCTGGATCTATGTCCCAAGTCTCCAAACAACAGCTGGATCTGGGTCCCAAGTCTCTAAACAGCAGGTGGATCTGGGTCCCGTGTCTGCAAACAACAGCTGGATCTGGATCCCGAGTCTCTAAACAGCAGCTGGATCTGGGTCCCAAGTCTCTAAGGAGCAGCTAGATTTGTGTCCCTAGTGTCTAAACAGCTGCTGGATCTGCATCCCAGGTCCCCAACCAGCAGCTGGATCTGGGTCCCAAGTCTCTAAACAGCAGCTGTATCTGGGTCCCAGGTCCCCAACCAGCAGCTGGATCTGGGTCCCAAGTCTCTAAACAGCATCTGGATCTGGGTCCCAAGTCTCTAAACAGCAGCTGGATCTGGGTCCCAAGTGTCTAAACAGCAGCTGGATCTGGGTCCCTAGTCTCTAAAGAGCAGCTGGATCTGGCTCCCAAGTCTCTTAACAGCAGCTGGATCTGGGTCCCAAGTCCCTAACCAGCAGCTGGATCTGGGTTTCAAGTCTCTAAACAGCAGCTAGGTCTGGGTCCCAAGTCCCTAACCAGCAGCTGGATCTGGGTTTCAAGTCTCTAAACAGCAGCTGGATCTGGGTCCCGAATGTCTAAACAGCAGCTGGATCTGGGTCTCGAGTCTCTAAACAGCAGCTGGATCTGGGTCCCAAGTCCCTAAACAGCAGCTAGGTCTGGGTCCCAAGTCCCTAACCAGCAGCTGGATCTGGGTCCCAAGTCTCTAAACAGCAGCTTGATCTGGGTCCCGAATTTCTAAACAGCAGCTGTATCTGGGCCCCGAGTCTCTAAACAGCAGCTGGATCTGGGTCCCAAGTCCCTAAACAGCAGCTGGATCTATGTACCAAGTCTCCAAACAGCAGCTGGATCTGGGGCCTGAGTCTTTAAACAGCAGCTGGATATGGGTCCCAAGTCTCTAAACATCAGCTGGATCTGGGTCCCAAGTCTCTAAACAGCAGCTGGATCTTGGTCCCAGGTCCCTAAACAGCATCTGGATTTGGGTCCCAAGTCTCTAAACAGCAGCTGGATCTGGGTCCCAGTTCCCTAAACAGCAGCTGGATCTGGGTCCCAAGTGTCTAAACAGCAGCTGGATCTGGGTCCCAAGTCCCTAAACAGCAGCTGGATCTGGGTCCCGAGTCTCTAAACAGCAGCTTGATCTGGGTCCCGAGTCTCTAAACAGCAGCTGGATCTGGGTTCCGAGTCTCTAAACAGCAGCTGGATCTGGGTCCCGAGACTCTAAACAGCAGCTGGATCCGGGTCCCAAGTCTCTAAACAGCAGCTGGATCCGGGTCCCGAGTCTCTAAACAGCAGCTCGATCAGGGTGCCAAGTCTCTAAACAGCAGCTAGATCCGGGTCCCATGTGTCTAAACAGCAGCTGGATCTGGGTCTCAAGTGTCTAAACAGCAGCTGGATCTGGGTCCCAAGTCTCTAAACAGCAGCTGGATCTAGGCCCCGGGTTTCTAAACAGCAGCTGGATCTGGGTTCCGAGTCTCTAAACAGCAGCTGGATCTGGGTCACAAGTGTCTAAACAGCAGCTGGATCTGGGTCCCAAGTCTCTAAACAGCAGCTGGATCTGGGTCCCGAGTCCCTAAACAGTAGCTGGATCTGGGCCCCGAGTCTCTAAACAGCAGCTGGATCTGGGTCTCAAGTGTCTAAACAGCAGCTGAATCTGGGTCCCAAGTCTCTAAACAGCAGCTGGATCTGGGTCCCAAGTCTCTAAACAGCAGCTGGATCTGGGTCCCAAGTCCCTAAACAGCAGCTGGATCTGGGTCCCGAGTCTCTAAAAAGCAGCTGGATCTGGGTCCTAAGTCTCTAAACAGCAGCTAGATCTGGGTCCCAATTCTCTAAACAGCAGCTGGATCTGGGTGCCAAGTCTCTAAACAGCAGCTGGATCTGGGTCCCGAGTCCCTAAACAGCAGCTGGACCTGGGCCCCGAGTCTCTACACAGCAGCTGGATCTGGGTCCCAAGTCTCTAAACAGCAGCTGGATCTGGGTGCCAAGTCTCTAATCAGCAGCTGGATCTGGGTCCCAAGTCTCTAAACAGCAGCTTGCTCTGGGTCTCACGTCTCTAAAGAGCAGCTGGATCTGGTTCCCTAGTCTCTAAAGAGCAGCTGGATCTGGGCCCCAAGTCTCTAAACAGCAGCTGGATCTGGGTCCCAAGGCTCTAAACAGCAGCTGGATCTGGGCCCCAAGTCTCTACACAGAAGCTGGATCTGGGTCCCGAGTCTCTAAACAGCAGCTGGATCTGGGTCACTGTCTCGACATCGTGTTTGCTGACACGCTGTTCCATGTCCCCGAGTCCCCCATGTCCCCCTAGACCTCTCCCCTGTCACGACCCCTGTTCATCGTTTGATGGGCAGAGCTACCCTTACCCTGAGCCCTTACACCCTAATGGAGTAACCGCTGCACAGACGATTTATCCTGACATCAAAATCCTGAGACTCTCTCTATGAATGCATGTGGCTTATGGTTACAAACACTTTAATGCTAGGGTGAGGTTGTGTAAAATGAATTGCACCTCTAACCCAGTGCACACTGTGCACTTAGTGATACAAGCGTTTAACCCTTTATCACAACATTATGTGTCACATATAATCTGTGGTCATTTTTAAATTCCCAAACTTCTTTGATTTTATGCAAAGCAGTCTCAAACCTTCATTGCTGCTGTTTGTCTCCTTCCCTTGTTCATATAATAATTTCTACAATAGGACTGTACCAGAGCGTCCATCTTGCAATGGAAACCTTCTATCAGAAAATACTCTATGGTTACTCTAGGATGTGATAATGTGCTTCGCTCAGTAAGACTAAAGCAACATTCCTATTAGGTGTTCAGTGTGTACTGGACGTGATCTGTAGAAATAAACACTGCACCATTTTAAAAGAAGCCAGTTTACAATGTTAGTAAAATTAAATATTTTCCTTTTTTGAAACTTTAAGATATCTGTTTTTTTTAACTCTTACCCAGAAGCTGTCAGCAAAGGCTGGGGGGCCTCTAAAAAACGCAGCTATAACAACGTAACTCACTTCCCCCCCCCCGCTGTGTGCGACACAGCGGGGGGGGGGGGGGAGCAGAGAGAGAATAGGCAAGTATGCGAGAGATCAGTGTTCGAAAGGATGGAGAGAGAGAAAAGGAGAGAGTGGGAGATCTTTGTTTGACACGAGGGCGGGAGAGAAAAAGGTCGGTGATTGAAATGAGGGAGAGAGGGTGAGAGAAAGGGAGTGCTTGAGAGAGAGCAAAGAGAGAGAAAAGGAGAGAGTCTGAGGCAGGGGTGGACTGGCCTATAGGGAACTCTGGAGATTTCCCGGTAGGCCTCTGCACCCTGGTCAGGGGTGGACTGGCCTACAGTGAACTCTGGAGATTTCCCGGTAGGCCTCTGCACCCTGGGCAGGGGTGGGCTGGCCTCTAGGGAACTCTGGAGATTTCCTGGTAGGTCCCCGCACCCTGGGTAGGGGTGGACTGGCCTATAGGGAACTCTAGAGATTTCCTGGTAGGCCTCTGCACCCTGGCCAGGGGATGGAGTAGCCTATAGGGAACTCTGGAGATTTCCCGGTAGGCCTCTGCACCGTGGGCAGGGTTGGGCTGACCTCTAGGGAACTCTGGAGATTTCCAGGTAGGCCTCTGTACCATAGGCAGGGATGGACTGGCCTCTAGGGAATTCTGGAGATTTCCCAGTAGGCCTCTGCACCCTGGGCAGGGGTGGGCTGGCCTCTAGGGAACTCTGGAGATTTCCCGGTAGGCCTCTGCACCCTGGGCAGGGGTGGACTGGCATGCAGGGAACTCTGGAGATTTCCCGGTAGGCCTCTGCACCGTGGGCAGGGGTGGGCTGGCCTCTAGGGAACTCTGGAGATTTCCCGGTAGGCCTCTGCACCCTGGGCAGGGGTGGACTGGCATACAGGGAACTCTGGGGATTTCCCTGCAGGCCTCTGCACCCTGGTCAGGGGTGGACTGGCATACAGGGAACTCTGGAGATTTCCCGGTAGGCCTCTGCACCGTGGGCAGGGGTGGGCTGGCCTCTAGGGAACTCTGGAGATTTCCCGGTAGGCCTCTGCACCCTGGGCAGGGGTGGGCTGGCCTCTAGGGAACTCTGGAGATTTCCCGGTAGGCCTCTGCACCCTGGGCAGGGGTGGACTGGCATACAGGGAACTCTGGAGATTTCCCGGTAGGCCTCTGCACCGTGGGCAGGGGTGGGCTGGCCTCTAGGGAACTCTGGAGATTTCCCGGTAGGCCTCTGCACCCTGGGCAGGGGTGGACTGGCATACAGGGAACTCTGGGGATTTCCCTGCAGGCCTCTGCACCCTGGTCAGGGGTGGACTGGCATACAGGGAACGCTGGAGATTTCCTGGTAGGCCTCTGTACCGTAGGAATCTTTTGTGTGGTCTTTGCAAATTTTACCATAGGAAAAGAGTTGGGTTACTGGAAATGTGCAATATTGGGCCTCTTTAAACAGTATTTCCAGGGCCAGTCCACCCCTGAGGGAGGGGGAGAGAGCAGAGAGAGGAACAGGACAGAGTGTGAGAGATCGGTGTTTAAAAGGAGGGAGAGAGAGAGGGAGAAGCAGTGTGAGAGGCCATTGTTTGAAACTAGGAGGGGGAAGTGCGAGAGAGGAGAGTGTAAGAGAGGCAGGGAGAGAGAGCGCAAAGAGGGAGAGAGAGAGAGAGAAAGAGAGAGAGGGAGAGTTTGAGAGGTCGGTGTTTAAAAAGAAGGAGAGAGAGAGGAAGAAGCAGTGTGAGAGGTCATTGTTTGAAACAAGGAGGGGAAAGTGGGCAGAGAGGAGAGTGCAAGCGCGGTAGGGAGAGAGAGCGCAAAGAGAGAGAAAGAGCAGGAGAGAGAGAGAGAGGGAGAGTTCGAGAGGTCGGTGTTTGAAACGCCGGGTCATGCAGCTAGTGTCCTTGTAACTCGTTAATGACCTGGGAATGCAATTCGCTGCCATACATTGGAGATACAGACAGCACCCCCCCCCAGAGCCCCCCCCCCCCCACCACGTCTTAGAAGAATGCGCCGTGGGACGCTTGAAAGCCCCATGAATAGGGGAGAGGTGTAGTCCAACACTCTCAGCATTACAAGTTAAATCATTCATTCAATTCGATGTGTGCCCTGAGAGTCTCAGACAGTATTTGCATTTTCTGATTCCAGCTGGCTCACAATGCCCAGAGGGCCATGAAGGCGGCATGTCGGCGCTATACATATGAACATACATTAAGCTCACTACTCACCTGCCCGGCGAGTCCAGGCAGCGGGAGGGCATAGAGGGCGGTCGGCAGCGCCGATAGGAGGACGCTTAGGAGTAGGAGCTTCATAGTGCCTGGAGGAGCAGCTGGATACCGAGGCACTTCGGGAGGCCTGCTCTTTATACCCTCTATCGGAGGCGGGCACGGCCAGGCCGTAGCGCGAGATGTCCTTGGACAACTCTCTGGCTAACCCGATTGGCTCATCTGCGGCTCCTAATCGACGGGGGCCCAGAGGGGCGGGGGTTGCTAGGGGGGCGGTGGGGTGGGGGGTTGGAGGTAGGGGCAACATCATAGCTGACCACAAAGACACGCCTGGATATGAGACCTTGGGCCCTTCACATTTTCCAAGACATGCCTACATCATGGAAACTATCGTGACATGTTGCTGGCCTCATATAAGAAACATGAGACCTGCCAACAATAGACGCTGGGCGCAGGGCAGTAATCCTGTAACATGTTATCTAGTGCTTCATGCTGAATTACTCTAGCTTCTAAGCTCTGTAATGATAGCAGTTACTACCCAATGTGATGGTAGTCAATGTATCAGCCTCCAAAGCTTGCGGGTTACACACAGGAATAACTAGCTGAGCTATCCTGGCCGTTACTCACACAGCAACATAATAATAATAATAATAATAATAATAATAATAATAATAATAAAGAGCCTCACGAAGGACTCCTCCCGTTTCTAAGCACTCTAATAGCAGGTGCCATTGTCACCCTTTTTTAATGGTGCTGTTTATCCCATTTTGAAGGATGAAAGGTGGAGTCAGGACCCGTCTCGGTATTCAGACTTGCATGGACAGGCATTGGCAAGGCCAATGGGTTTGGCTTTTGTAATCTGTGCTGCCAGGGGTGGGTACCCCATGCCAGCTACTCCGACCCCTTGACATGCATGGCGGTGATGTGCTGGCTCTGCAGGAAACCCTTTGCCATCGTGTTGCCATATACTCGCATCACTGAAGGGCAAAGCCACCCTGATAAAGCAGGCACTGGTGCCATTTGCCCTCTCTTGCCACTCTGGGTACATGGTGCCAGTACCTGGGCAAGGGATGGCAACCCCAGGCCCCTAGCAGCCACGCCTACCATGTGATGCCAGTGTCCAGGTGAAAGAGAGCAGCACCAGCAGCTCCCTGGCCCGCAGGTCGGCTTCTCCCCCCGCCTTATGCAGCTCTATAACCAGTATTTCTAGTGTTCTTTTAAAAAAACGCGAAAGCCGCAAGTAGACCTCTTCATTATTTGTCTATTTACCGGATCCAGTCTTTTCTATAACATTCGGCCATTGGATTTCCCCATCCGCCTGGACTACAACCGACGAGTTGTTAGCAGCTTTATCTCCCGAATAGCAAAGCATGTACCCCCTTGGTCACACCTGGCCCGCTCCCTACAGATCGTGCCCCCCATGTTTGGCTAAGATGTCTGTTAGGGACCACAAGTCAGTAGGCAGTCTAATAATGAGAAATATGTTTAAAAGATGAACAGCCAAACTTATTCAGAAAGCCACAAGTACAACTTATTTCCTTTTCTTGTGTCTGCTTCCCCATAGGGTCCACTCGCCCTGAGGAAGGCATCTTTTGAAATCACTGCCCGGCAGGTGTGCTGGATTGGACACCAGCACGTAGGCAGACCTGCCAAGAGAATGATGAATAGAGAAGGACGAATGACAAGCTAAACTAAGAATCTTGAAGTTTAGAAAGAGAAAAAAAGATACTTTTTCAGATTTTTTTGCTCTCATCAATTGTTTGTCTCACACCATCTCTCATTTTGTCAAAAAAACCTCTTATGTTTGCTTATTTGCTTTGTGTGATCTTGCCTAACTGTTTCAATATATGTTCTTTCTTTGAGCACCCACATATATTTATATATATATATTTTGAATATGTGTTTTTTACAACAAATTTGTATTTCAAAATTTACAACCACCTCTTCATTTGTAATTGAACAAATCCATAAATGTTATGAAATAATCACTGGATGGCTTACAGAATTTTGATTTGGCTTACATCAGAATGACAGTGAAATAATGAGAGATACACTGTACATTTCAAGTCTACGATTTATTGAATTTATCTTTTCATCACAGTGGACCTTGTTGTTTTTTGCTTAAGATTTGTGTCCCATTCCACTGTGTTATACAGGGCCCTCCCCACTTTTTGTATGCAACGCAAAACATTGCGCCTGCCGCTGGGCCCCCCTAGGCAATGCGAGCACCTGCGCAAACAAGATTGCAATACCTGGAAACAGTGATGCGGGGACCGTGCCGCATAGCATCACGCCCAGCTGGCGTTTCCAAGGTCTCCAGGCTTTCCATGGGGTCTGGGGGGTGGGGGATGGGGGAGGAGGGATCCTGAGCTCTGCATGGGGTCAGTGCCTATGTGTGTTGTGTCAGGAGCGCGGAGGCGTCTGTGTCCAGAGGGGGACCTTGGATGACCTGGCTGGGGGCTGTGCTGTGTAGGTTGGTTGTGGATGTGTCTTAGCAGTGTAGAGGGTGTGCATTAAGAAGCCACGTGTGAGTGGCTTGGTGGGTTTGCAAGCATCACGATTCGGCTTGGTATCCTCCATTACTCTATATTTAACTCGGGGAGTATCACAAATGTTACTCATGGGTTCGGCTTGGTGTCCTCCATTACTCTATATTTAACTTGGGGAGTATCACACATGTTACTCATGGGTTCGGCTTGGTGTCCTCCATTACTCTATATTTAACAAAGGGAGTATGATACATGTTATTCGTGGGTTCGGCTTGGTGTCCACAATTACTCTATATTTAACTCGGGGAGTATGGCACATGTTACTCGTGGGTTTGGCATGGTGTCCTCCATTATTCTATATTTAACTTGGGGAGCATGACAAGTGTTAAGGTTGGTTCGGCTTGGTGTCCCCCATTACTCTATATTTAACTTGGGGAATATGGCACATTTTACTCGTGGGTTCGGCTTGGTGTCCTCCATCACTCTATATTTAACTTGGGGAGTATGGCACATGTTACTCGTGGGTTCGGCTTGGTGTCCTCCATTACTCTATATTTAACTCGGGGAGTATGACAAGAGATACTCATAGGCTCGGCTTGGTGTCCTCCATTACTCTATTCTTAACTTGGGGAGTATGGCACATGTTGCTCGTGAGTTCGGCTTGGTGTCCTCCATTACTCTATATTTAACTCGGGGAGTATGACAAGAGATACTCATAGGCTCGGCTTGGTGTCCTAAAATTACTCTATTCTTAACTTGGGGAGTATGGCACATGTTACTCGTGGGTTCGGCTTGTTGTCCTCCATTACTCTATATTTAACTCGTGGAGTATGACAAGTGATACTAGTGAGTTTGGCTTGGTGTCCTCCATTACTCTATATTTAACTTGGGGAGTATGGCACATGTTACTCGTGGGTTTGGCTTGGTGTCCTCCATTACTCAATATTTAACTCAGGTAGTATGACACACGTTACTCATGGGTTCCGCTTGGTGTCTTCTATTACTCTATATTTAACTCGGGGAGTATGACAAGTGATACTCATGGGTTCGGCTTGGTGTCCTCCATTATTCTATATTTAACTCGGGGAGTATCACACATGTTACTCGTCGGTTCGGCTTGGTGTCCTCCATTACTCTATATTTAACAAAGGGAGTATGATACATGTTACTCGTGGGTTCGGCTTGGTGTCCACAATTACTCTATAATTAACTCAGGGAGTATGAAAAGAGATACTCATGGGCTCGGCGTGGTGTCCTCCATTACTGTATATTTAACTAGGGGAGTATGGCACATGTTACTCGTGGGTTCAGTTTGGTGTCCTCCATTACTCTATATTTAACTCGGGGAGAATGACAAGTGATGCTAGTGGGTTCGGCTTGGTGTCCTACATTATTCTATATTTAACTTGGGGAGCATGACAAGTGTTAACGTTGGTTCGGCTTGGTGTCCTCCATTACTCTATATTTAACTTGGGGAGTATGGCACATTTTACTCATGGGTTCGGCTTGGTGTCCTCCATTACTCTACATTTAACTCGGGAAGTATGATAAGAGGTACTCATGGGCTCGGCTTGGTGTCCTCCATTACTCTATTCTTAAATTGGGGAGTATGGCCCATGTTACTCATGGGTTCGGCTTGTTGTCCTCCATTACTCTATATTTAACTCGTGGAGTATGACAAGTGATACTAGTGGGTTCGGCTTGGTTTCCTCCATTACTCTATGTTTAACGTGGGAAGTACGGGACATGTTAATTGTGGGTTCAGATTGGTGTTGTCCATTACTCTATATTTAACTCAGGAAGTATGACAAGTGATACTAGTGGGTTTGGCTTGGTGTCCTCCATTATTCTATATTTAACTGGGGGAGTATGGCACATGTTACTCGTGGGTTTGGCTTGGTGTCCTCTATTACTCTATATTTAACTTGGGGAGTATCACACATGTTACTCGTGGGTTCGGCTTGGTGTCCTCCATTACTCTATATTTAACTCAGGGAGTATGACAAGAGAAACTCATAGGCTCGGCTTGGTGTCCTCCATTACTCTATTCTTAACTTGGGGAGTATGGCACATGTTACTCGTGGGTTTGGCTTGTTGTCCTCCATTACTCTATATTTAACTCAGGGAGTATGACACATGTTACTCATGGGTTCCGCTTGGTGTCTTCTATTACTCTATATTTAACTCGGGAAGTATGATAAGTGATACTCATGGGTTCGGCTTGGTGTCCTCCATTATTCTATATTTAACTTGGGGAGTATTACACATGTTACTCGTGGGTTCGGCTTGGTGTCCTTCATTACTCTATATTTAACAAAGGGAGTATGATACATGTTACTCGTGGGTTCAGCTTGGTGTCCACAATTACTCTATATTTAACTCATGGAGTATGAAAAGAGATACTCATGGGCTCGGCGTGGTGTCCTCCATTACTGTATATTTAACTTGGGGAGTATGGCACACGTTACTCGTGGGTTCAGTTTGGTGTCCTCCATTACTCTATATTTAACTCGGGGAGTATGACAAGTGATACTAGTGGGGTCGGCTTGGTGTCCTACATTACTCTATATTTAACTTGGGGAGTATGGCACATGTTACTCGTGGGTTCGGCTTTGTGTCCTCCATTACTCAATATTTAACTCTGGGAGTATGACACACGTTACTCATGGGTTCCGCTTGGTGTCTTCTATTACTCTATATTTAACTCGGGGAGTATGACAAGTGATACTCATGGGTTCGGCTTGGTGTCCTCCATTATTCTATATTTAACTTGGGGAGTATCACACATGTTACTCGTGGGTTCGGCTTTGTGTCCTCCATTACTCTATATTTAACAAAGGGAGTATGATACATGTTACTCGTGGGTTCGGCTTGGTGTCCACAATTACTCTATATTTAACTCAGGGAGTATGAAAAGAGATACTCATGGGCTTGGCGTGGTGTCCTCCATTACTGTATATTTAACTTGGGGAGTATGGCACATGTTACTCGTGGGTTCAGTTTGGTGTCCTCCATTACTCTATATTTAACTCGGGGAGTATGACAAGTGATACTAGTGGGGTCGGCTTGGTGTCCTACATTATTCTATATTTAACTTGGGGAGCATGACAAATGTTAACGTTGGTTCGGCTTGGTGTCCTCCATTACTCTATATTTAACTTGGGGAGTATGGCACATTTTACTCGTGGGTTCGGCTTGGTGTCCTATATTACTCTATATTTAACTTGGGGAGTATGGCACATGTTACTCATGGGTTCAGCTTGGTGTTCTCCATTACTCTACATTTAACTCGGGAAGTATGATAAGAGATACTCATGGGCTCGGCTTGGTGTCCTCCATTACTCTATTCTTAACTTGGAGAGTATGGCCCATGTTAATCGTGGGTTCGGCTTGTTGTCCTCCATTACTCTATATTTAACTTGTGGAGTATGACAAGTGATACTAGTGGGTTCGGCTTGGTGTCCTCCATTACTCTATGTTTAACTTGGGAAGTATGGCACATGTTACTCGTGGGTTTGGCTTTGTGTCCTCCATTACTCTATATTTAACTCAGGGAGCAGACACATGTTACTCATGGGTTCCGCCTGGTGTCTTCTATTACTCTATATTTAACTCAGGGAGTATGACAAGTGATACTCGTGGGTTCGGCTTGGTGTCCTCCATTACTCTATATTTATCTCGGGGAGTATGACAAGTGATACTCGTGGGTTCTGCTTGGTTTCCTCCATTACTCTATATTTAACTTGGTGAGTATCACACATGTTACTCATGGACGCGGCGTGGTGTCCTCCATTACTCAATATTTAACTTGGTGAGTATGGCACATGTTACTTGTGGGTTCAGATTGGTGTTGTCCATTACTCTATATTTAACTCAGGAAGTATGACAAGTGATACTAGTGGGTTTGGCTTGGTGTCCTCCATTATTCTATATTTAACTTGGGGAGTATGGCACATGTTACTCGTGGGTTTGGCTTGGTGTCCTCTATTACTCTATATTTAACTTGGGGAGTATCACACATGTTACTCGTGGGTTCGGCTTGGTGTCCTCCATTACTCTATATTTAACAAAGGGAGTATGATACATGTTACTCGTGGGTTCGGCTTGGTGTACATGATTACTCTATATTTAACTCGGGGAGTAAGAAAAGAGATACTCATGGGCTCGGCGTAGTGTCCTCCATTACTGTATATTTAATTTGGGGAGTATGGCACATGTTACTCATGGGTTCAGCTTGGTGTCCTCAATTACTCTATATTTAACTCGGGGAGCATGACAAGTAATACTAGTGGGTTCGGCTTGGTGTCCTCCATTACTCTATATTTAAGTCAGGGAGCATAACATATGTTACTATTGGGTTCGGCTTGGTGTCCTCCATTACTCTATATTTAAGTCAGGGAGCATAACATATGTTACTATTGGGTTCGGCTTGGTGTCCTCCATTACTCTATATTTAACTCGGGGAGCATGACAAGTGATGCTCGTGGGTTCGGCTTGGTGTCCTCCATTACTCTATATTTAACTTGGCGAGAATCACACATGTTACTCATGGACTCGGCGTGGTGTCCTCCATTACTCTATATTTAACTTGGGGAGTATGGCACATGTTACTTGTGGGTTCAGCTTGGTGTCGTCCATTACTCTATATTTAACTCAGGCAGTATGACAATTGATACTAGTGGGTTAGGCTTGGTGTCCTCTATTACTCTATATTTAACTTGGGGAGTATGGCACATCTTACTTGTTGGTTTGGCTTGGTGTCCTCCATTACTCTATATTTAACTAGGGAAGTATGGCACATTTTACTCGTGGGTTCCGCTTGGTGTCCTCCATTACTCTATAATTAACTCGGTGTGTATGACGCATATTACTCATGGGTTCCGCTTGGTGTCCTCTATTACTCTATATTTATCTCGGGGAGTATGACAAGTGATACTAGTGGGAACAGTTTGGTGTCATCCATTACTCTATATTTAACTCAGGAAGTATGACAAGTGATACTAGTGGGTTTGGCTTGGTGTCCTCCATTATTCTATATTTAACTTGGGGAGTATGGCACATGTTACTCGTGGGTTTGGCTTGGTGTCCTCTATTACTCTATATTTAACTTGGGGAGTATCACACATGTTACTCGTGGGTTCGGCTTGGTGTCCTCCATTACTCTATATTTAACAAAGGGAGTATGATACATGTTACTCGTGGGTTTGGCTTGGTGTACATGATTACTCTATATTTAACTCGGGGAGTAAGAAAAGAGATACTCATGGGCTCGGCGTAGTGTCCTCCATTACTGTATATTTAATTTGGGGAGTATGGCACATGTTACTCATGGGTTCAGCTTGGTGTCCTCAATTACTCTATATTTAACTCGGGGAGCATGACAAGTAATACTAGTGGGTTCGGCTTGGTGTCCTCCATTACTCTATATTTAACTTGGGCAGCATGACAAGTGTTAACGTTGGTTCAGCTTGGTGTCCTCCATTACTCTATATTTAACTTGGGGAGTATGGCACCTGTTTCTCGTGGGTTCGTATTGGTGTCCACCATTACTCTATATTTAACTCGGGAGTATGACAAGAGATACTCATGGGCTCGGCTTGGTGTCCTCCATTACTCTATTCTTAACTTGGGGAGTATGGCACATGTTACTTGTGGGTTCGACTTGTTGTCCTCCATTACTCGATATTTAACTCGTGGAGTATGACAAGTGATACTAGTGGGTTCGGCTTGGTGTCCTCAATTACTCTATATTTAATTTGGGGAGTATGGCACATGTTACTCGTGGGTTAGGCTTGGTGTCCTCCATTACTCTATATTTAACTCAGGGAGTATGATACATGTTACTCATGGGTTCCGCTTGTTGTCTTCTATTACTCTATATTTAACTCGGGGAGTATGACAAGTGATACTCGTGGGTTCGGCTTGGTGTCCTCCATTACTCTATATTTATCTCGGGGAGTATGACAAGTGATACTCGTCGGTTCTGCTTAGTGTCCTCCATTACTCTATATTTAACTTGAGGAGTATCACACATGTTACTCATGAGTTCGGCTTGGTGTCCACCATTACTCTATATTTATATTGGGGAGTATACAAGTGATACTCGTGGCTTTGGCTTGGTGTCTTCCATTACTCTATATTTAAGTCAGGGAGCATAACATATGTTACTATTGGGTTCGGCTTGGTGTCCTCCATTACTCTATATTTAACTCGGGGAGCATGACAAGTGATGCTCGTGGGTTCGGCTTGGTGTCCTCCATTACTCTATATTTAACTTGGCGAGAATCACACATGTTTCTCATGGACTCGGCGTGGTGTCCTCCATTACTCTATATTTAACTTGGGGAGTATGGCACATGTTACTTGTGGGTTCAGCTTGGTGTCGTCCATTACTCTATATTTAACTCAGGGAGTATGACAATTGATACTAGTGGGTTAGGCTTGGTGTCCTCTATTACTCTATATTTAACTTGGGGAGTATGGCACATCTTACTTGTTGGTTTGGCTTGGTGTCCTCCATTACTCTATATTTAACTAGGGAAGTATGGCACATTTTACTCGTGGGTTCCGCTTGGTGTCCTCCATTACTCTATAATTAACTCGGTGTGTATGACGCATATTACTCATGGGTTCCGCTTGGTGTCCTCTATTACTCTATATTTATCTCGGGGAGTATGACAAGTGATACTAGTGGGAACAGTTTGGTGTCATCCATTACTCTATATTTAACTTAGGGAGAATGACAAAAGTTAATGTGGGTTCGGCTTGGTGTCCTCCATTACTCTATATTTAACTTGGGGAGTATGGAACATTTTACTCGTGGGTTCGGCTTGGTGTCCTCGATTGCTCTATATTTAACTTGGGGAGTATGGCACATGCTACTCGTGGGTTTGGCTTTGTGTCCTCCATTACTCTATATTTAACTCAGGGAGTATGACACATGTTACTCATGGGTTCCGCTTGGTGTCGTCTATTACTCTATATTTAACTTGTGGAGTATGACAAGTGATACTCGTGGGTTCTGCTTAGTGTCCTCCATTACTCTATATTTAAGTCAGGGAGCATGACAGATGTTACTCTTGGGTTCGGCTTGGTGTCCTCCATTACTCTATATTTAACTTGGCGAGTATCACACATGTTACTCATGGGTTCCGCTTGGTGTCCTCTATTACTCTATATTTAACTCAGGGAGTATGACATGTGATATTCGTGGGTTCAGCTTGGTGTCCTCCATTACTCTATATTTATCTCGGGAAGTATGACAAGTTATACTCGTGGGTTCGGCTTGGTGTCCACCATTACTCTATATTTAACTTGGGGAATATGGCACATGTTACTCGAGGGTTCAGCTTTGTGTCCTCCATTACTCTATATTTAACTCGGGGAGTATGACAAATGATACTAGTGAGTGGGGCTTGGTGTCATCCATTACTCCATATTTAACTTGGGGAGCATGACAAGTATTAATGTGGGTTCAGCTTCGTGTCCTCCATTACTCTATATTTAACTCGGGGAGTATGACAAGAGATACTCATGCACTCGGCTTGGTGTCCTCCATTACTCTATATTTAACTCAGGGAGTATGACACATGTTACTCATGGGTTCCGCTTGGTGTCTTCTATTACTCTATATTGAACTTGTGGAGTGTGACAAGTGATACTCGTGGGTTCAGCTTGTGTCCTCCATTACTCTATATTTTTCTCGGGGAGTATGACAAGTGATACTCGTGGGTTCAGCTTGGTGTCCTCCATTACTCTATATTTAAGTCAGGGAGTATGACAAGTGATACTCGTGGGTTCGGCTTGGTGTCCACCATTACTCTACATTTAACTTGGGGAGTATGGCACATGTTACTCGAGGGTTCAGCTTCGTGTCCTCCATTACTCTATATTTAACTCGGGGAGTATGACAAGTGATAATAGTGGGTTCGGCTTGGTGTCATCCATTACTCTATATTTAACTTGGGGAGCATGACAAGTGTTAATGTGGGTTCGGCTTGGTGTCCTCCAATACTCTATATTTAACTTGGGGAGTATGGAACATTTTACTCGTGGGTTCGGCTTGGTGTCCTCCATTGCTCTATATTTAACTTGGGGAGTATGGCACATGTTACTCGTGGGTTCGGCTTGGTCATTACTCTATATTTTTCTCGAGGAGTATGACAATAGATACTCATGCATTCGGCTTGGTGTCCTCCATTACTCTATATTTAACTTGGGGAGTATGGCACATGCTACTAGTGGCCTCGGCTTAGTGTCCTCCATTACTCTATATTTAACTCAGGGAGCATGACACATGTTAGTAATGGGTTCCGCTTGGTGTCTTCTATTACTCTATATTTAACTTGTGGAGTATGACAAGTGATACTTGTGGGTTCGGCTTGTGTCCTCCATTACTCTATATTTATCTCGGGGAGTATGACAAGTGATACTCGTGGGTTCTGCTTGGTGTCCTCCATTACTCTATATTTAAGTCAGGGAGCATGACACATGTTACTCTTGGGTTCGGCTTGGTTTCCTCCATTACCCTATATTTAACTCGGGGAGTATGACAAGTGATGCTCGTGGGTTCGGCTTGGGGTCCTCCATTACTCTATATTTAACTTGGCAAGTATCACACATGTTACTCATGGACTCAGCTTGGTGTCCTCCATTACTCTATATTTAACTTGGGGACTATGACAAGTGATACTAGTGGGTTCGGGTTGGTGTCCTCCATTACTCTATATTTAACTTGGGGAGCATGACAAGTGTTAACGTGGGTTTGGCTTGGTGTCCTCCATTACTCTATATTTAACTCGGGGAGTATGACAAGAGATACTCAAGGGCTCGGCTTGGTGTCCTCCATTACTCTATACTTAACTTGGGGAGTATGGCACATGTTACTCGTGGGTTCGTCTTGTTGTCCTCCATTACTCTATATTTAACTCATGGAGTATGACAAGTGATACTAGTGGGTTCGGCTTGGTGTCCTCCATTACTCTATATTTATCTCAGGGAGTATGACACATGTTACCCATGGGTTCCGCTTGGTGTCTTCTATTACTCTTTATTTCACTCGGGGAGTATGACAAGTGATAATAGTGGGTTCGGCTTGGTGTCATCCATTACTCTATATTTAACTTGGGGAGCATGACAAGTGTTAACGTGGGTTCGGATTGGTGTCCTCCATTACTCTATATTTAACTTGGGGAGTATGGAACATTTTACTCGTGTGTTCAGCTTGGTGTCCTCCATTGCTCTATATTTAACTTGGGGAGTATGGCACATGTTACTCGTGGGTTCGGCTTGGTGTCCTCCATTACTCTATATTTAACTCGGGGAGTATGACAAGAGATACTCATGCGTTCGGCTTGGTGTCCTCCATTACTTTATATTTAACTTGGGGAGCATGACAAGTGTTAACGTGGGTTCGGCTTGGTGTCCTCCATTACTCTATATTTAACTTGGGGAGTACGGCACATGTTACTCGAGGGTTCAGCTTTGTGTCCTCCATTACTCTATATTTAACTCAGGGAGTATGACAAGTGATAATAGTGGGTTCGGCTTGGTGTCATCCATTACTCTATATTTAACTTGGGGAGCATGACAAGTGTTAACGTGGGTTCGGCTTGGTGTCCTCCATTACTCTATATTTATCTCGGGAAGTATGACAAGTTATACTCGTGGGTTCGGCTTGGTGTCCACCATTACTCTATATTTAACTTGGGGAGTATGGCACATGTTACTCGAGGGTTCAGCTTTGTGTCCTCCATTACTCTATATTTAACTCGGGGAGTATGACAAATGATACTAGTGAGTGGGGCTTGGTGTCATCCATTACTCCATATTTAACTTGGGGAGCATGACAAGTATTAATGTGGGTTCAGCTTCGTGTCCTCCATTACTCTATATTTAACTCGGGGAGTATGACAAGAGATACTCATGCACTCGGCTTGGTGTCCTCCATTACTCTATATTTAACTCAGGGAGTATGACACATGTTACTCATGGGTTCCGCTTGGTGTCTTCTATTACTCTATATTGAACTTGTGGAGTGTGACAAGTGATACTCGTGGGTTCAGCTTGTGTCCTCCATTACTCTATATTTTTCTCGGGGAGTATGACAAGTGATACTCGTGGGTTCAGCTTGGTGTCCTCCATTACTCTATATTTAAGTCAGGGAGTATGACAAGTGATACTCGTGGGTTCGGCTTGGTGTCCCCCATTACTCTACATTTAACTTGGGGAGTATGGCACATGTTACTCGAGGGTTCAGCTTCGTGTCCTCCATTACTCTATATTTAACTCGGGGAGTATGACAAGTGATAATAGTGGGTTCGGCTTGGTGTCATCCATTACTCTATATTTAACTTGGGGAGCATGACAAGTGTTAATGTGGGTTCGGCTTGGTGTCCTCCAATACTCTATATTTAACTTGGGGAGTATGGAACATTTTACTCGTGGGTTCGGCTTGGTGTCCTCCATTGCTCTATATTTAACTTGGGGAGTATGGCACATGTTACTCGTGGGTTCGGCTTGGTGTCCTCCATTACTCTATATTTAACTCGAGGAGTATGACAATAGATACTCATGCATTCGGCTTGGTGTCCTCCATTACTCTATATTTAACTTGGGGAGTATGGCACATGCTACTAGTGGCCTCAGCTTAGTGTCCTCCATTACTCTATATTTAACTCAGGGAGCATGACACATGTTAGTAATGGGTTCCGCTTGGTGTCTTCTATTACTCTATATTTAACTTGTGGAGTATGACAAGTGATACTTGTGGGTTCGGCTTGTGTCCTCCATTACTCTATATTTTTCTCGGGGAGTATGACAAGTGATACTCGTGGGTTCTGCTTGGTGTCCTCCATTACTCTATATTTAAGTCAGGGAGCATGACACATGTTACTCTTGGGTTCGGCTTGGTTTCCTCCATTACCCTATATTTAACTCGGGGAGTATGACAAGTGATGCTCCTGGGTTCGGCTTGGGGTCCTCCATTACTCTATATTTAACTTGGCAAGTATCACACATGTTACTCATGGACTCAGCTTGGTGTCCTCCATTACTCTATATTTAACTTGGGGACTATGACAAGTGATACTAGTGGGTTCGGGTTGGTGTCCTCCATTACTCTATATTTAACTTGGGGAGCATGACAAGTGTTAACGTGGGTTTGGCTTGGTGTCCTCCATTACTCTATATTTAACTCAGGGAGTATGACAAGAGATACTCAAGGGCTCGGCTTGGTGTCCTCCATTACTCTATACTTAACTTGGGGAGTATGGCACATGTTACTCGTGGGTTCGTCTTGTTGTCCTCCATTACTCTATATTTAACTCAGGGAGTATGACAAGTGATACTAGTGGGTTCGGCTTGGTGTCCTCCATTACTCTATATTTATCTCAGGGAGTATGACACATGTTACCCATGGGTTCCGCTTGGTGTCTTCTATTACTCTTTATTTCACTCGGGGAGTATGACAAGTGATAATAGTGGGTTCGGCTTGGTGTCATCCATTACTCTATATTTAACTTGGGGAGCATGACAAGTGTTAACGTGGGTTCGGATTGGTGTCCTCCATTACTCTATATTTAACTTGGGGAGTATGGAACATTTTACTCGTGTGTTCAGCTTGGTGTCCTCCATTGCTCTATATTTAACTTGGGGAGTATGGCACATGTTACTCGTGGGTTCGGCTTGGTGTCCTCCATTACTCTATATTTCACTCGCGGAGTATGACAAGAGATACTCAAGGGCTCGGCTTGGTGTCCTCCACTACTCTATACTTAACTTGGGGAGTACGGCACATGTTACTCGAGGGTTCAGCTTTGTGTCCTCCATTACTCTATATTTAACTCAGGGAGTATGACAAGTGATAATAGTGGGTTCGGCTTGGTGTCATCCATTACTCTATATTTAACTTGGGGAGCATGACAAGTGTTAACGTGGGTTCGGCTTGGTGTCCTCCATTACTTCATATTTAACTTGGGGAGTATGGAACATTTTACTCGTGGGTTCAGCTTGGTGTCCTCCATTGCTCTATATTTAACTTGGGGAGTATGGCACATGTTACTCATGGGTTCGGCTTGGTGTCCTCCATTACTCTATATTTAACTCGGGGAGTATGACAAGAGATACTCAAGGGCTCGGCTTGGTGTCCTCCACTACTCTATACTTAACTTGGGGAGTATGGCACATGTTACTCGTGGGTTTGGCTTGGTGTCCTCCATTACTCTATATTTAACTTGGCGAGTATCACACATGAAACTCATGGACTCGGCTTGGTGTCCTCTATTACTTTATATTTAACTTGGGGTGTATGGCACATGTTACTCGCGGGTTTGGATTGGTGTCCTCCATTACTCTATATTTAACTTGGAGAGTATCACACATGTTACTCATGGGCTTGGCTTGGTGTCCTCCATTACTCTATATTTAACTTGGGGAGTATGGCACATGTCACTCGTTGGTTCGGCCTGGTGTCCTCCATTACTCTATATTTAACTAGGGGAGTATGGCACATTTTACTCATGGGTTCGGCTTGGTGTCCTCCATTACTCTATATTTAACTTGGGGAGTATGGCAGATGTTACTCGTGGATTCGGCTTGGTGTCCTCCATTACTCTATATTTAACTTGGGGACTATGACAAGTGATACTTGGTGGTTCGGCTTGGTGTCCTCCATTACTATATATTTAATTCAGGGAGCATGACACATGTTACTCTTGGGATCGGCTTGGTGTCCTCCATTACTTTATATTTAACTTGGGGAGTATGACAAGTGATACTAGTGGGTTCGGCTTGGTGTCCTCCATTACTCTATATTTAACTAGGGGAGTATGGCACATTTTACTCATGGGTTCGGCTTGGTGTCCTCCATTACTCTATATTTAACTTGGGGAGTATGGCAGATGTTACTCGTGATTCCGCTTGGTGTCCTCTATTACTCTATATTTAACTCGGGGACTATGACAAGTGATACTTGGTGGTTCGGCTTGGTGTCCTCCATTACTATATATTTAATTCAGGGAGCATGACACATGTTACTCTTGGGATCGGCTTGGTGTCCTCCATTACTTTATATTTAACTTGGGGAGTATGACAAGTGATACTAGTGGGTTCGGCTTGGTGTCCTCCATTACTCTATATTTAACTTGGGGAGCATGACCAGTGTTAAGGTGGGTTTGGCTTGGTGTCCTCCATTACTCTATATTTAACTTGGGGCGTATGGCACATTTTACTCATGGGTTCGGCTTGGTGTCCTCCATTACTCTATATTTAACTTGGGGAGTATGTCACATGTTACCCGTGGGTTCAGCTTGGTGTCCTCCATTACTCTATATTTAACTCAGGAGCATGACAAGAGATACTCATGGGCTCAGCTTGGTGTCCTCCATTACTCTATACTTAACTTGGTTAGTATGGCACATGTTACTCGTTGGTTTGGCTTGTGGTCCTCCATTACTCTATATTTAACTCGGGGAGTATGACACGTGATACTAGTGGGTTCGGCTTGGTGTCCTCCATTACTCTATATTTAACTCGGGGAGTATCACATATGTTACTCATGAGTTCGGCTTGGTGTCCACCATTACTCCATATTTATCTCGGGGAGTATGACACATGTTACTCTTGGGTTCAGCTTGGTGTCCTCCATTACTCTATATTTAACTCAGGCAGTATGATAAGTGATACTCGTGGGTTTGGCTTGATGTCCTCCATTACACTATATTTAACTTGGCGAGTATCACACATGAAACTCATGAACTCGGCTTGGTGTGCTCCATTACTCTATATTTCACTTGGGGAACATGGCACATTTTACTCCTGGGTTCGGCTTGCTGTGCTCCATTACTCTATATTTAACTTGGGGAGTATGACAAGTGATACCAGTGGGTTCGGCTTGGTGTCCTCCATTACTCTATATTTAACTTGTGGAGCATGGCACATGTTACTCGTGGGTTCGGCTTGGTGGCCTCCATTACTCTATATTTAACTTGGGGAGTATGGCACATGTTACTCGTGGGTTCGGCTTTGTGTCCTCGATTACTCTATAATTAACTCGGGGAGTATGACACATTTTACTCATGGGTTCCGCTTTGTGTCTTCTATTACTCTATATTTAACTTGTGGAGTATGACAAGTGATACTCGTGGGTTAGGCTTGGTGTCTTCCATTACTCTATATTTATCTTGAGGAGTATGACAAGTGATACTCGTGGGTTCTGCTTGGTGTCCTCCATTACTCTATATTTAACTCAGGGAGTATGACATGTGATATTCGTGGGTTCAGCTTGGTGTCCTCCATTACTCTATATTTATCTTGGGGAGTATGACATGTGATACTCATGGGTTCTGCTTGGTGTCCACCATTACTCTATATTTAACTTGGGCGGTATGGCACATGTTACTCGTGGGTTCGGCTTGGTGGCCTCCATTACTCTATATTTAACTTGGGGAGTATGGCACATGTTACTCGTGGGTTCGGCATTGTGTCCTCGATTACTCTATAATTAACTCGGGGAGTATGACACATTTTACTCATGGGTTCCGCTTGGTGTCTTCTATTACTCTATATTTAACTTGTGGAGTATGACAAGTGATACTCGTGGGTTCGGCTTGGTGTCTTCCATTACTCTATATTTATATTGAGGAGTATGACAAGTGATACTCGTGGGTTCTGCTTGGTGTCCTCCATTACTCTATATTTAACTCAGAGAGTATGACATGTGATATTCGTGGGTTCAGCTTGGTGTCCTCCATTACTCTATATTTATCTTGGGGAGTATGACAAGTGATACTCATGGGTTCTGCTTGGTGTCCACCATTAAACTCAGGCAGTATGACAAGTGATACTCGTGGTTTTGGCTTGGTGTCCTCCATTACACTATATTTAACTTGGCGAGTACCACACTTGAAACTCATGAACTCGGCTTGGTGTCCTCCATTACTCTATATTTATCTTGAGGAGTATGACAAGTGATACTCGTGGGCTCGGCTTGGTGTCCTCCATTACTCTATACTTAACTTGGGGAGTACGGCATATGTTACTCGTGGGTTCGTCTTGTTGTCCTCCATTACTCTATATTTAACTCAGGCAGTATGACAAGTGATACTAGTGGGTGCGGCTTGGTGTCCTCCATTATCTATATTTATCTCAGGGAGTATGACACATGTTACCCATGGGTTCCGCTTGGTGTCTTCTATTACTCTATATTTCACTCGGGGAGTATGACAAGTGATACTCATGGGTTCTGCTTGGTGTCCTCCATTATTCTATATTTAAGTCAGGGATCATGACACATGTTACTCTTGGGTTCGGCTTGTTGTCCTCCACTACTCTATATTTAAATTGGGCAGTATGACAAGTGATACTCGTGGGTTTAGCTTGGTGTCCTCCATTACTCTATATTTAACTTGGCGAGTATCACACATGAAACTCATGGACCCGTCTTGGTGTCTTCTATTACTATATATTTAACTTGGGGATTATGGCACATGTTACTCGTGGGTTCGGCTTGGTGTCCTCCATTACTCTATATTTAACTTGGGGAGTATCACACATGTTACTCATGGGCTTGGCTTGGTGTCCTCCATTACTCTATATTTAACTGGGGGAGTATGGCACATGTTACTCGAGGGTTCAGCTTCGTGTCCTCCATTACTCTACATTTAACTCGGGGAGTATGACAAGTGATAATAGTGGGTTTGGCTTGGTGTCATCCATTACTCTATATTTAACTTGGGGAGCATGACAAGTGTTAACGTGGGTTTGGCTTGGTGTCCTCCATTACTCTATATTTAACTTGGGGAGTATGGAACATTTTACTCGAGGGTTCAGCTTGGTGTCCTCCATTGCTCTATATTTAACTTGGGGAGTATGGCACATGTTACTCGTGGGTTCAGCTTGGTGTCCTCTATTACTCTATATTTAACTTGGGCAGTATGACAAGAGATACTCATGCGTTCGGCTTGGTGCCCTCCATTACTCTATATTTAACTTGGGGAGTATGGCACATGCTACTAGTGGGCTTGCCTTAGTGTCCTCCATTACTCTATATTTAACTCTGGGAACATGACACATGTTAGTAATGGGTTCCGCTTGGTGTCTTCTATTACTCTATATTTAACTTGTGGAGTATGACAAGTGATACTTGTGGGTTCGGCTTGTGTCCTCCATTACTCTATATTTATCTCGGGGAGTATGACAAGAGATACTCATGCGCTCGGCTTGGTGTCCTCCATTACTCTATATTTAACTCAGGGAGCATGACACATGTTAGTAATGGGTTCCGCTTGGTGTCTTCTATTACTCTATATTTAACTTGTGGAGTATGACAAGTGATACTTGTGGGTTCGGCTTGTCTCCTCCATTACTATATATATATCTCTGGGAGTATGAGAAGTGATGCTCGTGGGTTCGGCTTGGTGTCCTCCATTACTCTATATTTAACTTGGCGAGTATCGCACATGTTACTCATGGACTCAGCTTGGTGTCCTCCATTACTCTATATTTAACTTGGGGACTATGACAAGTGATACTAGTGGGTTCGGGTTTGTGTCCTCCATTACTCTATATTTAACTTGGGGAGCATGACAAGTGTTAACGTGGGTTTGGCTTGGGGTCCTCCATTACTCTATATTTAACTTGGGGAGTATGGCACATGTTACTCGTGGGTTCGGTTTGGTGTCCTCCATTACTCTATATTTAACTCAGGGAGTATGACAAGAGATACTCGTGGGCTCGGCTTGGTGTCCTCCATTACTCTATACTTAACTTGGGGAGTACGGCACATGTTACTCGTGGGTTCGTCTTGTTGTCCTCCATTACTCTATATTTAAATCAGGGAGTATGACAAGTGATACTAGTGGGTTCGGCTTGGTGTCCTCCATTACTCTATATTTATCTCAGGGAGTATGACACATGGGGAGTATGGAACATTTTACTCGTGGGTTCAGCTTGGTGTCCTCCATTGCTCTATATTTAACTTGGGGAGTATGGCACATGTTACTCGTGGGTTCAGCTTGGTGTCCTTCATTACTCTATATTTAACTTGGGGAGTATGACAAGAGATACTCATGCGTTCGGCTTGGTGTCCTCAATTACTCTATATTTAACTTGGGGAGTATGTCACATGCTACTAGTGGGCTTGCCTTAGTGTCCTCCATTACTCTATACTTAACTTGGGGAGTATGACAAGAGATACTCATGCGCTCGGCTTGGTGTCCTCCATTACTCTATATTTAACTCAGGGAGCATGACACATGTTAGTAATGGGTTCCGCTTGGTGTCTTCTATTACTCTATATTTAACTTGTGGAGTATGACAAGTGATACTTGTGGGTTCGGCTTGTGTCCTCCATTACCCTATATTTATCTCTGGGAGTATGAGAAGTGATGCTCGTGGGTTCGGCTTGGTGTCCTCCATTACTCTATATTTAACTCAGGGAGTATGACAAGAGATACTCGTGGGCTCGGCTTGGTGTCCTCCATTACTCTATACTTAACTTGGGGAGTACGGCACATGTTACTCGTGGGTTCGTCTTGTTGTCCTCCATTACTCTATATTTAAATCAGGGAGTATGACAAGTGATACTAGTGGGTTCGGCTTGGTGTCCTCCATTACTCTATATTTATCTCAGGGAGTATGACACATGTTACCCATGGGTTCGCTTGGTGTCTTCTATTACTCTATATTTCACTCGGGGAGTATGACAAGTGATACTTGTGGGTTCTGCTTGGTGTTCTCCATTATTCTATATTTAAGTCAGGGATCATGACACATGTTACTCTTGGGTTCGGCTTGTTGTCCTCCACTACTCTATGTATGAATTGGGCAGTATGACAAGTGATACTCGTGGGTTCAGCTTGGTGTCCTCCATTACTCTATATTTAACTTGGAGAGCATGACAAGTGTTAACGTGGGTTCGGCTTGGTGTCCTCCATTACTCTATATTTAACTTGGGGAGTATGGAACATTTTACTCGTGGGTTCAGCTTGGTGTCCTCCATTGCTCTATATTTAACTTGGGGAGTATGGCACATGTTACTCGTGGGTTCAGCTTGGTGTCCTTCATTACTCTATATTTAACTTGGGGAGTATGACAAGAGATACTCATGCGTTCGGCTTGGTGTCCTCAATTACTCTATATTTAACTTGGGGAGTATGGCACATGCTACTAGTGGGCTTGCCTTAGTGTCCTCCATTACTCTATACTTAACTTGGGGAGTATGACAAGAGATACTCATGCGCTCGGCTTGGTGTCCTCCATTACTCTATATTTAACTCAGGGAGCATGACACATGTTAGTAATGGGTTCCGCTTGGTGTCTTCTATTACTCTATATTTAACTTGTGGAGTATGACAAGTGATACTTGTGGGTTCGGCTTGTGTCCTCCATTACCCTATATTTATCTCTGGGAGTATGAGAAGTGATGCTCGTGGGTTCGGCTTGGTGTCCTCCATTACTCTATATTTAACTTGGCGAGTATCGCACATGTTACTCATGGACTCAGCTTGGTGTCCTCCATTACTCTATATTTAACTTGGGGACTATGACAAGTGATACTAGTGGGTTCGGTTTCGTGTCCTCCATTACTCTATATTTAACTTGGGGAGCATGACAAGTGTTAACGTGGGTTCGGCTTGGTGTCCTCCATTACTCTATATTTAACTTGGGGAGTATGGCACATGTTACTCGTGGGTTCGGCTTGGTATCCTCCATTACTCTATATTTAACTCGGGGAGTATGACAAGAGATACTCGTGGGCTTGTCTTGGTGTCCTCCATTACTCTATACTTAACTTGGGGAGTACGGCACATGTTACTCGTGGGTTCGTCTTGTTGTCCTCCATTACTCTATATTTAACTCAGGGAGTATGACAAGTGATACTAGTGGGTTCGGCTTGGTGTCCTCCATTACTCTATATTTATCTCAGGGAGTATGACAAATGTTACCCATGGGTTCCGCTTGGTGTGTTCTATTACTCTATATTTCACTCGGGGAGTATGACAAGTGGTACTCGTGGGTTCTGCTTGGTGTCCTCCATTATTCTATATTTAAGTCAGGGATCATGACACATGTTACTCTTGGGTTTGGCTTGTTGTCCTCCACTACTCTATATTTAAATTGGGCAGTATGACAAGTGATACTCGTGGGTTCAGCTTGGTGTCCTCCGTTACTCTATATTTAACTTGGCGAGTATCACACATGAAACTCATGGACTCGGCTTGGTGTCCTCTATTACTATATATTTAACTTGGGGATTATGGCACATGTTACTCGTGGGTTCGGCTTGGTGTCCTCCATTACTCTATATTTAACTTGGAGAGTATCACACATGTTACTCATGGGCTTGGCTTGGTGTCCTCCATTACTCTATATTTAACTTGGGGAGTATGGCACATGTTACTTGAGGTTTCAGCTTCGGGTCCTCCATTACTCTACATTTAACTCGGGGAGTATGACAAGTGATAATAGTGGGTTCAGCTTGGTGTCACCCATTACTCTATATTTAACTTGGGGAGCATGACAAGTGTTAACGTGGGTTCGGCTTGGTATCCTCCATTACTCTATATTTTACTTGGGGAGTATGGAACATTTTACTCGTGGGTTCAGCTTGGTGTCCTCCATTGCTCTATATTTAACTTGTGGAGTATGACAAGTGATACTTGTGGGTTCGGCTTGTGTCCTCAATTACCCTATATTTATCTCGGGGAGTATGAGAAGTGATGCTCGTGGGTTCGGCTTGGTGTCCTCCATTACTCTATATTTAACTTGGCGAGTATCGCACATGTTACTCATGGACTCAGCTTGGTGTCCTCCATTACTCTATATTTAACTTGGGGACTATGACAAGTGATACTAGTGGGTTCGGGTTTGTGTCCTCCATTACTCTATATTTAACTTGGGGAGCATGACAAGTGTTAACGTGGGTTCGGCTTGGTGTCCTCCATTACTCTATATTTAACTTGGGGAGTATGGCACATGTTACTCGTGGATTCGGCTTGGTATCCTCCATTACTCTATATTTAACTCGGGGAGTATGACAAGAGATACTCGTGGGTTCGGCTTGGTGTCCTCCATTACTCTATATTTAACTTGGGGAGTACGGCACATGTTACTCGTGAGTTCGTCTTGTTGTCCTCCATTACTCTATATTTAACTCAGGGAGTATGACAAGTTATACTAGTGGGTTCGGCTTGGTGTCCTCCATTACTCTATATTTATCTCAGGGAGTATGACAAATGTTACCCATGGGTTCCGCTTGGTGTGTTCTATTACTGTATATTTCACTCGGGGAGTATGACAAGTGGTACTCGTGGGTTCTGCTTGGTGTCCTCCATATTCTATATTTAAGTCAGGGATCATGACACATGTTACTCTTGGGTTCGGCTTGTTGTCCTCCACTACTCTATATTTAAATTGGGCAGTATGACAAGTGATACTCGTGGGTTCAGCTTGGTGTCCTCCATTACTCTATATTTAACTTGGCGAGTATCACACATGAAACTCATGGACTCGGCTTGGTGTTCTCTATTACTATATATTTAACTTGGGGATTATGGCACATGTTACTCGTGGGTTCGGCTTGGTGTCCTCCATTACTCTATATTTAACTTGGAGAGTATCACACATGTTACTCATGGGCTTGGCTTGGTGTCCTCCATTACTCTATATTTAACTTGGGGAGTATGGCACATGTTACTCGAGGGTTCAGCTTCGTGTCCTCCATTACTCTACATTTAACTCGGGGAGTATGACAAGTGATAATAGTGGGTTCAGCTTGCTGTCATCCATTACTCTAAATTTAACTTGGTGAGCATGACAAGTGTTAACGTGGGTTCGGCCTGGTATCCTCCATTACTCTATATTTTACTTGGGGAGCATGGAACATTTTACTCGTGGGTTCAGCTTGGTGTCCTCCATTGCTCTATATTTAACTTGGGGAGTATGGCACATGTTACTCGTGGGTTCAGCTTGGTGTCCTCCATTATTCTATATTTAACTTGGGGAGTATGACAAGAGATAATCATGCGTTCGGCTTGGTGTCCTCCATTACTCTATATTTAACTTGGGGAGTATGGCACATGCTACTAGTGGGCTTGCCCTAGTGTCCTCCATTACTCTATATTTAACTCAGGGAGCATGACACATGTTAGTAATGGGTTCCGCTTGGTGTCTTCTATTACTCTATATTTAACTTGTCGAGTATGACAAGTGATACTTGTGGGTTCGGCTTGTGTCCTCCATTACTCTATATTTATCTCGGGTAGTATGACAAGAGATACTCATGCGCTCGGCTTGGTGTTCTCCATTACTCTATATTTAACTCAGGGAGCATGCCACATGTTAACAATGGGTTCCGCTTGGAGTCTTCTATTACTCTATATTTAACTTGTGGAGTATGACAAGTGATACTTGTGGGTTCTGCTTGTGTCCTCCATTACTCTATATTTATCTTGGGGAGTATGAGAAGTGATGCTCGTGGGTTCGGCTTGGTGTCCTCCATTATTCTATATTTAACTTGGTGAGTATCGCACATGTTACTCATGGACTCAGCTTGGTGTCCTCCATTACTCTATATTTAACTTGGGGACTATGACAAGTGATACTAGTGGGTTCGGGTTAGTGTCCTCCATTACTCTATATTTAACTCGGGGATTATGACAAGAGATACTCAAGGGCTTGGCTTGGTGTCCTCCATTACTCTATACTTAACTAGGGGAGTACGGCACATGTTACTCGTGGGTTTGTCTTGTTGTCCTCCATTACTCTATATTTAACTCAGGGAGTATGACAAGTGATACTAGTGGGTTCGACTTGGTGTCCTCCATTACACTATATTTAACTCAGGGAGTATGACACATGTTACTCATGGGTTCCGCTTGGTGTCTTCTATTACTCTATATTTCACTCGGGGAGTATGACAAGTGGTACTCGTGGGTTCTGCTTGGTGTCCTCCATTACTCTATATTTAACTTGAGGAGTATCACACATGTTACTCTTGAGTTCGGCTCGGTGTCCACCTTCACTCCATATTTATCTCGGGGAGTATGACAAGTGATGCTCGTGGGTTCGGCTTGGTGTCCTCCATTACTCTATATTTAACTTGGGGAGTATGACCAGAGACACTCAAGGGCTCGGCTTGGTGTCCTCCATTACTCTATATTTAACATTTAACTCGGGGAGTATGACGAGAGATACTCAAGGGCTCGGCTTGGTGTCCTCCATTACTCTATACTTAACTTGGGGAGTATGGCACATGTTACTCGTGGGTTTGGCTTGGTGTCCTCTATTACTCTATATTTAACTTGGCGAGTATCACACATGATACTCATGGACTTGGCTTGGTGTCCTCTATTACTATATATTTAACTTGGGGAGTATGGCACATGTTACTCGTTGGTTCGGCCTGGTGTCCTCCATTACTCTATATTTAACTAGGGGAGTATGGCACATTTTACTCATGGGTTCGGCTTGGTGTCCTCCATTACTCTATATTTATCTTGGGGAGTATGGCAGATGTTACTCGTGGGTTATGCTTGGTGTCCTCCATTACTCTATATTTAACTTAGGGAGTATGGCACATGTTACTCGTGGGTTCGGTTTGGTGTCCTCCATTACTCTATAATTAACTTGGAATGTATGACACATGTTACTCGTGATTCCGCTTGGTGTCCTCTATTACTCTATATTTAACTCAGGGAGTATGGCATGTGATATTCGTGCGTTCAGCTTGGTGTCCTCCATTACTCTATATTTATCTCGGGGAGTATGACAAGTGATACTCGGTGGTTCGGCTTGGTGTCCTCCATTACTCTATATTTAATTCAGGGAGCAAGACACATGTTACTCTTGGGATCGGCTTGGTGTCCTCCATTACTTTATATTTAACTTGGGGAGTATGACAAGTGATACTAGTGGGTTCGGCTTGGTGTCCTCCATTACTCTATATTTAACTTGGGGAGCATGACCAGTGCTAAGGTGGGTTCGGCTTGGTGTCCTCCATTACTCTATATTTAACTTGGGGAGTATGGCACATTTTACTCATGGGTTCGGCTTGGTGTCCTCCATTACTCTATATTTAACTCAGGAGCATGACAAGAGATACTCATGGGCTCAGCTTGGTGTCCTCCATTACTCTATACTTAACTTTTGGAGTATGGCACATGTTACTCGTTGGTTCGGCTTGTGGTCCTCCATTACTCTATAATTAACTTGGAATGTATGACACATGTTACTCGTGATTCCGCTTGGTGTCCTCTATTACTCTATATTTAACTCAGGGAGTATGACATATGATATTCGTGCGTTCAGCTTGGTGTCCTCCATTACTCTATATTTATCTCGGGGAGTATGACAAGTGATACTCGGTGGTTCGGCTTGGTGTCCTCCATTACTCTATATTTAATTCAGGGAGCAAGACACATGTTACTTTTGGGATCGGCTTGGTGTCCTCCATTACTTTATATTTAACTTGGGGAGTATGACAAGTGATACTAGTGGGTTCGGCTTGGTGTTCTCCATTACTTTATATTTAACTTTGGGAGCATGACCAGTGTTAAGGTGGGTTCGGCTTGGTGTCCTCCATTACTCTATATTTAACTTGGGGAGTATGTCACATGTTACTCGTGGGTTCGGCTTGGTGTCCTGCATTACTCTATATTTAACTCAGGAGCATGACAAGAGATACTCATGGGCTCAGCTTGGTGTCCTCCATTACTCTATACTTAACTTGGGGAGTATGGCACATGTTACTCGTTGGTTCGGCTTGTGGTCCTCCATTACTCTATATTAAACTCGGGGAGTATGACACGTGATACTCACGGGTTCCGCTTGGTGTCTTCTGTTACTCTATATTTAACTCGGGGAGTATGACAAATGATACTCGTGGGTTCGGCTTGGTGTCCTCCATTACTCTATATTCAACTCAGGGAGTATCACATATGTTACTCATGAGTTCGGCTTGGTGTCCACCATTACTCCATATTTATCTCGGGGAGTATGGCTTGGTGTCCTCCATTACACTATAAGCACCTCAAAACCTTCCTCTTTGCTTCTGCATTCTCTCTTCCTCTCCCCTGCTGAACATCTAATATTCTTCACTGAAACTGCACTGATTCTGCAACTGGACCACTCTTAACAGCCTCGGTCCTGGGCCCAGTCACTCTCCACTTGCACTGATGCCCTGGAACCCCTCTGCACTGCGGGACTGTCTCTGTATCCCTACAGCCCCCCCCTTTTCCAGCACTTGTTCTGCACTTACCTTGCACTTGCCACCAGCTGGCCCTATTTATTTATTACTTTACGCCACCTACCTTGTACTGCACTTCCCCCCCGCCCTTTCCCCTTGCACTTTTCCCCCTCCCCCACCCCTGCACTTGCGCGATCTGAATGACACTTGGCCTAGTAGGATCGTTGTCTGTCTCCCCTTGTTCCTCCCCTCCCTGCCTCGTCGCGCCTTGAAACACCTGTGTATAGGCGCGTTACAAATGCCATATCATATCATATCATAACTTGGCGAGTATCACACATGAAACTCATGAACTCGGCTTGGTGTCCTCCATTACTCTATATTTATCTTGAGGAGTATGACAAGTGATACTCGTGGGCTCGGCTTGGTGTCCTCCATTACTCTATACTTAACTTGGGGAGTACGGCACATGTTACTCGTGGGTTTGTCTTGTTGTCCTCCATTACTCGATATTTAACTCAGGGAGTATGACAGGTGATACTAGTGGGTTCGGCTTGGTGTCCTCCATTACTCTATATTTATCTCAGGGAGTATGACACATGTTATCCATGGGTTCTGCTTGGTGTCTTCTATTACTCTTTATTTCACTCGGGGAGTATGACAAGTGTTAACGTGGGTTCGGCTTGGTGTCCGCCATTACTCTATATTTAACTTGGGGAGTATGGAACATTTTACTCGTGGGTTCAGCTTGGTGTCCTCCATTACTGTATATTTAACTTGGGGAGTATGGCACATGTTACTCGTGGGTTCAGCTTGGTGTCCTCCATTACTCTATATTTAACTCGGGGAGTATGACAAGTGATAATAGTGGGTTCGGCTTGTTGTCCTCCATTACTCTATATTTAACTCGTGGAGTATGACAAGTGATACTAGTTAGTTCGGCTTGGTGTGCTCCATTACTCTATATTTAACTTGGGGAGTATGGCACATGTTACTCGTGGGTTTGGCATTGTGTCGTCCATTACTCAATATTTAACTCAGGGAGTATGACACACGTTACTCATGGGTTCCGCTTGGTGTCTTCTATTACTCTATATTTAACTCAGGGAGTATGACAAGTGATACTCATGGGTTCGGCTTGGTGTCCTCCATTATTCTATATTTAACTCAGGGAGTATCACACATGTTACTCGTGGGTTCGGCTTGGTGTCCTCCATTACTCTATATTTAACAAAGGCAGTATGATACATGTTACTCGTGGGTTCGGCTTGGTGTCCACAATTACTCTATATTTAACTCAGGGAGTATGAAAAGAGATACTAATGGGCTCGGCGTGGTGTCCTCCATTAATCAATATTTAACTTGGTGAGTATGGCACATGTTACTTGTGGGTTCAGATTGGTGTTGTCCATTACTCTATATTTAACTCAGGAAGTATGACAAGTGAAACTAGTGGGTTTGGCTTGGTGTCCTCCATTATTCTATATTTAACTGGGGGAGTATGGCACATGTTACTCGTGGGTTTGGCTTGGTGTCTTCTATTACTCTATATTTAACTTGGGGAGTATCACACATGTTACTGTGGGTTCGGCTTGGTGTCCTCCATTACTCTATATTTAACTCGGGGAGTATGACAAGAGATACACAAGGGCTCGGCTTGGTGTCCTCCATTACTCTATACTTAACTTGGGGAGTACGGCACATGTTACTCGTGGGTTTGTCTTGTTGTCCTCCATTACTCTATATTTAACTCAGGGAGTATGACAAGTGATACTAGTGGGTTCGACTTGGTGTCCTCCATTACACTATATTTAACTCAGGGAGTATGACACATGTTACTCATGGGTTCCGCTTGGTGTCTTCTATTACTCTATATTTCACTCGGGGAGTATGACAATTGATACTCGTGGGTTCTGCTTGGTGTCCTCCATTACTCTACATTTAACTTGAGGAGTATCTCACATGTTACTCTTGAGTTCGGCTTGGTGTCCTCCATTACTCTATATTTAACTTGGGGAGTATGACAAGTGTTAACGTGGGTTTGGCTTGGTGTCCTCCATTACTGTATATTTAACGTGGGGAGTATGGCACATGTTACTCGTGGGTTCAGCTTGGTGTCCTCCATTAATCTATATTTAACTCGGGGAGTATGACAAGTGATAATAGTGGGTTCGGCTTGGTGTCCTCCATTATTCTATATTTAACTTGGGGAGCATGACAAGTGTTAAGGTTG
This sequence comes from Ambystoma mexicanum, assembly GCF_040938575.1. Lineage (NCBI taxonomy): Eukaryota > Metazoa > Chordata > Amphibia > Caudata > Ambystomatidae > Ambystoma > Ambystoma mexicanum. The sequence goes on along the minus strand of NC_090938.1, from coordinate 27,438,778 downwards.
GTTCGGCTTGGTGTCCCCATTACTCTATATTTAACTTGGGGAGTATGGCACATTTTACTCGTGGGTTCGGCTTGGTGTCCTCCATCACTCTATATTTAACTTGGGGAGTATGGCACATGTTACTCGTGGGTTCGGCTTGGTGTCCTCCATTACCCTATATTTAACTCGGGGAGTATGACAAGAGATACTCATAGGCTCGGCTTGGTGTCCTCCATTACTCTATTCTTAACTTGGGGAGTATGGCACATGTTACTCGTGGGTTCAGCTTGTTGTCCTCCATTACTCTATATTTAACTCGTGGAGTATGACAAGTGATACTAGTGAGTTCGGCTTGGTGTCCTCCATTACTCTATATTTAACTTGGGGAGTATGGCACATGTTACTCGTGCGTTTGGCTTTGTGTCCTCCATTATTCTATATTTAACTCGGGGAGTATCACACATGTTACTCGTGGGTTCGGGTTGGTGTCCTCCATTACTCTATATTTAACAAAGGCAGTATGATACATGTTACTCGTGGGTTCGGCTTGGTGTCCACAATTACTCTATATTTAACTCAGGGAGTATGAAAAGAGATACTCATGGGCTCGGCGTGGTGTCCTCCATTACTGTATATTTAACTTGGGGAGTATGGCACATGTTACTAGTGGGTTCAGTTTGGTGTCCTCCATTACTCTATATTTAACTCGGGGAGTATGACAAGTGATACTAGTGGGTTCGGCTTGGTGTCCTACATTATTCTATATTTAACTTGGGGAGCATGACAAGTGTTAACGTTGGTTCGGCTTGGTGTCCTCCATTACTCTATATTTAACTTGGGGAGTATGGCACATTTTGCTCGTGGGTTCGGCTTGGTGTCCTCCATTGCTCTATATTTAACTTGGGGAGTATGGCACATGTTACTCGTGGGTTCGGCTTGGTGTCCTCCATTACTCTATGTTTAACTCGAGGAGTATGACAATAGATACTCATGCATTCGGCTTGGTGTCCTCCATTACTCTATATTTAACTCAGGGAGCATGACACATGTTAGTAATGGGTTCCGCTTGGTGTCTTCTATTACTCTATATTTAACTTGTGGAGTATGACAAGTGATACTTGTGGGTTCGGCTTGTGTCCTCCATTAATCTATATTTATCTCGGGGAGTATGACAAGTGATACTCGTGGGTTCTGCTTGGTGTACTCCATTACTCTATATTTAAGTCAGGGAGCATGACACATGTTACTCTTGGGTTCGGCTTGGTTTCCTCCATTACTCTATATTTATCTCGGGGAGTATGACAAGTGATGCTCGTGGGTTCGGCTTGGGGTCCTCCATTACTCTATATTTAACTTGGCAAGTATCACACATGTTACTCATGAATTCAGCTTAGTGTCCTCCATTACTCTATATTTAACTTAGGGACTATGACAAGTGATACTAGTGGGTTCGGGTTGGTGTCCTCCATTATTCTATATTTAACTGGGGGAGTATGGCACATGTTACTCGTGGGTTTGGCTTGGTGTCTTCTATTACTCTATATTTAACTTGGGGAGTATCACACATGTTACTGTGGGTTCGGCTTGGTGTCCTCCATTACTCTATATTTAACTCGGTGAGTATGACAAGAGATACACAAGGGCTCGGCTTGGTGTCCTCCATTACACTATATTTAAGTCAGGGAGCATGACACATGTTACTCTTGGGTTCGGCTTGGTGTCCTCCATTACTCTATATTTAACTCGGTGAGTATGACAAGTGATACTCGTGGGTTCTGCTTGGTGTACTCCATTACTCTATATTTAAGTCATGGAGCATGACACATGTTACTCTTGGGTTCGGCTTGGTTTCCTCCATTACTCTATATTTATCTCGGGGAGTATGACAAGTGATGCTCGTGGGTTCGGCTTGGGGTCCTCCATTACTCTATATTTAACTTGGCAAGTATCACACATGTTACTCATGAACTCAGCTTAGTGTCCTCCATTACTCTATATTTAACTTAGGGACTATGACAAGTGATACTAGTGGGTTCGGGTTGGTGTCCTCCATTATTCTATATTTAACTTGGGGAGTACGGCACATGTTACTCGTGGGTTTGTCTTGTTGTCCTCCATTACTCTATATTTAACTCAGGGAGTATGACAAGTGATACTAGTGGGTTCGACTTGGTGTCCTCCATTACACTATATTTAACTCAGGGAGTATGACACATGTTACTCATGGGTTCCGCTTGGTGTCTTCTATTACTCTATATTTCACTCGGGGAGTATGACAATTGATACTCGTGGGTTCTGCTTGGTGTCCTCCATTACTCTATATTTAACTTGAGGAGTATCTCACATGTTACTCTTGAGTTCGGCTTGGTGTCCTCCATTACTCTATATTTAACTTGGGGAGTATGACAAGTGTTAACGTGGGTTTGGCTTGGTGTCCTCCATTACTGTATATTTAACGTGGGGAGTATGGCACATGTTACTCGTGGGTTCAGCTTGGTGTCCTCCATTAATCTATATTTAACTCGGGGAGTATGACAAGTGATAATAGTGGGTTCGGCTTGGTGTCCTCCATTATTCTATATTTAACTTGGGGAGCATGACAAGTGTTAAGGTTGGTTTGGCTTGGTGTCCCCATTACTCTATATTTAACTTGGGGAGTATGGCACATTTTACTCGTGGGTTCGGCTTGGTGTCCTCCATCACTCTATATTTAACTTGGGGAGTATGGCACATGTTACTCGTGGGTTCGGCTTGGTGTCCTCCATTACTCTATATTTAACTCGGGGAGTATGACAATAGATACTCATAGGCTCGGCTTGGTGTCCTCCATTACTCTATTCTTAACTTGGGGAGTATGGCACATGTTACTCGTGGGTTCAGCTTGGTGTCCTCCATTACTCTATATTTAACTCGGGGAGTATGACAAGTGATACTAGTTAGTTCGGCTTGGTGTGCTCCATTACTCTATATTTAACTTGGGGAGTATGGCACATGTTACTCGTGGGTTTGGCATTGTGTCGTCCATTACTCAATATTTAACTCAGGGAGTATGACACACGTTACTCATGGGTTCCGCTTGGTGTCTTCTATTACTCTATATTTAACTCAGGGAGTATGACAAGTGATACTCATGGGTTCGGCTTGGTGTCCTCCATTATTCTATATTTAACTCAGGGAGTATCACACATGTTACTCGTGGGTTCGGCTTGGTGTCCTCCATTACTCTATATTTAACAAAGGCAGTATGATACATGTTACTCGTGGGTTCGGCTTGGTGTCCACAATTACTCTATATTTAACTCAGGGAGTATGAAAAGAGATACTAATGGGCTCGGCGTGGTGTCCTCCATTAATCAATATTTAACTTGGTGAGTATGGCACATGTTACTTGTGGGTTCAGATTGGTGTTGTCCATTACTCTATATTTAACTCAGGAAGTATGACAAGTGAAACTAGTGGGTTTGGCTTGGTGTCCTCCATTATTCTATATTTAACTGGGGGAGTATGGCACATGTTACTCGTGGGTTTGGCTTGGTGTCTTCTATTACTCTATATTTAACTTGGGGAGTATCACACATGTTACTGTGGGTTCGGCTTGGTGTCCTCCATTACTCTATATTTAACTCGGGGAGTATGACAAGAGATACACAAGGGCTCGGCTTGGTGTCCTCCATTACTCTATACTTAACTTGGGGAGTACGGCACATGTTACTCGTGGGTTTGTCTTGTTGTCCTCCATTACTCTATATTTAACTCAGGGAGTATGACAAGTGATACTAGTGGGTTCGACTTGGTGTCCTCCATTACACTATATTTAACTCAGGGAGTATGACACATGTTACTCATGGGTTCCGCTTGGTGTCTTCTATTACTCTATATTTCACTCGGGGAGTATGACAATTGATACTCGTGGGTTCTGCTTGGTGTCCTCCATTACTCTACATTTAACTTGAGGAGTATCTCACATGTTACTCTTGAGTTCGGCTTGGTGTCCTCCATTACTCTATATTTAACTTGGGGAGTATGACAAGTGTTAACGTGGGTTTGGCTTGGTGTCCTCCATTACTGTATATTTAACGTGGGGAGTATGGCACATGTTACTCGTGGGTTCAGATTGGTGTCCTCCATTAATCTATATTTAACTCGGGGAGTATGACAAGTGATAATAGTGGGTTCGGCTTGGTGTCCTCCATTATTCTATATTTAACTTGGGGAGCATGACAAGTGTTAAGGTTGGTTCGGCTTGGTGTCCCCATTACTCTATATTTAACTTGGGGAGTATGGCACATTTTACTCGTGGGTTCGGCTTGGTGTCCTCCATCACTCTATATTTAACTTGGGGAGTATGGCACATGTTACTCGTGGGTTCAGCTTGTTGTCCTCCATTACTCTATATTTAACTCGTGGAGTATGACAAGTGATACTAGTGAGTTCGGCTTGGTGTCCTCCATTACTCTATATTTAACTTGGGGAGTATGGCACATGTTACTCGTGCGTTTGGCTTTGTGTCCTCCATTATTCTATATTTAACCCGGGGAGTATCACACATGTTACTCGTGGGTTCGGGTTGGTGTCCTCCATTACTCTATATTTAACAAAGGCAGTATGATACATGTTACTCGTGGGTTCGGCTTGGTGTCCACAATTACTCTATATTTAACTCAGGGAGTATGAAAAGAGATACTCATGGGCTCGGCGTGGTGTCCTCCATTACTGTATATTTAACTTGGGGAGTATGGCACATGTTACTCGTGGGTTCAGTTTGGTGTCCTCCATTACTCTATAATTAACTCGGGGAGTATGACAAGTGATACTAGTGGGTTCGGCTTGGTGTCCTACATTATTCTATATTTAACTTGGGGAGCATGACAAGTGTTAACGTTGGTTCGGCTTGGTGTCCTCCATTACTCTATATTTAACTTGGGGAGTATGGCACATTTTACTCGTGGGTTCGGCTTGGTGTCCTCCATTGCTCTATATTTAACTTGGGGAGTATGGCACATGTTACTCGTGGGTTCGGCTTGGTGTCCTCCATTACTCTATGTTTAACTCGAGGAGTATGACAATAGATACTCATGCATTCGGCTTGGTGTCCTCCATTACTCTATATTTAACTTGGGGAGTATGGCACATGCTACTAGTGGGCTTGGCTTAGCGTCCTCCATTACTCTATATTTAACTCAGGGAGCATGACACATGTTAGTAATGGGTTCCGCTTGGTGTCTTCTATTACTCTATATTTAACTTGTGGAGTATGACAAGTGATACTTGTGGGTTCGGCTTGTGTCCTCCATTAATCTATATTTATCTCGGGGAGTATGACAAGTGATACTCGTGGGTTCTGCTTGGTGTACTCCATTACTCTATATTTAAGTCAGGGAGCATGACACATGTTACTCTTGGGTTCGGCTTGGTTTCCTCCATTACTCTATATTTATCTCGGGGAGTATGACAAGTGATGCTCGTGGGTTCGGCTTGGGGTCCTCCATTACTCTATATTTAACTTGGCAAGTATCACACATGTTACTCATGAACTCAGCTTAGTGTCCTCCATTACTCTATATTTAACTTAGGGACTATGACAAGTGATACTAGTGGGTTCGGGTTGGTGTCCTCCATTATTCTATATTTAACTGGGGGAGTATGGCACATGTTACTCGTGGGTTTGGCTTGGTGTCTTCTATTACTCTATATTTAACTTGGGGAGTATCACACATGTTACTGTGGGTTCGGCTTGGTGTCCTCCATTACTCTATATTTAACTCGGTGAGTATGACAAGAGATACACAAGGGCTCGGCTTGGTGTCCTCCATTACACTATATTTAAGTCAGGGAGCATGACACATGTTACTCTTGGGTTCGGCTTGGTGTCCTCCATTACTCTATATTTAACTCGGTGAGTATGACAAGTGATACTCGTGGGTTCTGCTTGGTGTACTCCATTACTCTATATTTAAGTCATGGAGCATGACACATGTTACTCTTGGGTTCGGCTTGGTTTCCTCCATTACTCTATATTTATCTCGGGGAGTATGACAAGTGATGCTCGTGGGTTCGGCTTGGGGTCCTCCATTACTCTATATTTAACTTGGCAAGTATCACACATGTTACTCATGAACTCAGCTTAGTGTCCTCCATTACTCTATATTTAACTTAGGGACTATGACAAGTGATACTAGTGGGTTCGGGTTGGTGTCCTCCATTATTCTATATTTAACTTGGGGAGTACGGCACATGTTACTCGTGGGTTTGTCTTGTTGTCCTCCATTACTCTATATTTAACTCAGGGAGTATGACAAGTGATACTAGTGGGTTCGACTTGGTGTCCTCCATTACACTATATTTAACTCAGGGAGTATGACACATGTTACTCATGGGTTCCGCTTGGTGTCTTCTATTACTCTATATTTCACTCGGGGAGTATGACAATTGATACTCGTGGGTTCTGCTTGGTGTCCTCCATTACTCTATATTTAACTTGAGGAGTATCTCACATGTTACTCTTGAGTTCGGCTTGGTGTCCTCCATTACTCTATATTTAACTTGGGGAGTATGACAAGTGTTAACGTGGGTTTGGCTTGGTGTCCTCCATTACTGTATATTTAACGTGGGGAGTATGGCACATGTTACTCGTGGGTTCAGCTTGGTGTCCTCCATTAATCTATATTTAACTCGGGGAGTATGACAAGTGATAATAGTGGGTTCGGCTTGGTGTCCTCCATTATTCTATATTTAACTTGGGGAGCATGACAAGTGTTAAGGTTGGTTTGGCTTGGTGTCCCCATTACTCTATATTTAACTTGGGGAGTATGGCACATTTTACTCGTGGGTTCGGCTTGGTGTCCTCCATCACTCTATATTTAACTTGGGGAGTATGGCACATGTTACTCGTGGGTTCGGCTTGGTGTCCTCCATTACTCTATATTTAACTCGGGGAGTATGACAATAGATACTCATAGGCTCGGCTTGGTGTCCTCCATTACTCTATTCTTAACTTGGGGAGTATGGCACATGTTACTCGTGGGTTCAGCTTGTTGTCCTCCATTACTCTATATTTAACTCGTGGAGTATGACAAGTGATACTAGTGAGTTCGGCTTGGTGTCCTCCATTACTCTATATTTAACTTGGGGAGTAGGGCACATGTTACTCGTGGGTTTGGCTTTGTGTCCTCCATTATTCTATATTTAACTCGGGGAGTATCACACATGTTACTCGTGGGTTCGGGTTGGTGTCCTCCATTACTCTATATTTAACAAAGGCAGTATGATACATGTTACTCGTGGGTTCGGCTTGGTGTCCACAATTACTCTCTATTTAACTCAGGGAGTATGAAAAGAGATACTCATGGGCTCGGCGTGGTGTCCTCCATTACTGTATATTTAACTTGGGGAGTATGGCACATGTTACTCGTGGGTTCAGTTTGGTGTCCTCCATTACTCTATATTTAACTCGGGGAGTATGACAAGTGATACTAGTGGGTTCGGCTTGGTGTCCTACATTATTCTATATTTAACTTGGGGAGCATGACAAGTGTTAACGTTGGTTCGGCTTGGTGTCCTCCATTACTCTATATTTAACTTGGGGAGTATGGCACATTTTACTCGTGGGTTCGGCTTGGTGTCCTCCATTGCTCTATATTTAACTTGGGGAGTATGGCACATGTTACTCGTGGGTTCGGCTTGGTGTCCTCCATTACTCTATGTTTAACTCGAGGAGTATGACAATAGATACTCATGCATTCGGCTTGGTGTCCTCCATTACTCTATATTTAACTTGGGGAGTATGGCACATGCTACTAGTGGGCTTGGTTTAGCGTCCTCCATTACTCTATATTTAACTCAGGGAGCATGACACATGTTAGTAATGGGTTCCGCTTGGTGTCTTCTATTACTCTATATTTAACTTGTGGAGTATGACAAGTGATACTTGTGGGTTCGGCTTGTGTCCTCCATTAATCTATATTTATCTCAGGGAGTATGACAAGTGATACTCGTGGGTTCTGCTTGGTGTACTCCATCACTCTATATTTAAGTCAGGGAGCATGACACATGTTACTCTTGGGTTCAGCTTGGTTTCCTCCATTACTCTATATTTATCTCGGGGAGTATGACAAGTGATGCTTGTGGGTTCGGCTTGGGGTCCTCCATTACTCTATATTTAACTTGGCAAGTATCACACATGTTACTCATGAACTCAGCTTAGTGTCCTCCATTACTCTATATTTAACTTAGGGACTATGACAAGTGATACTAGTGGGTTCGGGTTGGTGTCCTCCATTACTCTATATTTAACTTGGGGAGCATGACAAGTGTTAACGTGGGTTTGGCTTGGTGTCCTCCATTACTCTATATTTAACTTGGGGAGTATGGCACATGTTACTCGTGGGTTCGGCTTGTTGTCCTCCATTACTCTATATTTAACTCGTGGAGTATGACAAGTGATACTAGTGAGTTCGGCTTGGTGTCCTCCATTACTCTATATTTAACTTGGGGAGTATGGCACATGTTACTCGTGGGTTTGGCTTTGTGTCCTCCATTACTCAATATTTAACTCAGGGAGTATGACACACGTTACTCATGGATTCCGCTTGGTGTCTTCTATTACTCTATATTTAACTCGGGGAGTATGACAAGTGATACTCATGGGTTTGGCTTGGTGTTCTCCATTATTCTATATTTAACTCGGGGAGTATCACACATGTTACTCGTGGGTTCGGGTTGGTGTCCTCCATTACTCTATATTTAACAAAGGCAGTATGATACATGTTACTCGTGGGTTCGGCTTGGTGTCCACAATTACTCTATATTTAACTCAGGGAGTATGAAAAGAGATACTCATGGGCTCGGCGTGGTGTCCTCCATTACTGTATATTTAACTTGGGGAGTATGGCACATGTTACTCGTGGGTTCAGTTTGGTGTCCTCCATTACTCTATATTTAACTCGGGGAGTATGGCAAGTGATACTAGTGGGTTCGGCTTGGTGTCCTACATTATTCTATATGTAACTTGGGGAGCATGACAAGTGTTAACGTTGGTTCGGCTTGGTGTCCTCCATTACTCTATATTTAACTTGGGGAGTATGGCACATTTTACTCGTGGGTTCGGCTTGGTGTCCTCCATTGCTCTATATTTAACTTGGGGAGTATGGCACATGTTACTCGTGGGTTCGGCTTGGTGTCCTCCATTACTCTGTTTAACTCGAGGAGTATGACAATAGATACTCATGCATTCGGCTTGGTGTCCTCCATTGCTCTATATTTAACTTGGGGAGTATGGCACATGCTACTAGTGGGCTTGGCTTAGCGTCCTCCATTACTCTATATTTAACTCAGGGAGCATGACACATGTTAGTAATGGGTTCCGCTTGGTGTCTTCTATTACTCTATATTTAACTTATGGAGTATGCCAAGTGAAACTTGTGGGTTCGGCTTGTGTCCTCCATTAATCTATATTTATCTCGGGGAGTATGACAAGTGATACTCGTGAGTTCTGCTTGGTGTACTCCATTACTCTATATTTAAGTCAGGGAGCATGACACATGTTACTCTTGGGTTCGGCTTGGTTTCCTCCATTACTCTATATTTATCTCGGGGAGTATGACAAGTGATGCTCGTGGGTTCGGCTTGGGGTCCTCCATTACTCTATATTTAACTTGGCAAGTATCACACATGTTACTCATGAACTCAGCTTAGTGTCCTCCATTACTCTATATTTAACTTAGGGACTATGACAAGTGATACTAGTGGGTTCGGGTTGGTGTCCTCCATTACTCTATATTTAACTTGGGGAGCATGACAAGTGTTAACGTGGGTTTGGGTTGGTGTCCTCCATTACTCTATATTTAACTTGGGGAGTATGGCACATGTTTCTCGTGGGTTCGGCTTGGTGTCCTCCATTACTCTATATTTAACTCAGGGAGTATGACAAGTGATACTAGTGGGTTCGGCTTGGTGTCCTCCATTACTCTATATTTATCTCAGGGAGTATGACACATGTTACCCATGGGTTCCGCTTGGTGTCTTCTATTACTCTATATTTCACTCGGGGAGTATGACAAGTGATAATAGTGGGATCGGCTTGGTGTCATCCATTACTCTATATTTAACTTGGGGAGCATGACAAGTGTTAACGTGGGTTCGGCTTGGTGTCCTCCATTACTCTATAATTAAATTGAGGAGTATGGAACATTTTACTCGTGGGTTCAGCTTGGTGTCCTCCATTGCTCTATATTTAACTTGGGGAGTATGGCACATGTTACTCGTGGGTTCAGCTTGGTGTCCTCCATTACTCTATATTTAACTTGGGGAGTATGACAAGAGATACTCATGCGTTGGGCTTGGTGGCCTCCATTACTCTATATTTAACAAGGGGAGTATGGCACATGCTACTAGTGGGCTTTCCTTAGTGTCCTCCAATACTCTATATTTAACTCAGGGAACATGACACATGTTAGTAATGGGTTCCGCTTGGTGTCTTCTATTACTCTATATTTAACTTGTGGAGTATGACAAGTGATACTTGTGGGTTCGGCTTGTGTTCTCCATTACTCTATATTTATCTCGGGGAGTATGACAAGAGATACTCATGCGCTCGGCTTGGTGTCCTCCATTACTCTATATTTAACTCAGGGAGCATGACACATGTTAGTAATGGGTTCCGCTTGGTGTCTTCTATTACTCTATATTTAACTTTTGGAGTATGACAAGTGATACTTGTGGGTTCGGCTTGTGTTCTCCATTACTCTATATTTATCTCGGGGAGTATGAGAAGTGATGCTCGTGGGTTCGGCTTGGTGTCCTCCATTACTCTATATTTAACTTAGCGAGTATCGCACATGTTACTCATGGAGTCAGCTTGGTGTCCTCCATTACTCTATATTTAACTTGCAGACCATGACAAGTGTTAACGTGGGTTCGGCTTGGTTTCCTCCATTACTCTATATTTAACTTGGGGAGTATGGCACATGTTACTCCTGGGTTCGGCTTGGTGTCCTCCATTACTCTATATTTATCTTGGGGAGTATGGCAGATGTTACTCGTGGGTTATGCTTGGTGTCCTCCATTACTCTATATTTAACTTAGGGAGTATGGCACACGTTACTCGTGGGTTCGGTTTGGTGTCCTCCATTACTCTATAATTAACTTGGAATGTATGACACATGTTACTCGTGATTCCGCTTGGTGTCCTCTATTACTCTATATTTAACTCAGGGAGTATGACATGTGATATTCGTGCGTTCAGCTTGGTGTCCTCCATTACTCTATATTTATCTCGGGGAGTATGACAAGTGATACTCGGTGGTTCGGCTTGGTGTCCTCCATTACTCTATATTTAATTCAGGGAGCAAGACACATGTTACTCTTGGGATCGGCTTGGTGTCCTCCATTACTTTATATTTAACTTGGGGAGTATGACAAGTGATACTAGTGGGTTCGGCTTGGTGTCCTCCATTACTCTATATTTAACTTGGGGAGCATGACCAGTGCTAAGGTGGGTTCGGCTTGGTGTCCTCCATTACTCTATATTTAACTTGGGGAGTATGGCACATTTTACTCATGGGTTCGGCTTGGTGTCCTCCATTACTCTATATTTAACTCAGGAGCATGACAAGAGATACTCATGGGCTCAGCTTGGTGTCCTCCATTACTCTATACTTAACTTTTGGAGTATGGCACATGTTACTCGTTGGTTCGGCTTGTGGTCCTCCATTACTCTATAATTAACTTGGAATGTATGACACATGTTACTTGTGATTCCGCTTGGTGTCCTCTATTACTCTATATTTAACTCAGGGAGTATGACATGTGATATTCGTGCGTTCAGCTTGGTGTCCTCCATTACTCTATATTTATCTCGGGGAGTATGACAAATGATACTCGGTGGTTCGGCTTGGTGTCCTCCATTACTCTATATTTAATTCAGGGAGCAAGACACATGTTACTCTTGGGATCGGCTTGGTGTCCTCCATTACTTTATATTTAACTTCGGGAGTATGACAAGTGATACTAGTGGGTTCGGCTTGGTGTTCTCCATTACTCTATATTTAACTTTGGGAGCATGACCAGTGTTAAGGTGGGTTCGGCTTGGTGTCCTCCATTACTCTATATTTAACTTGGGGAGTATGTCACATGTTACTCGTGGGTTCGGCTTGGTGTCCTGCATTACTCTATATTTAACTCAGGAGCATGACAAGAGATACTCATGGGCTCAGCTTGGTGTCCTCCATTACTCTATACTTAACTTGGGGAGTATGGCACATGTTACTCGTTGGTTCGGCTTGTGGTCCTCCATTACTCTATATTAAACTCGGGGAGTATGACACGTGATACTCACGGGTTCCGCTTGGTGTCTTCTGTTACTCTATATTTAACTCTGGGAGTATGACAAATGATACTCGTGGGTTCGGCTTGGTGTCCTCCATTACTCTATATTCAACTCAGGGAGTATCACATATGTTACTCATGAGTTCGGCTTGGTGTCCACCATTACTCCATATTTATCTCGGGGAGTATGGCTTGGTGTCCTCCATTACACTATAAGCACCTCAAAACCTTCCTCTTTGCTTCTGCATTCTCTCTTCCTCTCCCCTGCTGAACATCTAATATTCTTCACTGAAACTGCACTGATTCTGCAACTGGACCACTCTTAACAGCCTCGGTCCTGGGCCCAGTCACTCTCCACTTGCACTGATGCCCTGGAACCCCTCTGCACTGCGGGACTGTCTCTGTATCCCTACAGCCCCCCCCTTTTCCAGCACTTGTTCTGCACTTACCTTGCACTTGCCACCAGCTGGCCCTATTTATTTATTACTTTACGCCACCTACCTTGTACTGCACTTCCCCCCCTCCCCTTCCCCTTGCACTTTTCCCCCTCCCCCACCCCTGCACTTGCGCGATCTGAATGACACTTGGCCTAGTAGGATCGTTGTCTGTCTCCCCTTGTTCCTCCTCTCCCTGCCTCGTCGCGCCTTGAAACACCTGTGTATAGGCGCGTTACAAATGCCATATCATATCATATCATATCATATCATAACTTGGCGAGTATCACATATGAAACTCATGAACTCGGCTTGGTGTCCTCCATTACTCTATATTTATCTTGAGGAGTATGACAAGTGATACTCGTGGGCTCGGCTTGGTGTCCTCCATTACTCTATACTTAACTTGGGGAGTACGGCACATGTTACTCGTGGGTTTGTCTTGTTGTCCTCCATTACTCGATATTTAACTCAGGAAGTATGACAAGTGATACTAGTGGGTTCGGCTTGGTGTCCTCCATTACTCTATATTTATCTCAGGGAGTATGACACATGTTATCCATGGGTTCTGCTTGGTGTCTTCTATTACTCTTTATTTCACTCGGGGAGTATGACAAGTGTTAACGTGGGTTCGGCTTGGTGTCCGCCATTACTCTATATTTAACTTGGGGAGTATGGAACATTTTACTCGTGGGTTCAGCTTGGTGTCCTCCATTACTGTATATTTAACTTGGGGAGTATGGCACATGTTACTCGTGGGTTCAGCTTGGTGTCCTCCATTACTCTATATTTAACTCGTGGAGTATGACAAGTGATACTAGTTAGTTCGGCTTGGTGTGCTCCATTACTCTATATTTAACTTGGGGAGTATGGCACATGTTACTCGTGGGTTTGGCATTGTGTCGTCCATTACTCAATATTTAACTCAGGGAGTATGACACACGTTACTCATGGGTTCCGCTTGGTGTCTTCTATTACTCTATATTTAACTCAGGGAGTATGACAAGTGATACTCATGGGTTCGGCTTGGTGTCCTCCATTATTCTATATTTAACTCAGGGAGTATCACACATGTTACTCGTGGGTTCGGCTTGGTGTCCTCCATTACTCTATATTTAACAAAGGCAGTATGATACATGTTACTCGTGGGTTCGGCTTGGTGTCCACAATTACTCTATATTTAACACAGGGAGTATGAAAAGAGATACTAATGGGCTCGGCGTGGTGTCCTCCATTAATCAATATTTAACTTGGTGAGTATGGCACATGTTACTTGTGGGTTCAGATTGGTGTTGTCCATTACTCTATATTTAACTCAGGAAGTATGACAAGTGATACTAGTGGGTTTGGCTTGGTGTCCTCCATTATTCTATATTTAACTGGGGGAGTATGGCACATGTTACTCGTGGGTTTGGCTTGGTGTCTTCTATTACTCTATATTTAACTCGGGGAGTATAACAAGAGATACACAAGGGCTCGGCTTGGTGTCCTCCATTACTCTATACTTAACTTGGGGAGTACGGCACATGTTACTCGTGGGTTTGTCTTGTTGTCCTCCATTACTCTATATTTAACTCAGGGAGTATGACAAGTGATACTAGTGGGTTCGACTTGGTGTCCTCCATTACACTATATTTAACTCAGGGAGTATGACACATGTTACTCATGGGTTCCGCTTGGTGTCTTCTATTACTCTATATTTCACTCGGGGAGTATGACAATTGATACTCGTGGGTTCTGCTTGGTGTCCTCCATTACTCTACATTTAACTTGAGGAGTATCTCACATGTTACTCTGGAGTTCGGCTTGGTGTCCTCCATTACTCTATATTTAACTTGGGGAGTATGACAAGTGTTAACGTGGGTTTGGCTTGGTGTCCTCCATTACTGTATATTTAACGTGGGGAGTATGGCACATGTTACTCGTGGGTTCAGCTTGGTGTCCTCCATTAATCTATATTTAACTCGGGGAGTATGACAAGTGATAATAGTGGGTTCGGCTTGGTGTCCTCCATTATTCTATATTTAACTTGGGGAGCATGACAAGTGTTAAGGTTGGTTCGGCTTGGTGTCCCCATTACTCTATATTTAACTTGGGGAGTATGGCACATTTTACTCGTGGGTTCGGCTTGGTGTCCTCCATCACTCTATATTTAACTTGGGGAGTATGGCACATGTTACTCGTGGGTTCGGCTTGGTGTCCTCCATTACCCTATATTTAACTCGGGGAGTATGACAAGAGATACTCATAGGCTCGGCTTGGTGTCCTCCATTACTCTATTCTTAACTTGGGGAGTATGGCACATGTTACTCGTGGGTTCAGCTTGTTGTCCTCCATTACTCTATATTTAACTCGTGGAGTATGACAAGTGATACTAGTGAGTTCGGCTTGGTGTCCTCCATTACTCTATATTTAACTTGGGGAGTATGGCACATGTTACTCGTGGGTTTGGCTTTGTGTCCTCCATTATTCTATATTTAACTCGGGGAGTATCACACATGTTACTCGTGGGTTCGGGTTGGTGTCCTCCATTACTCTATATTTAACAAAGGCAGTATGATACATGTTACTCGTGGGTTCGGCTTGGTATCCACAATTACTCTATATTTAACTCAGGGAGTATGAAAAGAGATACTCATGGGCTCGGCGTGGTGTCCTCCATTACTGTATATTTAACTTGGGGAGTATGGCACATGTTACTCGTGGGTTCAGTTTGGTGTCCTCCATTACTCTATATTTAACTCGGGGAGTATGACAAGTGATACTAGTGGGTTCGGCTTGGTGTCCTACATTATTCTATATTTAACTTGGGGAGCATGACAAGTGTTAACGTTGGTTCGGCTTGGTGTCCTCCATTACTCTATATTTAACTTGGGGAGTATGGCACATTTTACTCGTGGGTTCGGCTTGGTGTCCTCCATTGCTCTATATTTAACTTGGGGACTATGGCACATGTTACTCGTGGGTTCGGCTTGGTGTCCTCCATTACTCTATGTTTAACTCGAGGAGTATGACAATAGATACTCATGCATTCGGCTTGGTGTCCTCCATTACTCTATATTTAACTTGGGGAGTATGGCACATGCTACTAGTGGGCTTGGCTTAGCGTCCTCCATTACTCTATATTTAACTCAGGGAGCATGACACATGTTAGTAATGGGTTCCGCTTGGTGTCTTCTATTACTCTATATTTAACTTGTGGAGTATGACAAGTGATACTTGTGGGTTCGGCTTGTGTCCTCCATTAATCTATATTTATCTCGGGGAGTATGACAAGTGATACTCGTGGGTTCTGCTTGGTGTACTCCATTACTCTATATTTAAGTCAGGGAGCATGACACATGTTACTCTTGGGTTCGGCTTGGTTTCCTCCATTACTCTATATTTATCTCGGGGAGTATGACAAGTGATGCTCGTGGGTTCAGCTTGGGGTCCTCCATTACTCTATATTTAACTTGGCAAGTATCACACATGTTACTCATGAACTCAGCTTAGTGTCCTCCATTACTCTATATTTAACTTAGGGACTATGACAAGTGATACTAGTGGGTTCGGGTTGGTGTCCTCCATTATTCTATATTTAACTGGGGGAGTATGGCACATGTTACTCGTGGGTTTGGCTTGGTGTCTTCTATTACTCTATATTTAACTTGGGGAGTATCACACATGTTACTGTGGGTTCGGCTTGGTGTCCTCCATTACTCTATATTTAACTCGGGGAGTATGACAAGAGATACACAAGGGCTCGGCTTGGTGTCCTCCATTACTCTATACTTAACTTGGAGAGTACGGCACATGTTACTCGTGGGTTTGTCTTGTTGTCCTCCATTACTCTATATTTAACTCAGGGAGTATGACAAGTGATACTAGTGGGTTCGACTTGGTGTCCTCCATTACACTATATTTAACTCAGGGAGTATGACACATGTTACTCATGGGTTCCGCTTGGTGTCTTCTATTACTCTATATTTCACTCGGGGAGTATGACAATTGATACTCGTGGGTTCTGCTTGGTGTCCTCCATTACTCTATATTTAACTTGAGGAGTATCTCACATGTTACTCTTGAGTTCGGCTTGGTGTCCTCCATTACTCTATATTTAACTTGGGGAGTATGACAAGTGTTAACGTGGGTTTGGCTTGGTGTCCTCCATTACTGTATATTTAACGTGGGGAGTATTGCACATGTTACTCGTGGGTTCAGCTTGGTGTCCTCCATTAATCTATATTTAACTCGGGGAGTATGACAAGTGATAATAGTGGGTTCGGCTTGGTGTCCTCCATTATTCTATATTTAACTTGGAGAGCATGACAAGTGTTAAGGTTGGTTCGGCTTGGTGTCCCCATTACTCTATATTTAACTTGGGGAGTATGGCACATTTTACTCGTGGGTTCGGCTTGGTGTCCTCCATCACTCTATATTTAACTTGGGGAGTATGGCACATGTTACTCGTGGGTTCGGCTTGGTGTCCTCCATTACTCTATATTTAACTCGGGGAGTATGACAATAGATACTCATAGGCTCGGCTTGGTGTCCTCCATTACTCTATTCTTAACTTGGGGAGTATGGCACATGTTACTCGTGGGTTCAGCTTGTTGTCCTCCATTACTCTATATTTAACTCGTGGAGTATGACAAGTGATACTAGTGAGTTCGGCTTGGTGTCCTCCATTACTCTATATTTAACTTGGGGAGTAGGGCACATGTTACTCGTGGGTTTGGCTTTGTGTCCTCCATTATTCTATATTTAACTCGGGGAGTATCACACATGTTACTCGTGGGTTCGGGTTGGTGTCCTCCATTACTCTATATTTAACAAAGGCAGTATGATACATGTTACTCGTGGGTTCGGCTTGGTGTCCACAATTACTCTCTATTTAACTCAGGGAGTATGAAAAGAGATACTCATGGGCTCGGCGTGGTGTCCTCCATTACTGTATATTTAACTTGGGGAGTATGGCACATGTTACTCGTGGGTTCAGTTTGGTGTCCTCCATTACTCTATATTTAACTCGGGGAGTATGACAAGTGATACTAGTGGGTTCGGCTTGGTGTCCTACATTATTCTATATTTAAATTGGGGAGCATGACAAGTGTTAACGTTGGTTCGGCTTGGTGTCCTCCATTACTCTATATTTAACTTGGGGAGTATGGCACATTTTACTCGTGGGTTCGGCTTGGTGTCCTCCATTGCTCTATATTTAACTTGGGGAGTATGGCACATGTTACTCGTGGGTTCGGCTTGGTGTCCTCCATTACTCTATGTTTAACTCGAGGAGTATGACAATAGATACTCATGCATTCGGCTTGGTGTCCTCCATTACTCTATATTTAACTTGGGGAGTATGGCACATGCTACTAGTGGGCTTGGCTTAGCGTCCTCCATTACTCTATATTTAACTCAGGGAGCATGACACATGTTAGTAATGGGTTCCGCTTGGTGTCTTCTATTACTCTATATTTAACTTGTGGAGTATGACAAGTGATACTTGTGGGTTCGGCTTGTGTCCTCCATTAATCTATATTTATCTCGGGGAGTATGACAAGTGATACTCGTGGGTTCTGCTTGGTGTACTCCATTACTCTATATTTAAGTCAGGGAGCATGACACATGTTACTCTTGGGTTCGGCTTGGTTTCCTCCATTACTCTATATTTATCTCGGGGAGTATGACAAGTGATGCTCGTGGGTTCGGCTTGGGGTCCTCCATTACTCTATATTTAACTTAGCGAGTATCGCACATGTTACTCATGGAGTCAGCTTGGTGTCCTCCATTACTCTATATTTAACTTGGGGACTATGACAAGTGATACTAGTGGGTTCGGGTTCGTGTCCTCCGTTATTCTATCTTTAACTTGCAGAGAATGACAAGTGTTAACGTGGGTTCGGCTTGGTGTCCTCCATTACTCTATATTTAACTTGGGGAGTATGGCACATGTTACTCCTGGGTTCGGCTTGGTGTCCTCCATTACTCTATATTTATCTTGGGGAGTATGGCAGATGTTACTCGTGGGTTATGCTTGGTGTCCTCCATTACTCTATATTTAACTTAGGGAGTATGGCACATGTTACTCGTGAGTTCGGTTTGGTGTCCTCCATTACTCTATAATTAACTTGGAATGTATGACACATGTTACTCGTGATTCCGCTTGGTGTCCTCTATTACTCTATATTTAACTCAGGGAGTATGACATGTGATATTCGTGCGTTCAGCTTGGTGTCCTCCATTACTCTATATTTATCTCGGGGAGTATGACAAGTGATACTCGGTGGTTCGGCTTGGTGTCCTCCATTACTCTATATTTAATTCAGGGAGCAAGACACATGTTACTCTTGGGATCGGCTTGGTGTCCTCCATTACTTTATATTTAACTTGGGGAGTATGACAAGTGATACTAGTGGGTTCGGCTTGGTGTCCTCCATTACTCTATATTTAACTTGGGGAGCATGACCAGTGCTAAGGTGGGTTCGGCTTGGTGTCCTCCATTACTCTATATTTAACTTGGGGAGTATGGCACATTTTACTCATGGGTTCGGCTTGGTGTCCTCCATTACTCTATATTTAACTCAGGAGCATGACAAGAGATACTCATGGGCTCAGCTTGGTGTCCTCCATTACTCTATACTTAACTTGGGGAGTATGGCACATGTTACTCGTTGGTTCGGCTTGTGGTCCTCCATTACTCTATATTAAACTCGGGGAGTATGACACGTGATACTCACGGGTTCCGCTTGGTGTCTTCTGTTACTCTATATTTAACTCGGGGAGTATGACAAATGATACTCGTGGGTTCGGCTTGGTGTCCTCCATTACTCTCTATTCAACTCAGGGAGTATCACATATGTTACTCATGAGTTCGGCTTGGTGTCCACCATTACTCCATATTTATCTCGGGGAGTATGGCTTGGTGTCCTCCATTACACTATAAGCACCTCAAAACCTTCCTCTTTGCTTCTGCATTCTCTCTTCCTCTCCCCTGCTGAACATCTAATATTCTTCACTGAAACTGCACTGATTCTGCAACTGGACCACTCTTAACAGCCTCGGTCCTGGGCCCAGTCACTCTCCACTTGCACTGATGCCCTGGAACCCCTCTGCACTGCGGGACTGTCTCTGTATCCCTACAGCCCCCCCCTTTTCCAGCACTTGTTCTGCACTTACCTTGCACTTGCCACCAGCTGGCCCTATTTATTTATTACTTTACGCCACCTACCTTGTACTGCACTTCCCCCCCTCCCCTTCCCCTTGCACTTTTCCCCCTCCCCCACCCCTGCACTTGCGCGATCTGAATGACACTTGGCCTAGTAGGATCGTTGTCTGTCTCCCCTTGTTCCTCCCCTCCCTGCCTCGTCGCGCCTTGAAACACCTGTGTATAGGCGCGTTACAAATGCCATATCATATCATATCATATCATATCATATCATAACTTGGCGAGTATCACACATGAAACTCATGAACTCGGCTTGGTGTCCTCCATTACTCTATATTTATCTTGAGGAGTATGAAAAGTGATACTCGTGGGCTCGGCTTGGTGTCCTCCATTACTCTATACTTAACTTGGGGAGTACGGCACATGTTACTCGTGGGTTTGTCTTGTTGTCCTCCATTACTCGATATTTAACTCAGGGAGTATGACAAGTGATACTAGTGGGTTCGGCTTGGTGTCCTCCATTACTCTATATTTATCTCAGGGAGTATGACACATGTTATCCATGGGTTCTGCTTGGTGTCTTCTATTACTCTTTATTTCACTCGGGGAGTATGACAAGTGTTAACGTGGGTTCGGCTTGGTGTCCGCCATTACTCTATATTTAACTTGGGGAGTATGGAACATTTTACTCGTGGGTTCAGCTTGGTGTCCTCCATTACTGTATATTTAACTTGGGGAGTATGGCACATGTTACTCGTGGGTTCAGCTTGGTGTCCTCCATTACTCTATATTTAACTCGGGGAGTATGACAAGTGATAATAGTGGGTTCGGCTTGTTGTCCTCCATTACTCTATATTTAACTCGTGGAGTATGACAAGTGATACTAGTTAGTTCGGCTTGGTGTGCTCCATTACTCTATATTTAACTTGGGGAGTATGGCACATGTTACTCGTGGGTTTGGCATTGTGTCGTCCATTACTCAATATTTAACTCAGGGAGTATGACACACGTTACTCATGGGTTCCGCTTGGTGTCTTCTATTACTCTATATTTAACTCAGGGAGTATGACAAGTGATACTCATGGGTTCGGCTTGGTGTCCTCTATTATTCTATATTTAACTCAGGGAGTATCACACATGTTACTCGTGGGTTCGGCTTGGTGTCCTCCATTACTCTATATTTAACAAAGGCAGTATGATACATGTTACTCGTGGGTTCGGCTTGGTGTCCACAATTACTCTATATTTAACTCAGGAAGTATGACAAGTGATACTAGTGGGTTTGGCTTGGTGTCCTCCATTATTCTATATTTAACTGGGGGAGTATGGCACATGTTACTCGTGGGTTTGGCTTGGTGTCTTCTATTACTCTATATTTAACTTGGGGAGTATCACACATGTTACTGTGGGTTCGGCTTGGTGTCCTCCATTACTCTAATTTAACTCGGGGAGTATAACAAGAGATACACAAGGGCTCGGCTTGGTGTCCTCCATTACTCTATACTTAACTTGGGGAGTACGGCACATGTTACTCGTGGGTTTGTCTTGTTGTCCTCCATTACTCTATATTTAACTCAGGGAGTATGACAAGTGATACTAGTGGGTTCGACTTGGTGTCCTCCATTACACTATATTTAACTCAGGGAGTATGACACATGTTACTCATGGGTTCCGCTTGGTGTCTTCTATTACTCTATATTTCACTCGGGGAGTATGACAATTTATACTCGTGGGTTCTGCTTGGTGTCCTCCATTACTCTACATTTAACTTGAGGAGTATCTCACATGTTACTCTGGAGTTCGGCTTGGTGTCCTCCATTACTCTATATTTAACTTGGGGAGTATGACAAGTGTTAACGTGGGTTTGGCTTGGTGTCCTCCATTACTGTATATTTAACGTGGGGAGTATGGCACATGTTACTCGTGGGTTCAGCTTGGTGTCCTCCATTAATCTATATTTAACTCGGGGAGTATGACAAGTGATAATAGTGGGTTCGGCTTGGTGTCCTCCATTATTCTATATTTAACTTGGGGAGCATGACAAGTGTTAAGGTTGGTTCGGCTTGGTGTCCCCATTACTCTATATTTAACTTGGGGAGTATGGCACATTTTACTCGTGGGTTCGGCTTGGTGTCCTCCATCACTCTATATTTAACTTGGGGAGTATGGCACATGTTACTCGTGGGTTCGGCTTGGTGTCCTCCATTACCCTATATTTAACTCGGGGAGTATGACAAGAGATACTCATAGGCTCGGCTTGGTGTCCTCCATTACTCTATTCTTAACTTGGGGAGTATGGCACATGTTACTCGTGGGTTCAGCTTGCTGTCCTCCATTACTCTATATTTAACTCGTGGAGTATGACAAGTGATACTAGTGAGTTCGGCTTGGTGTCCTCCATTACTCTATATTTAACTTGGGGAGTATGGCACATGTTACTCGTGGGTTTGGCTTTGTGTCCTCCATTATTCTATATTTAACTCGGGGAGTATCACACATGTTACTCGTGGGTTCGGGTTGGTGTCCTCCATTACTCTATATTTAACAAAGGCAGTATGATACATGTTACTCGTGGGTTCGGCTTGGTGTCCACAATTACTCTATATTTAACTCAGGGAGTATGAAAAGAGATACTCATGGGCTCGGCGTGGTGTCCTCCATTACTGTATATTTAACTTGGGGAGTATGGCACATGTTACTCGTGGGTTCAGTTTGGTGTCCTCCATTACTCTATATTTAACTCGGGGAGTATGACAAGTGATACTAGTGGGTTCGGCTTGGTGTCCTACATTATTCTATATTTAACTTGGGGAGCATGACAAGTGTTAACGTTGGTTCGGCTTGGTGTCCTCCATTACTCTATATTTAACTTGGGGAGTATGGCACATTTTACTCGTGGGTTCGGCTTGGTGTCCTCCATTGCTCTATATTTAACTTGGGGAGTATGGCACATGTTACTCGTGGGTTCGGCTTGGTGTCCTCCATTACTCTATGTTTAACTCGAGGAGTATGACAATAGATACTCATGCATTCGGCTTGGTGTCCTCCATTACTCTATATTTAACTTGGGGAGTATGGCACATGCTACTAGTGGGCTTGGCTTAGCGTCCTCCATTACTCTATATTTAACTCTTGGAGCATGACACATGTTAGTAATGGGTTCCGCTTGGTGTCTTCTATTACTCTATATTTAACTTGTGGAGTATGACAAGTGATACTTGTGGGTTCGGCTTGTGTCCTCCATTAATCTATATTTATCTCGGGGAGTATGACAAGTGATACTCGTGGGTTCTGCTTGGTGTACTCCATTACTCTATATTTAAGTCAGGGAGCATGACACATGTTACTCTTGGGTTCGGCTTGGTTTCCTCCATTACTCTATATTTATCTCGGGGAGTATGACAAGTGATGCTCGTGGGTTCAGCTTGGGGTCCTCCATTACTCTATATTTAACTTGGCAAGTATCACACATGTTACTCTTGAACTCAGCTTAGTGTCCTCCATTACTCTATATTTAACTTAGGGACTATGACAAGTGATACTAGTGGGTTCGGGTTGGTGTCCTCCATTATTCTATATTTAACTGGGGGAGTATGGCACATGTTACTCGTGGGTTTGGCTTGGTGTCTTCTATTACTCTATATTTAACTTGGGGAGTATCACACATGTTACTGTGGGTTCGGCTTGGTGTCCTCCATTACTCTATATTTAACTCGGGGAGTATGACAAGAGATGCACAAGGGCTCGGCTTGGTGTCCTCCATTACTCTATACTTAACTTGGGGAGTACGGCACATGTTACTCGTGGGTTTGTCTTGTTGTCCTCCATTACTCTATATTTAACTTGGGGAGCATGACCAGTGCTAAGGTGGGTTCGGCTTGGTGTCCTCCATTACTCTATATTTAACTTGGGGAGTATGGCACATTTTACTCATGGGTTCGGCTTGGTGTCCTCCATTACTCTATATTTAACTCAGGAGCATGACAAGAGATACTCATGGGCTCAGCTTGGTGTCCTCCATTACTCTATACTTAACTTGGGGAGTATGGCACATGTTACTCGTTGGTTCGGCTTGTGGTCCTCCATTACTCTATATTAAACTCGGGGAGTATGACACGTGATACTCACGGGTTCCGCTTGGTGTCTTCTGTTACTCTATATTTAACTCGGGGAGTATGACAAATGATACTCGTGGGTTCGGCTTGGTGTCCTCCATTACTCTCTATTCAACTCAGGGAGTATCACATATGTTACTCATGAGTTCGGCTTGGTGTCCACCATTACTCCATATTTATCTCGGGGAGTATGGCTTGGTGTCCTCCATTACACTATAAGCACCTCAAAACCTTCCTCTTTGCTTCTGCATTCTCTCTTCCTCTCCCCTGCTGAACATCTAATATTCTTCACTGAAACTGCACTGATTCTGCAACTGGACCACTCTTAACAGCCTCGGTCCTGGGCCCAGTCACTCTCCACTTGCACTGATGCCCTGGAACCCCTCTGCACTGCGGGACTGTCTCTGTATCCCTACAGCCCCCCCCTTTTCCAGCACTTGTTCTGCACTTACCTTGCACTTGCCACCAGCTGGCCCTATTTATTTATTACTTTACGCCACCTACCTTGTACTGCACTTCCCCCCCTCCCCTTCCCCTTGCACTTTTCCCCCTCCCCCACCCCTGCACTTGCGCGATCTGAATGACACTTGGCCTAGTAGGATCGTTGTCTGTCTCCCCTTGTTCCTCCCCTCCCTGCCTCGTCGCGCCTTGAAACACCTGTGTATAGGCGCGTTACAAATGCCATATCATATCATATCATATCATATCATATCATAACTTGGCGAGTATCACACATGAAACTCATGAACTCGGCTTGGTGTCCTCCATTACTCTATATTTATCTTGAGGAGTATGAAAAGTGATACTCGTGGGCTCGGCTTGGTGTCCTCCATTACTCTATACTTAACTTGGGGAGTACGGCACATGTTACTCGTGGGTTTGTCTTGTTGTCCTCCATTACTCGATATTTAACTCAGGGAGTATGACAAGTGATACTAGTGGGTTCGGCTTGGTGTCCTCCATTACTCTATATTTATCTCAGGGAGTATGACACATGTTATCCATGGGTTCTGCTTGGTGTCTTCTATTACTCTTTATTTCACTCGGGGAGTATGACAAGTGTTAACGTGGGTTCGGCTTGGTGTCCGCCATTACTCTATATTTAACTTGGGGAGTATGGAACATTTTACTCGTGGGTTCAGCTTGGTGTCCTCCATTACTGTATATTTAACTTGGGGAGTATGGCACATGTTACTCGTGGGTTCAGCTTGGTGTCCTCCATTACTCTATATTTAACTCGGGGAGTATGACAAGTGATAATAGTGGGTTCGGCTTGTTGTCCTCCATTACTCTATATTTAACTCGTGGAGTATGACAAGTGATACTAGTTAGTTCGGCTTGGTGTGCTCCATTACTCTATATTTAACTTGGGGAGTATGGCACATGTTACTCGTGGGTTTGGCATTGTGTCGTCCATTACTCAATATTTAACTCAGGGAGTATGACACACGTTACTCATGGGTTCCGCTTGGTGTCTTCTATTACTCTATATTTAACTCAGGGAGTATGACAAGTGATACTCATGGGTTCGGCTTGGTGTCCTCTATTATTCTATATTTAACTCAGGGAGTATCACACATGTTACTCGTGGGTTCGGCTTGGTGTCCTCCATTACTCTATATTTAACAAAGGCAGTATGATACATGTTACTCGTGGGTTCGGCTTGGTGTCCACAATTACTCTATATTTAACTCAGGAAGTATGACAAGTGATACTAGTGGGTTTGGCTTGGTGTCCTCCATTATTCTATATTTAACTGGGGGAGTATGGCACATGTTACTCGTGGGTTTGGCTTGGTGTCTTCTATTACTCTATATTTAACTTGGGGAGTATCACACATGTTACTGTGGGTTCGGCTTGGTGTCCTCCATTACTCTAATTTAACTCGGGGAGTATAACAAGAGATACACAAGGGCTCGGCTTGGTGTCCTCCATTACTCTATACTTAACTTGGGGAGTACGGCACATGTTACTCGTGGGTTTGTCTTGTTGTCCTCCATTACTCTATATTTAACTCAGGGAGTATGACAAGTGATACTAGTGGGTTCGACTTGGTGTCCTCCATTACACTATATTTAACTCAGGGAGTATGACACATGTTACTCATGGGTTCCGCTTGGTGTCTTCTATTACTCTATATTTCACTCGGGGAGTATGACAATTTATACTCGTGGGTTCTGCTTGGTGTCCTCCATTACTCTACATTTAACTTGAGGAGTATCTCACATGTTACTCTGGAGTTCGGCTTGGTGTCCTCCATTACTCTATATTTAACTTGGGGAGTATGACAAGTGTTAACGTGGGTTTGGCTTGGTGTCCTCCATTACTGTATATTTAACGTGGGGAGTATGGCACATGTTACTCGTGGGTTCAGCTTGGTGTCCTCCATTAATCTATATTTAACTCGGGGAGTATGACAAGTGATAATAGTGGGTTCGGCTTGGTGTCCTCCATTATTCTATATTTAACTTGGGGAGCATGACAAGTGTTAAGGTTGGTTCGGCTTGGTGTCCCCATTACTCTATATTTAACTTGGGGAGTATGGCACATTTTACTCGTGGGTTCGGCTTGGTGTCCTCCATCACTCTATATTTAACTTGGGGAGTATGGCACATGTTACTCGTGGGTTCGGCTTGGTGTCCTCCATTACCCTATATTTAACTCGGGGAGTATGACAAGAGATACTCATAGGCTCGGCTTGGTGTCCTCCATTACTCTATTCTTAACTTGGGGAGTATGGCACATGTTACTCGTGGGTTCAGCTTGCTGTCCTCCATTACTCTATATTTAACTCGTGGAGTATGACAAGTGATACTAGTGAGTTCGGCTTGGTGTCCTCCATTACTCTATATTTAACTTGGGGAGTATGGCACATGTTACTCGTGGGTTTGGCTTTGTGTCCTCCATTATTCTATATTTAACTCGGGGAGTATCACACATGTTACTCGTGGGTTCGGGTTGGTGTCCTCCATTACTCTATATTTAACAAAGGCAGTATGATACATGTTACTCGTGGGTTCGGCTTGGTGTCCACAATTACTCTATATTTAACTCAGGGAGTATGAAAAGAGATACTCATGGGCTCGGCGTGGTGTCCTCCATTACTGTATATTTAACTTGGGGAGTATGGCACATGTTACTCGTGGGTTCAGTTTGGTGTCCTCCATTACTCTATATTTAACTCGGGGAGTATGACAAGTGATACTAGTGGGTTCGGCTTGGTGTCCTACATTATTCTATATTTAACTTGGGGAGCATGACAAGTGTTAACGTTGGTTCGGCTTGGTGTCCTCCATTACTCTATATTTAACTTGGGGAGTATGGCACATTTTACTCGTGGGTTCGGCTTGGTGTCCTCCATTGCTCTATATTTAACTTGGGGAGTATGGCACATGTTACTCGTGGGTTCGGCTTGGTGTCCTCCATTACTCTATGTTTAACTCGAGGAGTATGACAATAGATACTCATGCATTCGGCTTGGTGTCCTCCATTACTCTATATTTAACTTGGGGAGTATGGCACATGCTACTAGTGGGCTTGGCTTAGCGTCCTCCATTACTCTATATTTAACTCTTGGAGCATGACACATGTTAGTAATGGGTTCCGCTTGGTGTCTTCTATTACTCTATATTTAACTTGTGGAGTATGACAAGTGATACTTGTGGGTTCGGCTTGTGTCCTCCATTAATCTATATTTATCTCGGGGAGTATGACAAGTGATACTCGTGGGTTCTGCTTGGTGTACTCCATTACTCTATATTTAAGTCAGGGAGCATGACACATGTTACTCTTGGGTTCGGCTTGGTTTCCTCCATTACTCTATATTTATCTCGGGGAGTATGACAAGTGATGCTCGTGGGTTCAGCTTGGGGTCCTCCATTACTCTATATTTAACTTGGCAAGTATCACACATGTTACTCTTGAACTCAGCTTAGTGTCCTCCATTACTCTATATTTAACTTAGGGACTATGACAAGTGATACTAGTGGGTTCGGGTTGGTGTCCTCCATTATTCTATATTTAACTGGGGGAGTATGGCACATGTTACTCGTGGGTTTGGCTTGGTGTCTTCTATTACTCTATATTTAACTTGGGGAGTATCACACATGTTACTGTGGGTTCGGCTTGGTGTCCTCCATTACTCTATATTTAACTCGGGGAGTATGACAAGAGATGCACAAGGGCTCGGCTTGGTGTCCTCCATTACTCTATACTTAACTTGGGGAGTACGGCACATGTTACTCGTGGGTTTGTCTTGTTGTCCTCCATTACTCTATATTTAACTCAGGGAGTATGACAAGTGATACTAGTGGGTTCGACTTGGTGTCCTCCATTACACTATATTTAACTCAGGGAGTATGACACATGTTACTCATGGGTTCCGCTTGGTGTCTTCTATTACTCTATATTTCACTCGGGGAGTATGACAATTGACACTCGTGGGTTCTGCTTGGTGTCCTCCATTACTCTATATTTAACTTGAGGAGTATCTCACATGTTACTCTTGAGTTCGGCTTGGTGTCCTCCATTACTCTATATTTAACTTGGGGAGTATGACAAGTGTTAACGTGGGTTTGGCTTGGTGTCCTCCATTACTGTATATTTAACGTGGGGAGTATGGCACATGTTACTCGTGGGTTCAGCTTGGTGTCCTCCATTAATCTATATTTAACTCGGGGAGTATGACAAGTGATAATAGTGGGTTCGGCTTGGTGTCCTCCATTATTCTATATTTAACTTGGGGAGCATGACAAGTGTTAAGGTTGGTTCGGCTTGGTGTCCCCATTACTCTATATTTAACTTGGGGAGTATGGCACATTTTACTCGTGGGTTCGGCTTGGTGTCCTCCATCACTCTATATTTAACTTGAGGAGTATGGCACATGTTACTCGTGGGTTCGGCTTGGTGTCCTCCATTACTCTATATTTAACTCGGGGAGTATGACAATAGATACTCATAGGCTCGGCTTGGTGTCCTCCATTACTCTATTCTTAACTTGGGGAGTATGGCACATGTTACTCGTGGGTTCAGCTTGTTGTCCTCCATTACTCTATATTTAACTCGTGGAGTATGACAAGTGATACTAGTGAGTTCGGCTTGGTGTCCTCCATTACTCTATATTTAACTTGGGGAGTAGGGCACATGTTACTCGTGGGTTTGGCTTTGTGTCCTCCATTATTCTATATTTAACTCGGGGAGTATCACACATGTTACTCGTGGGTTCGGGTTGGTGTCCTCCATTACTCTATATTTAACAAAGGCAGTATGATACATGTTACTCGTGGGTTCGGCTTGGTGTCCACAATTACTCTCTATTTAACTCAGGGAGTATGAAAAGAGATACTCATGGGCTCGGCGTGGTGTCCTCCATTACTGTATATTTAACTTGGGGAGAATGGCACATGTTACTCGTGGGTTCAGTTTGGTGTCCTCCATTACTCTATATTTAACTCGGGGAGTATGACAAGTGATACTAGTGGGTTCGGCTTGGTGTCCTACATTATTCTATATTTAACTTGGGGAGCATGACAAGTGTTAACGTTGGTTCGGCGTGGTGTCCTCCATTACTGTATATTTAACTTGGGGAGTATGGCACATGTTACTCGTGGGTTCGGCTTGGTGTCCTCCATTACTCTATGTTTAACTCGAGGAGTATGACAATAGATACTCATGCATTCGGCTTGGTGTCCTCCATTACTCTATATTTAACTTGGGGAGTATGGCACATGCTACTAGTGGGCTTGGCTTAGCGTCCTCAATTACTCTATATTTAACTCAGGGAGCATGACACATGTTAGTAATGGGTTCCGCTTGGTGTCTTCTATTACTCTATATTTAACTTGTGGAGTATGACAAGTGATACTTGTGGGTTCGGCTTGTGTCCTCCATTAATCTATATTTATCTCGGGGAGTATGACAAGTGATACTCGTGGGTTCTGCTTGGTGTACTCCATTACTCTATATTTAAGTCAGGTAGCATGACACATGTTACTCTTGGGTTCGGCTTGGTTTCCTCCATTACTCTATATTTATCTCGGGGAGTATGACAAGTGATGCTCGTGGGTTCGGCTTGGGGTCCTCCATTACTCTATATTTAACTTGGAAAGTATCACACATGTTACTCATGAACTCAGCTTAGTGTCCTCCATTACTCTATATTTAACTTAGGGACTATGACAAGTGATACTAGTGGGTTCGGGTTGGTGTCCTCCATTACTCTATATTTAACTTGGGGAGCATGACAAGTGTTAACGTGGGTTTGGCTTGGTGTCCTCCATTACTCTATATTTAACTTGGGGAGTATGGCACATGTTACTCGTGGGTTCGGCTTGTTGTCCTCCATTACTCTATATTTAACTCGTGGAGTATGACAAGTGATACTAGTGAGTTCGGCTTGGTGTCCTCCATTACTCTATATTTAACTTGGGGAGTATGGCACATGTTACTCGTGGGTTTGGCTTTGTGTCCTCCATTACTCAATATTTAACTCAGGGAGTATGACACACGTTACTCATGGGTTCCGCTTGGTGTCTTCTATTACTCTATATTTAACTCGGGGAGTATGACAAGTGATACTCATGGGTTTGGCTTGGTGTTCTCCATTATTCTATATTTAACTCGGGGAGTATCACACATGTTACTCATGGGTTCGGGTTGGTGTCCTCCATTACTCTATATTTAACAAAGGCAGTATGATACATGTTACTCGTGGGTTCGGCTTGGTGTCCACAATTACTCTATATTTAACTCAGGGAGTATGAAAAGAGATACTCATGGGCTCGGCGTGGTGTCCTCCATTACTGTATATTTAACTTGGGGAGTATGGCACATGTTACTCGTGGGTTCAGTTTGGTGTCCTCCATTACTCTATATTTAACTCGGGGAGTATGACAAGTGATACTAGTGGGTTCGGCTTGGTGTCCTACATTATTCTATATGTAACTTGGGGAGCATGACAAGTGTTAACGTTGGTTCGGCTTGGTGTCCTCCATTACTCTATATTTAACTTGGGGAGTATGGCACATTTTACTCGTGGGTTCGGCTTGGTGTCCTCCATTGCTCTATATTTAACTTGGGGAGTATGGCACATGTTACTCGTGGGTTCGGCTTGGTGTCCTCCATTACTCTATGTTTAACTCGAGGAGTATGACAATAGATACTCATGCATTCGGCTTGGTGTCCTCCATTACTCTATATTTAACTTGGGGAGTATGGCACATGCTACTAGTGGGCTTGGCTTAGCGTCCTCCATTACTCTATATTTAACTCAGGGAGCATGACACATGTTAGTAATTGGTTCCGCTTGGTGTCTTCTATTACTCTATATTTAACTTGTGGAGTATGCCAAGTGAAACTTGTGGGTTCGGCTTGTGTCCTCCATTAATCTATATTTATCTCGGGGAGTATGACAAGTGATACTCGTGAGTTCTGCTTGGTGTACTCCATTACTCTATATTTAAGTCAGGGAGCATGACACATGTTACTCTTGGGTTCGGCTTGGTTTCCTCCATTACTCTATATTTATCTCGGGGAGTATGACAAGTGATGCTCGTGGGTTCGGCTTGGGGTCCTCCATTACTCTATATTTAACTTGGCAAGTATCACACATGTTACTCATGAACTCAGCTTAGTGTCCTCCATTACTCTATATTTAACTTAGGGACTATGACAAGTGATACTAGTGGGTTCGGGTTGGTGTCCTCCATTACTCTATATTTAACTTGGGGAGCATGACAAGTGTTAACGTGGGTTTGGGTTGGTGTCCTCCATTACTCTATATTTAACTTGGGGAGTATGGCACATGTTTCTCGTGGGTTCGGCTTGGTGTCCTCCATTACTCTATATTTAACTCAGGGAGTATGACAAGTGATACTAGTGGGTTCGGCTTGGTGTCCTCCATTACTCTATATTTATCTCAGGGAGTATGACACATGTTACCCATGGGTTCCGCTTGGTGTCTTCTATTACTCTATATTTCACTCGGGGAGTATGACAAGTGATAATAGTGGGATCGGCTTGGTGTCATCCATTACTCTATATTTAACTTGGGGAGCATGACAAGTGTTAACGTGGGTTCGGCTTGGTGTCCTCCATTACTCTATAATTAACTTGAGGAGTATGGAACATTTTACTCGTGGGTTCAGCTTGGTGTCCTCCATTGCTCTATATTTAACTTGGGGAGTATGGCACATAGTACTCGTGGGTTCAGCTTGGTGTCCTCCATTACTCTATATTTAACTTGGGGAGTATGACAAGAGATACTCATGCGTTCGGCTTGGTGTCCTCCATTACTCTATATTTAACAAGGGGAGTATGGCACATGCTACTAGTGGGCTTGCCTTAGTGTCCTCCATTACTCTATATTTAACTCAGGGAACATGACACATGTTAGTAATGGGTTCCGCTTGGTGTCTTCTATTACTCTATATTTAACTTGTGGAGTATGACAAGTGATACTTGTGGGTTCGGCTTGTGTTCTCCATTACTCTATATTTATCACGGGGAGTATGACAAGAGATACTCATGCGCTCGGCTTGGTGTTCTCCATTACTCTATATTTAACTCAGGGAGCATGACACATGTTAGTAATGGGTTCCGCTTGGTGTCTTCTATTACTCTATATTTAACTTTTGGAGTATGACAAGTGATACTTGTGGGTTCGGCTTGTGTTCTCCATTACTCTATATTTATCTCGGGGAGTATGAGAAGTGATGCTCGTGGGTTCTGCTTGGTGTCCTCCATTACTCTATATTTAACTTAGCGAGTATCGCACATGTTACTCATGGAGTCAGCTTGGTGTCCTCCATTACTCTATATTTAACTTGGGGACTATGACAAGTGATACTAGTGGGTTCGGGTTCGTGTCCTCCGTTACTCTATCTTTAACTTGCAGAGCATGACAAGTGTTAACGTGGGTTCGGCTTGGTGTCCTCCATTACTCTATATTTAACTTGGGGAGTATGGCACATGTTACTCCTGGGTTCGGCTTGGTGTCCTCCATTACTGTATATTTAACTCGGGGAGTATGACAAGAGATACTCGTGGGCTTGGCTTGGTGTCCTCCGTTACTCTTTACTTAACTTGGGGAGTACGGCACATGTTACTCGTGGGTTCGTCTTGTTGTCCTCCATTACTCTATATTTAACTCAGGGAGTATGACAAGTGATACTAGTGGGTTCGGCTTGGTGTCCTCCATTACTCTATATTTATCTCAGGGAGTATGACACATGTTACCCATGGGTTCTGCTTGGTGTGTTCTATTACTCTATATTTCACTCAGGGAGTATGACAAGTGATACTCGTGGGTTCGGCTTGGTGTCCTCCATTACTCTATATTTATCTTGAGGAGTATGACAAGTGATACTCGTGGGCTCGGCTTGGTGTCCTCCATTACTCTATACTTAACCTGGGGAGTACGGCACATGTTACTCGTGGGTTCGTCTTGTTGTCCTCCATTACTCTATCTTTATCTCAGGGAGTATGACACATGTTACCCATGGGTTCCGCTTGGTGTCTTCTATTACTCTATATTTCACTCCAGGAGTATGACAAGTGATACTCGTGGGTTCTGCTTGGTGTCCTCCATTATTCTATATTTAAGTCAGGGATCATGACACATGTTACTCTTGGGTTCGGCTTGTTGACCTCCACTACTCTATATTTAAATTGGGCAGCATGACAAGTGATACTCGTGGGTTCAGCTTGGTGTCCTCCATTACTCTATATTTAACTTGGCGAGTATCACATATGAAACTCATGGACTCGGCTTGGTGTCCTCTATTACTATATATTTAACTTGGGGATTATGGCACATGTTACTCGTGGGTTCGGCTTGGTGTCCTCCATTACTCTATATTTAACTTGGAGAGTATCACACATGTTACTCATGGGCTTGGCTTGGTGTCCTCTATTACTCTATATTTAACTTGGGGAGTATGGCACATGTTACTCGAGGGTTCAGCTTCGTGTCCTCCATTACTCTACATTTAACTCGGGGAGTATGACAAGTGATAATAGTGGGTTCGGCTTGGTGTCATCCATTACTCTATATTTAACTTGGGGAGCATGACAAGTGTTAACGTGGGTTCGGCTTGGTGTCCTCCATTACTCTATAATTAACTTGAGGAGTATGGAACATTTTACTCGTGGGTTCAGCTTGGTGTCCTCCATTGCTCTATATTTAACTTGGGGAGTATGGCACATGTTACTCGTGGGTTCAGCTTGGTGTCCTCCATTACTCTATATTTAACTTGGGGAGTATGACAAGAGATACTCATGCGTTTGGCTTGGTGTCCTCCATTACTCTATATTTAACTTGGGGAGTATGGCACATGCTACTAGTGGGCTTGCCTTAGTGTCGTCCATTACTCTATATTTAACTCAGGGAGCATGACACATGTTAGTAATGGGTTGCGCTTGGTGTCTTCTATTACTCTATATTTAACTTGTGGAGTATGACAAGTGATACTTGTGGGTTCGGCTTGTGTTCTCCATTACTCTATATTTATCTCGGGGAGTATGACAAGAGATACTCATGCGCTCGATGGGTGTCCTCCATTACTCTATATTTAACTCAGGGAGCAAGACACATGTTAGTAATGGGTACTGCTTGGTGTCTTCTATTACTCTATATTTAACTTGTGGAGTATGACAAGTGATACTTGTGGGTTCGGCTTGTGTTCTCCATTACTCTATATTTATCTCGGGGAGTATGAGAAGTGATGCTCGTGGGTTCGGCTTGGTGTCCTCCATTACTCTATATTTAACTTAGCGAGTATCGCACATGTTACTCATGGAGTCAGCTTGGTGTCCTCCATTTCTCTATATTTAACTTGGGGACTATGACAAGTGATACTAGTGGGTTCGGGTTCGTGTCCTCCGTTACTCTATATTTAACTTGCGGAGCATGACAAGTGTTAACGTGGGTTCGGCTTGGTGTCCTCCATTACTCTAGATTTAACTTGGGGAGTATGGCACATGTTACTCGTGGGTTCGGCTTGGTGTCCTCCATTACTCTATATTTAACTCGGGGAGTATGACAAGAGATACTCGTGGGCTTGGCTTGGTGTCCTCCATTACTCTATACTTAACTTGGGGAGTACGGCACATGTTACTCGTGGGTTCATCTTGTTGTCCTCCATTACTCTATATTTAACTCAGGGAGTATGACAAGTGATACTAGTGGGTTCGGCTTGGTGTCCTCCATTACTCTATATTTATCTCAGGGTGTATGACACATGTTACCCATGGGTTCTGCTTGTTGTGTTCTATTACTCTATATTTCACTCGGGGAGTATGACAAGTGATACTCGTGGGTTCTGCTTGGTGTCCTCCATTATTCTATATTTAAGTCAGGGATCATGACACATGTTACTCTTGGGTTCGGCTTGTTGTCCTCCACTACTCTATATTTAAATTGGGCAGTATGACAAGTGATACTCGTGGGTTCAGCTTGGTGTCCTCCATTACTCTATATTTAACTTGGCGAGTATCACACATGAAACTCATGGACTCGGCTTGGTGTCCTCTATTACTATATATTTAACTTGGGGATTATGGCAAATGTTACTCGTGGGTTCGGCTTGGTGTCCTCCATTACTCTATATTTAACTTGGAGAGTATCACACATGTTACTCATGGGCTTGGCTTGGTGTCCTCCATTACTCTATATTTAACTTGGGGAGTATGGCACATGTTACTCGAGGGTTCAGCTTCGTGTCCTCCATTACTCTACATTTAACTCTGGGAGTATGACAAGTGATAATAGTGGGTTCGGCTTGGTGTCATCCATTACTCTATATTTAACTTGGGGAGCATGACAAGTGTTAACGTGGGTTCGGCTTGGTGTCCTCCATTACTCTATAATTAACTTGAGGAGTATGGAACATTTTACTCGTGGGTTCAGCTTGGTGTCCTCCATTGCTCTATATTTAACTTGGGGATTATGGCACATGTTACTCGTGGGTTCAGCTTGGTGTCCTCCATTACTCTATATTTAACTTGGGGAGTATGACAAGAGATACTCATGCGTTCGGCTTGGTGTCCTCCATTACTCTATATTTAACTTGGGGAGTATGGCACGTGCTACTAGTGGGCTTGCCTTAGTGTCCTCCATTACTCTATATTTAACTCAGGGAGCATGACACATGTTAGTAATGGGTTCCGCTTGGTGTCTTCTATTACTCTATATTTAACTTGTGGAGTATGACAAGTGATACTTGTGGGTTCGGCTTGTTTTCTCCATTACTCTATATTTATCTCGGGGAGTATGACAAGAGATACTCATGCGCTCGGCTTGGTGTCCTCCATTACTCTATATTTAACTCAGGGAGCATGACACATGTTAGTAATGGGTTCCGCTTGGTGTCTTCTATTTCTCTATATTTAACATGTGGAGTATGACAAGTGATACTTGTGGGTTCGGCTTGTGTTCTCCATTACTCTATATTTATCTCGGGGAGTATGAGAAGTGATGCTCGTGGGTTCGGCTTGGTGTCCTCCATTACTCTATATTTAACTTAGCGAGTATCGCACATGTTACTCATGGAGTCAGCTTGGTGTCCTCCATTACTCTATATTTAACTTGGGGACTATGACAAGTGATACTAGTGGGTTCGGGTTCGTGTCCTCCGTTACTCTATATTTAACTTGCAGAGCATGACAAGTGTTAACGTGGGTTCGGCTTGGTGTCCTCCATTACTCTATATTTAACTTGGGGAGTATGGCACATGTTACTCGTGGGTTCGGCTTGGTGTCCTCCATTACTGTATATTTAACTCGGGGAGTATAACAAGAGATACTCGTGGGCTTGGCTTGGTGTCCTCCATTACTCTATACTTAACTTGGGGAGTACGGCACATGTTACTCGTGGGTTCGTCTTGTTGTCCTCCATTACTCTATATTTAACTCAGGGAGTATGACAAGTGATACTAGTGGGTTCGGCTTGGTGTCCTCCATTACTCTATATTTATCTCAGGGAGTATGACACATGTTACCCATGGGTTCTGCTTGGTGTGTTCTATTACTCTATATTTCACTCGGGGAGTATGACAAGTGATACTCGTGGGTTCTGCTTGGTGTCCTCCATTATTCTATATTTAAGTCAGGGATCATGACACATGTTACTCTTGGGTTCGGCTTGTTGTCCTCCACTACTCTATATTTAAATTGGGCAGTATGACAAGTGATACTCGTGGGTTCAGCTTGGTGTCCTCCATTACTCTATATTTAACTTGGCGAGTATCACACATGAAACTCATGTACTCGGCTTGGTGTCCTCTATTACTCTATATTTAACTTGGGGAGTATTGCACATGTTACTCGTGGGTTTGGCTTTGTGTCCTCCATTACTCAATATTTAACTCAGGGAGTATGACACACGTTACTCATGGGTTCCGCTTGGTGTCCTCCATTACTCTATATTTAACAAAGGCAGTATGATACATGTTACTCGTGGGTTCGGCTTGGTGTCCACAATTACTCTATATTTAACTCAGGGAGTATGAAAAGAGATACTCATGGGCTCGGCGTGGTGTCCTCCATTACTGTATATTTAACTTGGGGAGTATGGCACATGTTACTCGTGGGTTCAGTTTGGTGTCCTCCATTACTCTATATTTAACTCGGGGAGTATGACAAGTGATACTAGTGGGTTCGGCTTGGTGTCCTACATTATTCTATATGTAACTTGGGGAGCATGACAAGTGTTAACGTTGGTTCGGCTTGGTGTCCTCCATTACTCTATATTTAACTTGGGGAGTATGGCACATTTTACTCGTGGGTTCGGCTTGGTGTCCTCCATTGCTCTATATTTAACTTGGGGAG
The DNA here is from genome assembly GCF_040938575.1 of Ambystoma mexicanum. NCBI lineage: Eukaryota > Metazoa > Chordata > Amphibia > Caudata > Ambystomatidae > Ambystoma > Ambystoma mexicanum. Next base: position 27,400,952 of record NC_090938.1, on the reverse strand, counting down.
TATGGCACATGTTACTCGTGGGTTCGGCTTGGTGTCCTCCATTACTCTATGTTTAACTCGAGGAGTATGACAATAGATACTCATGCATTCGGCTTGGTGTCCTCCATTACTCTATATTTAACTTGGGGAGTATGGCACATGCTACTAGTGGGCTTGGCTTAGCGTCCTCCATTACTCTATATTTAACTCAGGGAGCATGACACATGTTAGTAATGGGTTCCGCTTGGTGTCTTCTATTACTCTATATTTAACTTGTGGAGTATGCCAAGTGAAACTTGTGGGTTCGGCTTGTGTCCTCCATTAATCTATATTTATCTCGGGGAGTATGACAAGTGATACTCGTGAGTTCTGCTTGGTGTACTCCATTACTCTATATTTAAGTCAGGGAGCATGACACATGTTACTCTTGGGTTCGGCTTAGTTTCCTCCATTACTCTATATTTATCTCGGGGAGTATGACAAGTGATGCTCGTGGGTTCGGCTTGGGGTCCTCCATTACTCTATATTTAACTTGGCAAGTATCACACATGTTACTCATGAACTCAGCTTAGTGTCCTCCATCACTCTATATTTTACTTAGGGACTATGACAAGTGATACTAGTGGGTTCGGGTTGGTGTCCTCCATTACTCTATATTTAACTTGGGGAGCATGACAAGTGTTAACGTGGGTTTGGGTTGGTGTCCTCCATTACTCTATATTTAACTTGGGGAGTATGGCACATGTTTCTCGTGGGTTCGGCTTGGTGTCCTCCATTACTCTATATTTAACTCAGGGAGTATGACAAGTGATACTAGTGGGTTCGGCTTGGTGTCCTCCATTACTCTATATTTATCTCAGGGAGTATGACACATGTTACCCATGGGTTCCGCTTGGTGTCTTCTATTACTCTATATTTCACTCGGGGAGTATGACAAGTGATAATAGTGGGATCGGCTTGGTGTCATCCATTACTCTATATTTAACTTGGGGAGCATGACAAGTGTTAACGTGGGTTCGGCTTGGTGTCCTCCATTACTCTATAATTAACTTGAGGAGTATGGAACATTTTACTCGTGGGTTCAGCTTGGTGTCCTCCATTGCTCTATATTTAACTTGGGGAGTATGGCACATGTTACTCGTGGGTTCAGCTTGGTGTCCTCCATTACTCTATATTTAACTTGGGGAGTATGACAAGAGATACTCATGCGTTCGGCTTGGTGTCCTCCATTACTCTATATTTAACAAGGGGAGTATGGCACATGCTACTAGTGGGATTGCCTTAGTGTCCTCCATTACTCTATATTTAACTCAGGGAACATGACACATGTTAGTAATGGGTTCCGCTTGGTGTCTTCTATTACTCTATATTTAACTTGTGGAGTATGACAAGTGATACTTGTGGGTTCGGCTTGTGTTCTCCATTACTCTATATTTATCTCGGGGAGTATGACAAGAGATACTCATGCGCTCGGCTTGGTGTCCTCCATTACTCTATATTTAACTCAGGAAGCATGACACATGTTAGTAATGGGTTCCGCTTGGTGTCTTCTATTACTCTATATTTAACTTTTGGAGTATGACAAGTGATACTTGTGGGTTCGGCTTGTGTTCTCCATTACTCTATATTTATCTCGGGGAGTATGAGAAGTGATGCTCGTGGGTTCGGCTTGGTGTCCTCCATTACTCTATATTTAACTTAGCGAGTATCGCACATGTTACTCATGGAGTCAGCTTGGTGTCCTCCATTACTCTATATTTAACTTGGGGACTATGACAAGTGATACTAGTGGGTTCGGGTTCGTGTCCTCCGTTACTCTATCTTTAACTTGCAGAGCATGACAAGTGTTAACGTGGGTTCGGCTTGGTGTCCTCCATTACTCTATATTTAACTTGGGGAGTATGGCACATGTTACTCCTGGGTTCGGCTTGGTGTCCTCCATTACTGTATATTTAACTCGGGGAGTATGACAAGAGATACTCGTGGGCTTGGCTTGGTGTCCTCCATTACTCTTTACTTAACTTGGGGAGTACGGCACATGTTACTCGTGGGTTCGTCTTGTTGTCCTCCATTACTCTATATTTAACTCGGGGAGTATGACAAGTGATACTAGTGGGTTCGGCTTGGTGTCCTCCATTACTCTATATTTATCTCAGGGAGTATGACACATGTTACCCATGGGTTCTGCTTGGTGTGTTCTATTACTCTATATTTCACTCGGGGAGTATGACAAGTGATACTCGTGGGTTCGGCTTGGTGTCCTCCATTACTCTATATTTATCTTGAGGAGTATGACAAGTGATACTCGTGGGCTCGGCTTGGTGTCCTCCATTACTCTATACTTAACCTGGGGAGTACGGCACATGTTACTCGTGGGTTCATCTTGTTGTCCTCCATTACTCTATATTTAACTCAGGGAGTATGACAAGTGATACTAGTGGGTTCGGCTTGGTGTCCTCCATTACTCTATCTTTATCTCAGTGAGTATGACACATGTTACCCATGGGTTCCGCTTGGTGTCTTCTATTACTCTATATTTCACTCCAGGAGTATGACAAGTGATACTCGTGGGTTCTGCTTGGTGTCCTCCATTATTCTATATTTAAGTCAGGGATCATGACACATGGTACTCTTGGGTTCGGCTTGTTGACCTCCACTACTCTATATTTAAATTGGGCAGCATGACAAGTGATACTCGTGGGTTCAGCTTGGTGTCCTCCATTACTCTATATTTAACTTGGCGAGTATCACACATGAAACTCATGGACTCGGCTTGGTGTCCTCTATTACTATATATTTAACTTGGGGATTATGGAACATGTTACTCGTGGGTTCGGCTTGGTGTCCTCCATTACTCTATATTTAACTTGGAGAGTATCACACATGTTACTCATGGGCTTGGCTTGGTGTCCTCTATTACTCTATATTTAACTTGGGGAGTATGGCACATGTTACTCGAGGGTTCAGCTTCGTGTCCTCCATTACTCTACATTTAACTCGGGGAGTATGACAAGTGATAATAGTGGGTTCGGCTTGGTGTCATCCATTACTCTATATTTAACTTGGGGAGCATGACAAGTGTTAACGTGGGTTCGGCTTGGTGTCCTCCATTACTCTATAATTAACTTGAGGAGTATGGAACATTTTACTCGTGGGTTCAGCTTGGTGTCCTCCATTGCTCTATATTTAACTTGGGGAGTATGGCACATGTTACTCGTGGGTTCAGCTTGGTGTCCTCCATTACTCTATATTTAACTTGGGGAGTATGACAAGAGATACTCATGCGTTTGGCTTGGTGTCCTCCATTACTCTATATTTAACTTGGGGAGTATGGCACATGCTACTAGTGGGCTTGCCTTAGTGTCCTCCATTACTCTATATTTAACTCAGGGAGCATGACACATGTTAGTAATGGGTTGCGCTTGGTGTCTTCTATTACTCTATATTTAACTTGTGGAGTATGACAAGTGATACTTGTGGGTTCGGCTTGTGTTCTCCATTACTCTATATTTATCTCGGGGAGTATGACAAGAGATACTCATGCGCTCGATTGGTGTCCTCCATTACTCTATATTTAACTCAGGGAGCATGACACATGTTAGTAATGGGTACTGCTTGGTGTCTTCTATTACTCTATATTTAACTTGTGGAGTATGACAAGTGATACTTGTGGGTTCGGCTTGTGTTCTCCATTACTCTATATTTATCTCGGGGAGTATGAGAAGTGATGCTCGTGGGTTCGGCTTGGTGTCCTCCATTACTCTATATTTAACTTAGCGAGTATCGCACATGTTACTCATGGAGTCAGCTTGGTGTCCTCCATTTCTCTATATTTAACTTGGGGACTATGACAAGTGACACTAGTGGGTTCGGGTTCGTGTCCTCCGTTACTCTATATTTAACTTGCGGAGCATGACAAGTGTTAACGTGGGTTCGGCTTGGTGTCCTCCATTACTCTAGATTTAACTTGGGGAGTATGGCACATGTTACTCGTGGGTTCGGCTTGGTGTCCTCCATTACTCTATATTTAACTCGGGGAGTATGACAAGATATACTCGTGGGCTTGGCTTGGTGTCCTCCATTACTCTATACTTAACTTGGGGAGTACGGCACATGTTACTCGTGGGTTCGTCTTGTTGTCCTCCATTACTCTATATTTAACTCAGGGAGTATGACAAGTGATACTAGTGGGTTCGGCTTGGTGTCCTCCATTACTCTATATTTATCTCAGGGAGTATGACACATGTTATCCATGGGTTCTGCTTGGTGTCTTCTATTACTCTTTATTTCACTCGGGGAGTATGACAAGTGTTAACGTGGGTTCGGCTTGGTGTCCGCCATTACTCTATATTTAACTTGGGGAGTATGGAACATTTTACTCGTGGGTTCAGCTTGGTGTCCTCCATTACTGTATATTTAACTTGGGGAGTATGGCACATGTTACTCGTGGGTTCAGCTTGGTGTCCTCCATTACTCTATATTTAACTCGTGGAGTATGACAAGTGATACTAGTTAGTTCGGCTTGGTGTGCTCCATTACTCTATATTTAACTTGGGGAGTATGGCACATGTTACTCGTGGGTTTGGCATTGTGTCGTCCATTACTCAATATTTAACTCAGGGAGTATGACACACGTTACTCATGGGTTCCGCTTGGTGTCTTCTATTACTCTATATTTAACTCAGGGAGTATGACAAGTGATACTCATGGGTTCGGCTTGGTGTCCTCCATTATTCTATATTTAACTCAGGGAGTATCACACATGTTACTCGTGGGTTCGGCTTGGTGTCCTCCATTACTCTATATTTAACAAAGGCAGTATGATACATGTTACTCGTGGGTTCGGCTTGGTGTCCACAATTACTCTATATTTAACACAGGGAGTATGAAAAGAGATACTAATGGGCTCGGCGTGGTGTCCTCCATTAATCAATATTTAACTTGGTGAGTATGGCACATGTTACTTGTGGGTTCAGATTGGTGTTGTCCATTACTCTATATTTAACTCAGGAAGTATGACAAGTGATACTAGTGGGTTTGGCTTGGTGTCCTCCATTATTCTATATTTAACTGGGGGAGTATGGCACATGTTACTCGTGGGTTTGGCTTGGTGTCTTCTATTACTCTATATTTAACTCGGGGAGTATAACAAGAGATACACAAGGGCTCGGCTTGGTGTCCTCCATTACTCTATACTTAACTTGGGGAGTACGGCACATGTTACTCGTGGGTTTGTCTTGTTGTCCTCCATTACTCTATATTTAACTCAGGGAGTATGACAAGTGATACTAGTGGGTTCGACTTGGTGTCCTCCATTACACTATATTTAACTCAGGGAGTATGACACATGTTACTCATGGGTTCCGCTTGGTGTCTTCTATTACTCTATATTTCACTCGGGGAGTATGACAATTGATACTCGTGGGTTCTGCTTGGTGTCCTCCATTACTCTACATTTAACTTGAGGAGTATCTCACATGTTACTCTGGAGTTCGGCTTGGTGTCCTCCATTACTCTATATTTAACTTGGGGAGTATGACAAGTGTTAACGTGGGTTTGGCTTGGTGTCCTCCATTACTGTATATTTAACGTGGGGAGTATGGCACATGTTACTCGTGGGTTCAGCTTGGTGTCCTCCATTAATCTATATTTAACTCGGGGAGTATGACAAGTGATAATAGTGGGTTCGGCTTGGTGTCCTCCATTATTCTATATTTAACTTGGGGAGCATGACAAGTGTTAAGGTTGGTTCGGCTTGGTGTCCCCATTACTCTATATTTAACTTGGGGAGTATGGCACATTTTACTCGTGGGTTCGGCTTGGTGTCCTCCATCACTCTATATTTAACTTGGGGAGTATGGCACATGTTACTCGTGGGTTCGGCTTGGTGTCCTCCATTACCCTATATTTAACTCGGGGAGTATGACAAGAGATACTCATAGGCTCGGCTTGGTGTCCTCCATTACTCTATTCTTAACTTGGGGAGTATGGCACATGTTACTCGTGGGTTCAGCTTGTTGTCCTCCATTACTCTATATTTAACTCGTGGAGTATGACAAGTGATACTAGTGAGTTCGGCTTGGTGTCCTCCATTACTCTATATTTAACTTGGGGAGTATGGCACATGTTACTCGTGGGTTTGGCTTTGTGTCCTCCATTATTCTATATTTAACTCGGGGAGTATCACACATGTTACTCGTGGGTTCGGGTTGGTGTCCTCCATTACTCTATATTTAACAAAGGCAGTATGATACATGTTACTCGTGGGTTCGGCTTGGTATCCACAATTACTCTATATTTAACTCAGGGAGTATGAAAAGAGATACTCATGGGCTCGGCGTGGTGTCCTCCATTACTGTATATTTAACTTGGGGAGTATGGCACATGTTACTCGTGGGTTCAGTTTGGTGTCCTCCATTACTCTATATTTAACTCGGGGAGTATGACAAGTGATACTAGTGGGTTCGGCTTGGTGTCCTACATTATTCTATATTTAACTTGGGGAGCATGACAAGTGTTAACGTTGGTTCGGCTTGGTGTCCTCCATTACTCTATATTTAACTTGGGGAGTATGGCACATTTTACTCGTGGGTTCGGCTTGGTGTCCTCCATTGCTCTATATTTAACTTGGGGACTATGGCACATGTTACTCGTGGGTTCGGCTTGGTGTCCTCCATTACTCTATGTTTAACTCGAGGAGTATGACAATAGATACTCATGCATTCGGCTTGGTGTCCTCCATTACTCTATATTTAACTTGGGGAGTATGGCACATGCTACTAGTGGGCTTGGCTTAGCGTCCTCCATTACTCTATATTTAACTCAGGGAGCATGACACATGTTAGTAATGGGTTCCGCTTGGTGTCTTCTATTACTCTATATTTAACTTGTGGAGTATGACAAGTGATACTTGTGGGTTCGGCTTGTGTCCTCCATTAATCTATATTTATCTCGGGGAGTATGACAAGTGATACTCGTGGGTTCTGCTTGGTGTACTCCATTACTCTATATTTAAGTCAGGGAGCATGACACATGTTACTCTTGGGTTCGGCTTGGTTTCCTCCATTACTCTATATTTATCTCGGGGAGTATGACAAGTGATGCTCGTGGGTTCAGCTTGGGGTCCTCCATTACTCTATATTTAACTTGGCAAGTATCACACATGTTACTCATGAACTCAGCTTAGTGTCCTCCATTACTCTATATTTAACTTAGGGACTATGACAAGTGATACTAGTGGGTTCGGGTTGGTGTCCTCCATTATTCTATATTTAACTGGGGGAGTATGGCACATGTTACTCGTGGGTTTGGCTTGGTGTCTTCTATTACTCTATATTTAACTTGGGGAGTATCACACATGTTACTGTGGGTTCGGCTTGGTGTCCTCCATTACTCTATATTTAACTCGGGGAGTATGACAAGAGATACACAAGGGCTCGGCTTGGTGTCCTCCATTACTCTATACTTAACTTGGAGAGTACGGCACATGTTACTCGTGGGTTTGTCTTGTTGTCCTCCATTACTCTATATTTAACTCAGGGAGTATGACAAGTGATACTAGTGGGTTCGACTTGGTGTCCTCCATTACACTATATTTAACTCAGGGAGTATGACACATGTTACTCATGGGTTCCGCTTGGTGTCTTCTATTACTCTATATTTCACTCGGGGAGTATGACAATTGATACTCGTGGGTTCTGCTTGGTGTCCTCCATTACTCTATATTTAACTTGAGGAGTATCTCACATGTTACTCTTGAGTTCGGCTTGGTGTCCTCCATTACTCTATATTTAACTTGGGGAGTATGACAAGTGTTAACGTGGGTTTGGCTTGGTGTCCTCCATTACTGTATATTTAACGTGGGGAGTATTGCACATGTTACTCGTGGGTTCAGCTTGGTGTCCTCCATTAATCTATATTTAACTCGGGGAGTATGACAAGTGATAATAGTGGGTTCGGCTTGGTGTCCTCCATTATTCTATATTTAACTTGGAGAGCATGACAAGTGTTAAGGTTGGTTCGGCTTGGTGTCCCCATTACTCTATATTTAACTTGGGGAGTATGGCACATTTTACTCGTGGGTTCGGCTTGGTGTCCTCCATCACTCTATATTTAACTTGGGGAGTATGGCACATGTTACTCGTGGGTTCGGCTTGGTGTCCTCCATTACTCTATATTTAACTCGGGGAGTATGACAATAGATACTCATAGGCTCGGCTTGGTGTCCTCCATTACTCTATTCTTAACTTGGGGAGTATGGCACATGTTACTCGTGGGTTCAGCTTGTTGTCCTCCATTACTCTATATTTAACTCGTGGAGTATGACAAGTGATACTAGTGAGTTCGGCTTGGTGTCCTCCATTACTCTATATTTAACTTGGGGAGTAGGGCACATGTTACTCGTGGGTTTGGCTTTGTGTCCTCCATTATTCTATATTTAACTCGGGGAGTATCACACATGTTACTCGTGGGTTCGGGTTGGTGTCCTCCATTACTCTATATTTAACAAAGGCAGTATGATACATGTTACTCGTGGGTTCGGCTTGGTGTCCACAATTACTCTCTATTTAACTCAGGGAGTATGAAAAGAGATACTCATGGGCTCGGCGTGGTGTCCTCCATTACTGTATATTTAACTTGGGGAGTATGGCACATGTTACTCGTGGGTTCAGTTTGGTGTCCTCCATTACTCTATATTTAACTCGGGGAGTATGACAAGTGATACTAGTGGGTTCGGCTTGGTGTCCTACATTATTCTATATTTAAATTGGGGAGCATGACAAGTGTTAACGTTGGTTCGGCTTGGTGTCCTCCATTACTCTATATTTAACTTGGGGAGTATGGCACATTTTACTCGTGGGTTCGGCTTGGTGTCCTCCATTGCTCTATATTTAACTTGGGGAGTATGGCACATGTTACTCGTGGGTTCGGCTTGGTGTCCTCCATTACTCTATGTTTAACTCGAGGAGTATGACAATAGATACTCATGCATTCGGCTTGGTGTCCTCCATTACTCTATATTTAACTTGGGGAGTATGGCACATGCTACTAGTGGGCTTGGCTTAGCGTCCTCCATTACTCTATATTTAACTCAGGGAGCATGACACATGTTAGTAATGGGTTCCGCTTGGTGTCTTCTATTACTCTATATTTAACTTGTGGAGTATGACAAGTGATACTTGTGGGTTCGGCTTGTGTCCTCCATTAATCTATATTTATCTCGGGGAGTATGACAAGTGATACTCGTGGGTTCTGCTTGGTGTACTCCATTACTCTATATTTAAGTCAGGGAGCATGACACATGTTACTCTTGGGTTCGGCTTGGTTTCCTCCATTACTCTATATTTATCTCGGGGAGTATGACAAGTGATGCTCGTGGGTTCGGCTTGGGGTCCTCCATTACTCTATATTTAACTTAGCGAGTATCGCACATGTTACTCATGGAGTCAGCTTGGTGTCCTCCATTACTCTATATTTAACTTGGGGACTATGACAAGTGATACTAGTGGGTTCGGGTTCGTGTCCTCCGTTATTCTATCTTTAACTTGCAGAGAATGACAAGTGTTAACGTGGGTTCGGCTTGGTGTCCTCCATTACTCTATATTTAACTTGGGGAGTATGGCACATGTTACTCCTGGGTTCGGCTTGGTGTCCTCCATTACTCTATATTTATCTTGGGGAGTATGGCAGATGTTACTCGTGGGTTATGCTTGGTGTCCTCCATTACTCTATATTTAACTTAGGGAGTATGGCACATGTTACTCGTGAGTTCGGTTTGGTGTCCTCCATTACTCTATAATTAACTTGGAATGTATGACACATGTTACTCGTGATTCCGCTTGGTGTCCTCTATTACTCTATATTTAACTCAGGGAGTATGACATGTGATATTCGTGCGTTCAGCTTGGTGTCCTCCATTACTCTATATTTATCTCGGGGAGTATGACAAGTGATACTCGGTGGTTCGGCTTGGTGTCCTCCATTACTCTATATTTAATTCAGGGAGCAAGACACATGTTACTCTTGGGATCGGCTTGGTGTCCTCCATTACTTTATATTTAACTTGGGGAGTATGACAAGTGATACTAGTGGGTTCGGCTTGGTGTCCTCCATTACTCTATATTTAACTTGGGGAGCATGACCAGTGCTAAGGTGGGTTCGGCTTGGTGTCCTCCATTACTCTATATTTAACTTGGGGAGTATGGCACATTTTACTCATGGGTTCGGCTTGGTGTCCTCCATTACTCTATATTTAACTCAGGAGCATGACAAGAGATACTCATGGGCTCAGCTTGGTGTCCTCCATTACTCTATACTTAACTTGGGGAGTATGGCACATGTTACTCGTTGGTTCGGCTTGTGGTCCTCCATTACTCTATATTAAACTCGGGGAGTATGACACGTGATACTCACGGGTTCCGCTTGGTGTCTTCTGTTACTCTATATTTAACTCGGGGAGTATGACAAATGATACTCGTGGGTTCGGCTTGGTGTCCTCCATTACTCTCTATTCAACTCAGGGAGTATCACATATGTTACTCATGAGTTCGGCTTGGTGTCCACCATTACTCCATATTTATCTCGGGGAGTATGGCTTGGTGTCCTCCATTACACTATAAGCACCTCAAAACCTTCCTCTTTGCTTCTGCATTCTCTCTTCCTCTCCCCTGCTGAACATCTAATATTCTTCACTGAAACTGCACTGATTCTGCAACTGGACCACTCTTAACAGCCTCGGTCCTGGGCCCAGTCACTCTCCACTTGCACTGATGCCCTGGAACCCCTCTGCACTGCGGGACTGTCTCTGTATCCCTACAGCCCCCCCCTTTTCCAGCACTTGTTCTGCACTTACCTTGCACTTGCCACCAGCTGGCCCTATTTATTTATTACTTTACGCCACCTACCTTGTACTGCACTTCCCCCCCTCCCCTTCCCCTTGCACTTTTCCCCCTCCCCCACCCCTGCACTTGCGCGATCTGAATGACACTTGGCCTAGTAGGATCGTTGTCTGTCTCCCCTTGTTCCTCCCCTCCCTGCCTCGTCGCGCCTTGAAACACCTGTGTATAGGCGCGTTACAAATGCCATATCATATCATATCATATCATATCATATCATAACTTGGCGAGTATCACACATGAAACTCATGAACTCGGCTTGGTGTCCTCCATTACTCTATATTTATCTTGAGGAGTATGAAAAGTGATACTCGTGGGCTCGGCTTGGTGTCCTCCATTACTCTATACTTAACTTGGGGAGTACGGCACATGTTACTCGTGGGTTTGTCTTGTTGTCCTCCATTACTCGATATTTAACTCAGGGAGTATGACAAGTGATACTAGTGGGTTCGGCTTGGTGTCCTCCATTACTCTATATTTATCTCAGGGAGTATGACACATGTTATCCATGGGTTCTGCTTGGTGTCTTCTATTACTCTTTATTTCACTCGGGGAGTATGACAAGTGTTAACGTGGGTTCGGCTTGGTGTCCGCCATTACTCTATATTTAACTTGGGGAGTATGGAACATTTTACTCGTGGGTTCAGCTTGGTGTCCTCCATTACTGTATATTTAACTTGGGGAGTATGGCACATGTTACTCGTGGGTTCAGCTTGGTGTCCTCCATTACTCTATATTTAACTCGGGGAGTATGACAAGTGATAATAGTGGGTTCGGCTTGTTGTCCTCCATTACTCTATATTTAACTCGTGGAGTATGACAAGTGATACTAGTTAGTTCGGCTTGGTGTGCTCCATTACTCTATATTTAACTTGGGGAGTATGGCACATGTTACTCGTGGGTTTGGCATTGTGTCGTCCATTACTCAATATTTAACTCAGGGAGTATGACACACGTTACTCATGGGTTCCGCTTGGTGTCTTCTATTACTCTATATTTAACTCAGGGAGTATGACAAGTGATACTCATGGGTTCGGCTTGGTGTCCTCCATTATTCTATATTTAACTCAGGGAGTATCACACATGTTACTCGTGGGTTCGGCTTGGTGTCCTCCATTACTCTATATTTAACAAAGGCAGTATGATACATGTTACTCGTGGGTTCGGCTTGGTGTCCACAATTACTCTATATTTAACTCAGGAAGTATGACAAGTGATACTAGTGGGTTTGGCTTGGTGTCCTCCATTATTCTATATTTAACTGGGGGAGTATGGCACATGTTACTCGTGGGTTTGGCTTGGTGTCTTCTATTACTCTATATTTAACTTGGGGAGTATCACACATGTTACTGTGGGTTCGGCTTGGTGTCCTCCATTACTCTAATTTAACTCGGGGAGTATAACAAGAGATACACAAGGGCTCGGCTTGGTGTCCTCCATTACTCTATACTTAACTTGGGGAGTACGGCACATGTTACTCGTGGGTTTGTCTTGTTGTCCTCCATTACTCTATATTTAACTCAGGGAGTATGACAAGTGATACTAGTGGGTTCGACTTGGTGTCCTCCATTACACTATATTTAACTCAGGGAGTATGACACATGTTACTCATGGGTTCCGCTTGGTGTCTTCTATTACTCTATATTTCACTCGGGGAGTATGACAATTTATACTCGTGGGTTCTGCTTGGTGTCCTCCATTACTCTACATTTAACTTGAGGAGTATCTCACATGTTACTCTGGAGTTCGGCTTGGTGTCCTCCATTACTCTATATTTAACTTGGGGAGTATGACAAGTGTTAACGTGGGTTTGGCTTGGTGTCCTCCATTACTGTATATTTAACGTGGGGAGTATGGCACATGTTACTCGTGGGTTCAGCTTGGTGTCCTCCATTAATCTATATTTAACTCGGGGAGTATGACAAGTGATAATAGTGGGTTCGGCTTGGTGTCCTCCATTATTCTATATTTAACTTGGGGAGCATGACAAGTGTTAAGGTTGGTTCGGCTTGGTGTCCCCATTACTCTATATTTAACTTGGGGAGTATGGCACATTTTACTCGTGGGTTCGGCTTGGTGTCCTCCATCACTCTATATTTAACTTGGGGAGTATGGCACATGTTACTCGTGGGTTCGGCTTGGTGTCCTCCATTACCCTATATTTAACTCGGGGAGTATGACAAGAGATACTCATAGGCTCGGCTTGGTGTCCTCCATTACTCTATTCTTAACTTGGGGAGTATGGCACATGTTACTCGTGGGTTCAGCTTGCTGTCCTCCATTACTCTATATTTAACTCGTGGAGTATGACAAGTGATACTAGTGAGTTCGGCTTGGTGTCCTCCATTACTCTATATTTAACTTGGGGAGTATGGCACATGTTACTCGTGGGTTTGGCTTTGTGTCCTCCATTATTCTATATTTAACTCGGGGAGTATCACACATGTTACTCGTGGGTTCGGGTTGGTGTCCTCCATTACTCTATATTTAACAAAGGCAGTATGATACATGTTACTCGTGGGTTCGGCTTGGTGTCCACAATTACTCTATATTTAACTCAGGGAGTATGAAAAGAGATACTCATGGGCTCGGCGTGGTGTCCTCCATTACTGTATATTTAACTTGGGGAGTATGGCACATGTTACTCGTGGGTTCAGTTTGGTGTCCTCCATTACTCTATATTTAACTCGGGGAGTATGACAAGTGATACTAGTGGGTTCGGCTTGGTGTCCTACATTATTCTATATTTAACTTGGGGAGCATGACAAGTGTTAACGTTGGTTCGGCTTGGTGTCCTCCATTACTCTATATTTAACTTGGGGAGTATGGCACATTTTACTCGTGGGTTCGGCTTGGTGTCCTCCATTGCTCTATATTTAACTTGGGGAGTATGGCACATGTTACTCGTGGGTTCGGCTTGGTGTCCTCCATTACTCTATGTTTAACTCGAGGAGTATGACAATAGATACTCATGCATTCGGCTTGGTGTCCTCCATTACTCTATATTTAACTTGGGGAGTATGGCACATGCTACTAGTGGGCTTGGCTTAGCGTCCTCCATTACTCTATATTTAACTCTTGGAGCATGACACATGTTAGTAATGGGTTCCGCTTGGTGTCTTCTATTACTCTATATTTAACTTGTGGAGTATGACAAGTGATACTTGTGGGTTCGGCTTGTGTCCTCCATTAATCTATATTTATCTCGGGGAGTATGACAAGTGATACTCGTGGGTTCTGCTTGGTGTACTCCATTACTCTATATTTAAGTCAGGGAGCATGACACATGTTACTCTTGGGTTCGGCTTGGTTTCCTCCATTACTCTATATTTATCTCGGGGAGTATGACAAGTGATGCTCGTGGGTTCAGCTTGGGGTCCTCCATTACTCTATATTTAACTTGGCAAGTATCACACATGTTACTCTTGAACTCAGCTTAGTGTCCTCCATTACTCTATATTTAACTTAGGGACTATGACAAGTGATACTAGTGGGTTCGGGTTGGTGTCCTCCATTATTCTATATTTAACTGGGGGAGTATGGCACATGTTACTCGTGGGTTTGGCTTGGTGTCTTCTATTACTCTATATTTAACTTGGGGAGTATCACACATGTTACTGTGGGTTCGGCTTGGTGTCCTCCATTACTCTATATTTAACTCGGGGAGTATGACAAGAGATGCACAAGGGCTCGGCTTGGTGTCCTCCATTACTCTATACTTAACTTGGGGAGTACGGCACATGTTACTCGTGGGTTTGTCTTGTTGTCCTCCATTACTCTATATTTAACTCAGGGAGTATGACAAGTGATACTAGTGGGTTCGACTTGGTGTCCTCCATTACACTATATTTAACTCAGGGAGTATGACACATGTTACTCATGGGTTCCGCTTGGTGTCTTCTATTACTCTATATTTCACTCGGGGAGTATGACAATTGACACTCGTGGGTTCTGCTTGGTGTCCTCCATTACTCTATATTTAACTTGAGGAGTATCTCACATGTTACTCTTGAGTTCGGCTTGGTGTCCTCCATTACTCTATATTTAACTTGGGGAGTATGACAAGTGTTAACGTGGGTTTGGCTTGGTGTCCTCCATTACTGTATATTTAACGTGGGGAGTATGGCACATGTTACTCGTGGGTTCAGCTTGGTGTCCTCCATTAATCTATATTTAACTCGGGGAGTATGACAAGTGATAATAGTGGGTTCGGCTTGGTGTCCTCCATTATTCTATATTTAACTTGGGGAGCATGACAAGTGTTAAGGTTGGTTCGGCTTGGTGTCCCCATTACTCTATATTTAACTTGGGGAGTATGGCACATTTTACTCGTGGGTTCGGCTTGGTGTCCTCCATCACTCTATATTTAACTTGGGGAGTATGGCACATGTTACTCGTGGGTTCGGCTTGGTGTCCTCCATTACTCTATATTTAACTCGGGGAGTATGACAATAGATACTCATAGGCTCGGCTTGGTGTCCTCCATTACTCTATTCTTAACTTGGGGAGTATGGCACATGTTACTCGTGGGTTCAGCTTGTTGTCCTCCATTACTCTATATTTAACTCGTGGAGTATGACAAGTGATACTAGTGAGTTCGGCTTGGTGTCCTCCATTACTCTATATTTAACTTGGGGAGTAGGGCACATGTTACTCGTGGGTTTGGCTTTGTGTCCTCCATTATTCTATATTTAACTCGGGGAGTATCACACATGTTACTCGTGGGTTCGGGTTGGTGTCCTCCATTACTCTATATTTAACAAAGGCAGTATGATACATGTTACTCGTGGGTTCGGCTTGGTGTCCACAATTACTCTCTATTTAACTCAGGGAGTATGAAAAGAGATACTCATGGGCTCGGCGTGGTGTCCTCCATTACTGTATATTTAACTTGGGGAGAATGGCACATGTTACTCGTGGGTTCAGTTTGGTGTCCTCCATTACTCTATATTTAACTCGGGGAGTATGACAAGTGATACTAGTGGGTTCGGCTTGGTGTCCTACATTATTCTATATTTAACTTGGGGAGCATGACAAGTGTTAACGTTGGTTCGGCGTGGTGTCCTCCATTACTGTATATTTAACTTGGGGAGTATGGCACATGTTACTCGTGGGTTCGGCTTGGTGTCCTCCATTACTCTATGTTTAACTCGAGGAGTATGACAATAGATACTCATGCATTCGGCTTGGTGTCCTCCATTACTCTATATTTAACTTGGGGAGTATGGCACATGCTACTAGTGGGCTTGGCTTAGCGTCCTCAATTACTCTATATTTAACTCAGGGAGCATGACACATGTTAGTAATGGGTTCCGCTTGGTGTCTTCTATTACTCTATATTTAACTTGTGGAGTATGACAAGTGATACTTGTGGGTTCGGCTTGTGTCCTCCATTAATCTATATTTATCTCGGGGAGTATGACAAGTGATACTCGTGGGTTCTGCTTGGTGTACTCCATTACTCTATATTTAAGTCAGGTAGCATGACACATGTTACTCTTGGGTTCGGCTTGGTTTCCTCCATTACTCTATATTTATCTCGGGGAGTATGACAAGTGATGCTCGTGGGTTCGGCTTGGGGTCCTCCATTACTCTATATTTAACTTGGAAAGTATCACACATGTTACTCATGAACTCAGCTTAGTGTCCTCCATTACTCTATATTTAACTTAGGGACTATGACAAGTGATACTAGTGGGTTCGGGTTGGTGTCCTCCATTACTCTATATTTAACTTGGGGAGCATGACAAGTGTTAACGTGGGTTTGGCTTGGTGTCCTCCATTACTCTATATTTAACTTGGGGAGTATGGCACATGTTACTCGTGGGTTCGGCTTGTTGTCCTCCATTACTCTATATTTAACTCGTGGAGTATGACAAGTGATACTAGTGAGTTTGGCTTGGTGTCCTCCATTACTCTATATTTAACTTGGGGAGTATGGCACATGTTACTCGTGGGTTTGGCTTTGTGTCCTCCATTACTCAATATTTAACTCAGGGAGTATGACACACGTTACTCATGGGTTCCGCTTGGTGTCTTCTATTACTCTATATTTAACTCGGGGAGTATGACAAGTGATACTCATGGGTTTGGCTTGGTGTTCTCCATTATTCTATATTTAACTCGGGGAGTATCACACATGTTACTCATGGGTTCGGGTTGGTGTCCTCCATTACTCTATATTTAACAAAGGCAGTATGATACATGTTACTCGTGGGTTCGGCTTGGTGTCCACAATTACTCTATATTTAACTCAGGGAGTATGAAAAGAGATACTCATGGGCTCGGCGTGGTGTCCTCCATTACTGTATATTTAACTTGGGGAGTATGGCACATGTTACTCGTGGGTTCAGTTTGGTGTCCTCCATTACTCTATATTTAACTCGGGGAGTATGACAAGTGATACTAGTGGGTTCGGCTTGGTGTCCTACATTATTCTATATGTAACTTGGGGAGCATGACAAGTGTTAACGTTGGTTCGGCTTGGTGTCCTCCATTACTCTATATTTAACTTGGGGAGTATGGCACATTTTACTCGTGGGTTCGGCTTGGTGTCCTCCATTGCTCTATATTTAACTTGGGGAGTATGGCACATGGTACTCGTGGGTTCGGCTTGGTGTCCTCCATTACTCTATGTTTAACTCGAGGAGTATGACAATAGATACTCATGCATTCGGCTTGGTGTCCTCCATTACTCTATATTTAACTTGGGGAGTATGGCACATGCTACTAGTGGGCTTGGCTTAGCGTCCTCCATTACTCTATATTTAACTCAGGGAGCATGACACATGTTAGTAATTGGTTCCGCTTGGTGTCTTCTATTACTCTATATTTAACTTGTGGAGTATGCCAAGTGAAACTTGTGGGTTCGGCTTGTGTCCTCCATTAATCTATATTTATCTCGGGGAGTATGACAAGTGATACTCGTGAGTTCTGCTTGGTGTACTCCATTACTCTATATTTAAGTCAGGGAGCATGACACATGTTACTCTTGGGTTCGGCTTGGTTTCCTCCATTACTCTATATTTATCTCGGGGAGTATGACAAGTGATGCTCGTGGGTTCGGCTTGGGGTCCTCCATTACTCTATATTTAACTTGGCAAGTATCACACATGTTACTCATGAACTCAGCTTAGTGTCCTCCATTACTCTATATTTAACTTAGGGACTATGACAAGTGATACTAGTGGGTTCGGGTTGGTGTCCTCCATTACTCTATATTTAACTTGGGGAGCATGACAAGTGTTAACGTGGGTTTGGGTTGGTGTCCTCCATTACTCTATATTTAACTTGGGGAGTATGGCACATGTTTCTCGTGGGTTCGGCTTGGTGTCCTCCATTACTCTATATTTAACTCAGGGAGTATGACAAGTGATACTAGTGGGTTCGGCTTGGTGTCCTCCATTACTCTATATTTATCTCAGGGAGTATGACACATGTTACCCATGGGTTCCGCTTGGTGTCTTCTATTACTCTATATTTCACTCGGGGAGTATGACAAGTGATAATAGTGGGATCGGCTTGGTGTCATCCATTACTCTATATTTAACTTGGGGAGCATGACAAGTGTTAACGTGGGTTCGGCTTGGTGTCCTCCATTACTCTATAATTAACTTGAGGAGTATGGAACATTTTACTCGTGGGTTCAGCTTGGTGTCCTCCATTGCTCTATATTTAACTTGGGGAGTATGGCACATAGTACTCGTGGGTTCAGCTTGGTGTCCTCCATTACTCTATATTTAACTTGGGGAGTATGACAAGAGATACTCATGCGTTCGGCTTGGTGTCCTCCATTACTCTATATTTAACAAGGGGAGTATGGCACATGCTACTAGTGGGCTTGCCTTAGTGTCCTCCATTACTCTATATTTAACTCAGGGAACATGACACATGTTAGTAATGGGTTCCGCTTGGTGTCTTCTATTACTCTATATTTAACTTGTGGAGTATGACAAGTGATACTTGTGGGTTCGGCTTGTGTTCTCCATTACTCTATATTTATCACGGGGAGTATGACAAGAGATACTCATGCGCTCGGCTTGGTGTCCTCCATTACTCTATATTTAACTCAGGGAGCATGACACATGTTAGTAATGGGTTCCGCTTGGTGTCTTCTATTACTCTATATTTAACTTTTGGAGTATGACAAGTGATACTTGTGGGTTCGGCTTGTGTTCTCCATTACTCTATATTTATCTCGGGGAGTATGAGAAGTGATGCTCGTGGGTTCTGCTTGGTGTCCTCCATTACTCTATATTTAACTTAGCGAGTATCGCACATGTTACTCATGGAGTCAGCTTGGTGTCCTCCATTACTCTATATTTAACTTGGGGACTATGACAAGTGATACTAGTGGGTTCGGGTTCGTGTCCTCCGTTACTCTATCTTTAACTTGCAGAGCATGACAAGTGTTAACGTGGGTTCGGCTTGGTGTCCTCCATTACTCTATATTTAACTTGGGGAGTATGGCACATGTTACTCCTGGGTTCGGCTTGGTGTCCTCCATTACTGTATATTTAACTCGGGGAGTATGACAAGAGATACTCGTGGGCTTGGCTTGGTGTCCTCCGTTACTCTTTACTTAACTTGGGGAGTACGGCACATGTTACTCGTGGGTTCGTCTTGTTGTCCTCCATTACTCTATATTTAACTCAGGGAGTATGACAAGTGATACTAGTGGGTTCGGCTTGGTGTCCTCCATTACTCTATATTTATCTCAGGGAGTATGACACATGTTACCCATGGGTTCTGCTTGGTGTGTTCTATTACTCTATATTTCACTCAGGGAGTATGACAAGTGATACTCGTGGGTTCGGCTTGGTGTCCTCCATTACTCTATATTTATCTTGAGGAGTATGACAAGTGATACTCGTGGGCTCGGCTTGGTGTCCTCCATTACTCTATACTTAACCTGGGGAGTACGGCACATGTTACTCGTGGGTTCGTCTTGTTGTCCTCCATTACTCTATCTTTATCTCAGGGAGTATGACACATGTTACCCATGGGTTCCGCTTGGTGTCTTCTATTACTCTATATTTCACTCCAGGAGTATGACAAGTGATACTCGTGGGTTCTGCTTGGTGTCCTCCATTATTCTATATTTAAGTCAGGGATCATGACACATGTTACTCTTGGGTTCGGCTTGTTGACCTCCACTACTCTATATTTAAATTGGGCAGCATGACAAGTGATACTCGTGGGTTCAGCTTGGTGTCCTCCATTACTCTATATTTAACTTGGCGAGTATCACATATGAAACTCATGGACTCGGCTTGGTGTCCTCTATTACTATATATTTAACTTGGGGATTATGGCACATGTTACTCGTGGGTTCGGCTTGGTGTCCTCCATTACTCTATATTTAACTTGGAGAGTATCACACATGTTACTCATGGGCTTGGCTTGGTGTCCTCTATTACTCTATATTTAACTTGGGGAGTATGGCACATGTTACTCGAGGGTTCAGCTTCGTGTCCTCCATTACTCTACATTTAACTCGGGGAGTATGACAAGTGATAATAGTGGGTTCGGCTTGGTGTCATCCATTACTCTATATTTAACTTGGGGAGCATGACAAGTGTTAACGTGGGTTCGGCTTGGTGTCCTCCATTACTCTATAATTAACTTGAGGAGTATGGAACATTTTACTCGTGGGTTCAGCTTGGTGTCCTCCATTGCTCTATATTTAACTTGGGGAGTATGGCACATGTTACTCGTGGGTTCAGCTTGGTGTCCTCCATTACTCTATATTTAACTTGGGGAGTATGACAAGAGATACTCATGCGTTTGGCTTGGTGTCCTCCATTACTCTATATTTAACTTGGGGAGTATGGCACATGCTACTAGTGGGCTTGCCTTAGTGTCGTCCATTACTCTATATTTAACTCAGGGAGCATGACACATGTTAGTAATGGGTTGCGCTTGGTGTCTTCTATTACTCTATATTTAACTTGTGGAGTATGACAAGTGATACTTGTGGGTTCGGCTTGTGTTCTCCATTACTCTATATTTATCTCGGGGAGTATGACAAGAGATACTCATGCGCTCGATGGGTGTCCTCCATTACTCTATATTTAACTCAGGGAGCAAGACACATGTTAGTAATGGGTACTGCTTGGTGTCTTCTATTACTCTATATTTAACTTGTGGAGTATGACAAGTGATACTTGTGGGTTCGGCTTGTGTTCTCCATTACTCTATATTTATCTCGGGGAGTATGAGAAGTGATGCTCGTGGGTTCGGCTTGGTGTCCTCCATTACTCTATATTTAACTTAGCGAGTATCGCACATGTTACTCATGGAGTCAGCTTGGTGTCCTCCATTTCTCTATATTTAACTTGGGGACTATGACAAGTGATACTAGTGGGTTCGGGTTCGTGTCCTCCGTTACTCTATATTTAACTTGCGGAGCATGACAAGTGTTAACGTGGGTTCGGCTTGGTGTCCTCCATTACTCTAGATTTAACTTGGGGAGTATGGCACATGTTACTCGTGGGTTCGGCTTGGTGTCCTCCATTACTCTATATTTAACTCGGGGAGTATGACAAGAGATACTCGTGGGCTTGGCTTGGTGTCCTCCATTACTCTATACTTAACTTGGGGAGTACGGCACATGTTACTCGTGGGTTCATCTTGTTGTCCTCCATTACTCTATATTTAACTCAGGGAGTATGACAAGTGATACTAGTGGGTTCGGCTTGGTGTCCTCCATTACTCTATATTTATCTCAGGGTGTATGACACATGTTACCCATGGGTTCTGCTTGTTGTGTTCTATTACTCTATATTTCACTCGGGGAGTATGACAAGTGATACTCGTGGGTTCTGCTTGGTGTCCTCCATTATTCTATATTTAAGTCAGGGATCATGACACATGTTACTCTTGGGTTCGGCTTGTTGTCCTCCACTACTCTATATTTAAATTGGGCAGTATGACAAGTGATACTCGTGGGTTCAGCTTGGTGTCCTCCATTACTCTATATTTAACTTGGCGAGTATCACACATGAAACTCATGGACTCGGCTTGGTGTCCTCTATTACTATATATTTAACTTGGGGATTATGGCAAATGTTACTCGTGGGTTCGGCTTGGTGTCCTCCATTACTCTATATTTAACTTGGAGAGTATCACACATGTTACTCATGGGCTTGGCTTGGTGTCCTCCATTACTCTATATTTAACTTGGGGAGTATGGCACATGTTACTCGAGGGTTCAGCTTCGTGTCCTCCATTACTCTACATTTAACTCTGGGAGTATGACAAGTGATAATAGTGGGTTCGGCTTGGTGTCATCCATTACTCTATATTTAACTTGGGGAGCATGACAAGTGTTAACGTGGGTTCGGCTTGGTGTCCTCCATTACTCTATAATTAACTTGAGGAGTATGGAACATTTTACTCGTGGGTTCAGCTTGGTGTCCTCCATTGCTCTATATTTAACTTGGGGATTATGGCACATGTTACTCGTGGGTTCAGCTTGGTGTCCTCCATTACTCTATATTTAACTTGGGGAGTATGACAAGAGATACTCATGCGTTCGGCTTGGTGTCCTCCATTACTCTATATTTAACTTGGGGAGTATGGCACGTGCTACTAGTGGGCTTGCCTTAGTGTCCTCCATTACTCTATATTTAACTCAGGGAGCATGACACATGTTAGTAATGGGTTCCGCTTGGTGTCTTCTATTACTCTATATTTAACTTGTGGAGTATGACAAGTGATACTTGTGGGTTCGGCTTGTTTTCTCCATTACTCTATATTTATCTCGGGGAGTATGACAAGAGATACTCATGCGCTCGGCTTGGTGTCCTCCATTACTCTATATTTAACTCAGGGAGCATGACACATGTTAGTAATGGGTTCCGCTTGGTGTCTTCTATTTCTCTATATTTAACATGTGGAGTATGACAAGTGATACTTGTGGGTTCGGCTTGTGTTCTCCATTACTCTATATTTATCTCGGGGAGTATGAGAAGTGATGCTCGTGGGTTCGGCTTGGTGTCCTCCATTACTCTATATTTAACTTAGCGAGTATCGCACATGTTACTCATGGAGTCAGCTTGGTGTCCTCCATTACTCTATATTTAACTTGGGGACTATGACAAGTGATACTAGTGGGTTCGGGTTCGTGTCCTCCGTTACTCTATATTTAACTTGCAGAGCATGACAAGTGTTAACGTGGGTTCGGCTTGGTGTCCTCCATTACTCTATATTTAACTTGGGGAGTATGGCACATGTTACTCGTGGGTTCGGCTTGGTGTCCTCCATTACTGTATATTTAACTCGGGGAGTATAACAAGAGATACTCGTGGGCTTGGCTTGGTGTCCTCCATTACTCTATACTTAACTTGGGGAGTACGGCACATGTTACTCGTGGGTTCGTCTTGTTGTCCTCCATTACTCTATATTTAACTCAGGGAGTATGACAAGTGATACTAGTGGGTTCGGCTTGGTGTCCTCCATTACTCTATATTTATCTCAGGGAGTATGACACATGTTACCCATGGGTTCTGCTTGGTGTGTTCTATTACTCTATATTTCACTCGGGGAGTATGACAAGTGATACTCGTGGGTTCTGCTTGGTGTCCTCCATTATTCTATATTTAAGTCAGGGATCATGACACATGTTACTCTTGGGTTCGGCTTGTTGTCCTCCACTACTCTATATTTAAATTGGGCAGTATGACAAGTGATACTCGTGGGTTCAGCTTGGTGTCCTCCATTACTCTATATTTAACTTGGCGAGTATCACACATGAAACTCATGTACTCGGCTTGGTGTCCTCTATTACTCTATATTTAACTTGGGGAGTATTGCACATGTTACTCGTGGGTTTGGCTTTGTGTCCTCCATTACTCAATATTTAACTCAGGGAGTATGACACACGTTACTCATGGGTTCCGCTTGGTGTCCTCCATTACTCTATATTTAACAAAGGCAGTATGATACATGTTACTCGTGGGTTCGGCTTGGTGTCCACAATTACTCTATATTTAACTCAGGGAGTATGAAAAGAGATACTCATGGGCTCGGCGTGGTGTCCTCCATTACTGTATATTTAACTTGGGGAGTATGGCACATGTTACTCGTGGGTTCAGTTTGGTGTCCTCCATTACTCTATATTTAACTCGGGGAGTATGACAAGTGATACTAGTGGGTTCGGCTTGGTGTCCTACATTATTCTATATGTAACTTGGGGAGCATGACAAGTGTTAACGTTGGTTCGGCTTGGTGTCCTCCATTACTCTATATTTAACTTGGGGAGTATGGCACATTTTACTCGTGGGTTCGGCTTGGTGTCCTCCATTGCTCTATATTTAACTTGGGGAGTATGGCACATGTTACTCGTGGGTTCGGCTTGGTGTCCTCCATTACTCTATGTTTAACTCGAGGAGTATGACAATAGATACTCATGCATTCGGCTTGGTGTCCTCCATTACTCTATATTTAACTTGGGGAGTATGGCACATGCTACTAGTGGGCTTGGCTTAGCGTCCTCCATTACTCTATATTTAACTCAGGGAGCATGACACATGTTAGTAATGGGTTCCGCTTGGTGTCTTCTATTACTCTATATTTAACTTGTGGAGTATGCCAAGTGAAACTTGTGGGTTCGGCTTGTGTCCTCCATTAATCTATATTTATCTCGGGGAGTATGACAAGTGATACTCGTGAGTTCTGCTTGGTGTACTCCATTACTCTATATTTAAGTCAGGGAGCATGACACATGTTACTCTTGGGTTCGGCTTAGTTTCCTCCATTACTCTATATTTATCTCGGGGAGTATGACAAGTGATGCTCGTGGGTTCGGCTTGGGGTCCTCCATTACTCTATATTTAACTTGGCAAGTATCACACATGTTACTCATGAACTCAGCTTAGTGTCCTCCATCACTCTATATTTTACTTAGGGACTATGACAAGTGATACTAGTGGGTTCGGGTTGGTGTCCTCCATTACTCTATATTTAACTTGGGGAGCATGACAAGTGTTAACGTGGGTTTGGGTTGGTGTCCTCCATTACTCTATATTTAACTTGGGGAGTATGGCACATGTTTCTCGTGGGTTCGGCTTGGTGTCCTCCATTACTCTATATTTAACTCAGGGAGTATGACAAGTGATACTAGTGGGTTCGGCTTGGTGTCCTCCATTACTCTATATTTATCTCAGGGAGTATGACACATGTTACCCATGGGTTCCGCTTGGTGTCTTCTATTACTCTATATTTCACTCGGGGAGTATGACAAGTGATAATAGTGGGATCGGCTTGGTGTCATCCATTACTCTATATTTAACTTGGGGAGCATGACAAGTGTTAACGTGGGTTCGGCTTGGTGTCCTCCATTACTCTATAATTAACTTGAGGAGTATGGAACATTTTACTCGTGGGTTCAGCTTGGTGTCCTCCATTGCTCTATATTTAACTTGGGGAGTATGGCACATGTTACTCGTGGGTTCAGCTTGGTGTCCTCCATTACTCTATATTTAACTTGGGGAGTATGACAAGAGATACTCATGCGTTCGGCTTGGTGTCCTCCATTACTCTATATTTAACAAGGGGAGTATGGCACATGCTACTAGTGGGATTGCCTTAGTGTCCTCCATTACTCTATATTTAACTCAGGGAACATGACACATGTTAGTAATGGGTTCCGCTTGGTGTCTTCTATTACTCTATATTTAACTTGTGGAGTATGACAAGTGATACTTGTGGGTTCGGCTTGTGTTCTCCATTACTCTATATTTATCTCGGGGAGTATGACAAGAGATACTCATGCGCTCGGCTTGGTGTCCTCCATTACTCTATATTTAACTCAGGAAGCATGACACATGTTAGTAATGGGTTCCGCTTGGTGTCTTCTATTACTCTATATTTAACTTTTGGAGTATGACAAGTGATACTTGTGGGTTCGGCTTGTGTTCTCCATTACTCTATATTTATCTCGGGGAGTATGAGAAGTGATGCTCGTGGGTTCGGCTTGGTGTCCTCCATTACTCTATATTTAACTTAGCGAGTATCGCACATGTTACTCATGGAGTCAGCTTGGTGTCCTCCATTACTCTATATTTAACTTGGGGACTATGACAAGTGATACTAGTGGGTTCGGGTTCGTGTCCTCCGTTACTCTATCTTTAACTTGCAGAGCATGACAAGTGTTAACGTGGGTTCGGCTTGGTGTCCTCCATTACTCTATATTTAACTTGGGGAGTATGGCACATGTTACTCCTGGGTTCGGCTTGGTGTCCTCCATTACTGTATATTTAACTCGGGGAGTATGACAAGAGATACTCGTGGGCTTGGCTTGGTGTCCTCCATTACTCTTTACTTAACTTGGGGAGTACGGCACATGTTACTCGTGGGTTCGTCTTGTTGTCCTCCATTACTCTATATTTAACTCGGGGAGTATGACAAGTGATACTAGTGGGTTCGGCTTGGTGTCCTCCATTACTCTATATTTATCTCAGGGAGTATGACACATGTTACCCATGGGTTCTGCTTGGTGTGTTCTATTACTCTATATTTCACTCGGGGAGTATGACAAGTGATACTCGTGGGTTCGGCTTGGTGTCCTCCATTACTCTATATTTATCTTGAGGAGTATGACAAGTGATACTCGTGGGCTCGGCTTGGTGTCCTCCATTACTCTATACTTAACCTGGGGAGTACGGCACATGTTACTCGTGGGTTCATCTTGTTGTCCTCCATTACTCTATATTTAACTCAGGGAGTATGACAAGTGATACTAGTGGGTTCGGCTTGGTGTCCTCCATTACTCTATCTTTATCTCAGTGAGTATGACACATGTTACCCATGGGTTCCGCTTGGTGTCTTCTATTACTCTATATTTCACTCCAGGAGTATGACAAGTGATACTCGTGGGTTCTGCTTGGTGTCCTCCATTATTCTATATTTAAGTCAGGGATCATGACACATGGTACTCTTGGGTTCGGCTTGTTGACCTCCACTACTCTATATTTAAATTGGGCAGCATGACAAGTGATACTCGTGGGTTCAGCTTGGTGTCCTCCATTACTCTATATTTAACTTGGCGAGTATCACACATGAAACTCATGGACTCGGCTTGGTGTCCTCTATTACTATATATTTAACTTGGGGATTATGGAACATGTTACTCGTGGGTTCGGCTTGGTGTCCTCCATTACTCTATATTTAACTTGGAGAGTATCACACATGTTACTCATGGGCTTGGCTTGGTGTCCTCTATTACTCTATATTTAACTTGGGGAGTATGGCACATGTTACTCGAGGGTTCAGCTTCGTGTCCTCCATTACTCTACATTTAACTCGGGGAGTATGACAAGTGATAATAGTGGGTTCGGCTTGGTGTCATCCATTACTCTATATTTAACTTGGGGAGCATGACAAGTGTTAACGTGGGTTCGGCTTGGTGTCCTCCATTACTCTATAATTAACTTGAGGAGTATGGAACATTTTACTCGTGGGTTCAGCTTGGTGTCCTCCATTGCTCTATATTTAACTTGGGGAGTATGGCACATGTTACTCGTGGGTTCAGCTTGGTGTCCTCCATTACTCTATATTTAACTTGGGGAGTATGACAAGAGATACTCATGCGTTTGGCTTGGTGTCCTCCATTACTCTATATTTAACTTGGGGAGTATGGCACATGCTACTAGTGGGCTTGCCTTAGTGTCCTCCATTACTCTATATTTAACTCAGGGAGCATGACACATGTTAGTAATGGGTTGCGCTTGGTGTCTTCTATTACTCTATATTTAACTTGTGGAGTATGACAAGTGATACTTGTGGGTTCGGCTTGTGTTCTCCATTACTCTATATTTATCTCGGGGAGTATGACAAGAGATACTCATGCGCTCGATTGGTGTCCTCCATTACTCTATATTTAACTCAGGGAGCATGACACATGTTAGTAATGGGTACTGCTTGGTGTCTTCTATTACTCTATATTTAACTTGTGGAGTATGACAAGTGATACTTGTGGGTTCGGCTTGTGTTCTCCATTACTCTATATTTATCTCGGGGAGTATGAGAAGTGATGCTCGTGGGTTCGGCTTGGTGTCCTCCATTACTCTATATTTAACTTAGCGAGTATCGCACATGTTACTCATGGAGTCAGCTTGGTGTCCTCCATTTCTCTATATTTAACTTGGGGACTATGACAAGTGACACTAGTGGGTTCGGGTTCGTGTCCTCCGTTACTCTATATTTAACTTGCGGAGCATGACAAGTGTTAACGTGGGTTCGGCTTGGTGTCCTCCATTACTCTAGATTTAACTTGGGGAGTATGGCACATGTTACTCGTGGGTTCGGCTTGGTGTCCTCCATTACTCTATATTTAACTCGGGGAGTATGACAAGATATACTCGTGGGCTTGGCTTGGTGTCCTCCATTACTCTATACTTAACTTGGGGAGTACGGCACATGTTACTCGTGGGTTCGTCTTGTTGTCCTCCATTACTCTATATTTAACTCAGGGAGTATGACAAGTGATACTAGTGGGTTCGGCTTGGTGTCCTCCATTACTCTATATTTATCTCAGGGTGTATGACACATGTTACCCATGGGTTCTGCTTGTTGTGTTCTATTACTCTATATTTCACTCGGGGAGTATGACAAGTGATACTCGTGGGTTCTGCTTGGTGTCCTCCATTATTCTATATTTAAGTCAGGGATCATGACACATGTTACTCTTGGGTTCGGCTTGTTGTCCTCCACTACTCTATATTTAAATTGGGCAGTATGACAAGTGATACTCGTGGGTTCAGCTTGGTGTCCTCCATTACTCTATATTTAACTTGGCGAGTATCACACATGAAACTCATGGACTCGGCTTGGTGTCCTCTATTACTATATATTTAACTTGGGGATTATGGCAAATGTTACTCGTGGGTTCGGCTTGGTGTCCTCCATTACTCTATATTTAACTTGGAGAGTATCACACATGTTACTCATGGGCTTGGCTTGGTGTCCTCCATTACTCTATATTTAACTTGGGGAGTATGGCACATGTTACTCGAGGGTTCAGCTTCGTGTCCTCCATTACTCTACATTTAACTCTGGGAGTATGACAAGTGATAATAGTGGGTTCGGCTTGGTGTCATCCATTACTCTATATTTAACTTGGGGAGCATGACAAGTGTTAACGTGGGTTCGGCTTGGTGTCCTCCATTACTCTATAATTAACTTGAGGAGTATGGAACATTTTACTCGTGGGTTCAGCTTGGTGTCCTCCATTGCTCTATATTTAACTTGGGGAGTATGGCACATGTTACTCGTGGGTTCAGCTTGGTGTCCTCCATTACTCTATATTTAACTTGGGGAGTATGACAAGAGATACTCATGCGTTCGGCTTGGTGTCCTCCATTACTCTATATTTAACTTGGGGAGTATGGCACATGCTACTAGTGGGCTTGCCTTAGTATCCTCCATTACTCTATATTTAACTCAGGGAGCATGACACATGTTAGTAATGGGTTCCGCTTGGTGTCTTCTATTACTCTATATTTAACTTGTGGAGTATGACAAGTGATACTTGTGGGTTCGGCTTGTGTTCTCCATTACTCTATATTTATCTCGGGGAGTATGACAAGAGATACTCATGCGCTCGGCTTGGTGTCCTCCATTACTCTATATTTAACTCAGGGAGCATGACACATGTTAGTAATGGGTTCCACTTGGTGTCTTCTATTTCTCTATATTTAACATGTGGAGTATGACAAGTGATACTTGTGGGTTCGGCTTGTGTTCTCCATTACTCTATATTTATCTCGGGGAGTATGAGAAGTGATGCTCGTGGGTTCGGCTTGGTGTCCTCCATTACTCTATATTTAACTTAGCGAGTATCGCACATGTTACTCATGGAGTCAGCTTGGTGTCCTCCATTACTCTATATTTAACTTGGGGACTATGACAAGTGATACTAGTGGGTTCGGGTTCGTGTCCTCCGTTACTCTATATTTAACTTGCAGAGCATGACAAGTGTTAACGTGGGTTCGGCTTGGTGTCCTCCATTACTCTATATTTAACTTGGGGAGTATGGCACATGTTACTCGTGGGTTTGGCTTGGTGTCCTCCATTACTGTATATTTAACTCGGGGAGTATAACAAGAGATACTCGTGGGCTTGGCTTGGTGTCCTCCATTACTCTATACTTAACTTGGGGAGTACGGCACATGTTACTCGTGGGTTCGTCTTGTTGTCCTCCATTACTCTATATTTAACTCAGGGAGTATGACAAGTGATACTAGTGGGTTCGGCTTGGTGTCCTCCATTACTCTATATTTATCTCAGGGAGTATGACACATGTTACCCATGGGTTCTGCTTGGTGTGTTCTATTACTCTATATTTCACTCGGGGAGTATGACAAGTGATACTCGTGGGTTCTGCTTGGTGTCCTCCATTATTCTATATTTAAGTCAGGGATCATGACACATGTTACTCTTGGGTTCGGCTTGTTGTCCTCCACTACTCTATATTTAAATTGGGCAGTATGACAAGTGATACTCGTGGGTTCAGCTTGGTGTCCTCCATTACTCTATATTTAACTTGGCGAGTATCACACATGAAACTCATGTACTCGGCTTGGTGTCCTCTATTACTATATATTTAACTTGGGGATTATGGCACATGTTACTCGTGGGTTCGTCCTGGTGTACTCCATTACTCTATATTTAACTTGGAGAGTATCACACATGTTACTCATGGGCTTGGCTTGGTGTCCTCCATTACTCTATATTTAACTTGGGAAGTATGGCACATGTTACTCGAGGGTTCAGCTTCGTGTCCTCCATTACTCTACATTTAACTCGGGGAGTATGACAAGTGATAATAGTGGGTTCGGCTTGGTGTCCTCCATTACTCTATATTTATCTTGAGGAGTATGACAAGTGATACTCGTGGGCTCGGCTTGGTGTCCTCCATTACTCTATACTTAACCTGGGGAGTACGGCATATGTTACTCGTGGGTTCGTCTTGTTGTCCTCCATTACTCTATATTTAACTCAGGGAGTATGACAAGTGATACTAGTGGGTTCGGCTTGGTGTCCTCCATTACTCTATCTTTATCTCAGGGAGTATGACACATGTTACCCATGGGTTCCGCTTGGTGTCTTCTATTACTCTATATTTCACTCGGGGAGTATGACAAGTGATACTCGTGGGTTCTGCTTGGTGTCCTCCATTATTCTATATTTAAGTCAGGGATCATGACACATGTTACTCTTGGGTTCGGCTTGTTGTCCTCCACTACTCTATATTTAAATTGGGCAGTATGACAAGTGATACTCGTGGGTTCAGCTTGGTGTCCTCCATTACTCTATATTTAACTTGGCGAGTATCACACATGAAACTCATGGACTCGGCTTGGTGTCCTCTATTACTATATATTTAACTTGGGGATTATGGCACATGTTACTCGTGGGTTCGGCTTGGTGTCCTCCATTACTCTATATTTAACTTGGAGAGTATCACACATGTTACTCATGGGCTTGGCTTGGTGTCCTCTATTACTCTATATTTAACTTGGGGAGTATGGCACATGTTACTCGAGGGTTCAGCTTCGTGTCCTCCATTACTCTACATTTAACTCGGGGAGTATGACAAGTGATAATAGTGGGTTCGGCTTGGTGTCATCCATTACTCTATATTTAACTTGGGGAGCATGACAAGTGTTAACGTGGGTTCGGCTTGGTGTCCTCCATTAATCTATAATTAACTTGAGGAGTATGGAACATTTTACTCGTGGGTTCAGCTTGGTGTCCTCCATTGCTCTATATTTAACTTTGGGAGTATGGCACATGTTACTCGTGGGTTCAGCTTGGTGTCCTCCATTACTCTATATTTAACTTGGGGAGTATGACAAGAGATACTCATGCGTTCGGCTTGGTGTCCTCCATTACTCTATATTTAACTTGGGGAGTATGGCACATGCTACTAGTGGGCTTGCCTTAGTGTCCTCCATTACTCTATATTTAACTCAGGGAGCATGACACATGTTAGTAATGGGTTGCGCTTGGTGTCTTCTATTACTCTATATTTAACTTGTGGAGTATGACAAGTGATACTTGTGGGTTCAGCTTGTGTTCTCCATTACTCTATATTTATCTCGGGGAGTATGACAAGAGATACTCATGCGCTCGGCTTGGTGTCCTCCATTACTCTATATTTAACTCAGGGAGCATGACACATGTTAGTAATGGGTTCTGCTTGGTGTCCTCTATTACTCTATATTTAACTTGTGGAGTATGACAAGTGATACTTGTGGGTTCGGCTTGTGTTCTCCATTACTCTATATTTATCTCGGGGAGTATGAGAAGTGATGCTCGTGGGTTCGGCTTGGTGTCCTCCATTACTCTATATTTAACTTAGCGATTATCGCACATGTTACTCATGGAGTCAGCTTGGTGTCCTCCATTTCTCTACATTTAACTTGGGGACTATGACAAGTGATACTAGTGGGTTCGGGTTCGTGTCCTCCGTTACTCTATATTTAACTTGCGGAGCATGAAGAGTGTTAACGTGGGTTCGGCTTGGTGTCCTCCATTACTCTATATTTAACTTGGGGAGTATGGCACATGTTAAACGTGGGTTCGGCTTGGTGTCCTCCATTACTCTATATTTAACTCGGGGAGTATGACAAGAGACACTCGTGGGCTTGGCTTGGTGTCCTCCATTACTCTATACTTAACTTGGGGAGTACGGCACATGTTACTCGTGGGTTCGTCTTGTTGTCCTCCATTACTCTTTATTTAACTCAGGGAGTATGACAAGTGATACTAGTGGGTTCGGCTTGGTGTCCTCCATTACTCTATATTTATCTCAGGGTGTATGACACATGTTACCCATGGGTTCTGCTTGTTGTGTTCTATTACTCTATATTTCACTCGGGGAGTATGACAAGTGATACTCCTGGGTTCTGCTTGGTGTCCTCCATTATTCTATATTTAAGTCAGGGATCATGACACATGTTACTCTTGGGTTCGGCTTGTTGTCCTCCACTACTCTATATTTAAATTGGGCAGTATGACAAGTGATACTCGTGGGTTCAGCTTGGTGTCCTCCATTACTCTATATTTAACTTGGCGAGTATCACACATGAAACTCATGGACTCGGCTTGGTGTCCTCTATTACTATATATTTAACTTGGGGATTATGGCACATGTTACTCGTGGGTTCGGCTTGGTGTCCTCCATTACTCTATATTTAACTTGGAGAGTATCACACATGTTACTCATGGGCTTGGCTTGGTGTCCTCCATTACTCTATATTTAACTTGGGGAGTATGGCACATGTTACTCGAGGGTTCAGCTTCGTGTCCTCCATTACTCTACATTTAACTCGGGGAGTATGACAAGTGATAATAGTGGGTTCGGCTTGGTGTCATCCATTACTCTATATTTAACTTGGGGAGCATGACAAGTGTTAACGTATGTTCGGCTTGGTGTCCTCCATTACTCTATAATTAACTTGAGGAGTATGGAACATTTTACTCGTGGGTTCAGCTTGGTGTCCTCCATTGCTCTATATTTAACTTGGGGAGTATGGCACATGTTACTCGTGGGTTCAGCTTGGTGTCCTCCATTACTCTATATTTAACTTGGGGAGTATGACAAGAGATACTCATGCGTTTGGCTTGATGTCCTCCATTACTCTATATTTAACTTGGGGAGTATGGCACATGCTACTAGTGGGCTTGCCTTAGTGTCCTCCATTACTCTATATTTAACTCAGGGAGCATGACACATGTTAGTAATGGGTTCTGCTTGGTGTCTTCTATTACTCTATATTTAACTTGTGGAGTATGACAAGTGATACTTGTGGGTTCGGCTTGTGTTCTCCATTACTCTATATTTATCTCGGGGAGTATGAGAAGTGATGCTCGTGGGTTCGGCTTGGTGTCCTCCATTACTCTATATTTAACTTAGCGAGTATCGCACATGTTACTCATGGAGTCAGCTTGGTGTCCTCCATTTCTCTATATTTAACTTGGGGACCATGACAAGTGATACTAGTGGGTTCGGGTTCGTGTCCTCCGTTACTCTATATTTAACTTGCGGAGCATGACAAGTGTTAACGTGGGTTCGGCTTGATGTCCTCCATTACTCTATATTTAACTTGGGGAGTATGGCACATGTTACTCGTGGGTTCGGCTTGGTGTCCTCCATTACTCTATATTTAACTCGGGGAGTATGACAAGAGACACTCGTGGGCTTGGCTTGGTGTCCTCCATTACTCTATACTTAACTTGGGGAGTACGGCACATGTTACTCGTGGGTTCGTCTTGTTGTCCTCCATTACTCTATATTTAACTCAGGGAGTATGAAAAGTGATACTAGTGGGTTCGGCTTGGTGTCCTCCATTACTCTATATTTATCTCAGGGTGTATGACACATGTTACCCATTGGTTCTGCTTGTTGTGTTCTATTACTCTATATTTCACTCGGGGAGTATGACAAGTGATACTCGTGGGTTCTGCTTGGTGTCCTCCATTATTCTATATTTAAGTCAGGGATCATGACACATGTTACTCTTGGGTTCGGCTTGTTGTCCTCCACTACTCTATATTTAAATTGGGCAGTATGACAAGTGATACTCGTGGGTTCAGCTTGGTGTCCTCCATTACTCTATATTTAACTTGGCGAGTATCACACATGAAACTCATGGACTCGGCTTGGTGTCCTCTATTACTATATATTTAACTTGGGGATTATGGCACATGTTACTCGTGGGTTCGGCTTGGTGTCCTCCATTACTCTATATTTAACTTGGAGAGTATCACACATGTTACTCATGGGCTTGGCTTGGTGTCCTCCATTACTCTATATTTAACTTGGGGAGTATGGCACATGTTACTCGAGGGTTCAGCTTCGTGTCCTCCATTACTCTACATTTAACTCGGGGAGTATGACAAGTGATAATAGTGGGTTCGGCTTGGTGTCATCCATTACTCTATATTTAACTTGGGGAGCATGACAAGTGTTAACGTGGGTTCGGCTTGGTGTCCTCCATTACTCTATAATTAACTTGAGGAGTATGGAACATTTTACTCGTGGGTTCAGCTTGGTGTCCTCCATTGCTCTATATTTAACTTGGGGAGTATGGCACATGTTACTTGTGGGTTCGGCTTGGTGTCCTCCATTACTCTATATTTAACTTGGGGAGTATGGCACATGCTACTAGTGGGCTTGCCTTAGTGTCCCCCATTACTCTATATTTAACTCAGGGAGCATGACACATGTTAGTAATGGGTTCCGCTTGGTGTCTTCTATTACTCTATATTTAACTTGTGGAGTATGACAAGTGATACTTGTGGGTTCGGCTTGTGTTCTCCATTACTCTATATTTATCTCGGGGAGTATGACAAGAGATACTCATGCGCTCGGCTTGGTGTCCTCCATTACTCTATATTTAACTCAGGGAGCATGACACATGTTAGTAATGGGTTCCGCTTGGTGTCTTCTATTACTCTATATTTAACTTGTGGAGTATGACAAGTGATACTTGTGGGTTCGGCTTGTGTTCTCCATTACTCTATATTTATCTCGGGGAGTATGAGAAGTGATGCTCGTGGGTTCGGCTTGGTGTCCTCCATTACTCTATATTTAACTTAGCGAGTATCGCACATGTTACTCATGGAGTCAGCTTGGTGTCCTCCATTACTCTATATTTAACTTGGGGACTATGACAAGTGATACTAGTGGGTTCGGGTTCGTGTCCTCCGTTACTCTATATTTAACTTGCAGAGCATGACAAGTGTTAACGTGGGTTCGGCTTGGTGTCCTCCATTACTCTATATTTAACTTGGGGAGTATGGCACATGTTACTTGTGGGTTCGGCTTGGTGTCCTCCATTACTGTATATTTAACTCGGGGAGTATAACAAGAGATACTCGTGGGCTTGGCTTGGTGTCCTCCATTACTCTATACTTAACTTGGGGAGTACGGCACATGTTACTCGTGGGTTCGTCTTGTTGTCCTCCATTACTCTATATTTAACTCAGGGAGTATGACAAGTGATACTAGTGGGTTCGGCTTGGTGTCCTCCATTACTCTATATTTATCTCAGGGAGTATGACACATGTTACCCATGGGTTCTGCTTGGTGTGTTCTATTAGTCTATATTTCACTCGGGGAGTATGACAAGTGATACTCGTGGGTTCTGCTTGGTGTCCTCCATTATTCTATATTTAAGCCAGGGATCATGACACATGTTACTCTTGGGTTCGGTTTGTTGTCCTCCACTACTCTATATTTAAATTGGGCAGTATGACAAGTGATACTCGTGGGTTCAGCTTGGTGTCCTCCATTACTCTATATTTAACTTGGCGAGTATCACACATGAAACTCATGGACTCGGCTTGGTGTCCTCTATTACTATATATTTAAATTGGGGATTATGGCACATGTCACTCGTGGGTTCGTCTTGGTGTACTCCATTACTCTATATTTAACTTGGAGAGTATCACACATGTTACTCATGGGCTTGGCTTGGTGTCCTCCATTACTCTATATTTAACTTGGGGAGTATGGCACATGTTACTCGAGGGTTCAGCTTCGTGTCCTCCATTACTCTACATTTAACTCGGGGAGTATGACAAGTGATAATAGTGGGTTCGGCTTGGTGTCCTCCATTACTCTATATTTATCTTGAGGAGTATGATAAGTGATACTCGTGGGCTCGGCTTGGTGTCCTCCATTACTCTATACTTAACCTGGGGAGTACGGCACATGTTACTCGTGGGTTCGTCTTGTTGTCCTCCATTACTCTATATTTAACTCAGGGAGTATGACAAGTGATACTAGTGGGTTCGGCTTGGTGTCCTCCATTACTCTATCTTTATCTCAGGGAGTATGACACATGTTACCCATGGGTTCCGCTTGGTGTCTTCTATTACTCTATATTTCACTCGGGGAGTATGACAAGTGATACTCGTGGGTTCTGCTTGGTGTCCTCCATTATTCTATATTTAAGTCAGGGATCATGGCACATGTTACTCTTGGGTTCGGCTTGTTGTCCTCCACTACTCTATATTTAAATTGGGCAGTATGACAAGTGATACTCGTGGGTTCAGCTTGGTGTCCTCCTTTACTCTATATTTAACTTGGCGAGTATCACACATGAAACTCATGGACTCGGCTTGGTGTCCTCTATTACTATATATTTAACTTGGGGATTATGGCACATGATACTCGTGGGTTCGGCTTGGTGTCCTCCATTACTCTATATTTAACTTGGAGAGTATCACACATGTTACTCATGGGCTTGGCTTGGTGTCCTCTATTACTCTATATTTAACTTGGGGAGTATGGCACATGTTACTCGAGGGTTCAGCTTCGTGTCCTCCATTACTCTACATTTAACTCGGGGAGTATGACAAGTGATAATAGTGGGTTCGGCTTGGTGTCATCCATTACTCTATATTTAACTTGGGGAGCATGACAAGTGTTAACGTGGGTTCGGGTTGGTGTCCTCCATTACTCTATAATTAACTTGAGGAGTATGGAACATTTTACTCGTGGGTTCAGCTTGGTGTCCTCCATTGCTCTATATTTAACTTGGGGAGTATGGCACATGTTACTCGTGGGTTCAGCTTGGTGTCCTCCATTACTCTATATTTAACTTGGGGAGTATGACAAGAGATACTCATGCGTTCGGCTTGGTGTCCTCCATTACTCTATATTTAACTTGGGGAGTATGGCACATGCTACTAGTGGGCTTGCCTTAGTGTCCACCATTACTCTATATTTAACTCAAGGAGCATGACACATGTTAGTAATGGGTTCCGCTTGGTGTCTTCTATTACTCTATATTTAACTTGTGGAGTATGACAAGTGATACTTGTGGGTTCGGCTTGTGTTCTCCATTACTCTATATTTATCTTGGGGAGTATGACAAGAGATACTCATGCGCTCGGCTTGGTGTCCTCCATTACTCTATATTTAACTCAGGGAGCATGACACATGTTAGTAATGGGTTCCGCTTGGTGTCTTCTATTACTCTATATTTAACTTGTGGAGTATGACAAGTGATACTTGTGGGTTCGGCTTGTGTTCTCCATTACTCTATATTTATCTCGGGGAGTATGAGAAGTGATGCTCGTGGGTTCGGCTTGGTGTCCTCCATTACTCTATATTTAACTTAGCGAGTATCGCACATGTTACTCATGGAGTCAGCTTGGTGTCCTCCATTTCTCTATATTTAACTTGGGGACTATGACAAGTGATACTAGTGGGTTCGGGTTCGTGTCCTCCGTTACTCTATATTTAACTTGCGGAGCATGACAAGTGTTAACGTGGGTTCGGCTTGGTGTCCTCCATTACTCTATATTTAACTTGGGGAGTATGGCACATGTTACTCGTGGGTTCGGCTTGGTGTCCTCCATTACTCTATATTTAACTCGGGGAGTATGACAAGAGATACTCGTGGGCTTGGCTTGGTGTCCTCCATTACTCTATACTTAACTTGGGGAGTACGGCACATGTTACTCGTGGGTTCGTCTTGTTGTCCTCCATTACTCTATATTTAACTCAGGGAGTATGACAAGTGATACTAGTGGGTTCGGCTTGGTGTCCTCCATTACTCTATATTTATCTCAGGGAGTCTGACACATGTTACCCATGGGTTCTGCTTGTTGTGTTCTATTACTCTATATTTCACTCGGGGAGTATGACAAGTGATACTCGTGGGTTCTGCTTGGTGTCCCCCATTATTCTATATTTAAGTCAGGGATCATGACACATGTTACTCTTGGGTTCGGCTTGTTGTCCTCCACTACTCTATATTTAAATTGGGCAGTATGACAAGTGATACTCGTGGGTTCAGCTTGGTGTCCTCCATTACTCTATATTTAACTTGGCGAGTATCACACATGAAACTCATGGACTCGGCTTGGTGTCCTCTATTACTATATATTTAACTTGGGGATTATGGCACATGTTACTCGTGGGTTCGGCTTGGTGTACTCCATTACTCTATATTTAACTTGGAGAGTATCACACATGTTACTCATGGGCTTGGCTTGGTGTCCTCCATTACTCTGTATTTAACTTGGGGAGTATGGCACATGTTACTCGAGGGTTCAGCTTCGTGTCCTCCATTACTCTACATTTAACTCGGGGAGTATGACAAGTGATAATAGTGGGTTCGGCTTGGTGTCATCCATTACTCTATATTTAACTTGGGGAGCATGACAAGTGTTAACGTGGGTTCGGCTTGGTGTCCTCCATTACTCTATATTTACTTTGGGGAGTATGGCACATGTTACTCGTGGGTTCAGCTTGGTGTCCTCCATTACTCTATATTTAACTTGGGGAGTATGACAAGAGATACTCATGCGTTCGGCTTGGTGTCCTCCATTACTCTATATTTAACTTGGGGAGTATGGCACATGCTACTAGTGGGCTTGCCTTAGTGTCCTCCATTACTCTATATTTAACTCAGGGAGCATGACACATGTTAGTAATGGGTTCCGCTTGGTGTCTTCTATTACTCTATATTTAACTTGTGGAGTATGACAAGTGATACTTGTGGGTTCGGCTTGGTGTCCTCCATTACTCTATATTTAACTCAGGGAGCATGACACATGTTAGTAACGGGTTCCGCTTGGAGTCTTCTGTTACTCTATATTTAACTTGTGGAGTATGACAAGTGATACTAGTGGGTTCGGGTTCGTGTCCTCCATTACTCTATATTTAATTGAGGAGCATGACAAGTGTTAACGTGGGTTCGGCTTGGTGTCCTCCATTACTCTATATTTAACTTGGGGAGTATGGCACATGTTACTCGTGGGTTTGGCTTGGTGTCCTCCATTACTCTATATTTAACTCGGGGAGTATGACAAGAGATACGCAAGGGCTCGGCTTGGTGTCCTCCATTACTCTATACTTAACTTGGGGAGTAAGGCACATGTTACTCGTGGGTTTGTCTTGTTGTCCTCCATTACTCTATATTAAACTCAGGGAGTATGACAAGTGATACTAGTGGGTTCGACTTGGTGTCCTCCATTACACTATATTTAACTCAGGGAGTATGACACATGTTACTCATGGGTTCCGCTTGGTGTCTTCTATTGCTCTATATTTCACTCGGGGAGTATGACAATTGATACTCGTGGGTTCTGCTTGGTGTCCTCCATTACTCTATATTTAACTTGAGGAGTATCACACATGTTACTCTTGAGTTCGGCTCGGTGTCCACCTTAACTCCATATTTATCTCGGGGAGTATGACAAGTGATGCTTGTGGGTTCGGCTTGGTGCCCTCCATTACTCTATATTTAACTTGGGGAGTATGACAAGTGTTAACGTGGGTTTGGCTTGGTGTCCTCCATTACTGTATATTTAACTTGGGGAGTATGGCACGTGTTACTCGTGGGTTCAGCTTGGTGTCCTCCATTACTCTATATTTAACTCGGGGAGTATGACAAGTGATAATAGTGAGTTCGGCTTGGTGTCCTCCATTATTCTATATTTAACTTGGGGAGCATGACAAGTGTTAAGGTTGGTTCGGCTTGGTGTCCCCCATTACACTATATCTCACTCGAGGAGTATGACAAGTGATACTCGTGGGTTCTGCTTGGTGTCCTCCAATACTCTATATTTAACTTGAGGAGTATCACACATGTTACTCTTGAGTTCGGCTCTGTGTGCACCTTCACTCCATATTTATCTCGGGGAGTATGACAAGTGACGCTCGTGGGTTCAGCTTGGTGTCCTCCATTACTCTATATTTAACTTGGGCAGTATGACAAGAGACACTCAAGGGCTCGGCTTGATGTCCTCCTTTACTCTATATTTAACTCGGGGAGTATGACAAGAGATACTCAAGGTCTCGGCTTGGTGTCCTCCATTACTCTATACTTAACTTGGGGAGCATGGCACATGTTACTCGTCGGTTTGGCTTGGTGTCCTCTATTACTCTATATTTAACTTGGCGAGTATCACACATGATACTCATAGACTCGGCTTGGTGTCCTCTATTACTATATATTTAACTTGGGGAGTATGGCACATGTTACTCGTGGGTTTGGCTTGGTGTCCTCCATTACTCTATATTTAACTTGGAGAGTATCACACATGTTACTCATGGGCTTGGCTTGGTGTCCTCCATTACTCTATATTTAACTTGGGGAGTATGGCACATGTTACTCGTTGGTTCGGCCTGGTGTCCTCCATTACTCTATATTTAACTAGGGGAGTATGGCACATTTTACTCATGGGTTTGGCTTGGTGTCCTCCATTACTCTATATTTAACTTGGGGAGTATGGCAGATGTTACTCGTGGGTTCGGCTTGGTGTCCTCCATTACTCTATATTTAACTTAGGGATTATGGCACATGTTACACGTGGGTTCGGTTTGGTGTCCTCCATTACTCTATAATTAACTTGGAATGTATGACACATGTTACTCGTGATTCCGCTTGGTGTCCTCTATTACTCTATATTTAACTCAGGGAGTATGACATGTGATATTCGTGCGTTCAGCTTGGTGTCCTCCATTACTCTATATTTATCTCGGGGAGTATGACAAGTGATACTCGGTGGTTCGGCTTGGTGTCCTCCATTACTCTATATTTAATTCAGGGAGCAAGACACATGTTACTCTTGGGATCGGCTTGGTGTCCTCCATTACTTTATATTTAACTTGGGGAGTATGACAAGTGATACTAGTGGGTTCGGCTTGGTGTCCTCCATTACTCTATATTTGACTTGGGGAGCAAGACCAGTGTTAAGGTGGGTTCGGCTTGGTGTCCTCCATAACTCCATATTTAACTTGGGGAGTATGGCACATTTTACTCATGGGTTCGGCTTGGTGTCCTCCATTACTCTATATTTAACTTGGGGAGTATGTCACATGTTACTCGTGGGTATGGCTTGGTGTCCTCCATTACTCTATATTTAACTCAGGAGCATGACAAGAGATACTCATGGGCTCAGCTTGGTGTCCTCCATTACTCTATGCTTAACTTGGGGAGTATGGCACATGTTACTCGTTGGTTCGGCTTGTGGTCCTCCATTACTCTATATTTAACTCGGGGAGTATGACACGTGATACTCACGGGTTCCGCTTGGTGTCTTCTGTTACTCTATATTTAACTCGGGGAGTATGACAAATGAAACTCGTGGGTTCGGCTTGGTGTCCTGCATTACTCTATATTAAACTCAGGGAGTATCACATATGTTACTCATGAGTTCGGCTTGGTGTCCACCATTACTCCATATTTATCTCGGGGAGTATGACACATGTTACTCTTGGGTTCGGCTTGGTGTCCTCCATTACTCTATATTTAACTCAGGCAGTATGACAAGTGATACTCGTGGGTTTGGCTTGGTGTCCTCCATTACACTATATTTAACTTGGCGAGTATCACACATGAAAATCATGAACTCGGCTTGGTGTGCTCCATTACTCTATATTTCACTTGGGGAACATGGCACATTTTACTCATGGGTTCGGCTTGGTGTCCTCCATTACTCTATATTTAACTTGGGGAGCATGACAAGTGTTAATGTGGGTTTGGCTTGGTGTCCTCGATTACTCTATATTTAACTTGGGGAGTATGGCACATCTTGCTCGTTGGTTCAGCTTGGTGTCTTCTATTACTCTATATTTAACTTGTGGAGTATGACAAGTGATACTCGTGGGTTCGGCTTGGTGTCCTCGATTACTCTATAATTAACTCGGGGAGTATGACACATTTTACTCATGGGTTCACCTTGGTGTCTTCTATTACTCTATATTTAACTTGTGGAGTATGACAAGTGATACTCGTGGGTTCGGCTTGGTGTCTTCCATTACTCTATATTTATCTTGAGGAGTATGACAAGTGATACTCGTGGGTTCTGCTTGGTGTCCTCCATTACTCTATATTTAACTCAGGGAGTATGACATGTGATATTCATGGGTTCAGCTTGGTGTCCTCCATTACTCTATATTTATCTTGGGGAGTATGACAAGTGATACTCATGGGTTCTGCTTGGTGTCCACCATTACTCTATATTTAACTCAGGCCGTATGACAAGTGATACTCGTGTGTTTGGCTTGGTGTCCTCCATTACACTATATTTAACTTGGCGAGTATCACACATGAAACTCATGAACTCGGCTTGGTGTCCTCCATTACTCTATATTTATCTTGAGGAGTATGACAAGTGATACTCGTGGCCTCGGCTTGGTGTCCTCCATTACTCTATACTTAACTTGGGGAGTACGGCACATGTTACTCGTGGGTTTGTCTTGTTGTCCTCCATTACTCTATATTTAACTCAGGGAGTATGACAAGTGATACTACTGGGTTCGGCTTGGTGTCCTCCATTACTCTATATTTATCTCGGGGAGTATGACACATGTTACCCTTGGGTTCCACTTGGTGTCTTCTATTACTCTATATTTCACTCGGGGAGTATGACAAGTGATACTCGTGGGTTCTGTTTGGTGTCCTCCATTATTCTATATTTAAGTCAGGGATCATGACACATGATACTCTTGGGTTCGGCTTGTTGTCCTCCACTACTCTATATTTAAATTGGGCAGTCTGACAAGAGATACTCGTGGGTTCAGCTTGGTGTCCTCTATTACTATATATTTAACTTGGGGATTATGGCACATGTTACTCGTGGGTTCGGCTTAGTGTCCTCCATTACTCTATATTTAACTTGGAGAGTATCACACATGCTACTCAGGCTTGGCTTGGTGTCCTCCATTACTCTATATTTAACTTGTGGAGTATGGCACATGTTACTCGAGGGTTCAGCTTCGTGTCCTCCATTACTCTACATTTAACTCTGGGAGTATGACAAGTGATAATAGTGGGTTCGGCTTGGTGTCATCCATTACTATATATTTAACTTGGGGAGCATGACAAGTGTTAACGTGGGTTCGGCTTGGTGTCCTCCATTACTCTATATTTAACTTGGGGAGTATGGAACATTTTACTCGTGGGTTCAGCTTGGTGTCCTCCATTGCTCAATATTTAACTTGGGGAGTATGACACATGTTACTCGTGGGTTCGGCTTGGTGTCCTCCATTACTCTATATTTAACTTGGGGAGTATGACAAGAGATACTAATGCGTTCGGCTTGGTGTCCTCCATTACTCTACATTTAACTCTGGGAGTATGACAAGTGATAATAGTGGGTTCGGCTTGGTGTCATCCATTACTATATATTTAACTTGGGGAGCATGACAAGTGTTAACGTGGGTTCGGCTTGGTGTCCTCCATTACTCTATATTTAACTTGGGGAGTATGGAACATTTTACTCGTGGGTTCAGCTTGGTGTCCTCCATTGCTCAATATTTAACTTGGGGAGTATGACACATGTTACTCGTGGGTTCGGCTTGGTGTCCTCCATTACTCTATATTTAACTTGGGGAGCATGACACATGTTAGTAATGGGTTCCGCTTGGTGTCTTCTATTACTCTATATTTAACTTGTGGAGTATGACAAGTGATACTTGTGGGTTTGGCTTGTGTCCTCCATTACTCTATATTTATCTCGGGGAGTATGAGAAGTGATGCTCGTGGGTTCGGCTTGGTGTCCTCCATTACTCTATATTTAACTTGGCGAGTACCGCACATGTTACTCATGGACTCAGCTTGGTGTCTTCCATTACTCTATATTTAACTTGGGGACTATGACAAGTGATACTAGTGGGTTCGGGTTCATGTCCTCCATTACTCTATATTTAACTTGGGGAGCATGACAAGTGTTAACGTGGGTTCGGCTTGGTGTCCTCCATTACTCTATATTTAACTTGGGGAGTATGGCACATGTTACTCGTGGGTTCGGCTTTGTGTCCTCCATTACTCTACATTTAACTCGGGGAGTGTGACAAGAGATACTCAAGGGCTCGGCTTGGTGTCCTCCATTACTCTATACTTAACTTTGGGAGTACGGCACATGTTACTCGTGGGTTTGTCTTGTTGTCCTCCATTACTCTATATTTAACTCAGGGAGTATGACAAGT
Organism: Ambystoma mexicanum; assembly: GCF_040938575.1. NCBI lineage: Eukaryota > Metazoa > Chordata > Amphibia > Caudata > Ambystomatidae > Ambystoma > Ambystoma mexicanum. The sequence continues at coordinate 27,356,114 of NC_090938.1, read as the reverse complement.
GATACTAGTGGGTTCGACTTGGTGTCCTCCATTACACTATATTTAACTCAGGGAGTATGACACATGTTACTCATGGGTTCCGCTTGATGTCTTCTATTACTCTATATTTCACTCGGGGAGTATGACAATTGATACTCGTGGGTTCTGCTTGGTGTCCTCCATTACTCTATATTTAACTTGAGGAGTATCACACATGTTACTCTTGAGTTCGGCTCGGTGTCCACCTTCACTCCATATTTATCTCGGGGAGTATGACAAGTGATGCTCGTGGGTTCGGCTTGGTGTCCTCCACTACTCTATATTTAACTTGAGAAGTATCACACATGTTACTCTTGAGTTCGGCTCGGTGTCCACCTTCACTCCATATTTATCTCGGGGCGTATGACAAGTGATGCTCGTGGGTTCGGCTTGGTGTCCTCCACTACTCTATATTTAACTTGGGGAGTATGACAAGTCTTAACGTGGGTTTGGCTTTGTGTCCTCCATTACTGTATATTTAACTTGGGGAGTATGGAACATTTTACTCGTGGGTTCAGCTTGGTGTCCTCCATTGCTCTATATTTAACTTGGGGAGTATGACACATGTTACTCGTGGGTTCGGCTTGGTGTCCTCCATTACTCTATATTTAACTTGGGGAGTATGACAAGAGATACTAATGCGTTCGGCTTGGTGTCCTCCATTACTCTATATTTAACTTGGGGAGCATGACACATGTTAGTAATGGGTTCCTCTTGGTGTCTTCTATTACTCTATATTTAACTTGTGAAGTATGACAAGTGATACTTGTGGGTTCGGCTTGTGTCCTCCATTACTCTATATTTATCTCAGGGAGTATGACAAGAGATACTCATGCGCTTGGCTTGGTGTCCTCCACTACTCTATATTTAACTCAGGGAGCATGACACATGTTAGTAATGGGTTCCGCTTGGTGTCTTCTATTACTCTATATTTAACTTGTGGAGTATGACAAGTGATACTTGTGGGTTCGGCTTGTGTCCTCCATTACTCTATATTTATCTCGGGGAGTATGAGAAGTGATGCTCGTGGGTTCGGCTTGGTGTCCTCCATTACTCTATATTTAACTTGGCGAGTACCGCACATGTTACTCATGGACTCATCTTGGTGTCCTCCATTACTCTATATTTAACTTGGGGACTATGACAAGTGATACTAGTGGGTTCGGGTTCATGTCCTCCATTACTCTATATTTAACTTGGGGAGCATGACAAGTGTTAACGTGGGTTCGGCTTGGTGTCCTCCATTACTCTATATTTAACTTGGGGAGTATGGCACATGTTACTCGTGGGTTCGGCTTGGTGTCCTCCATTACTCTATATTTAACTCGGGGAGTGTGACAAGAGATACTCAAGGGCTCGGCTTGGTGTCCTCCATTACTCTATACTTAACTTTGGGAGTACGGCACATGTTACTCGTGGGTTTGTCTTGTTGTCCTCCATTACTCTATATTTAACTCAGGGAGTATGACAAGTGATACTAGTGGGTTCAACTTGGTGTCCTCCATTACACTATATTTAACTCAGGGAGTATGACACATGTTACTCATGGGTTCCGCTTGGTGTCTTCTATTACTCTATATTTCACTCGGGGAGTATGACAATTGATACTCGTGGGTTCTGCTTGGTGTCCTCCATTACTCTATATTTAACTTGAGGAGTATCACACATGTTACTCTTGAGTTCGGCTCGGTGTCCACCTTCACTCCATATTTATCTCGGGGAGTATGACAAGTGATGCTCGTGGGTTCGGCTTGGTGTCCTCCACTACTCTATATTTAACTTGAGAAGTATCACACATGTTAATCTTGAGTTCGGCTCGGTGTCCACCTTCACTCCATATTTATCTCGGGGAGTATGACAAGTGATGCTCGTGGGTTCGGCTTGGTGTCCTCCACTACTCTATATTTAACTTGGGGAGTATGACAAGTCTTAACGTGGGTTTGGCTTGGTGTCCTCCATTACTGTATATTTAACTTGGGGAGTATGGCACATGTTACTCGTGGGTTCAGCTTGGTGTCCTCCATTACTCTATATTTAACTCGGGGAGTATGACAATTGATAATAGTGGGTTCGGCTTGTTGTCCTCCATTATTCTATATTTAACTTGGGGAGCATGACAAGTGTTAAGGTTGGTTCGGCTTGGTTTCCCCCATTACTCTATATTTAACTTGGGGAGTATGGCACATTTTACTCGTGGGTTCGGCTTGGTGTCCTCCATCACTCTATATTTAACTTGGGGAGTATGGCACATGTTACTAGTGGGTTCGGCTTGGGGTCCACCATTACTCTATATTTAACTCGGGGAGTATGACAAGAGATACTCATAGGCTCAGCTTGGTGTCCTCCATTACTCTATTCTTAACTTGGGGTGTATGGCACATGTTACTCATGGGTTCGGCTTGTTGTCCTCCATTACTCTATATTTAACTTGTGGAGTATGACAAGTGATACTAGTGAGTTCGGCTTGGTGTCCTCCATTACTCTATATTTAACTTGAGGAGTATGGCACATGTTACTCTTGGGTTTGGCTTTGTGTTCTCCATTACTCAATATTTAACTCAGGGAGTATGACACACGTTACTCATGGGTTCCGCTTGGTGTCTTCTAATACTCTATATTTAACTCGGGGAGTATGACAAGTGATACTCATGGGTTCGGCTTGGTGTCCTCCATTATTCTATATTTAACTCGGAGAGTATCACACATGTTACTCGTGGGTTCGGCTTGGTGTCCTCCATTACTCTATATTTAACAAAGGCAGCATGATACATGATACTCGTGGGTTCGGCTTGGTGTCCACAATTACTCTCAACATCATCGAAATGAAGGTTAGCGACCACTGCCTAGTAAAGTTGTACTTGAAATCAAACGAATCTAGAAGACCAGTTGTCAATGGAGTATCGACACTTGAAGCAGGTCCTGGTCGTAACAGGCTAAGATTGAGTGAGAATAATATCATCTCACTAAGGAAATCACTTGAAAATACAACAGAAATGGAACAAATCGAGTATACAACTCTATTAGAGATATACCGGGAGAAAAAACACACTAAGGCACAACCGGATTTTACACAGCTCCATGCATGGGATGCAGAAGTTAACGAAAAGAAAAAAAATCTGAAAAAAGCACTGAGAATGTTCAAAAACAAGTCCAATACAAATAACCAAAGCATGATAAGACACCTGAAACAAACCTATAAGAACTGGCTAATCAGCCACAAGCACATCATGTTACAGAGAGATGCCGAAATTATGATGGAAGTACTTGCTAAAAGAAAGACTAGAGATTTTTGGGCCTTGTTGAATAACATCTCAACACCCCAGGGAGCCATCATGAAATCTATGATCTCAGAAGTTCAATGGATCAAACACTACGCAGAAACATTTAATAACAATCAACCCAATATAAAAATCTTGCCATCCTCAGAGCACGAGTGGTCAATCGAAATAAAAAGAGGAAATCTACAGAAACATTCTAAAATTAAGCACATCCAGAGCACCAGGACCAGATGGTCTAACAAATCAACACTTAAAACAACACCCAGAACTATGGGCAGATATCTGTACTTATTATTCCGGACCATCCTCCAGACGAAACAAATACCTTCTTCCTGGCAGTGTGCCAATTTTTTAAAAAGGTGATCGAACCGACCCCAAAAATTACCGGCCGATAGCCCTGCTTGATGTGGTTGGAAAAATGTTTGCCTCCCAGCTCCAAAACCAACTATTACGTTGGATCCAAGATACCAAAAGATACGATCTTCGGCAAACTGGATTCGTGAAAGGAGTTGGTTGCGGGCTGAATCTAACAATTCTGAACTTTCTGAAAATGGAAGCAATTCGACAAAATAAAAAGATCTATGTAGCATTTGTCGATTTATCTAGCGCTTTTGATACCATCGACCGAGAGATGCTCTGGGAAAAGATGAAGAAATGGAAGTGCCCAGATAATCTCCTACAACCTATAAAGGAACTCCACACGGACACAGTCATTAAAATCCGACTTGATTCAAGTGGAACGTTGAGCAAGCCAATCGAAATGAACCAAGGTGTGAAACAGGGCTGCCCGCTTGCAGCAACGCTGTTTGGTTTATTTATATCTGATATTGGTTTAGTCTCGCAGTTGTAAACTCCTTTCCTCCAAAAATAAATGGACAGGCAATAAGTTGGATGCTATATGCAGATGACATTGCATTACTGGACCTAACACCAATTGGACTAACTCGAAAATTAGCAGCTCTAGAGAGATACGTAGAACAAAATAAATTAAGAATCAATCCAACAAAATCTCAAATAATAATCCTGCAAGATTTAACACGAAACAATAAACGGAGCACAAAAAGTATCCCAAAGTGGAGACTGAGAAATGAAATCTTAAGATGTGTTAAAAAGACAAAATATCTAGGTGTTTGGATTAATAGTAATATAAATGAAGCTCCCTGGACAGAGAATGCTAAACAAAAATGCAGACAACTAGCAAGTCAAGGAGTAGTAATAAATAAAAAGTTTGGGAAATTCTCGCTACAACCAGTAATAGCCCACTATAACCAAAAAGTGATTCCATCACTGATTTATGGGGCAGAAAGTGCCCTAGGAGTGTCTGCCACTCTATGGCCAGAACTAGAAAATCAATATTGGAGGAGGGTTCTGCATCTACAGAAAGGAATCTCGAGTGCATGTGTGAGATATGAACTTAATTTAATATCCATGCATGCCCGAGTGTTATGGAACATGCTATCCATATATCGGAAAATCATCACAGCGGAATGTTTGCCTCAATTCAAGATCTTACAAAATGCCATGAAGGGCAACAAAGAAACTCTACTTTGTAAATGGGCAGCCGGGTGTAAAAAGCAACTAGAACTACTGGGAACTGATCAAGATACCCTGAGAAATAACCCGAATTATGTGAAGAAAAGCTATGGGAACATGATTGGTGCTCGACAGTTGATGATCGCAATCGCCACAAACTTATGGAAGATGCAGTTATAGAAGCCAAAGATCGAAAACAACTGCCTCAATACTTGATGAGATCAGCTAATGCAAGACATCGAGCAAACTATATGAAATTTCGTATGAACTTAATAAACACCAGAGTAAGCCGATCAATAAGAACGAGGAATCTGGAAGCATTATTCAGGTGTTGTTTCTGTAACAAACATCAAGAAACCATTAAACACTTAACACTGTACTGTGAGGCCTTGAAAAACCAGAGATCTGTACACTTAGGACATATAGTGCGATAATACGCCACCTTAAGTGGAGAGGATCTATGGCGAAAACTTCACAACCCATGTGAAAAAGACACTTTCGGGTTGACTAACTTTGTGGAAATACTTGAAAGTTTCCTAAAAGAGAACTAAATTAGAGAAAGAATCTAAAAAGCAATGGGTGCTTCAGAAATGTTGAGATGAGTTGAAGAGGCGAAGCAAAGCCAGACAAGGATTGGTAATAGATTAATAAATCATTTGTAGCGAACAGAGTAATGAAACATGAGAATAACTAGATCGGGGAGAAGCAACAAGTTATGGAACGCTATACTCTGCTATGAAAAATGCACCATAAAGACCCATCTCTGAAGCACCCTAGAGATCGATACGGGAGGAATTTTGTGTATAATTTGTTTTTTCAAAAAGTTTGTACAAACTAAATGAAAAATAAAAATAAAAAATAAAAAAATATTCTATATTTAATTCAGGGAGTATGAAAAGAGATACTCATGGGCTCGGCGTGGTGTCCTCCATTACTGTATATTTAACTTGGGGAGTATGGCACATGTTACTCGTGGGTTCAGTTTGGTGTCCTCCATTACTCTATATTTAACTCGGGGAGTATGACAAGTGATACTAGTGGGTTCGGCTTGGTGTCCTACATTATTCTATATTTAACTTGGGGAGCATGACAAGTGTTAACGTTGGTTCGGCTTGGTGTCCTCCATTACTCTATATTTAACTTGGGGAGTATGGCACATTTTACTCGTGGGTTCGGCTTGGTGTCCTATATTACTCTATATTTAACTTGGGGAGTATGGCACATGTTACTCATGGGTTCGGCTTGGTGTCCTCCATTACTCTACATTTAACTCAGGAAGTATGATAAGAGATACTCATGGGCTCGGCTTGCTGTCCTCCATTACTCTATTCTTAACTTGAGGAGTATGGCCCTGTCATGATGCCTACCTCTAAGGAGCCAGGTCCGACCCAGCAACCCCAGAGGCAGGCATCATTCCCCCCAGGGAAGTGCCAGCGGGCCCAAGCTGGGGCCCTTTGGATACAGTCCTGGCGCCTTAGGCGCCAGGCTCATGTTGGACCCCTGTCCTGGTGCCTTAGGCCCCAGGCTCATAAAGCTAGACAAGTGTTCAAGTGTTTTAATGTGCACTTACCTGATGCAGACTATGCTGCTACATCCAGGCCCTCTTGAGGCCTGAATGGAACTACTTTACCTGTATGACTACTTTCCCCTGGGTGTGGTCGGGGAAGGATACATACCTGATCGGTGGAAGGATACATACCTGGAACTTCTTCCAAAGCTATTTAAACCACGCCCGATCAGCAACTCACGCTTCGCGTTGCTCTGCTCCTCGCAGCTGGATGCTCACCATGTCAGCTCCTGCATCTGGACTTCAGCCACGCCTGTCAGCATCCTGGGTCACCTGCTAAGAGAGAATTGGGGAGAAAGAAGACCTTACCTGCTAAAGCTGCATCATGGAGACATCACTCTGACAATCCTGAAAGGGAAGACATCATTTTAAATGCATTTCGCTTCGATCGCTGCAGCGCTGCATTTCACCCACCTTTCCTGGGCGCCTCCATCTTCAGCAGCGATCATCCGGATCCGCAGCCACTTCCCAGAGCCTAGAGAGAAAAGACAAGAACACAAGGTGAGAGAAGGAAGGGAATAGGAAAAGCTCAGTTTCCTTCTAAGACTTACCTGTTGGGTCATTCCCATTTCATTTCGGGTCCTGCAGCTTCCTGGCATTCTGGCCCCCCGGCCCCTATGGGGAAAAAAGACAAAGACATTGAATGAGCGAATGCAAAGACATTACCCGAACGCTCATCCAGAACTTACCTGTCATTTACTGGAACTGCACGTTTCACTTCGGGTCGGCGCCATATCTCTGGCATTCCGAACCCCGGCCCCTAAGGGGAAAAAGACATAAGCGTTAGCGCTTGCTGCAATAAGACAATGAACATTATTATTAAGCTTGAATTTTTGAACTTGCTACAGAACTCTTACAGCGCCTTACCTGAATAGTCAAGCTTATTTGAATTCCCATCAAACCTCAATCCAGTGAAGTAACTGGGTTTCAACGTGCCCCTGCATCAGAAGCAGGATGGAGAACTCATCCTTCCAGACCCTAAGGTGAGACTTCACGGGGAATCGAGGAAGGGTATCGTGGAGGGTTGGAAGGGAGTGGGAGGCTTGAGCATTATTCCGTCTGTGGGTAATACTCCCTTTTCACGCACAGGGGAATATTCCTGCGAGCCAGAGAGTCCATCTTCAGAGCCCTGCGCTTCACCATAGAAGAAGCATCAGCACTCGAAGCCAGACCTGCGCCTCCGTGGGAATCAGGTGAGCGTGACAGAACGCGAAGCCTACCCACAATTTCCCACCCGGGCGCTATGGAGACTTCCAAGACAGATCAGCTGGCCCAGCTTTTGGGGAAATTACGGGCAGAAGTGCACTCAGCCCGCCAGGAGACTGACGCTCTCAAAAGAGAACTGATCCTATCAAAGGAAAGAACAGATGACCTGGCCAAAAGGTTATTGCAGGCCCAGGCAGGGCACACTCCTTTACTTAATTCCGGAGGTACTTCCACATCAATGGGTTTGAATAACCCGGTACAAATCAATCTACCTGGACACATGCCTTTGGCCCCGCCTGAACGTTTTGCGGGGGATCCCAAGAAATATGCCGTCTTTATGAACCAATGTCGTTTACACTTTCTATGCAGACCCGGGGCCTCCCCTAACGACCAGACCAAGGTAGCCTTTATACTATCTTACCTCAGTGGCAGTGCTGCCGATTGGTCTATTCCATTGGTAAATCAGGATGATCCCATTCTCCAGAATTTTCAGGGTTTCCAGGCCAGCATGGAAAGATTGTTTGCTCGACACTCTCAAGGACAGGCCCTTGATAATGAACTGCTATCCTTACGACAAGGTAATCAGGATATCCTGTCCTACGTTGCCACCTTTAATAGACTGGTTGTGGAAACTGGATGGCCAGAAAACAAAAGGATCACATTGTTTCATCGAGGCCTGCGCGGAGAGCTTAAGGATGTTCTAGCCCAGATAGTAGATCCACCCCAGGTCTGCGCAGACTACATAGACTTGGTGATTCCACTTGATCACAGACTTCAAAATAGAAAAGCAGATCGGTTCAAGCACGAAACCCAAGTACCGATCAAAACCCACGCTAACTCCAAGAGTACTGACGTATCCAAACCTATGCAAATCGGCGGTGTTAAAGGACCCTTAACGCAGAAGGAACGAGAGAGAAGGCGGCAAATGCAACTTTGTCTGTATTGCGGGACTTCCGGTCACTTTCTTCAAAATTGTCCGGTTAAACCACCTAAGAAGGTGGTTGGAGCCACTGATAACGATTTTTTGACACCTAATTCGGGAAACGACCTAGCCCGACAATCGTAGGGGTCTGCTTGCCGAGCTTGAAAACAAACTCTTTGACCTCGCATTTTGTCATGCCAATGGTGCTTGTGGACCCAAAACAGCCTCAGCTGTTGCATGCTATAAAAGCATACATCGACAGTGGAGCTATTGGAAATTACATAGACCGTGAATTGGCTTCCAGGATTAAGCTCCCTCTCCGCCCGAAAGTAACCCAAGATGTCATTACTACAGTAGATGGAACCTAAATAGCCTCAGGGCCTGTAACGCATTCCACTGTTGAAATGACACTGGTGGGTCAGGATGGACATCGGGAAGCAATCGTGTTTGATGTGATCAAGGCCCCACAATTTCAAGTAATTCTTGGAATTCCTTGGTTAGAAACTCATAATCCCAGAATTGACTGGCGAGCAAAGAAGATAAGTTTTCCTGATTGTGAACCAACTTGTTACCCAAGAAATTCAGTTATGGGTCTAGCCTCAGCAACTTCCACCCCTGTACAGCTACCGTCAGAATACCAAGAATTCCAAGACGTTTTTCAGAAAGAACAGGCTAACACGTTACCTCCCCATCGGTCTTATGATTGCCAAATCGATCTGGTACCCAATGCTCAACTACCTTGTAGTAGGATTTATGCTCTTACGGAACCTGAGAACCTCCATTTGCGTCAGTATTTAGATCAGTACCTAGCCAATGGTTTTATTCGCCCGTCCAAGTCTCCTGTCTCCTCAGCTCTGTTCTTCCCGCCGAAAAAAGAGGGCGACCTTAGAACATGTATAGACTATCGCGCCCTAAATCAAATAACGATTAAGAATCGTTATCCTCTGCCCTTGATCCCTGAGCATATCGACCAGGTGAAAGACGCTTGTGTGTACACCAAGTTAGATCTCCGAGGAGCTTATCACCTGGTGCGTATAAAAGAAGGCGACGAATGGAAGACTGCATTCCGCACCAAATTTGGGCTCTTCGAATATCAGGTGATGCCCTTCGGTTTGTGCAATGCACCTGCCGCCTTTCAGTACTTTATGAATGATGTTCTTCGGGAACTTATCGACGTCTGTGTCGTTGTTTATATTGACGACATCCTAGTGTACTCTTCTTCAGAATCCGATCACAGAAAACATGTTAGGGCAGTTCTTGAGAAATTGCGCCAGCACAGACTATTTGCAAAGCTCGAAAAATGCGTTTTTCATACCACAGAAGTGGAGTTTCTCGGATTCATCCTGACACCTCAAGGAGTCCGAATGGACTCGCGAAAGGTGGACGCCATCCTCAAATGGCCATCTCCTAGCTCGGTGAAGGGAGTTCAGAGCATGTTCGGATTCGCCAATTTCTATCGAAGATTCATCCCGGAATTTTCCCGAACAGTCCAAACCATGACAGCTCTCCTAAAGAAAAACAAACGCTTTGAATGGACTCTTGAGGCCGAACAAGCCTTTCAGGACCTGAAAACCAAATTCACCTCTGCACCTATATTGAAGCACCCGCACCCAGATCTCCCTTACATTGTGGAAACCGACGCATCCAGTTCGGCCATGGGAGCTGTCCTGTCGCAAAGAGACCCAGAAACTAACAAACTACACCCTGTGGCCTTTTGGTCCAGGAAATGTTCTCCTCCTGAAATCAACTACGCAATTACCGACAAAGAGTTACTGGCTATTAAATCTGCTTTCAAGGCTTGGCGTCACTACCTTCTCGGGGCAAGACACACCATCACCGTAATTACGGACCACAGAAATTTACAGTATTTAAAGATGGCGAAGGCTCAATCTTCACGACAACTCCGATGGGCTCTATTCTTTGCGGAATTTGATTTTGTAATTACCTATCGCCCTGGCTGCAAGAATGGTAAAGCGGACGCCTTATCCCGGATTGGCATGGAAGAACCCAATTCGAGTTTAGAACCTGTGCCAATCATACCTGAACAAAGAATCTTAGGCCTAACTTCATTGCAAACTATTGAGGACATCCAAACGCAAGTAAAACAACTTCTAGACTCTTCAGCCTTACTGGAATGGAGTCAAAAGGGTCCTCATTACACCGTTAAGGGTGACTTACCCTACTTCCAGGAGCGGTTGTTTCTGCCTAGTAAAGAATTGCAAGAACTGGTTATTGCCCATCATCATGAATCATTAATGGAAGGACACCCTGGTATCGCTAAAACGGAGGAGAAAATCAAACGCCACTTCTGGTGGCCTTCTTGGAGAAAAGACATAAAGTCTTTTGTATTGTCTTGCGGAATTTGCGCCCAAAACAAGGGTCAAAAGAAAAGGCCAGCCGGCCTACTTCAACCCTTGGATATTCCACCGGCACCATGGCACACCTTGTCAATGGACTTTATAACAGACCTGCCTCCTTGTGCTGGTTACAACACTATCCTTGTAATTGTGGATCTATTCTCCAAAATGGCCCACTTTATCCCTTTAAAAGGTTTGCCTTCAACTTCCACCTTGGCCAAGGAATTTCTGGAGAATATAGTTCGCATACATGGTTTCCCTTCCATATTAGTCTCGGATCGTGGAAGTCAATTTATCTCCCATTTTTGGAAGAAGTGTTGCCAACTAGCACAAATAGATGTGCGGTTATCCACCAGCCACCACCCCCAGACCGACGGACAAACCGAGAGAACCAATCACACTCTCGAGCAATATCTTCGGTGCATGTTACACCAATCCGAGTTAAATTGGAAAGACATCCTTTGGATCGCAGAATATGCATACAACAATTCAGTGCATTCTGGAACCGGACAAACTCCTTTTTATACTTTGTATGGTCACCATCCTCGGACCTCTGATCTAGATCCTCCTCTGACCCTAGAAATGCCTGCAGTAAATCATCTGCAGTCCACAATAACCCAAGCCTTCAAAGAAGCTGCAACTCATCTACAGCAAGCCAAGAAAAAGTATAAAGAAAACGCTGATTTGCACCGAAGTAAAACTCCTCCTTACCAAGTAGGAGACCAGGTATGGCTAGCAACGAAACATTTACCCCTCAAGGGCCCACGAACCTTCAATCCCAGATTCATAGGTCCTTATCCCATGAAGGCTATAATCAATCCCGTGGCCTTTAAACTGGATTTACCGTCTAACATGCGTATTCATCCAGTTTTTCATGCATCACTTTTGAAGCCAGTACAACCAGGGACCCGACTGTCCAAGCCTCCAGACCCAGTTCAAATTGATGGGGAATTAGAATTCGAAGTTAAAGACATTTTAGACTCCAAGGTGTTAAAGTCCAAACTCTTCTATCTTGCTGACTGGAAGGGATATGGACCTCAGGAGAGATCGTGGGAGCCTAGTAACCATGTTCACGCACCTCGATTAATACAAAGGTTCCATCGGAGATTTCCGAACAAGCCAAGACCCCCGGAGGGAACAACCTTGGGAGGGGCCTTGAGGGGGGGGTACTGTCATGATGCCTACCTCTAAGGAGCCAGGTCCGACCCAGCAACCCCAGAGGCAGGCATCATTCCCCCCAGGGAACTGCCAGCGGGCCCAAGCTGGGGCCGTTTGGACACAGTCCTGGCGCCTAAGGCGCCAGGCTCATGTTGGACCCCTGTCCTGGCGCCTTAGGCGCCAGGCTCATAAAGCTAGACAAGTGGTCAAGTGTTTTAATGTGCACTTACCTGATGCAGACCATGCTGCTACATCCAGGCCCTCTTGAGGCCTGAATGGAACTACTTTACCTGTGGGACTACTTTCCCCTGGGTGTGGTTGGGGAAGGATACATACCTGATCGGTGGAAGGATACATACCTGGAACTTCTTCCAAAGCTATTTAAACCACGCCCGATCAGCAACTCACGCTTTGCGTTGTTCTGCTCCTCGCAGCTGGGCGCTCACCGTGTCAGCTCCTGCATCTGGACTTCAGCCACGCCTGTCAGCATCCTGGGTCACCTGCTAAGAGAGAATTGGAGAGAAAGAAGACCTTACCTGCTAAAGCTGCATCACGGAGACATCACTCCGACAATCCTGAAAGGGAAGACATCATTTTAAAAGCATTTCGCTTATATCGCTGCAGCGCAGCATTTCACTCACCTTTCCTGAGCACCTCCATCTTCAGCAGCGATCATCCGGATCCGCAGCCACTTCCCAGAGCCTAGAGAGAAAAAGACAAGAACACAAGGTGAGAGAAGGAAGGGAATAGGAAAAGCTCAGTTTCCTTCTAAGACTTACCTGTTGGGTCATTCCCATTTCATTTCGGGTCCTGCCGCTTCCTGGCATTCCGGACCCCGGCCCCTATGGGGAAAAAAGACAAAGACATTGAATGAGCGAATGCAAAGACATTACCCGAACGCTCATCCAGAACTTACCTGTCATTTACTGGAACTGCACGTTTCACTTCGGGTCGGCGCCTTATCTCTGGCATTCCGAACCCCGGCCCCTAAGGGGAAAAAGACATAAACGTTAGCGCTTGCTGCAATAAGACAATGAACATTATTATTAAGCTTGAACTTTTGAACTTGCTACAGAACTCTTACAGCGCCTTACCTGAATAGACAAGCTTATTTGAACTCCCATCAAACCTCAATCCAGTGAAGTAACTGGGTTTCAACGCGCCCCTGCATCAGAAGCAGGATGGAGAACTCATCCTTCCAGACCCTAAGGTGAGACTTCACGGGGAATCGAGGAAGGGTATCGTGGAGGGTTGGAAGGGAGTGGGAGGCTTGAGCATTATTCCGTCAGTGGGTAATACTCCCTTTTCACGTACAGGGGAATATTCCTGCAAGCCAGAGAGTCCATCTTCAGAGCCCTGCGCTTCACCATAGAAGAAGCATCAGCACTCAAAGCCAGACCTGCGCCTCCGTGGGAATCAGGTGAGCGTGACAGGCCCATGTTACTCGTGGGTTCGGCTTGTTGTCCTCCATTACTCTATATTTAACTCGTGGAGTATGACAAGTGATACTAGTGGGTTCGACTTGGTGTCCTCCATTACTCTATGTTTAACTTGGGAAGTATGGCACATGTTACTTGTGGGTTTGGCTTTGTGTCCTCCATTACTCTATATTTAACTCAGGGAGCAGACACATGTTACTCATGGGTTCCGCTTGGTGTCTTCTATTACTCTATATTTAACTCGGGGAGTATGACAAGTGATACTCGTGGGTTCGGCTTGTTGTCCTCCATTACTCTATATTTAACTCAGGGAGTATGACAAGAGATACTCAAGGGCTCGGCTTCGTGTCCTCCATTACTCTATACTTAACTTGGGAAGTATGGCACATGTTACTCGTGGGTTCGGCTTGTTGTCCTCCATTACTCTATATTTATCTCGGGGAGTATGACAAGTGATACTAGTGGGTTTGGCTTGGTTCCCTCCATTACTCTATATTTAACTTGGGGAGTATTGCACATGTTACTCGTGGGTTTGGCTTGGTGTCCTCCATTACTCTATAGTTAACTCAGGGAGTATGACACATGTTACTCATGGGTTCTGCTTGTTGTCTTCTATTACTCTATATTTAACTCGGGAGTATGACAAGTGATACTCGTGGGTTCGGCTCGGTGTCTTCCATTACTCTATATCTAAGTCAGGGAGCATGACACATGTTACTCTTGGGTTCGACTTGGTGTCCTCCACTACTCTATATATTTAACTCGGGCAGTATGACAAGTGATACTCGTGGGTTTGGATTGGTTTCCTCCATTACTCTATATTTAACTTGGCGAGTATCACACATGTTGCTAATGGACTCGGCTCGGTGTTCTCCATTACTCTATATTTAACTTGGGGAGTATCACACATGTTACTCATGGGCTCGACTTGGTGTCCTCCATTACTCGATATTTAACTTGGGGAGTATGGCACATGTTACTCATGGGTTCGGCTTGGTGTCCTCTATTACTCTATATTTAACTTGGGGAGTATGGCACATGCTACTCATTGGTTTGGCTTGGTGTCCTCCATTACTCTATATTTAACTAGGGGAGTATTATGGCACATTTTACTCATGGGTTCGGCTTGGTGTCCTCCATTACTCTATATTTAACTTGGGGAGTATGACATGTGATATTCGTGGGTTCAGCTTGGTGTCCTCCATTACTCTATATTTATCTCAGGGAGTATGACAAGTGATACTCGTGGGTTCAGCTTGGTGTCCTCCATTACTCTATATTTAATTCGGGGAGTATCACACATGTTACTCCTGAGTTCGGCGTGGTGTTCACCATTAGTCTATATTTAACTCAGGAGTATGACAAGTGATACTCATGGGTTCGGCTTGGTGTACTCCATTACTCTATTTTTAACTCAGGGAGTATGACACGTGTTAATCGTGAGTTTGGCTTGGTGACCACCATTACTCTATATTTAACTCAGGAATATGACAAGTGATATTCATGGGTTCGGCTTGGTGTCCTCCATTACTCTATATTTAAATCACGGAGTATCACACATGTTACTCGTGAGTTCGGCTTGGTGTCCTCCATTACTCTATTTTAGACTCGAGAACTATGACACATGTTACTCATTGGTTCTGCTTTGTGTCCTCCATTATTATATATTTAACTCGGGGAGTATTACACATGTTACTCGTGGGTTTGGCTTGGTGTCTTCCATTACTCTATATTTAACTCAGGGAGTATGACACATGTTACTCATGGGTTCCGCTTGGTCTCTTCTATTACTCTATATTTAACTCAGGGAGCATGGCAAATGATACTCGTGGGTTCGTCTTGGTGTCCTCCATTACTCTATATTCATCTTGGGGAGTATGACAAGTGATACTCGTGGGTTCTGCTTGGTGTCCTCCATTACTCTATTTTTAACTTGAGGAGTATCACACATGTTACTCATGAGTTCGGCTTGCTGTCCACCATTACTCCATATTTATCTCGGGGAGTATGACAAGTGATACTCGTGGGTTTGACTTGGTGTTTTCCATTACTCTATATTTAACTTGGCGAGTATCACACATGATACTCATGGAGTCAGCTTGGTGTCCTCCATTACTCTATATTTAACTTGGGGAGTATGGCACATATTACTCGTGGGTTCGGCTTGGTGTCGTCCATTACTCTATATTTAACTCATGGAGTATGACAAGTGATACTAGTGGGTTTGGCTTGGTGTCCTCCATTACTCTATATTTAACTTGGGGAGTATGGCACATCTTACTCGTTGGTTCGGCTTGGTGTCCTCCATTACTCTATATTTAACTGGGGAAGTATGGCACAGTTTACTCATGGGTTCGGCTTGGTGTCCTCCATTACTCTATATTTAACTTGGGCGGTATGGCACATGTTACTCGTGTGTTCGGCTTGTTGGCCTCCATTACTCTATATTTAACTTGGGGAGTATGGCACATGTTACTCCTGGGTTCGGCTTGGTGTCCTCCATTACTCTATAATTAACCTGGGGAGTATGACATATTTTAGTCATGGGTTCCGCTTGGTGTCCTCTATTACTCTACATTTAACTCAGGGAGTATGACATATGATATTCGTGGGCTCGGTGTGGTGTCCTCCATTACTCTATATTTAACTTGGGGAGTATGGCACATGTTGCTCGTGGGTTCAGCTTGGTGTCCTCCATTAATCTATATTTAACTCGGGGAGTATGACAAGTGATACTAGTGGGTTCGGCTTGGTGTCATCCATTACTCTATATTTAACTTGGGGAGCATGACAAGTGTTAACGTGGGTTCGGCTTGGTGTCCTCCATTACTCTATATTTAACTTGGGGCGTATGGAACATTTTACTCGTGGGTTCGGCTTGGTGTCCTCCATTACTCTATATTTAACTTGGGTTGTATGGCACATGTTACTTGTGGGTTCGGCTTGGTGTCCTCCATTACTCTATATTTAACTTGGGGCGTATGGAACATTTTACTCGTGGGTTCGGCTTGGTGTCCTCCATGACTCTATATTTACTTGGGGAGTATAGCACATGTTACTCGTGGGTTTGGCTTGGTATCCTCCATTACTCTTTATTTATCTCAGCAAATATGACACATGTTACTCATGGGTTCCGCTTGGTGTCCTCCATTACACTATATTTATCTCGGGGAGTATGGCAAGTGATACTCGTGGGTTCTGCTTGGTGTCCTCCATTAACCTATATTTAAGTCAGGGAGCATGACACATGTTACTCTTGGGTTCGGCTTGGTGTCCTCCATTACTCTATATATAGAGTATGAGAAGTGATACTAGTGGTTTCGGGTTGGTGTCCTCCATTACTCTATATTTAACTTGGGGAGTATGCCACATGTTACTCGTGGGTTCGGCTTGTTGTCCTCCATTACTCTATATTTAACTCAGGGAGTATGACAAGAGATACTCAAGGGCTCAGCTTTGTGTCCTCCATTACTCTATACTTAACTTGGGAAGTATGGCACATGTTACTCGTGGGTTCGGCTTGTTGTCCTCCATTACTCTATATTTATCTCGGGGAGTATGACAAGTGATAATAGTGGGTTTGGCTTGGTGCCCTCCATTACTCTATATTTAACTTGGGGAGTATTGCACATGTTACTCGTGGGTTTGGCTTGGTGTCCTCCATTACTCTATAGTTAACTCAGGGAGTATGACACATGTTACTCATGGGTTCCGCTTGTTGTCTTCTATTACTCTATATTTAACTCGGGGAGTATGACAAGTGATAATCGTGGGTTCGGCTCGGTGTCTTCCATTACTCTATATTTAAGTCAGGGAGCATGACACATGTTACTCTTGGGTTCGGCTTGGTGTCCTCCACTACTCTGTATTTAACTCGGGCAGTATGACAAGTGATACTCGTGGGTTTGTATTGGTGTCCTCCATTACTCTATATTTAACTTGGCGAGTATCACACATGTTACTAATGGACTTGGCTCGGTGTGCTCCATTACTCTATATTTAACTTGGGGAGTATCACACATGTTACTCATGGGCTCGACTTGGTGTCCTCCATTACTCGATATTTAACTTGGGGAGTATGGCACATGTTACTCATGGGTTCGGCTTGGTGTCCTCTATTACTCTATATTTAACTTGGGGAGTATGGCACATGCTACTCATTGGTTTGGCTTGGTGTCCTCCATTACTCTATATTTAACTAGGGGAGTATTATGGCACATTTTACTCATGGGTTCGGCTTGGTGTCCTCCATTACTCTATATTTAACTTGGGGAGTACGACATGTGATATTCGTGGGTTCAGCTTGGTGTCCTCCATTACTCTATATTTATCTCAGGGAGTATGACAAGTGATACTCGTGGGTTCAGCTTGGTGTCCTCCATTACTCTATATTTAATTTGGGGAGTATCACACATGTTACGCGTGAGTTCGGCGTGGTGTTCACCATTAGTCTATATTTAACTCAGGAGTATGACAAGTGATACTCATGGGTTCGGCTTGGTGTACTCCATTACTCTATTTTTAACTCAGGGAGTATGACACGTGTTAATCGTGAGTTTGGCTTGGTGACCACTATTACTCTATATTTAACTCAGGAATATGACAAGTGATATTCATGGGTTCGGCTTGGTGTCCTCCATTACTCTATATTAGACTCGGGAACTATGACACATGTTACTCGTTGGTTCTGCTTTGTGTCCTCCATTATTATATATTTAACTCGGGGAGTATTACACATGTTACTCATGCGTTCCGCTTGGTGTCCTATATTACTCTAGATTTAACTCAGGGAGTATGAAAGGTGATATTCGTGGGTTCAGCTTGGTGTCCTCCATTACTCTAGATTTATCTTGGGGAGTATGACAAGTGATACGAGTGGGTTCGGCTTGGTGTCATCCATTACGCTATATTTAACTTGGGGAGCATGACAAGTGTTAACGTGGGTTTGGCTTGGTGTCCTCCATTACTCTATATTTAACTCGGGGAGTATGGAACATTTTATTCGTGGGTTCGGCGTGTTGTCCTCCATTACTCTATATTTAACTTGGGGAGTATGACAAGATATACTCATGGGTTCGGCTTGGTGTCCTCCATTACTCTATATTTAACTTGTGGAGTATGACAAGAGATACTCGTGGGTTTGGCTTGGTGTCCTCCATTACTCTATATTTATCTTGGGGAGTATGACAAGTGATAGTCGTGGGTTCTGCTTGGTGTCCTCCATTAACCTATATTTAAGTCAGGGAGCATGACACATGTTACTCCTGGGTTCGTCTTGGTGTCCTCCATAAGTCTATATTTAACTCGGGGAGTATGACAAGTGATGTTCATGGGTTCGGCTTGGTGTCCTCCATTACTCTATATTTAACTTGGCGAGTATCACACATGTTACTCATGTACTCGGCTTGTTGTCCTCCATTACTCTATATTTAACTTGGGGAGTATGACATGTGATACTAGTGGGTTCGGCTTGGTGTCCTCCATTATTCTATATTTAACTTGGGGAGTATGGCACATGTTACTCGTGGGTTCGGCTTGGTGTCCTCCATTACTCTATATTTAACTTGAGGAGTATCACACATGTTACTTATGTGTTCGGCCTGGTGTCCACCATTACTCCATATTTATCTCGGGGAGTATGACAAGTGATACTCATGGGTTTGGCTTGGTGTCTTCCATTACTCTATTTTTAAGTCAAGGAGCATGACACATGTTACTCTTGGGTTCGGCTTGGCGTCCTCCCTTACTCTATATTTAACTCGGGCAGTATGACAAGTGAAACTCATGGGTTCAGCTTGGTGTCCTCCATTACTCTATATTTAACTTGGCAAGTATCACACATGATACTCATGGACTCGGCTTGGTGTCCTCCATTACTCTATATTTAACTTGGGGAGTATGGCACGTGTTACTCGTGGGTTTGGCTTGGTGTTCTCAATTACTCTATATTTAACTTGGGGAGTATCACACATGTTACTCATGGGCTCAGCTTGGTGTCCTCCATTACTCTACATTTAACTTGGGGAGTATGGCACATGCTACTCATTGGTTCGGCTTGGTGTCCTCTATTACTCGATATTTAACTTGGGGAGTATGGCACATGCTACTCATTGGTTCGGCTTGGTGTCCTCCATTACTCTAAATTTAACTAGGAGAGTATGGCACATTTTACTGAAGGGTTCGGCTTGGTGTCCTCCATTACTATATATTTAACTTGGGGAGTATGGCAGATGTTACTCGTGGGTTCGGCTTGGTGTCCTCCATTACTCTATATTTAACTTAGGGAGTATGGCAGATGTTACTCGTGGGTTCGGTTTGGTGTCCACAATTATTCTATAATTAACTTGGGGAGTATGACTCATGTTACACGTGGGTTCTGCTTGGTGTCTTCTATTACTCTATATTTAACTCGGGGAGTATGACAAGTGATACTCGTGGGTTCAGCTTGGTGTCCTCCATTACTCTATATTTATCTCAGGGAGTATGACAAGTGATACTCGTGGGTGCTGCTTGGTGTCATTCATTACTCTACATTCAAGTCAGGGAGCATGACACATGTTACTCTTGGGTTTGGCTTGGTGTCCTCCATTACTCTATATTTAACTTGGGGAGTATGACAAGTGATTCTCGTGGGTTCAGCTTGGTGTCCTCCATTACTCTATATTTACCTTGGTGAGTATCACACATGTTACTCATGGACTCGGCTTGGTGTCCTCCATTACTTTATATTTAACTTGGAGAGTGAGACAAGTGATACTTGTGGGTTCGGCTTGGTGTCCTCCATTACTCTATATTTAACTTGGGATTATGGCACATTTTACTCGTGGGTTCGGCTTGGTGTCCTCCATTACTCTGTATTTAACTAGGGGAGTATGGCACATGTTACTCGTGGGTTCGCTTGGTGTCCTGCATTACTCTATATTTAACTCTTGAGTATGACAAGAGATACTCATGGGCTCATCTTGGTGTCCTCCATTACTCTATACTTAACTTGGGGAGTATGGCACATGTTACTCGTGTGTTCGGCTTGTTGTCCTCTATTACTCTATATTTAACTCAGGGAGTATGACACGTGATACTAGTGGGTTCGGCTTGGTGTCCTCCATTACACTATATTTAAATTGGGGAGTATGGCACATGTTACTTGTGGGTTCAGCTTGATTCCCTCCATTACTCTATATTTAAGTCAGGGAGTATGACAAGTGATACTATTGGGTTTGGCTTGGTGTCCTCCATTACTCGATATTTAACTTGGGGAGTATGGCACATGCTACTCATTGGTTCGGCTTGGTGTCCTCCATTACTCTATATTTATCTAGGAGAGTATGGCACATTTTACTGAAGGGTTCGGCTTGGTGTCCTCCATTACTACATATTTAACTTGGGGAGTATGGCAGATGTTACTCGTGGGTTCGGCTTGGTGTCCTCCATTACTCTATATTTAACTTAGGGCGTATGGCAGATGTTACTCGTGGGTTCGGTTTGGTGTCCTCAATTATTCTATAATTAACTTGGGGAGTATGACTCATGTTACAGGTGTGTTCTGCTTGGTGTCTTCTATTACTCTATATTTAACTCGGGGAGTATGACAAGTGATACTCGTGGGTTCAGCTTGGTGTCCTCCATTACTCTATATTTATCTCAGGGAGTATGACAAGTGATACTCGTGGGTGCTGCTTGGTGTCCTCCATTACTCTATATTTAACTTGGGGAGTATGACAAGTGATTCTCGTGGGTTTAGCTTGGTGTCCTCCATTACTCTATATTTACCTTGGCGAGTATCACACATGTTACTCATGGAATCGGCTTGGTGTCCTCCATTACTTTATATTTAACTTGGGGAGTGAGACAAGTGATACTAGTGGGTTCGGCTTGGTGTCCTCCATTACTCTATATTTAACTTGGGATTATGGCACATTTTACTCGTGGGTTCGGCTTGGTGTCCTCCATTACTCTGTATTTATCTTGGGGAGTATAGCATATGTTACTCGTGGGTTTGCTTGGTGTCCTCCATTACTCTATATTTAACTCTTGAGTATGACAAGAGATACTCATGGGCTCGTCTTGGTGTCCTCCATTACTCTATACTTAACTTGGGGAGTATGGCACATGTTACTCATAAGTTCGGCTTGTTGTCCTCTATTACTCTATATTTAACTCAGGGAGTATGGCACATGTTACTCGTGGGTTCAGCTTGTTGTCCTCTATTACTCTATATTTAACTCAGGGAGTATGACACGTGATACTAGTGGGTTCGGCTTGGTGTCCTCCATTACACTATATTTAACTTGGGGAGTATGGCACATGTTACTCATGGGTTTGGCTTGGTGTCCTCCATTACTCTATAGTTAACTCAGGGAGTATAACACATGTTACACATGGGTTCCGCTTGTTGTCTTCTATTACTCTATATTTAACTCGGGGAGTATGACAAGTGATACTCGTGGGTTCGGCTCGGTGTCTTCCATTACTCTATATTTAAGTCATGGAGCATGACACATGTTACTCTTGGGTTCGGCTTGGTGTCCTCCACTACTCTATATTTAACTTGGGCAGTATGACAAGTGATACTCGTGGGTTCGGATTGGTGTCCTCCATTACTCTATATTTAACTTGGCGAGTATCACACATGTTACTCATGGACTCGGCTCGGTGTCCTCCATTACTCTATATTTAACTTGGGGAGTATGGCACGTGTTACTCGTGGGTTTGGCGTGGTGTCCTCAATTACTCTATATTTAACTAGGGAAGTATGGCACATTTTACTTATGGGTTCGGCTTGGTGTCCTCCATTACTCTATATTTAACTTGGGCGGTATGGCACATGTAACTCGTGTGTTCGGCGTGTTGGCCTCCAGTACTCTATTTTTAACTTGGGGAGTATGGCGCATGTTACTCCTGGGTTCGGCTTGGTGTCCTCCATTACTCTATAATTAACTTGGGGAGTATGACATATTTTAGTCATGGGTTCCGCTTGGTATCCTCTATTACTCTACATTTAACTCAGGGAGTATGACATATGATATTCGTGGGCTCAGTGTGGTGTCCTCCATTACTCTATATTTAACTCGGGGAGTATGACAAGTGATACTAGTGGGTTCGGCTTGGTGTCATCCATTACTCTATATTTAACTTGGGGAGCATGACAAGTGTTAACGTGGGTTCGGCTTGGTGTCCTCCATTACTCTATATTTAACTTGGGGCGTATGGAACATTTTACTCGTGGGTTCGGCTTGGTGTCCTCCATTACTCTATATTTAACTTGGGTTGTATGGCACATGTTACTTGTGGGTTCGGCTTGGTATCCTCCATTACTCTATATTTAACTCAGGGAGTATGACAAGAGATACCCGTGGGCTCGACTTGGTGTCCTCCATTACTCTATATTTGACTTGGGGAGTATGGCACATGTTACTCGTGGGTTTGGCTTGGTATCCTCCCTTACTCTTTATTTATCTCAGCGAGTATGACACATGTTACTCATGGGTTCCGCTTGGTGTCCTCCATTACACTATATTTATCTCGGGGAGTATGACAAGTGATACTCGTGGGTTCGGCTTGGTGTCCTCCATTACTCTATATTTAACTCGGGGAGTATGACAAGTGATGTTCATGGGTTCGGCTTGGTGTCCTCCATTACTCTATATTTAACTTGGCGAGTATCACACATGTTACTCATGTACTCGGCTTGTTGTCCACCATTACTCTATATTTAACTTGGGGAGTATGACATGTGATACTAGTGGATTCGGCTTGGTGTCCTCCATTATTCTATATTTATCTTGGGGAGTATGGCACATGTTTCTCGTGGTTTCCGCTTGGTGTCCTCCATTACTCTTTATTTAACTTGAGGAGTATCACACATGTTACTCGTGTGTTCGGCCTGGTGTCCACCATTACTCCATATTTATCTCGGGGAGTATGACAAGTGATACTCATGGGTTTGGCTTGGTGTCTTCCATTACTCTATATTTATCTCAGGGAGTATGACACATGTTACCCCTGGGTTCGGCTTGGCGTCCTCCCTTACTCTATATTTAACTCGGGCAGTATGACAAGTGAAACTCGTGGGTTCGGCTTGGTGTCCTCCATTACTCTATATTTAACTTGGCAAGTATCACACATGATACTCATGGACTCGGCTTGGTGTCCTCCATTACTTTATATTTAACTTGGGGAGTGAGACAAGTGATACTAGTGGGTTCGGCTTGGTGTCCTCCATTACTCTATATTTAACTTGGGATTATGGCACATTTTACTCGTGGGTTCGGCTTGTTGTCCTCCATTACTCTGTATTTAACTTGGGGAGTATGGCACATGTTACTCGTGGGTTCGCTTGGTGTCCTCCATTACTCTATATTTAACTCTTGAGTATGACAAGAGATACTCATGGGCTCGGCTTGTTGTCCTCCATTACTCTGTATTTAACTTGGGGAGTATGGCACATGTTACTCGTGGGTTCGGCTTGTTGTCCTCTATTACTCTATATTTAACTCAGGGAGTATGACACGTGATACTAGTGGGTTCGGCTTGGTGTCCTCCATTACACTATATTTAACTTGGGGAGCATGGCACATGTTACTTGTGGGTTCAGCTTGAGTCCCTCCATTACTCTATATTTAAGTCAGGGAGTATGACAAGTGATACTATTGGGTTTGGCTTGGTGTCCTCCATTACTCTATATTTAACTTGGGGAGTATGGCACATGTTACTCGTGGGTTCGGATTGGTGTCCTCAATTATTCGATATTTAACTTGGGGAGTATGGCACATGCTACTCATTGGTTCGGCTTGGTGTCCTCCATTACCATATATTTAACTAGGAGAGTATGGCACATTTTACTGAACGGTTCGGCTTGGTGTCCTCCATTACTATATATGTAACTTGGGGAGTATGGCAGATGTTACTCGTGAGTTCGGCTTGGTGTCCTCCATTACTATATATTTAACTTAGGGAGTATGGCAGATGTTACTCGTGGGTTCGGTTTGGTGTCCTCAATTATTCTATAATTAACTTGGGGAGTATGACTCATGTTACACGTGGGTTCTGCTTGGTGTCTTCTATTACTCTATATTTAACTTGGGGAGTATGACAAGTGATACTCGTGGGTTCAGCTTGGTGTCCTCCATTACTCTATATTTATCTCAGGGAGTATGACAAGTGATACTCGTGGGTGCTGCTTGGTGTCATCCATTACTCTATATTTAAGTCAGGGAGCATGACACATGTTACTCTTGGGTTTGGCTTGGTGTCCTCCATTACTCTATATTTAACTCTTGAGTATGACAAGAGATACTCATGGGCTCGTCTTGGTATCCTCCATTACTCTATATTTAACTTGGGGAGTATGGCACATGTTACTCGTGGGTTCGGCTTGTTGTCCTCTATTACTCTATATTTAACTCAGGGAGTATGACACGTGATACTAGTGGGTTCGGGTTGGTGTCCTCCATTACACTATTTTTAACTTGGGGAGTATGGCACATGTTACTCGTAGGTTTGGCTTGGTGTCCTCCATTACTCTATATTTAACTCAGGGAGTATGACACATGTTACTCATGGGTTCCACTTGGTTTCTTCTATTACTCTATATTTAACTCAGGGAGCATGACAAATGATACTCGTGGGTTCGTCTTGGTGTCCTCCATTACTCTATATTCATCTTGGGGAGTATGACAAGTGATACTCGTGGGTTCTGCTTGGTGTCCTCCATTACTCTATATTTAACTTGAGGAGTATCACACATGTTACTCATGAGTTCGGCTTGGTGTTCACCATTACTCCATATTTATCTCAGGGAGTATGACAAGTGATACTCGTGGGTTTGACTTGGTGTTTTCCATTACTCTATATTTAAGTCAGGGAGCATGACATGTGATATTCATGGGTTCAGCTTGGTTTCCTCCATTACTCTATATTTATCTTGGGGAGTATGACAAGTGATACTCATGGGTTCTGCTTGGTGTCCACCATTACTCTATATTTAACTCAGGCAGTATGACAAGTGATACTCGTGGGTTCGGATTGGTGTCCTCCATTACTCTATATTTAACTTGGCGAGTATCACACATGTTACTCATGGACTCGGCTCGGTGTCCTCCATTACTCTATATTCATCTTGGGGAGTATGGCACGTGTTACTCGTGGGTTTGGCTTGGTGTCCTCAATTACTCTATATTTAACTGGGGAAGTATGGCACATTTTACTCATGGGTTCGGCTTGGTGTCCTCCATTACTCTATATTTAACTTGGGCGGTATGGCACATGTAACTCGTGTGTTCGGCTTGTTGGCCTCCATTACTCTATATTTAACTTGGGGAGTATGGCACATGTTACTCCTGGGTTCGGCTTGGTGTCCTCCATTACTCTATAATTAACTTGGGGAGTATGACATATTTTAGTCATGGGTTCCGCTTGGTGTCCTCTATTACTCTACATTTAACTCAGGGAGTATGACAAGTGATACTAGTGGGTTCGGCTTGGTGTCATCCATTACTCTATATTTAACTTGGGGAGCATGACAAGTGTTAACGTGGGTTCGGCTTGGTGTCCTCCATTACTCTATATTTAACTTGGGGCGTATGGAACATTTTACTCGTGGGTTCGGCTTGGTGTCCTCCATTACTCTATATTTAACTTGGGTTGTATGCCACATGTTACTTGTGGGTTCGGCTTGGTATCCTCCATTACTCTATATTTAACTTGTGGAGTATGGCACATGTTGCTCGTGGATTCAGCTTGGTGTCCTCCATTAATCTATATTTAACTCGGGGAGTATGACAAGTGATACTAATGGGTTTGGCTTGGTGTCATCCATTACTCTATATTTAACTTGGGGAGCATGACAAGTGTTAACGTGGGTTCGGCTTGGTGTCCTCCATTACTCTATATTTAACTTGGGTTGTATGGCACATGTTACTTGTGGGTTCGGCTTGGTATCCTCCATTACTCTTTATTTATCTCAGCGAGTATGACACATGTTACTCATGGGTTCCGCTTGGTGTCCTCCATTACACTATATTTATCTCGGGGAGTATGACAAGTGATACTCGTGGGTTCTGCTTGGTGTCCTCCATTAACCTATATTTAAGTCAGGGAGCATGACACATGTTACTCTTGGGTTCGGCTTGGTGTCCTCCATTAGCCTATATTTAACTCGGGGAGTATGACAAGTGATGTTCATGGTTTCGGCTTGGTGTCCTCCATTACTCTATATTTAACTTGGCGAGTATCACACATGTTACTCATGTACTCGGCTTGTTGTCCTCCATTACTCTATATTTAACTCGGGGAGTATGACAAGAGATACCCGTGGGCTCGACTTGGTGTCCTCCATTACTCTATATTTAACTTGGGGAGTATGGCACATGTTACTCGTGGGTTTGGCTTGGTATCCTCCATTACTCTTTATTTATCTCAGCGAGTATGACACATGTTACTCATGGGTTCCGCTTGGTGTCCTCCATTACACTATATTTATCTCGGGGAGTATGACAAGTGATACTCGTGGGTTCTGCTTGGTGTCCTCCATTAACCTATATTTAAGTCAGGGAGCATGACACATGTTACTCTTGGGTTCGGCTTGGTGTCCTCCATTAGCCTATATTTAACTCGGGGAGTATGACAAGTGATGTTCATGGGTTCGGCTTGGTGTCCTCCATTACTCTATATTTAACTTGGCGAGTATCACACATGTTACTCATGTACTCGGCTTGTTGTCCTCCATTACTCTATATTTAACTTGGGGAGTATGACATGTGATACTAGTGGGTTCGGCTTGGTGTCCTCCATTATTCTATATTTAACTTGGGGAGTATGGCACATGTTACTCGTGGTTTCGGCTTGGTGTCCTCCATTACTCTATATTTAACTTGAGGAGTATCACACATGTTACTCATGTGTTCGGCCTGGTGTCCACCATTACTCCATATTTATCTCGGGGAGTATGACAAGTGATACTCATGGGTTTGTCTTGGTGTCTTCCATTACTCTATTTTTAAGTCAAGGAGCGTGACACATGTTGCTCTTGGGTTCGGCTTGGCGTCCTCCCTTACTCTATATTTAACTCGGGCAGTATGACAAGTGAAACTCGTGGGTTCGGCTTGGTGTCCTCCATTACTCTATATTTAACTTGGCAAGTATCACACATGATACTCATGGACTCGGCTTGGTGTCCTCCATTACTTTATATTTAACATGGGGAGTGAGACAAGTGATACTAGTGGGTTCGGCTTGATGTCCTCCATTACTCTATATTTAACTTGGGATTATGGCACATTTTACTCGTGGGTTCGGCTTGTTGTCCTCCATTACTCTGTATTTAACTTGGGGAGTATGGCACATGTTACTCGTGGGTTCGCTTGGTGTCCTCCATTACTCTATATTTAACTCTTGAGTATGACAAGAGATACTCATGGGCTCGTCTTGGTGTCCTCCATTACTCTTTACTTAACTTGGGGAGTATGGCACATGTTACTCGTGGGTTCGGCTTGTTGTCCTCTATTACTCTATATTTAACTCAGGGAGTATGACACGTGATACTAGTGGGTTCGGCTTGGTGTCCTCCATTACACTATATTTAACTTGGGGAGTATGGCACATGTTACTTGTGGGTTCAGCGTGATTCCCTCCATTACTCTATATTTAAGTCAGGGAGTATGACAAGTGATACTATTGGGTTTGGCTTGGTGTCCTCCATTACTCTATATTTAACTTGGGGTGTATGCCACATGTTACTCGTGGGTTCGGCTTGGTGTCCTCTATTACTCGATATTTAACTTGGGGAGTATGGCACATGCTACTCATTGGTTCGGCTTGGTGTCCTCCATTATTCTATATTTAACTAGGAGAGTATGGCACATTTTACTGAAGGGTTCGGCTTGGTGTCCTCCATTACTATATATTTAACTTGGGGAGTATGGCAGATGTTACTCGTGGGTTCGGCTTGGTGTCCTCCATTACTCTATATTTAACTTAGGGAGTATGACTCATGTTACACGTGGGTTCTGCTTGGTGTCTTCTATTACTCTATATTTAACTCGGGGAGTATGACAAGTGATACTCGTGGGTTCAGCTTGGTGTCCTCCATTACTCTATATTTATCTCAGGGAGTATGACAAGTGATACTCGAGGGTGCTGCTTGGTGTCATCCATTATTCTATATTTAAGTCAGGGAGCATGAGACATGTTACTCTTGGGTTTGGCTTGGTGTCCTCCATTACTCTATATTTATCTTGGGGAGTATGACAAGTGATTCTCGTGGGTTCAGCTTGGTGTCCTCCATTACTCTATATTTACCTTGGCGAGTATCACACATGTTACTCATGGACTCGGCTTGGTGTCCTCCATTACTTTATATTTAACTTGGGTAGTGAGACAAGTGATACTAGTGGGTTCGGTTTGGTGTCCTCCATTACTCTATATTTAACTTGGGATTATGGCACATTTTACTCGTGGGTTCGGCTTGGTGTCCTCCATTACTCTGTATTTAACTTGGGGAGTATGGCACATGTTAATCGTGGGTTCGCTTGGTGTCCTCCATTACTCTATATTTAACTCTTGAGTATGACAAGAGATACTCATGGGCTCGTCTTGGTATCCTCCATTACTCTATACTTAACTTGGGGAGTATGGCACATGTTACTCGTGGGTTCGGCTTGTTGTCCTCTATTACTCTATATTTAACTCAGGGAGTATGACACGTGATACTAGTGGGTTCGGCTTGGTGTCCTCCATTACT
This sequence comes from Ambystoma mexicanum, assembly GCF_040938575.1. Lineage (NCBI taxonomy): Eukaryota > Metazoa > Chordata > Amphibia > Caudata > Ambystomatidae > Ambystoma > Ambystoma mexicanum. Next base: position 27,326,897 of record NC_090938.1, on the reverse strand, counting down.
CTATATTTAACTCGGAGAGTATCACACATGTTACTCGTGAGCTTGGCTTGGTGTCCACCTTTACTGTATATTTAACTCAGGAGTATGACAAGTGATACTCGTGGGTTCAGCTTGGTGTCTTCCATTACTCTATATTTAACTAAGGGAGTATGACACATGTTACTTGTGGGTTCGGCTTGGTGTCCACCATTACTCTATATTTAACTAGGGGAGTATGACAAATGTTACTCATGGGTTCGGCTTGGCGTCCTCCATTACTCTATATTTAACTGTGGGAGTATGGCAAGTGATACATTGTGGGTTCAGCTTGGAGTCGTTCATTACTTCATATTTAACTCCATTCCATTAAGGAGTATGACAAGTGATACTTGTGGGTTCGGCTTGGTGGCCTCCATTACTCTATATTTAACTCGGGGAGTATGACACATGTTACTCGTGGGTTCGGCTTGGCGTCCTCCATTACTCTATATTTAACTCCAGGAGTATGACAAGTGATAAATCGTGGGTTCGGCTTGGTGTCCACCATTATTCTATATTTAACTTGGGGACTATGACAAGTGATACTCGTGGGTTCAGTTGGTGCCCTCCATTACTCTATATTTAACTTGCGGAGTATCACACATGTTACTCGTGGGTTCGGCTTGGTGTCCTCCATTACTCTATATTTAACTCAGGGAGTATGACAAGTGATACTCGTGGGTTCAGCTTGGTGTCCTCCATTACTCTATATTTAACTTGGGGAATATGGCACATGTTACTCGTGAGTTCGGCTTGGTGTCCTCCATTACTCTATATTTAACTCAGGGAGTATGACAAGTGATACTCGTGGGTTCAGTTGGTGCCCTCCATTACTCTATATTTAACTTGCGGAGTATCACACATGTTACTCGTGGGTTCGGCTTGGTGTCCTCCATTACTCTATATTTAACTCAGGGAGTATGACAAGTGATACTCGTGGGTTCAGCTTGGTGTCCTCCATTACTATATATTTAACTTGCGGAGTATCACACATGTTACTCGTGGGTTCGGCTTGGTGTCCACTACTACTCTATATTTAACTGGGGGAGTATGACAAGTGAAACTCGTGGGTTCGACTTGGTGTCCTCCATTACTCTATATTTAACTCGGGGAGTATCACACATGTTACTCGTGAGTTTGGCTTGCTGTCCACCTTTACTCTATATTTAACTCAGGAGTATGAGAAGTGATACTCGTGGGTTCAGCTTGGTGTCTTCCATTACTCTATATTTAACTCAGGGAGTATGACACATGTTACTTGTGGGTTCGGCTTGGTGTCCACCATTACTCTATATTTAACTAAGGGAGTATGACAAGTGATATTCGTGGGTTTGGCTTGGTGCCCTCCATTACTCTATATTTTACTCAGGCAGTATGACAAGTGATAATCGTGGGTTCGGCTTGCTGTCCTCCATTACTCTATATTTAACTCGGGAGTATGACAAATGTTACTCATGGGTTCGGCTTGGCGTCCTCCATTACTCTATATTTAACTCTGGGAGTATGGCAAGTGATACATCCTGGGTTCAGCTTGGTGTCCTTCATTACTTCCTATTTAACTCAAGGAGTATGACAAGTGATACTCGTGGGTTCGGCTTGGTGTCCTCCATTACTCTATATTTAACTCGGGGAGTATGACACATGTTACTCGTGGGTTCGGCTTGGCGTCCTCCATTACTCTATATTTAACTCCAGGAGTATGACAAGTGATAAATCGTGGATTCGGCTTGGTGTCCACCATTATTCTATATTTAACTCGGGGACTATGACAAGTGATACTCGTGAGTTCGGCTTGGTGTCCAACATTACTCTATATTTAACTTGGGGAGTATGACAAGTAATAATCATGGGTTTGGCTTGGTGACCTCCATTACTCTATATTTAACTTGGGGATTATGGCACATGTTACTCGTGGGTTCGGCTGGGTGTCCTCCATTACTCTATATTTAACTCGGGGAGTATCACACATGTTACTCGTGAGTTCGGCTTGGTGTCCTCCATTACCCTATATTTAACTCAGGGAGTATGACAAGTGATACTCGTGGGTTCAGCTTGGTGTCCTCCATTACTCTATATTTAACTCTGGGAGTATGGCAAGTGATACATCGTGGGTTCAGCTTGATGTCCTTCATTACTTCATATTTAACTCAAGGAGTATGACAAGTGATACTCATGGGTTCAGCTTGGTGTCCTCCATTACTCTATATTTAACTCGGGGAGTATCACACATGTTACTCGTGAGTTCGGCTTGGTGTCCTCCATTACCCTATATTTAACTCAGGGAGTATGACAAGTGATACTCGTGGGTTCAGCTTGGTGTCCTCCATTACTCTACATTTAACTCTGGGAGTATGGCAAGTGATACACCGTGGGTTCAGCTTGGTGTCCTTCATTACTTCATATTTAACTCCAGGAGTATGACAAGTGATAAATCGTGGGTTTGGCTTGGTGTCCACCATTATTCTATATTTAACTCGGGGACTATGACAAGTGATACTCGTGAGTTCGGCTTGGTGTCCACCATTACTCTATATTTAACTTGGGGACTATGACAAGTAATAATCATGGGTTCGGCTTGGTGTCCTCCATTACTCTATATTTAACTCGGGGTGTATCACACATGTTACTCGTGAGCTTGGCTTGGTGTCCACCTTTACTCTATATTTAACTCAGGAGTATGACAAGTGATACTCATGGGTTCAGCTTGGTGTCTTCCATTACTCTATATTTAACTAAGGGAGTATGACATATGTTACTTGTCGGTTCGGCTTGGTGTCCACCATTACTCTATATTTAACTAGGGGAGTATGACAAGTGATACTCGTGGGTTCGGCTTGGTGTCCTCCATTACTCTATATTTAACTCGGGGAGTGTGACAAATGTTACTCATGGGTTCGGCTTGGTGTCCTCCATTACTCTATATTTAACTGTGGGAGTATGGCAAGTGATACATTGTGGGTTCAGCTTGGTGTCCTTCGTTACTTCATATTTAACTCAAGGAGTATGACAAGTTATACTCGTGGATTCGCCTTGGTGTCATCCATTACTCTATATTTAACTCGGGGAGTATGACACATGTTACTCATGGGTTCGGCTTGGCGTCCTCCATTATTCTATATTTAACTCCAGGAGTATGACAAGTGATAAATCATGGGTTGGGCTTGGTGTCCACCATTATTCTATATTTAACTCGGGGACTATGACAAGTGATACTCGTGAGTTCGGCTTGGTGTCCACCATTACTCTATATTTAACTTGGGGAGTATGACAAGTAATAATCATGGGTTCGGCTTGGTGACCTCCATTACTCTATATTTAACTTGGGGAGTATGGAACATGTTACTCGTGAGTTCGGCTTGGTGTCCTCCATTACTCTATATTTAACTCAGGGAGTATGACAAGTGATACTCGTGGGTTCAGTTGGTGTCCTCCATTACTCTATATTTAACTTGCGGAGCATCACACATGTTACTCATGGGTTCGGCTTGGCGTCCTCCATTACTCTATATTTAACTGTGGGAGTATGGCAAGTGATACATTGTGGGTTCAGCTTGGAGTCGTTCATTACTTCATATTTAACTCAAGGAGTATGACAAGTGATACTCGTGGGTTCGGCTTGGTGGCCTCCATTACTCTATATTTAACTCGGGGAGTATGACACATGTTACTCGTGGGTTCGGCTTGGCGTCCTCCATTACTCTATATTTAACTCCAGGAGTATGACAAGTGATAAATCGTGGGTTCGGCTTGGTGTCCACCATTATTCTATATTTAACTTGGGGACTATGACAAGTGATACTCGTGAGTTCGGCTTGGTGTCCACCATTACTCTATATTTAACTCTGGGACTATGACAAGTAATAATCATGGGTTCGGCTTGGTGACCTCCATTACTCTATATTTAACTTGGGGAATATGGCACATGTTACTCGTGAGTTCGGCTTGGTGTCCTCCATTACTCTATATTTAACTCAGGGAGTATGACAAGTGATACTCGTGGGTTCAGTTGGTGCCCTCCATTACTCTATATTTAACCTGCGGAGTATCACACATGTTACTCGTGGGTTCGGCTTGGTGTCCTCCATTACTCTATATTTAACTCAGGGAGTATGACAAGTGATACTCGTGGGTTCAGCTTGGTGTCCTCCATTACTATATATTTAACTTGCGGAGTATCACACATGTTACTCGTGGGTTCGGCTTGGTGTCCACTACTACTCTATATTTAACTGGGGGAGTATGACAAGTGAAACTCGTGGGTTCGACTTGGTGTCCTCCATTACTCTATATTTAACTCGGGGAGTATCACACATGTTACTCGTGAGTTTGGCTTGCTGTCCACCTTTACTCTATATTTAACTCAGGAGTATGAGAAGTGATACTCGTGGGTTCAGCTTGGTGTCTTCCATTACTCTATATTTAACTCAGGGAGTATGACACATGTTACTTGTGGGTTCGGCTTGGTGTCCACCATTACTCTATATTTAACTAAGGGAGTATGACAAGTGATATTCGTGGGTTTGGCTTGGTGCCCTCCATTACTCTATATTTTACTCAGGCAGTATGACAAGTGATAATCGTGGGTTCGGCTTGCTGTCCTCCATTACTCTATATTTAACTCGGGAGTATGACAAATGTTACTCATGGGTTCGGCTTGGCGTCCTCCATTACTCTATATTTAACTCTGGGAGTATGGCAAGTGATACATCCTGGGTTCAGCTTGGTGTCCTTCATTACTTCCTATTTAACTCAAGGAGTATGACAAGTGATACTCGTGGGTTCGGCTTGGTGTCCTCCATTACTCTATATTTAACTCGGGGAGTATGACACATGTTACTCGTGGGTTCGGCTTGGCGTCCTCCATTACTCTATATTTAACTCCAGGAGTATGACAAGTGATAAATCGTGGATTCGGCTTGGTGTCCACCATTATTCTATATTTAACTCGGGGACTATGACAAGTGATACTTGTGAGTTCGGCTTGGTGTCCAACATTACTCTATATTTAACTTGGGGAGTATGACAAGTAATAATCATGGGTTTGGCTTGGTGACCTCCATTACTCTATATTTAACTTGGGGAGTATGGCACATGTTACTCGTGGGTTCGGCTGGGTGTCCTCCATTACTCTATATTTAACTCGGGGAGTATCACACATGTTACTCGTGAGTTTGGCTTGGTGTCCTCCATTACCCTATATTTAACTCAGGGAGTATGACAAGTGATACTCGTGGGTTCAGCTTGGTGTCCTCCATTACTCTATATTTAACTCTGGGAGTATGGCAAGTGATACATCGTGGGTTCAGCTTGATGTCCTTCATTACTTCATATTTAACTCAAGGAGTATGACAAGTGATACTCATGGGTTCAGCTTGGTGTCCTCCATTACTCTATATTTAACTCGGGGAGTATCACACATGTTACTCGTGAGTTCAGCTTGGTGTCCTCCATTACCCTATATTTAACTCAGGGAGTATGACAAGTGATACTCGTGGGTTCAGCTTGGTGTCCTCCATTACTCTATATTTAACTCTGGGAGTATGGCAAGTGATACATCGTGGGTTCAGCTTGGTGTCCTTCATTACTTCATATTTAACTCCAGGAGTATGACAAGTGATAAATCGTGGGTTTGGCTTGGTGTCCACCATTATTCTATATTTAACTCGGGGACTATGACAAGTGATACTCGTGAGTTCGGCTTGGTGTCCACCATTACTCTATATTTAACTTGGGGACTATGACAAGTAATAATCATGGGTTCGGCTTGGTGTCCTCCATTACTCTATATTTAACTCGGGGTGTATCACACATGTTACTCGTGAGCTTGGCTTGGTGTCCACCTTTACTCTATATTTAACTCAGGAGTATGACAAGTGATACTCATGGGTTCAGCTTGGTGTCTTCCATTACTCTATATTTAACTAAGGGAGTATGACACATGTTACTTGTGGGTTCGGCTTGGTGTCCACCATTACTCTATATTTAACTAGGGGAGTATGACAAGTGATACTCGTGGGTTCGGCTTGGTGTCCTCCATTACTCTATATTTAACTCGGGGAGTGTGACAAATGTTACTCATGGGTTCGGCTTGGTGTCCTCCATTACTCTATATTTAACTGTGGGAGTATGGCAAGTGATACATTGTGGGTTCAGCTTGGTGTCCTTCGTTACTTCATATTTAACTCAAGGAGTATGACAAGTTATACTCGTGGGTTCGCCTTGGTGTCATCCATTACTCTATATTTAACTCGGGGAGTATGACACATGTTACTCATGGGTTCGGCTTGGCGTCCTCCATTATTCTATATTTAACTCCAGGAGTATGACAAGTGATAAATCATGGGTTGGGCTTGGTGTCCACCATTATTCTATATTTAACTCGGGGACTATGACAAGTGATACTCGTGAGTTCGGCTTGGTGTCCACCATTACTCTATATTTAACTTGGGGAGTATGACAAGTAATAATCATGGGTTCGGCTTGGTGACCTCCATTACTCTATATTTAACTTGGGGAGTATGGCACATGTTACTCGTGAGTTCGGCTTGGTGTCCTCCATTACTCTATATTTAACTCAGGGAGTATGACAAGTGATACTCGTGGGTTCAGTTGGTGTCCTCCATTACTCTATATTTAACTTGCGGAGCATCACACATGTTACTCATGGGTTCGGCTTGGTGTCCTCCATTACTCTATATTTAACTCAAGGAGTATGACAAGTGTTACTTGTGGGTTCAGCTTGGTGTCCTCCATTACTCTATATTTAACTCAGGGAGTATGACACATGTTACTTGTGGGTTCGGCTTGGTGTCCACCATTACTCTATATTTAACTAAGGGAGTATGACAAGTGATACTCGTGGGTTTGGCTTGGTGTCCTCCATTACTCTATATTTAACTCAGGCAGTATGACAAGTGATACTCGTGGGTTCGGCATGGTGTCCTCCATTACTCTATATTTAACTCGGGGAGTATGACACATGTTACTCGTGGGTTCGGCTTGGTGTTCACCATTACTCTATATTTAACTCCAGGAGTATGACAAGTGATAAATCGTGGGTTCGGCTTGGTGTCCACCATTATTCTATATTTAACTTGGGGACTATGACAAGTGATACTCGTGAGTTCGGCTTGGTGTCCACCATTACTCTATATTTAACTCTGGGACTATGACAAGTAATAATCATGGGTTCGGCTTGGTGACCTCCATTACTCTATATTTAACTTGGGGAATATGGCACATGTTACTCGTGAGTTCGGCTTGGTGTCCTCCATTACTCTATATTTAACTCAGGGAGTATGACAAGTGATACTCGTGGGTTCAGTTGGTGCCCTCCATTACTCTATATTTAACCTGCGGAGTATCACACATGTTACTCGTGGGTTCGGCTTGGTGTCCTCCATTACTCTATATTTAACTCAGGGAGTATGACAAGTGATACTCGTGGGTTCAGCTTGGTGTCCTCCATTACTATATATTTAACTTGCGGAGTATCACACATGTTACTCGTGGGTTCGGCTTGGTGTCCACTACTACTCTATATTTAACTGGGGGAGTATGACAAGTGAAACTCGTGGGTTCGACTTGGTGTCCTCCATTACTCTATATTTAACTCGGGGAGTATCACACATGTTACTCGTGAGTTTGGCTTGCTGTCCACCTTTACTCTATATTTAACTCAGGAGTATGAGAAGTGATACTCGTGGGTTCAGCTTGGTGTCTTCCATTACTCTATATTTAACTCAGGGAGTATGACACATGTTACTTGTGGGTTCGGCTTGGTGTCCACCATTACTCTATATTTAACTAAGGGAGTATGACAAGTGATATTCGTGGGTTTGGCTTGGTGCCCTCCATTACTCTATATTTTACTCAGGCAGTATGACAAGTGATAATCGTGGGTTCGGCTTGCTGTCCTCCATTACTCTATATTTAACTCGGGAGTATGACAAATGTTACTCATGGGTTCGGCTTGGCGTCCTCCATTACTCTATATTTAACTCTGGGAGTATGGCAAGTGATACATCCTGGGTTCAGCTTGGTGTCCTTCATTACTTCCTATTTAACTCAAGGAGTATGACAAGTGATACTCGTGGGTTCGGCTTGGTGTCCTCCATTACTCTATATTTAACTCGGGGAGTATGACACATGTTACTCGTGGGTTCGGCTTGGCGTCCTCCATTACTCTATATTTAACTCCAGGAGTATGACAAGTGATAAATCGTGGATTCGGCTTGGTGTCCACCATTATTCTATATTTAACTCGGGGACTATGACAAGTGATACTTGTGAGTTCGGCTTGGTGTCCAACATTACTCTATATTTAACTTGGGGAGTATGACAAGTAATAATCATGGGTTTGGCTTGGTGACCTCCATTACTCTATATTTAACTTGGGGAGTATGGCACATGTTACTCGTGGGTTCGGCTGGGTGTCCTCCATTACTCTATATTTAACTCGGGGAGTATCACACATGTTACTCGTGAGTTTGGCTTGGTGTCCTCCATTACCCTATATTTAACTCAGGGAGTATGACAAGTGATACTCGTGGGTTCAGCTTGGTGTCCTCCATTACTCTATATTTAACTCTGGGAGTATGGCAAGTGATACATCGTGGGTTCAGCTTGATGTCCTTCATTACTTCATATTTAACTCAAGGAGTATGACAAGTGATACTCATGGGTTCAGCTTGGTGTCCTCCATTACTCTATATTTAACTCGGGGAGTATCACACATGTTACTCGTGAGTTCAGCTTGGTGTCCTCCATTACCCTATATTTAACTCAGGGAGTATGACAAGTGATACTCGTGGGTTCAGCTTGGTGTCCTCCATTACTCTATATTTAACTCTGGGAGTATGGCAAGTGATACATCGTGGGTTCAGCTTGGTGTCCTTCATTACTTCATATTTAACTCCAGGAGTATGACAAGTGATAAATCGTGGGTTTGGCTTGGTGTCCACCATTATTCTATATTTAACTCGGGGACTATGACAAGTGATACTCGTGAGTTCGGCTTGGTGTCCACCATTACTCTATATTTAACTTGGGGACTATGACAAGTAATAATCATGGGTTCGGCTTGGTGTCCTCCATTACTCTATATTTAACTCGGGGTGTATCACACATGTTACTCGTGAGCTTGGCTTGGTGTCCACCTTTACTCTATATTTAACTCAGGAGTATGACAAGTGATACTCATGGGTTCAGCTTGGTGTCTTCCATTACTCTATATTTAACTAAGGGAGTATGACACATGTTACTTGTGGGTTCGGCTTGGTGTCCACCATTACTCTATATTTAACTAGGGGAGTATGACAAGTGATACTCGTGGGTTCGGCTTGGTGTCCTCCATTACTCTATATTTAACTCGGGGAGTGTGACAAATGTTACTCATGGGTTCGGCTTGGTGTCCTCCATTACTCTATATTTAACTGTGGGAGTATGGCAAGTGATACATTGTGGGTTCAGCTTGGTGTCCTTCGTTACTTCATATTTAACTCAAGGAGTATGACAAGTTATACTCGTGGGTTCGCCTTGGTGTCATCCATTACTCTATATTTAACTCGGGGAGTATGACACATGTTACTCATGGGTTCGGCTTGGCGTCCTCCATTATTCTATATTTAACTCCAGGAGTATGACAAGTGATAAATCATGGGTTGGGCTTGGTGTCCACCATTATTCTATATTTAACTCGGGGACTATGACAAGTGATACTCGTGAGTTCGGCTTGGTGTCCACCATTACTCTATATTTAACTTGGGGAGTATGACAAGTAATAATCATGGGTTCGGCTTGGTGACCTCCATTACTCTATATTTAACTTGGGGAGTATGGCACATGTTACTCGTGAGTTCGGCTTGGTGTCCTCCATTACTCTATATTTAACTCAGGGAGTATGACAAGTGATACTCGTGGGTTCAGTTGGTGTCCTCCATTACTCTATATTTAACTTGCGGAGCATCACACATGTTACTCATGGGTTCGGCTTGGTGTCCTCCATTACTCTATATTTAACTCAAGGAGTATGACAAGTGTTACTTGTGGGTTCAGCTTGGTGTCCTCCATTACTCTATATTTAACTCAGGGAGTATGACACATGTTACTTGTGGGTTCGGCTTGGTGTCCACCATTACTCTATATTTAACTAAGGGAGTATGACAAGTGATACTCGTGGGTTTGGCTTGGTGTCCTCCATTACTCTATATTTAACTCAGGCAGTATGACAAGTGATACTCGTGGGTTCGGCATGGTGTCCTCCATTACTCTATATTTAACTCGGGGAGTATGACACATGTTACTCGTGGGTTCGGCTTGGTGTTCACCATTACTCTATATTTAACTCCAGGAGTATGACAAGTGATAAATCGTGGGTTCGGCTTGGTGTCCACCATTATTCTATATTTAACTCGGGGAATAAGACAAGTGATACTCGTGAGTTCGGCTTGGTGTCCACCATTACTCTATATTTAACTTGGGGAGTATGACAAGTAATAATCATGGGTTTGGCTTGGTGACCTCCATTACTCTTTATTTAACTTGGGGAGTATGGCACATGTTATTCGTGGGTTCGGCTTGGTGTCCTCCATTGCTCTATATTTAACTCGGGGAGTATCACACATGTTACTTGTGAGTTCGGCTTGGAGTCCTCCATTACCCTATATTTAACTCAGGGAGTATGACAAGTGATACTCATGGGTTCAGCTTGGTGTCCTCCATTACTCTATATTTAACTCTGGGAGTATGGCAAGTGATACATCGTGGGTTCAGCTTGATGTCCTTCATTACTTCATATTTAACTCAAGGAGTATGACAAGTGATACTCGTGGGTTCAGTTGGTGTCCTCCATTACTCTATATTTAACTCGGGGAGTATCACATATGTTACTCGTGAGTTCGGCTTGGTGTCCTCCATTACCCTATATTTAACTCAGGGAGTATGACAAGTGATACTCGTGGGTTCAGCTTGGTGTCCTCCATTATTCTATATTTAACTCTGGGAGTATGGCAAGTGATACATTGTGGGTTCAGCTTGATGTCCTTCATTACTTCATATTTAACTCAAGGAGTATGACAAGTGATACTCGTGGGTTCAGCTTGGTGTCCTCCATTACTCTATATTTAACTCGGGGAGTATCACACATGTTACTCGTGAGTTCGGCTTGGTGTCCTCCATTACCCTATATTTAACTCAGGGAGTATGACAAGTGATACTCGTGGGTTCAGCTTGGTGTCCTCCATTACTCTATATTTAACTCTGGGAGTATGACAAGTGATACTCGTGGGTTCGGCTTGGTGTCCTCCATTACTCTATATTTAACTCGGGGAGTATGACACATGTTACTCGTGGGTTCGGCTTGGCGTCCTCCATTACTCTATATTTAACTCCAGGAGTATGACAAGTGATAAATCGTGGATTCGGCTTGGTGTCCACCATTATGCTATATTTAACTCGGGGACTATGACAAGTGATACTCGTGAGTTCGGCTTGGTGTCCAACATTACTCTATATTTAACTTGGGGAGTATCACAAGTAATAATAATGGGTTTGGCTTGGTGACCTCCATTACTCTATATTTAACTTGGGGAGTATGGCACATGTTACTCGTGGGTTCGGCTGGGTGTCCTCCATTACTCTATATTTAACTCGGGGAGTATCACATATGTTACTCGTGAGTTCGGCTTGGTGTCCTCCATTACCCTATATTTAACTCAGGGAGTATGACAAGTGATACTCGTGGGTTCAGCTTGGTGTCCTTCATTACTCTATATTTAACTCTGGGAGTATGGCAAGTGATACATCGTGGGTTCAGCTTGATGTCCTTCATTACTTCATATTTAACTCAAGGAGTATGACAAGTGATACTCGTGGGTTCAGCTTGGTGTCCTCCATTACTCTATATTTAACTCGGGGAGTATCACACATGTTACTCGTGAGTTCGGCTTGGTGTCCTCCATTACCCTATATTTAACTCAGGGAGTATGACAAGTGATACTCGTGGGTTCAGCTTGGTGTCCTCCATTACTCTATATTTAACTCTGGGAGTATGGCAAGTGATACATCGTGGGTTCAGCTTGGTGTCCTTCATTACTTCATATTTAACTCCAGGAGTATGACAAGTGATAAATCGTGGGTTTGGCTTGGTGTCCACCATTATTCTATATTTAACTCGGGGACTATGACAAGTGATACTCGTGAGTTCGGCTTGGTGTCCACCATTACTCTATATTTAACTTGGGGACTATGACAAGTAATAATCATGGGTTCGGCTTGGTGTCCTCCATTACTCTATATTTAACTCGGGGTGTATCACACATGTTACTCGTGAGCTTGGCTTGGTGTCCACCTTTACTCTATATTTAACTCAGGAGTGTGACAAGTGATACACATGGGTTCAGCTTGGTGTCTTCCATTACTCTATATTTAACTAAGGGAGTATGACACATGTTACTTGTGGGTTCGGCTTGGTGTCCACCATTACTCTATATTTAACTAGGGGAGTATGACAAGTGATACTCGTGGGTTTGGCTTGGTGCCCTCTGTTACTCTATATTTAACTCAGGCAGTATGACAAGTGATACTCGTGGGTTCGGCTTGGTGTCCTCCATTACTCTATATTTAACTCGGGGAGTGTGACAAATGTTACTCATGGGTTCGGCTTGGCGTCCTCGATTACTCTATATTTAACTGTGGGAGTATGGCAAGTGATACATTGTGGGTTCAGCTTGGTGTCCTTCGTTACTTCATATTTGACTCAAGGAGTATGACAAGTGATACTCGTGGGTTCGCCTTGGTGTCCTCCATTACTCTATATTTAACTCGGGGAGTATGACACATGTTACTCATGGGTTCGGCTTGGCATCCTCCATTATTCTATATTTAACTCCAGGAGTATGACAAGTGATAAATCATGGGTTCGGCTTGGTGTCCACCATTATTCTATATTTAACTCGGGGACTATGACAAGTGATACTCGTGAGTTCGGCTTGGTGTCCACCATTACTCTATATTTAACTTGGGGAGTATGACAAGTAATAATCATGGGTTCGGCTTGGTGACCTCCATTACTCTATATTTAACTTGGAGAGTATGGCACATGTTACTCGTGAGTTCGGCTTGGTGTCCTCCATTACTCTATATTTAACTCAGGGAGTATGACAAGTGATACTCGTGGGTTCAGTTGGTGTCCTCCATAACTCTATATTTAACTTGCGGAGCATCACACATGTTACTCATGGGTTCGGCTTGGTGTCCTCCATTACTCTATATTTAACTCAAGGAGTATGACAAGTGTTACTCGTGGGTTCAGCTTGGTGTCCTCTATTACTCTATATTTAACTTGTGGAGTATCACACATGTTACTCGTGGGTTCGGCTTGGTGTCCACTACTACTCTATATTTAACTCGGGGAGTATGACAAGTGATACTCGTGGGTTCGACTTGGTGTCCTCCATTACTCTATATTTAACTCGGGGAGTATCACACATGTTACTCATGAGTTTGGCTTGCTGTCCACCTTTACTCTATATTTAACTCAGGAGTATGACAAGTGATACTCGTGGGTTCAGCTTGGTGTCTTCCATTACTCTATATTTAACTCAGGGAGTATGACACATGTTACTTGTGGGTTCGGCTTGGTGTCCACCATTACTCTATATTTAACTAAGGGAGTATGACAAGTGATACTCGTGGGTTTGGCTTGGTGCCCTCCATTACTCTATATTTAACTCAGGCAGTATGACACGTGATACTAGTGGGTTCGGCTTGGTGTCCTCCATTACACTATTTTTAACTTGGGGAGTATGGCACATGTTACTCGTAGGTTTGGCTTGGTGTCCTCCATTACTCTATATTTAACTCAGGGAGTATGACACATGTTACTCATGGGTTCCGCTTAGTTTCTTCTATTACTCTATATTTAACTCAGGGAGCATGACAAATGATACTCGTGGGTTCGTCTTGGTGTCCTCCATTACTCTATATTCATCTTGGGGAGTATGACAAGTGATACTCGTGGGTTCTGCTTGGTGTCCTCCATTACTCTATATTTAACTTGAGGAGTATCACACATGTTACTCATGAGTTCGGCTTGGTGTCCACCATTACTCCATATTTATCTCGGGGAGTATGACAAGTGATACTCGTGGGTTTGACATGGTGTTTTCCATTACTCTATATTTAATTCAGGGAGCATGACACATGTCACTCAAGGGTGCGGCTTGCTGTCCTCCATTACTCTATATTTAACTCAGGCAGTATGACAAGTGATACTCGTGGGTTCGGCTTGGTGTACTCCATTACTCTATATTTAACTTGGCGAGTATCACACATGATACTCATGGACTCGGCTTGGTGCCCTCCATTACTCTATATTTAACTTTGGGAGTATGGCACATGTTACTCGTGGGTTCGGCTTGGTGTCGTCCATTACTCTATATTTAACTCATGGAGTATGACAAGTGATACTAGTGGGTTAGGCTTGGTGTCCAACATTACTCTATATTTAACTTGGGGAGTATGGCACATGTTACTCGTTGGTTCGGCTTGGTGTCCTCCATTACCCTATATTTAACTGGGGAAGTATGGCACATTTTACTCATGGGTTCGGCTTGGTGTCCTCCATTACTCTATATTTAACTTGGGCGGTCTGGCACATGTTACTCGTGTGTTCGGCTTGTTGGCCTCCATTACTCTATATTTAACTTGGGGAGTATGGCACATGTTACTCTTAGGTTCGGCTTGGTGTCCTCCATTACTCTATAATTAACTTGGGGAGTATGACATATTTTAGTCATGGGTTCCGCATGGTGTCCTCTATTACTCTATATTTAACTCAGGGAGTATGACATATGATATTCGTGGGCTCAGTGTGGTGTCCTCCATTAATCTATATTTAACTCGGGGAGTATGACAAGTGATACTAGTGGGTTCGGCTTGGTGTCATCCATTACTCTATATTTAACTTGGGGAGCATGACAAGTGTTAACGTGGGTTCGGCTTGGTGTCCTCCATTACTCTATATTTAACTGGGGGCGTATGGAACATTTTACTCGTCGGTTCGGCTTGGTGTCCTCCATTACTCTATATTTAACTTGGGGAGTATGGCACATGTTACTTGTGGGTTCGGCTTGGTACCTTCCATTACTCTATATTTAAATCGGGGAGTATGACAAGAGATACCCGTGGGCTCGACTTGGTGTCCTCCATTACTCTATATTTAACTCAGGGAGTATGACACATGTTACTCATGGGTTCCGCTTGGTTTCTTCTATTACTCTATATTCAACTCAGGGAGCATGACAAATGATACTCGTGGGTTCGTCTTGGTGTCCTCCATTACTCTATATTCATCTTGGGGAGTATTGCAAGTGATACTCGTAGGTTCTGCTTGGTGTCCTCCATTACTCTATATTTAACTTGAGGAGTATCACACATGTTACTCATGAGTTCGGCTTGGTGTCCACCATTACTCCATATTTATCTCGGGGAGTATTACAAGTGATACTCGTGGGTTTGACTTGGTGTCCTGCATTACTCTATATTTAACTTGGGGAGTATGGCACATGTTACTTGTGGGTTCGGCTTGGTATCTTCCATTACTCTATATTTAACTCGGGGAGTATGACAAGAGATACCCGTGGGCTCGACTTGGTGTCCTTCATTACTCTATATTTAACTTAGGGAGTATGGCACATGTTACTCGTGGGTTTGGCTTGGTATCCTCCATTACTCTTTATTTATCTCAGCGAGTATGACACATGTTACTCATGGGTTCCGTTTGGTGTCCTCCATTACACTATATTTATCTCGGGGAGTATGACAAGTGATACTCGTGGGTTCTGCTTGGTGTCCTCCATTAACCTATATTTAAGTCAGGGAGCATGACACATGTTACTCTTGGGTTCGGCTTGGTGTCCTCCATTAGTCTATATTTAACTTGGGGAGTATGACAAGTGATGCTCATGGGTTCGGCTTGGTGTCCACCATTACTCTATATATAGAGTATGACAAGTGATACTAGAGGGTTCGGGTTGGTGTCCTCTATTACTCTATATTTAACTTGGGGAGTATGGCACATGTTACTCGTGGGTTCGGCTTGTTGTCCTCCATTACTCTATATTTAACTCAGGGAGTATGACAAGAGATACTCAAGGGCTCGGCTTGGTGTCCTCCATTACTCTATACTTAACATGGGGAGTATGGCACATGTTACTCGTGGGTTCGGCTTGTTGTCCTCCATTACTCTATATTTATCTCGGGCAGTATGACAAGTGATACTAGTGGGTTTGGTTTGGTGCCCTCCATTACTCTATATTTAACTTGGGGAGTATTGCACATATTACTCATGGGTTCCGCTTGTTGTCTTCTATTACTCTATATTTAATTTGGGGAGTATGACAAGTGATACTCGTGGGTTCGGCTCGGTGTCTTCCATTAGTCTATATTTAAGTCAGGGAGCATGACACATGTTACTCTTGGGTTCGGCTTAGTGTCCTCCACTACTCTGTATTTAACTCGGGCAGTATGACAAGTGATACTCGTGGGTTCGGCTTGGTGTCCTCCATTACTCTATATTTAACTTGGGGAGTATGGCAGATGTTACTCGTGGCTTCGGCTTGGTGTCCTCTATTACTCTATATTTAACTTGGGGAGTATGGCACATGCTACTCATTGGTTTGGCTTGGTGTCCTCCATTACTCTATATTTAACTAGTGGAGTATTATGGCACATTTTACTCATGGGTTCGGCTTGGTGTCCTCCATTACTCGATATTTAACTTGGGGAGTATGGCAGATGTTACTCGTGGCTTCGGCTTGGTGTCCTCTATTACTCTATATTTAACTTGGGGAGTATGGCATATGCTACTCATTGGTTTGGCTTGGTGTCCTCCATTACTCTATATTCAACTAGGGGAGTATTATGGCACATTTTACTCATGGGTTCGGCTTGGTGTCCTCCATTACTCTATATTTAACTTGGGGAGTATGACAAGTGATTCTCGTAGGTTCGGCTTGGTGTCCTCCATTACTCTATATTTACCTTGGCGAGTATCATACATGTTACTCATGGACTTGGCTTGGTGTCCTCCATTACTTTATATTTAACTTGGGGAGTGAGACAAGTGATACTAGTGGGTTTGGCTTGGTGTCCTCCATTACTGTATATTTAACTTGGGAGTATGGCACATTTTACAAGTGGGTTCGGCTTGGTGTCCTCCATTACTCTGTATTTAACTTGGGGAGTATGGCACATGTTACTCGTGGGTTCGCTTGGTGTCCTCCATTACTCTATATTTAACTCTTGAGTATGACAAGAGATACTCATGGGCTCGTCTTGGTGTCCTCCATTACTCTATACTTAACTTGGGGAGTATGGCACATGTTACTCCTGGGTTCGGCTTGTTGTCCTCTATTACTCTATATTTAACTCAGGGAGTATGACACGTGATACTAGTGGGTTCGGCTTGGTGTCCTCCATTACACTATATTTAACTTGGGGAGTATGGCACATGTTACTCATGGGTTTGGATTGGTGTCCTCCATTACTCTATATTTATCTCGGGCAGTATGACAAGTGATACTAGTGGGTTTGGTTTGGTGCCCTTCATTACTCTATATTTAACTTGGGGAGTATTGCACATGTTACTCATGGGTTCCGCTTGTTGTCTTCTATTACTCTATATTTAATTCGGGTAGTATGACAAGTGATACTCGTGGGTTCGGCTCGGTGTCTTCCATTAGTCTATATTTATGTCAGGGAGCATGACACATGTTACTCTTGGGTTCGGCTTAGTGTCCTCCACTACTCTGTATTTAACTCGGGCAGTATGACAAGTGTTACTCGTGGGTTCGGCTTGGTGTCCTCCATTACTCTATATTTAACTTGGGGAGTATGGCAGATGTTACTCGTGGCTTCGGCTTGGTGTCCTCTATTACTCTATATTTAACTTGGGGAGTATGGCACATGCTACTCATTGGTTTGGCTTGGTGTCCTCCATTACTCTATATTTAACTAGTGGAGTATTATGGCACATTTTACTCATGGGTTCGGCTTGGTGTCCTCCATTACTCGATATTTAACTTGGGGAGTATGGCAGATGTTACTCGTGGCTTCGGCTTGGTGTCCTCTATTACTCTATATTTAACTTGGGGAGTATGGCATATGCTACTCATTGGTTTGGCTTGGTGTCCTCCATTACTCTATATTTAACTAGGGGAGTATTATGGCACATTTTACTAATGGGTTCGGCTTGGTGTCCTCCATTACTCTATATTTAACTTGGGGAGTATGACAAGTGATTCTCGTAGGTTCGGCTTGGTGTCCTCCATTACTCTATATTTACCTTGGCGAGTATCATACATGTTACTCACGGACTTGGCTTGGTGTCCTCCATTACTTTATATTTAACTTGGGGAGTGAGACAAGTGATACTAGTGGGTTTGGCTTGGTGTCCTCCATTACTCTATATTTAACTTGGGAGTATGGCACATTTTACAAGTGGGTTCGGCTTCGTGTCCTCCATTACTCTGTATTTAACTTGGGGAGTATGGCACATGTTACTCGTGGGTTCGCTTGGTGTCCTCCATTACTCTATATTTAACTCTTGAGTATGACAAGAGATACTCATGGGCTCGTCTTGGTGTCCTCCATTACTCTATACTTAACTTGGGGAGTATGGCAAATGTTACTTGTGGGTTCGGCTTGTTGTCCTCTATTACTCTATATTTAACTCAGGGAGTATGACACGTGATACTAGGGGGTTCGGCTTGGTGTCCTCCATTACACTATATTTAACTTGGGGAGTATTGCACATGTTACTCATGGGTTTGGATTGGTGTCCTCCATTACTCTATATTTAACTCAGGGAGTATGACACATGTTACTCATGGGTTCCGCTTGGTTTCTTCTATTACTCTATTTTTAACTCAGCGAGCATGACAAATGATACTCGTGGGTTCTTCTTGGTGTCCTCCATTACTCTATATTCATCTTGGGGAGTATGACAAGTGATACTCGTGGGTTCTGCTTGGTGTCCTCCATTACTCTATATTTAACTTGAGGAGTATCACACATGTTACTCATGAGTTCGGCTTGGTGTCCACCATTACTCCATATTTATCTCGGGGAGTATGACAAGTGATACTCGTTGGTTTGACTTGGTGTTTTCCATTACTCTATATTTAAGTCAGGGAGCATGACACATGTCACTCTTGGGTGCGGCTTGCTGCCCTCCATTACTCTATATTTAACTCAGGCAGTATGACAAGTGATACTCGTGGGTTCGGCTTGGTGTCCTCCATTACTCTATATTTAACTTGGCGAGTATCACACATGATACTCATGGACTCAGCTTGGTGTCCTCCATTACTCTATATTTAACTTGGGAAGTATGGCACATGTTACTCGTGGGTTCGGCTTGGTGTTGTCCATTACTCTATATTTAAATCATGGAGCATGACAAGTGATACTAGTGGGTTTGGCTTGGTATCCTCCATTACTCTATATTTCACTTGGGGAGTATGGCACATCTTACTCGTTGGTTCAGCTTGGTGTCCTCCATTTCTCTATATTTAACTGGGGAAGTATGGCACATTTTACTCATGGGTTTGGCTTGGTGTCCTCCATTACTCTATATTTAACTTGGGCGGTATGGCACATGTTACTCGTGTGTTCGGCTTGTTGGCCTCCATTACTCTATATTTAACTTGGGGAGTATGACATATTTTAGTCATGGGTTCCGCTTGGTGTCCTCTATTACTCTACATTTAACTCAGGGAGTATGACATATGATATTCGTGGGCTCTGTGTGGTGTCCTCCATTACTCTATATTTAACTTGGGAGCATGACAAGTGTTAACGTGGGTTCGGCTTGGTGTCCTCCATTACTCTATATTTAACTTGGGGCGTATGGAACATTTTACTCGTGGGTTCGGCTTGGTGTCCTCCATTACTCTATATTTAACTTGGGGAGTATGGCACATGTTACTTGTGGGTTCGGCTTGGTATCCTCCATTACTCTATATTTAACTCGGGGAGTATGACAAGAGATACCCGTGGGCTCGACTTGGTGTCCTCCATTACTCTATATTTAACTTGGGGAGTATGGCACATGGTACTCGTGGGTTTGGCTTGGTATCCTCCATTACTCTTTATTTATCTCAGCGAGTATGACACATGTTACTCATGGGTTCCGCTTGGTGTCCTCCATTACACTTTATTTATCTCGGGGAGTATGACAAGTGATACTCGTGGGTTCTGCTTGGTGTCCTCCATTAACCTATATTTAAGTCAGGGAGCATGACACATGTTACTCTTGGGTTCGGCTTGGTGTCCTCCATTAGTCTAAATTTAACTTGGGGAGTATGACAAGTGATGCTCATGGGTTCGGCTTGGTGTCCACCATTACTCTATATATAGAGTATGACAAGTGATACTAGTGGGTTTGGGTTGGTGTCCTCCATTACTCTATATTTAACTCAGGGAGTATGACAAGAGATACTCAAGGGCTCGGCTTGGTGTCCTCCATTACTCTATACTTAACTTGGGGAGAATGGCACATGTTACTCGTGGGTTCGGCTTGTTGTCCTCCATTACTCTATATTTATCTCGGGGAGTATGACATGTGATACTAGTGGGTTTGGCTTGGTGTCCTCCATTACTCTATATTTAACTTGGGGAGTATTGCACATGTTACTCATGGGTTTGGCTTGGTGTCCTCCATTACTCTATAGTTAACTCAGGGAGTATGACACATTTTACTCATGGGTTCCGCTTGGTGTCTTCCATTACTGTATATTTAACTCGGGGAGTATGACAAGTGATTCTCGTGGGTTCGGCTTGGTGTCCTCCAATACTCTATATTTATCTCAGCGAGTATGACAAGTGATACTCGTGGGTTCTGCTTGGTGTCCTCCATTACTCTATATTTAACTTGAGGAGTATCACACATGTTACTCATGAGTTCGGCTTGGTGTCCACCATTACTCCATATTTATCTCGGGGACTATGACAAGTGATACTCGTTGGTTTGGCTTGGTGTCTTCCATTACTCTATATTTAAGTCAGGGAGCATGACACATGTTACTCTTGGGTTCGGTTTGATGTCCTCCACTATTCTATATTTAACTCGGGCGGTATGACAAGTGATACTCGTGGGTTCGGATTGGTGTCCTCCATTACTCTATCTTTAACTTGGGGAGTATCACACATGTTACTCATTGACTCAGTTTGGTGTCCTCCATTACTCTATATTTAACTTGTGGAGTATGGCACATGTTACTTGTGGGTTCAGCTTGGTGTCCTCCATTACTCTATATTTAACTCAGGGAGTATGACAAATGACACTAGTGGGTTTGGCTTTGTGTCCTCTATTACTCTATATTTAACTTGAGGAGTATGGCACATGTTACTCGTGGGTTCAGCTTGGTGTCCTCTATTAGTCTATATTTAACTTGGGGAGTATGGCACATGCTACTCGTTGGTTTGGCTTGGTGTCCTCCATTACTCTATATTTAACTTGGGGAGCATGGCACATGTTACTCGTGGGTTCGACTTGGTGTCCTCCATTACTCTATATTTAACTTAGGGAGCATGGCACATTTTACTCAGGGGTTCGGCTTGGTGTCCTCCATTACTCTATATTTAACTTGGGGAGTATGGCACATGTTACTCGTTGGTTCGGTTTGGTGTCCTCCATTACTCTATAATTAACTTGGGGAGTATGACACATGTTACTTGTGGTTCCGCTTGGTGTCCTCTATTACTCTATATTTAACTCAGGGAGTATGACATGTGATATTCATGGGTTCAGCTTGGTGTCCTCCATTACTCTATATTTATCTCAGGGAGTATGACAAGTGATACTCATGGGTTCGGCTTGGTGTGCTCCATTGCTCTATATTTAACTCTGGGAGTATGGCACATGTTACTGGTGGGTTCAGCTTCGTGTCCTCCATTACTCTATATTTAACTTGGGGATTATCACACATGCTACTCGTGGGTTTGGCTTGGTGTCCTCCAGTACTCTATATTTAACTCAGGGAGTATCACACATGTTACGTGTGAGTTCAGCTTGGTGTCCTCCATTACTCTATATTTAATTTGGGGAGTATCACACATGTTACTCGTGAGTTCGGCTTGGTGTTCACCATTACTCTATATTTAACTCAGGAGTATGAAAAGTGATACTCATGGGTTCGGCTTGGTGTCCTCCATTACTCTATATTTAACTCAGGGAGTATGACACATGATAATCGTGAGTTCGGCTTGGTGACCACCATTACTCTATATTTAACTCAGGAGTATGACAAGTGATATTCGTGGGTTCGGCTTGGTGTCCTCCATTACTCTATATTTAACTCACGGAGTATCACACATGCTACTCGTGAGTTCGGCTTGGTGTCCTCCATTACTCTATTTTAGACTCTGGGAGTATGACACATGTTACGCGTTGGTTCTGCTTTGTGTCTTGCATTATTATATATTTAATTCGTGGAGTATGACACATGTTACTCATGCGTTCTGCTTGGTGTCCTCTATGACTCTAGTTTTAACTCAGGGAGTATGAGAGGTGATACTCGTGGGTTCGGCTTGGTGTCCTCCATTACCCTATACTTAACTTGGGGAGTATGGCACATGTTAGCCGTGGGTTCGGCTTGGTGTCCTTCATTACTCTATATTTAACTTGGGGATTATCACTCATGTTACTTGTGAGTTCAGTTTGGTGTCCACCATTACTCTATATTTATCCCGGGGAGTATGACAAGTGATATTAGTGGGTTCGGCTTGGTGTTCTCCATTATTCTATATTTAACTTGGGGAGTATGGTAGATGTTACTCGTGGGTTCTGCTTGGTGTCCTCCATTACTCTACATTTAACTTGGGAGTATCACACATGTTACTGGTGGGTTCAGTTTGGTGTCCTCCATTACTCTATATTTATTATATGATATGATATGGAATTTATAACGCACCTATACACAAGCGTTTCAAGGCGTGACGAGGCAAGGGAGGACAGACAACGATCCAGGTGTCATTTAGATCGTGCAAGTGCATGGGAAGGGGGAAGGGAAAAGTGGCGGGGGGAAGGGAGAGGGGAAAGTACAGTACATGGGAAAGTGGAATGAATAAGATAAATAAAACACATAAAACAGCCAGCTGGTGGCAAGTGCAAGGAAGTGCAGACATAAGTGCTGGAGGGGGACTGAAGGGATACAGAAAAAACGGTCCCCAAGTGCAGGGGTTGCCAGGGAGGAAGTGCAGGTGGGCAGTTGATGGGGCCTCGGCCAGAGATCAGAAAAGGGTGGCCAGGTAACCAGTGCAATTTCAGTCAGGAATTCAGCAAGGGAGGGGAGGAGAGAAAGCAGAAGCAAAGAGGAAGGTTTTGAGGTGTTTCTGGAACCGGAGATGGTTCTCCTCGAGTTTCAGGGAGGCAGGAAGGCTTTTCCAGAGAGAGGCCCCTGCCGAAGAGAATGATCTGCCACCAACTCGTTGCTTGGAGAAGCGACTGACCCTGAGGGAGTTGGAGGCAGATGAGCGAAGAGCTCGAGAAGAAAGATATTTAGGAAGAGAGAGTTGAAGGTATTGCGGCCCCAGACTCCAGAAGGCCTTGTGTACAATGCAGAGGGTTTTGAATTTAATCCTTGCAGCTACTGGGAGCCAGTGCAGAGATTTCAGTCCTGGAGAGATAGGATCCCTGGGCTTGAGGCCAAGGATAAGTCTCGCAGTCCTGTTCTGGATAAGTTGCAGAGAACAGAGAGTGGAGGCAGGAAGATTTAGAGGCTGTTACAGTAGTCCAACTTGGAGAGGACCAGGGCTCTGGAGACAGTGAGCTTCTGGGGGAAGGAGAGGAAAGGAAGAATACCTCTAAGGAGGTGCAGCTGGTAGTGTGACTTCTTAGAGACGTCTGAGATGCGAGGGGAGAAGGAGAGTGCAGAGTCGAAGATGACCCTGAGGTTTTTAGCCTTGCAGGTGGGAGTGGGAGGAGGGCCAAGAGAGGCCGGACAGAGAGCAGCAGCACTTATTAAACAAAGATAAATAGAAAGAACTCCTGTTAGGTTAGCACCTGATGCCAAATGCAATCCATCCCTAAATATTATAACACACTTACAGAGTTTTTTTTTTTTTACAGAACTTCAACCTCAAAAGGGAAGCACTTACAAATATACAAAACACAGGTGCCAACCTTGAAGCTGTATTTCTGTGAGGTTCCAAGACATCTGAAATTCAAAAATGCAATGTTCAGCCAGTGGTCTGCATCACTGTTCTCATCTGAGGCTGTTCCTGATATTTAACTTGGGAGCATCACACATGTTACGTGTGAGTTCGGCTTGGTGTCCTCCATTACTCTATATTTAACTCGGAGAGTATCACACATGTTACTCGTGAGCTTGGCTTGGTGTCCACCTTTACTGTATATTTAACTCAGGAGTATGACAAGTGATACTCGTGGGTTCAGCTTGGTGTCTTCCATTACTCTATATTTAACTAAGGGAGTATGACACATGTTACTTGTGGGTTCGGCTTGGTGTCCACCATTACTCTATATTTAACTAGGGGAGTATGACAAGTGATACTCGTGGGTTCGGCTTGGTGTCCTCCATCACTCTATATTTAACTCGAGAGTGTGACAAATGTTACTCATGGGTTCGGCTTGGCGTCCTCCATTACTCTATATTTAACTGTGGGAGTATGGCAAGTGATACATTGTGGGTTCAGCTTGGAGTCGTTCATTACTTCATATTTAACTCAAGGAGTATGACAAGTGATACTCGTGGGTTCGGCTTGGTGGCCTCCATTACTCTATATTTAACTCGGGGAGTATGACACATGTTACTCGTGGGTTCGGCTTGGCGTCCTCCATTACTCTATATTTAACTCCAGGAGTATGACAAGTGATAAATCGTGGGTTCGGCTTGGTGTCCACCATTATTCTATATTTAACTTGGGGACTATGACAAGTGATACTCGTGAGTTCGGCTTGGTGTCCACCATTACTCTATATTTAACTTTGGGACTATGACAAGTAATAATCATGGGTTCGGCTTGGTGACCTCCATTACTCTATATTTAACTTGGGGAATATGGCACATGTTACTCGTGAGTTCGGCTTGGTGTCCTCCATTACTCTATATTTAACTCAGGGAGTATGACAAGTGATACTCGTGGGTTCAGTTGGTGCCCTCCATTACTCTATATTTAACTTGCGGAGTATCACACATGTTACTCGTGGGTTCGGCTTGGTGTCCTCCATTACTCTATATTTAACTCAGGGAGTATGACAAGTGATACTCGTGGGTTCAGCTTGGTGTCCTCCATTACTATATATTTAACTTGCGGAGTATCACACATGTTACTCGTGGGTTCGGCTTGGTGTCCACTACTACTCTATATTTAACTGGGGGAGTATGACAAGTGAAACTCGTGGGTTCAACTTGGTGTCTTCCATTACTCTATATTTAACTCGGGGAGTATCACACATGTTACTCGTGAGTTTGGCTTGCTGTCCACCTTTACTCTATATTTAACTCAGGAGTATGAGAAGTGATACTCGTGGGTTCAGCTTGGTGTCTTCCATTACTCTATATTTAACTCAGGGAGTATGACACATGTTACTTGTGGGTTCGGCTTGGTGTCCACCATTACTCTATATTTAACTAAGGGAGTATGACAAGTGATATTCGTGGGTTTGGCTTGGTGCCCTCCATTACTCTATATTTTACTCAGGCAGTATGACAAGTGATAATCGTGGGTTCGGCTTGCTGTCCTCCATTACTCTATATTTAACTCGGGAGTATGACAAATATTACTCATGGGTTCGGCTTGGCGTCCTCCATTACTCTATATTTAACTCTGGGAGTATGGCAAGTGATACATCGTGGGTTCAGCTTGGTGTCCTTCATTACTTCCTATTTAACTCAAGGAGTATGACAAGTGATACTCGTGGGTTCGGCTTGGTGTCCTCCATTACTCTATATTTAACTCGGGGAGTATGACACATGTTACTCGTGGGTTCGGCTTGGCGTCCTCCATTACTCTATATTTAACTCCAGGAGTATGACAAGTGATAAATCGTGGATTCGGCTTGGTGTCCACCATTATTCTATATTTAACTCGGGGACTATGACAAGTGATACTCGTGAGTTCGGCTTGGTGTCCAACATTACTCTATATTTAACTTGGGGAGTGTGACAAGTAATAATCATGGGTTTGGCTTGGTGACCTCCATTACTCTATATTTAACTTGGGGAGTATGGCACATGTTACTCGTGGGTTCGGCTGGGTGTCCTCCATTACTCTATATTTAACTCGGGGAGTATCACACAT
Organism: Ambystoma mexicanum; assembly: GCF_040938575.1. Classification (NCBI taxonomy): domain Eukaryota; kingdom Metazoa; phylum Chordata; class Amphibia; order Caudata; family Ambystomatidae; genus Ambystoma; species Ambystoma mexicanum. Next base: position 27,300,551 of record NC_090938.1, on the reverse strand, counting down.
GTTACTCGTGAGTTCGGCTTGGTGTCCTCCATTACCCTATATTTAACTCAGGGAGTATGACAAGTGATACTCGTGGGTTCAGCTTGGTGTCCTCCATTACTCTATATTTAACTCTGGGAGTATGGCAAGTTATACATCGTGGGTTCAGCTTGGTGTCCTTCATTACTTCATATTTAACTCCAGGAGTATGACAAGTGATAAATCGTGGGTTTGGCTTGGTGTCCACCATTATTCTATATTTAACTCGGGGACTATGACAAGTGATACTCGTGAGTTCGGCTTGTTGTCCACCATTACTCTATTTTTAACTTGGGGACTATGACAAGTAATAATCATGGGTTCGGCTTGGTGTCCTCCATTACTCTATATTTAACTCGGGGTGTATCACACATGTTACTCGTGAGCTTGGCTTGGTGTCCACCTTTACTCTATATTTAACTCAGGAGTATGACAAGTGATACTCATGGGTTCAGCTTGGTGTCTTCCATTACTCTATATTTAACTAAGGGAGTATGACACATGTTACTTGTGGGTTCGGCTTGGTGTCCACCATTACTCTATATTTAACTAGGGGAGTATGACAAGTGATACTCGTGGGTTTGGCTTGGTGCCCTCTGTTACTCTATATTTAACTCAGGCAGTATGACAAGTGATACTCGTGGGTTCGGCTTGGTGTCCTCCATTACTCTATATTTAACTCAGGGAGTGTGACAAATGTTACTCATGGGTTCGGCTTGGCGTCCTCCATTACTCTATATTTAACTGTGGGAGTATGGCAAGTGATACATTGTGGGTTCAGCTTGGTGTCCTTCGTTAATTCATATTTAACTCAAGGAGTATGACAAGTTATACTCGTGGGTTCGCCTTGGTGTCCTCCATTACTCTATATTTAACTCGGGGAGTATGACACATGTTACTCATGGGTTCGGCTTGGCGTCCTCCATTATTCTATATTTAACTCCAGGAGTATGACAAGTGATAAATTATGGGTTGGGCTTGGTGTCCACCATTATTCTATATTTAACTCGGGGACTATGACAAGTGATACTCGTGAGTTCGGCTTGGTGTCCACCATTACTCTATATTTAACTTGGGGAGTATGACAAGTAATAATCATGGGTTCGGCTTGGTGACCTCCATTACTCTATATTTAACTTGGGGAGTATGGCACATGTTACTCGTGAGTTCGGCTTGGTGTCCTCCATTACTCTATATTTAACTCAGGGAGTATGACAAGTGATACTCGTGGGTTCAGTTGGTGTCCTCCATTACTCTATATTTAACTTGCGGAGCATCACACATGTTACTCATGGGTTCGGCTTGGTGTCCTCCATTACTCTATATTTAACTCAAGGAGTATGACAAGTGTTACTCGTGGGTTCAGCTTGGTGTCCTCCATTACTCTATATTTAACTCATGGAGTATGACACATGTTACTTGTGGGTTCGGCTTGGTGTCCACCATTACTCTATATTTAACTAAGGGAGTATGACAAGTGATACTCGTGGGTTTGGCTTGGTGTCCTCCATTACTCTATATTTAACTCAGGCAGTATGACAAGTGATACTCGTGGGCTCGGCATGGTGTCCTCCATTACTCTATATTTAACTCGGGGAGTACGACACATGTTACTCGTGGGTTCGGCTTGGTGTTCACCATTACTCTATATTTAACTCCAGGAGTATGACAAGTGATAAATCGTGGGTTCGGCTTGGTGTCCACCATTATTCTATATTTAACTCGGGGACTAAGACAAGTGATACTCGTGAGTTCGGCTTGGTGTCCACCATTACTCTATATTTAACTTGGGGAGTATGACAAGTAATAATCATGGGTTTGGCTTGGTGACCTCCATTACTCTTTATTTAACTTGGGGAGTATGGCACATGTTACTCGTGGGTTCGGCTTGGTGTCCTCCATTGCTCTATATTTAACTCGGGGAGTATCACACATGTTACTTGTGAGTTCGGCTTGGAGTCCTCCATTACCCTATATTTAACTCAGGGAGTATGACAAGTGATACTCATGGGTTCAGCTTGGTGTCCTCCATTACTCTATATTTAACTCTGGGAGTATTACAAGTGATACATTGTGGGTTCAGCTTGATGTCCTTCATTACTTCATATTTAACTCAAGGAGTATGACAAGTGATACTCGTGGGTTCAGTTGGTGTCCTCCATTACTCTATATTTAACTCGGGGAGTATCACATATGTTACTCGTGAGTTCGGCTTGGTGTCCTCCATTACCCTATATTTAACTCAGGGAGTATGACAAGTGATACTCGTGGGTTCAGCTTGGTGTCCTCCATTACTCTATATTTAACTCTGGGAGCATGGCAAGTGATACATTGTGGGTTCAGCTTGGTGTCCTCCATTACTCTATATTTAACTCGGGGAGTATCACACATGTTACTCGTGAGTTCGGCTTGGTGTCCTCCATTACCCTATATTTAACTCAGGGAGTATGACAAGTGATACTCGTGGGTTCAGCTTGGTGTCCTCCATTACTCTATATTTAACTCTGGGAGTATGACAAGTGATACTCGTGGGTTCGGCTTGGTGTCCTCCATTACTCTATATTTAACTCGGGGAGTATGACACATGTTACTCGTGGGTTCGGCTTGGCGTCCTCCATTACTCTATATTAAACTCCAGGAGTATGACAAGTGATAAATCGTGGATTCGGCTTGGTGTCCACCATTATGCTATATTTAACTCGGGGACTATGACAAGTGATACTCGTGAGTTCGGCTTGGTGTCCAACATTACTCTATATTTAACTTGGGGAGTATCACAAGTAATAATAATGGGTTTGGCTTGGTGACCTCCATTACTCTATATTTAACTTGGGGAGTGTGGCACATGTTACTCGTGGGTTCGGCTGGGTGTCCTCCATTACTCTATATTTAACTCGGGGAGTATCACATATGTTACTCGTGAGTTCGGCTTGGTGTCCTCCATTACCCTATATTTAACTCAGGGAGTATGACAAGTGATACTCGTGGGTTCAGCTTGGTGTCCTCCATTACTCTATATTTAACTCTGGGAGTATGGCAAGTGATACATCGTGGGTTCAGCTTGATGTCCTTCATTACTTCATATTTAACTCAAGGAGTATGACAAGTGATACTCGTGGGTTCAGCTTGGTGTCCTCCATTACTCTATATTTAACTCTGGGAGTATCACACATGTTACTCGTGAGTTCGGCTTGGTGTCCTCCATTACCCTATATTTAACTCAGGGAGTATGACAAGTGATACTCGTGGGTTCAGCTTGGTGTCCTCCATTACTCTATATTTAACTCTGGGAGTATGGCAAGTGATACATCGTGGGTTCAGCTTGGTGTCCTTCATTACTTCATATTTAACTCCAGGAGTATGACAAGTGATAAATCGTGGGTTTGGCTTGGTGTCCACCATTATTCTATATTTAACTCGGGGACTATGACAAGTGATACTCGTGAGTTCGGCTTGGTGTCCACCATTACTCTATATTTAACTTGGGGACTATGACAAGTAATAATCATGGGTTCGGCTTGGTGTCCTCCATTACTCTATATTTAACTCGGGGTGTATCACACATGTTACTCGTGAGCTTGGCTTGGTGTCCACCTTTACTCTATATTTTACTCAGGAGTATGACAAGTGATGCTCATGGGTTCAGCTTGGTGTCTTCCATTACTCTATATTTAACTAAGGGAGTATGACACATGTTACTTGTGGGTTCGGCTTGGTGTCCACCATTACTCTATATTTAACTAGGGGAGTATGACAAGTGATACTCGTGGGTTTGGCTTGGTACCCTCTGTTACTCTATATTTAACTCAGGCAGTATGACAAGTGATACTCGTGGGTTCGGCTTGGTGTCCTCCATTACTCTATATTTAACTCGGGGAGTGTGACAAATGTTACTCATGGGTTCGGCTTGGCGTCCTCCATTACTCTATATTTAACTGTGGGAGTATGGCAAGTGATACATTGTGGGTTCAGCTTGGTGTCCTTCGTTACTTCATATTTAACTCAAGGAGTATGACACATGTTACTCATGGGTTCGGCTTGGCATCCTCCATTATTCTATATTTAACTCCAGGAGTATGACAAGTGATAAATCATGGGTTCGGCTTGGTGTCCACCATTATTCTATATTTAACTCGGGGACTATGACAAGTGATACTCCTGAGTTCGGCTTGGTGTCCACCATTACTCTATATTTAACTTGGGGAGTATGACAAGTAATAATCATGGGTTCGGCTTGGTGACCTCCATTACTCTATATTTAACTTGGAGAGTATGGCACATGTTACTCGTGAGTTCGGCTTGGTGTCCTCCATTACTCTATATTTAACTCAGGGAGTATGACAAGTGATACTCGTGGGTTCAGTTGGTGTCCTCCATTACTCTATATTTAACTTGCGGAGCATCACACATGTTACTCATGGGTTCGGCTTGGTGTCCTCCATTACTTTATATTTAACTCAAGGAGTATGACAAGTGTTACTCGTGGGTTCAGCTTGGTGTCCTCCATTACTCTATATTTAACTTGTGGAGTATCACACATGTTACTCGTGGGTTCGGCTTGGTGTTCACTACTACTCTATATTTAACTCGGGGAGTATGACAAGTGATACTCGTGGGTTCGACTTGGTGTCCTCCATTACTCTATATTTAACTCGGGGAGTATCACACATGTTACTCATGAGTTTGGCTTGCTGTCCACCTTTACTCTATATTTAACTCAGGAGTATGACAAGTGATACTCGTGGGTTCAGCTTGGTGTCTTCCATTACTCTATATTTAACTCAGGGAGTATGACACATGTTACTTGTGGGTTCGGCTTGGTGTCCACCATTACTCTATATTTAACTAAGGGAGTATGACAAGTGATACTCGTGGGTTTGGCTTGGTGCCCTCCATTACTCTATATTTAACTCAGGCAGTATGACAAGTGATACTCGTGGGTTCGGCATGGTGTCCTCCATTACTCTATATTTAACTCGGGGAGTATGACACATGTTACTCGTGGGTTCGGCTTGGTGTTCACCATTACTCTATATTTAACTCCAGGAGTATGACAAGTGATAAATCGTGGGTTCGGCTTGGTGTCCACCATTATTCTATATTTAACTCGGGGACTAAGACAAGTGATACTCGTGAGTTCGGCTTGGTGTCCACCATTACTCTATATTTAACTTGGGGAGTATGACAAGTAATAATCATGGGTTTGGCTTGGTGACCTCCATTACTCTTTATTTAACTTGGGGAGTATGGCACATGTTACTCGTGGGTTCGGCTTGGTGTCCGCCATTGCTCTATATTGAACTCGGGGAGTATCACACATGTTACTCGTGAGTTCGGCTTGGTGTCCTCCATTACCCTATATTTAACTCAGGGAGTATGACAAGTGATACTCGTGGGTTCAGCTTGGTGTCCTCCATTACTCTATTTTTAACTTGCGGAGTATCACAAATGTTACTCGTGGGTTCGGCTTGGTGTCCTCCATTACTCTATATTTAACTCAGGGAGTATGACAAGTGATACCCGTGGGTTCAGCTTGGTGTCCTCCATTACTCTATATTTAACTTGCGGAGTATCACACATGTTACTCGTGGGTTCAGCTTGGTGTCCACTACTGCTCTATATTTAACTCGGGGAGTATGACAAGTGATACTCGTGGGTTCGACTTGGTGTCCTCCATTACTCTATATTTGACACAGGGCGTATCACACATGATACTCGTGAGTTCGGCTTGGTGTCCTCCATCACTCTATATTTAACTCAGGGAGTATCACGCATGAGTTTGGCTTGGTGTCCACCACTACTCTATATTTAACTAGGGGAGTATGGCACATGTTACTCGTGGGTTCGGCTTGGTGACCTCTATTACTCTAGATTTAACTTGGGGAGTATGGCACATGTTACTCGTGGGTTTGGCTTGGTGTCCTCCATTACTCTATATTTAACTCGGGGAGTATCACAAATGTTACTCATGAGTTCGGCTTGGTGTCCTCCATTACTCTATATTTAACTCGGGAGTATCACACATGTTACTCGTGAGTTCGGCTTGGTGTCCTCCATTACTCTATATTTAACTCAGGGAGTATGACAAGTGATACTCGTGGGTTGAGTTGGTGTCCTCCATTACGATATATTTAACTTGCGGGGCATCACACATGTTACTCATGGGTTCGGCTTGGTGTCCTCCATTACTCTACATTTAACTCAGCGAGTATGACAAGTGTTACACGTGGGTTCAGCTGGGTGTCCTCCATTACTCTATATTTAACATGCAGAGTATCACACATGTTACTCGTGGGTTCGGCTTGGTGTCCACTACTACTCTATATTTAACTCGGGGAGTATGACAAGTGATACTCGTGGGTTCGACTTGGTGTCCTCCATTACTCTATATTTAACTAAGGGAGTATGACAAGTGATATTCGTGGGTTTGGCTTGGTGCCCTCCATTACTCTATATTTTACTCAGGCAGTATGACAAGTGATACTCGTGGGTTCGGCTTGGTGTCCTCCATTACTCTATATTTAACTCGGGGAGTATGACAAATGTTACTCATGGGTTCGGCTTGGCGTCCTCCATTACTCTATATTTAACTCTGGGAGTATGGCAAGTGATACATTGTGGGTTCAGCTTGGTGTCCTTCATTACTTCATATTTAACTCAAGGAGTATGACAAGTGATACTCGTGGGTTCGGCTTGGTGTCCTCCATTACTCTATATTTAACTCGGGGAGTATGACACATGTTACTCGTGGGTTCGGCTTGGTGTCCACCATTACTCTATATTTAACTACAGGAGTATGACAAGTGATAAATCGTGGGTTCGGCTTGGTGTCCACCATTTTTCTATATTTCACTCGGGGACTATGGCAAGTGATACTCGTGACTTCGGCTTGGTGTCCACAATTACTCTATATTTAAATTGGGGAGTATGACAAGTAATAATCATGGGTTCGGCTTGGTGACCTCCATTACTCTATATTTAACTTGGGGAGTATGGCACATGTTACTCGTGGGTTCGGCTTGGTGTCCTCCATTACTCTATATTTAACTCGGAGAGTATCACACATGTTACTCGTGAGTTCGGCTTGGTGTCCTCTATTACTCTATATTTAACTTGCGGAGTATCACACATGTTACTCGTGGGTTCAGCTTGGTGTCCACTACTACTCTATATTTAACTCGGGGAGTATGACAAGTGATACTCGTGGGTTCGACTTGGTGTCCTCCATTACTCTATATTTGACACAGGGCGTATCACACATGATACTCGTGAGTTCGGCTTGGTGTCCTCCATCACTCTATATTTAACTCAGGGAGTATCACACATGTTACTCGTGAGTTTGGCTTGATGTCCACCACTACTCTATATTTAACTAGGGGAGTATGGCACATGTTACTCGTGGGTTCGGCTTGGTGACCTCTATTACTCTATATTTAACTCGGGAGTATCTGACATGTTACTTGTGAGTTCGGCTTGGTGTCCTCCATTACTCTATATTTAACTCGGGAGTATCACACATGTTACTCGTGAGTTCAGCTTGGTGTCCTCCATTACCCTATATTTAACTCAGGGAGTATGACAAGTGATACTCGTGGGTTCAGTTTGGTGTCCTCCATTACTCTATATTTAACTTGTGGAGTATCACAAATGTTACTCGTGGGTTCGGCTTGGTGTCCTCCATTACTCTATATTTAACTCAGGGAGTATGACAAGTGATACTCGTGGGTTCAGCTTGGTGTCCTCCATTACTCTATATTTAACTTGCGGAGAATCACACATGTTACTCGTGGGTTCAGCTTGGTGTCCACTACTGCTCTATATTTAACTCGGGGAGTATGACAAGTGATACTCGTGGGTTCGACTTGGTGTCCTCCATTACTCTATATTTGACACAGGGCGTATCACACATGATACTCGTGAGTTCGGCTTGGTGTCCTCCATCACTCTATATTTAACTCAGGGAGTATCACACATGTTACTCGTGAGTTTGGCTTGGTGTCCACCACTACTCTATATTTAACTAGGGGAGTATGGCACATGTTACTCGTGGGTTCGGCTTGGTGACCTCTATTACTCTATATTTAACTTGGGGAGTATGGCACATGTTACTCGTGGGTTTGGCTTGGTGTCCTCCATCACTCTATATTTAACTCGGGGAGTATCACAAATGTTACTCATGAGTTCGGCTTGGTGTCCTCCATTACTCTATATTTAACTCGGGAGTATCACACATGTTACTCGTGAGTTCGGCTTGGTGTCCTCCATTACTCTATATTTAACTCAGGGAGTATGACAAGTGATACTCGTGGGTTCAGTTGGTGTCCTCCATTACTCTATATTTAACTTGCGGAGCATCACACATGTTACTCATGGGTTCGGCTTGGTGTCCTCCATTACTCTACATTTAACTCAGCGAGTATGACAAGTGTTACACGTGGGTTCAGCTGGGTGTCCTCCATTACTCTATATTTAACTTGCGGAGTATCACACATGTTACTCGTGGGTTCGGCTTGGTGTCCACTACTACTCTATATTTAACTCGGGGAGTATGACAAGTGATACTCGTGGGTTCGACTTGGTGTCCTCCATTACTCTATATTTAACTCGGGGAGTATCATACTTGTTACTCATGAGTTTGGCTTACTGTCCACCTTTACTCTATATTTAACTCAGGAGTATGAGAAGTGATACTCGTGGGTTCAGCTTGGTGTCTTCCATTACTCTATATTTAACTCTGGGAGTATGACACATGTTACTTGTGGGTTCGGCTTGGTGTCCACCATTACTCTATATTTAACTAAGGGAGTATGACAAGTGATATTCGTGGGTTTGGCTTGGTGCCCTCCATTACTCTATATTTTACTCAGGCAGTATGACAAGTGATACTCGTGGGTTCGGCTTGGTGTCCTCCATTACTCTATATTTAACTCGGGGAGTATGACAAATGTTACTCATGGGTTCGGCTTGGCGTCCTCCATTACTCTATATTTAACTCTGGGAGTATGGCAAGTGATACATCGTGGGTTCAGCTTGGTGTCCTTCATTACTTCATATTTAACTCAAGGAGTATGACAAGTGATACTCGTGGGTTCGGCTTGGTGTCCTCCATTACTCTATATTTAACTCGGGGACTATGGCAAGTGATACTCGTGACTTCGGCTTGGTGTCCACCATTACTCTATATTTAACTTGGGGAGTATGACAAGTAATAATCATGGGTTCGGCTTGGTGACCTCCATTACTCTATATTTAACTTGGGGAGTATGGCACATGTTACTCGTGGGATCGGCTTGGTGTCCTCCATTACTCTATATTTAACTCGGAGAGTATCACACATGTTACTCGTGAGTTCGGCTTGGTGTCCTCTATTACTCTATATTTAACTTGCGGAGTATCACACATGTTACTCGTGGGTTCAGCTTGGTGTCCACTACTACTCTATATTTAACTCGGGGAGTATGACAAGTGATACTCGTGGGTTCGACTTGGTGTCCTCCATTACTCTATATTTGACACAGGGCGTATCACACATGATACTCGTGAGTTCGCTTGGTTTCCTCCATCACTCTATATTTAACTCAGGGAGTATCACACATGTTACTCGTGAGTTTGGCTTGATGTCCACCACTACTCTATATTTAACTAGGGGAGTATGGCACATGTTACTCGTGGGTTCGGCTTGGTGACCTCTATTACTCTATATTTAACTCGGGGAGTATCAGACATGTTACTCGTGAGTTCGGCTTGGTGTCCTCCATTACTCTATATTTAACTCGGGAGTATCACACATGTTACTCGTGAGTTCAGCTTGGTGTCCTCCATTACCCTATATTTAACTCAGGGAGTATGACAAGTGATACTCGTGGGTTCAGCTTGGTGTCCTCCATTACTCTATATTTAACTTGCGGAGTATCACAAATGTTACTCGTGGGTTCGGCTTGGTGTCCTCCATTACTCTATATTTAACTCAGGGAGTATGACAAGTGATACTCGTGGGTTCAGCTTGGTGTCCTCCATTACTCTATATTTAACTTGCGGAGAATCACACATGTTACTCGTGGGTTCGGCTTGGTGTCCACTACTACTCTATATTTAAGTCGGGTAGTATGACAATTGATACTCGTGGGTTCGACTTGGTGTCCTCCATTACTCTATATTTAACACAGGGCGTATCACACATGATACTCGTGAGTTCGGCTTGGTGTCCTCCAGCACTCTATATTTAACTCAGGGAGTATCACACATGTTACTCGTGAGTTTGGCTTGGTGTCCACCACTACTCTATATTTAACTAGGGGAGTATGGCACATGTTACTCGTGGGTTCGGCTTGGTGACCTCCATTACTCTACATTTAACTTGGGCAGTATGGCACATGTTACTCGTGGGTTTGGCTTGGTGTCCTCCATTACTCTATATTTAACTCGGGGAGTATCACACATGTTACTCGTGAGTTCGGCTTGGTGTCCTCCATTACTCTATATTTAACTTGCGGAGTATTACACATGTTACTCGTGGGTTCGGCCTGGTGTCCTCCATTACTCTATGTTTAACTCAGGGAGTATGATACATGTTACTCGTGGGTTCGGCTTGGTGTCCACTACTACTCTATATTAACTCGGGGGGTATGACAATTGATACTCGTGGGTTTGGCTTGGTGTCCTCCATTACTCTATATTTAACTCAGGGAGTATCACACATGTTACTCGTGAGTTTGGCTTGGTGTCCACCATTACTCTATATTTAACTCAGGGAGTATGACAAGTGATACTCGTGGGTTCAGTTGGTGTCCTCCATTACTCTATATTTAACTTGCGGAGCATCACACATGTTACTCATGGGTTCGGCTTGGTGTCCTCCATTACTCTACATTTAACTCAGCGAGTATGACAAGTGTTACACGTGGGTTCAGCTGGGTGTCCTCCATTACTCTATATTTAACTTGCGGAGTATCACACATGTTACTCGTGGGTTCGGCTTGGTGTCCACTACTACTCTATATTTAACTCGGGGAGTATGACAAGTGATACTCGTGGGTTCGACTTGGTGTCCTCCATTACTCTATATTTAACTCGGGGAGTATCATACTTGTTACTCATGAGTTTGGCTTACTGTCCACCTTTACTCTATATTTAACTCAGGAGTATGAGAAGTGATACTCGTGGGTTCAGCTTGGTGTCTTCCATTACTCTATATTTAACTCTGGGAGTATGACACATGTTACTTGTGGGTTCGGCTTGGTGTCCACCATTACTCTATATTTAACTAAGGGAGTATGACAAGTGATATTCGTGGGTTTGGCTTGGTGCCCTCCATTACTCTATATTTTACTCAGGCAGTATGACAAGTGATACTCGTGGGTTCGGCTTGGTGTCCTCCATTACTCTATATTTAACTCGGGGAGTATGACAAATGTTACTCATGGGTTCGGCTTGGCATCCTCCATTACTCTATATTTAACTCTGGGAGTATGGCAAGTGATACATCGTGGGTTCAGCTTGGTGTCCTTCATTACTTCATATTTAACTCAAGGAGTATGACAAGTGATACTCGTGGGTTCGGCTTGGTGTCCTCCATTACTCTATATTTAACTCGGGGACTATGGCAAGTGATACTCGTGACTTCGGCTTGGTGTCCACCATTACTCTATATTTAACTTGGGGAGTATGACAAGTAATAATCATGGGTTCGGCTTGGTGACCTCCATTACTCTATATTTAACTTGGGGAGTATGGCACATGTTACTCGTGGGATCGGCTTGGTGTCCTCCATTACTCTATATTTAACTCGGAGAGTATCACACATGTTACTCGTGAGTTCGACTTGGTGTCCTCTATTACTCTATATTTAACTTGCGGAGTATCACACATGTTACTCGTGGGTTCAGCTTGGTGTCCACTACTACTCTATATTTAACTCGGGGAGTATGACAAGTGATACTCGTGGGTTCGACTTGGTGTCCTCCATTACTCTATATTTGACACAGGGCGTATCACACATGATACTCGTGAGTTCGCTTGGTTTCCTCCATCACTCTATATTTAACTCAGGGAGTATCACACATGTTACTCGTGAGTTTGGCTTGATGTCCACCACTACTCTATATTTAACTAGGGGAGTATGGCACATGTTACTCGTGGGTTCGGCTTGGTGACCTCTATTACTCTATATTTAACTCGGGGAGTATCAGACATGTTACTCGTGAGTTCGGCTTGGTGTCCTCCATTACTCTATATTTAACTCGGGAGTATCACACATGTTACTCGTGAGTTCAGCTTGGTGTCCTCCATTACCCTATATTTAACTCAGGGAGTATGACAAGTGATACTCGTGGGTTCAGCTTGGTGTCCTCCATTACTCTATATTTAACTTGCGGAGTATCACAAATGTTACTCGTGGGTTCCGCTTGGTGTCCTCCATTACTCTATATTTAACTCAGGGAGTATGACAAGTGATACTCGTGGGTTCAGCTTGGTGTCCTCCATTACTCTATATTTAACTTGCGGAGAATCACACATGTTACTCGTGGGTTCGGCTTGGTGTCCACTACTACTCTATATTTAAGTCGGGTAGTATGACAATTGATACTCGTGGGTTCGACTTGGTGTCCTCCATTACTCTATATTTAACACAGGGCGTATCACACATGATACTCGTGAGTTCGGCTTGGTGTCCTCCAGCACTCTATATTTAACTCAGGGAGTATCACACATGTTACTCGTGAGTTTGGCTTGGTGTCCACCACTACTCTATATTTAACTAGGGGAGTATGGCACATGTTACTCGTGGGTTCGGCTTGGTGACCTCCATTACTCTACATTTAACTTGGGCAGTATGGCACATGTTACTCGTGGGTTTGGCTTGGTGTCCTCCATTACTCTATATTTAACTCGGGGAGTATCACACATGTTACTCGTGAGTTCGGCTTGGTGTCCTCCATTACTCTATATTTAACTTGCGGAGTATTACACATGTTACTCGTGGGTTCGGCCTGGTGTCCTCCATTACTCTATGTTTAACTCAGGGAGTATGATACATGTTACTCGTGGGTTCGGCTTGGTGTCCACTACTACTCTATATTAACTCGGGGGGTATGACAATTGATACTCGTGGGTTTGGCTTGGTGTCCTCCATTACTCTATATTTAACTCAGGGAGTATCACACATGTTACTCGTGAGTTTGGCTTGGTGTCCACCATTACTCTATATGTAACTCGGGGAGTATGACACATATTACTCATGGGCTCAGCTTGGTGCTGTGAGAAACCTGAGGGTGTTCTCCTAAGTAGACCTCAGGGCCAGAGGAGGGCTGGCGCTCTCAGATCCCAACGCTGGGGGTGAATGAGCAAGGATCCCCTGGATAAGGAAACCCAGGGTTATGCTTGGGGGAACGCCCCAGGTGAGACGCGATACTATGCGGAGGAAGATTATGAGGCGAATGACATCTCTGAGGCCTTTATAGGCTATAACACATCTGCCTCACCTCCTCCCATTAAATCTCTTCTACCTAGATCCAATGACCCCTTTGTACAAAAACAATCCCCTAAGATTTTAAACCCGCTTGCACCCAAAGATTATCCACCCCAGAATCCCTCTTTGTCTATTCCCTACTCAAATTCCTCTAGTCATTGCCCTTCCCATTCTTCATTACGTCCCTTTAATTATTCTTCCCCGAAACCCCAGTATACTGTATTTACAGTAATCTGACCCATGAAGCGAGTGTCAGTTGAGGCTTTCGCCGCCACTTTCTCATCCCCTCCTCCCCCTTTGGCTGACTCACACCCTGACACAGCCCTTTCCATGCTCCACTCTTCTATCTGATACTCTCAATGCTCTTGCCCCTGTCATGAGGATCCGCCTGAAGCCCAAAGCCAAGTGCAACTCTTGGTACGACCCAGACCTTGTCACCCTCAAATGCAAGTGCAGGGTGGCTGAGAGGAAATGGCGTGCTTCTGGTAGATCCTCTGCCAAACTGGCCTGCTGCCTGCTCCACAGGCAATACCGGCTCTCTGTCCTCACCAAGAAGAGAGCTCACATCCAAGCCTGCATCTCTACGGCATCTAACAACTCAGATGAACTCTTTAAAATCTGCAAGGAACTGGCCAATCCTGCCGCAGTCTCTACCTCTCCTGTCCCCTCCCAGGCCCTCTGCACGGCGATGGCCTCTCATTTCATCTCTAAAACTAGGACATCCTATCCTCTCTCTCCTCCTCTCCCCTTCATCCCTCTACTCCTTGCTCTTCCTCTGGCCCTTCTTTGGCCACCTCTCCTCCCTCCTTCTCTTCCTTTCCCCTGTTCTCCCCAGACGAGGTTTCGAGACAAGTCCCATCCATGAAAGACTCGTCAAAACAGGTGCAACCCTGTCCCTCCAAAACCATCAAGGACCACATTGACTCCCTGGCTCCTGCTCTGGCCAACTTCTTCAACCACTCCTTCACCACTGGAGTCTTCCCTTCCCCCTGGAGCACTCCCTTGTGACCCCTCTTCTTACGAAACACTCTGCCCACCCGTCCTGCCCAGCTAACTATCTCCCAATCTCCATCACTCCTTTCCTGGGCAAACTCTTGGAAAAGTTGGCCATCTCCCAGCCAGACCTTCCAGGATATTGCGGCATGAATTGTCAAATTATGTGGCATGAAATGGCAAATATTGCATTACCAACCTTTATTTATTGCGGCATTTTTGCGGGACATTTTGTATTAACTGGAGGGTGTAAGATTGCCACATTGTAGGAAATAGGCAGAGTGCAAGACTACAAGAGAGCCAGGGTGTCATTATTATGTATCTTTTGTATTAATTTAATAGGAAGAGTCCATGATGTCTCTGGATTGGCAGAACAGTTTTTGTTTTGGCTATATTTTTGGTTTAATGTGCCTGCCTATTTAATAGTATTAAATAAACTGATCATTATCAGTTGTAATGCTGAAACTATTCCCCTTCTGTGTTCTCCAATCCCCAAACACCCACACACACCTCTCGCACCAACACACCTCACACGTCTCATCAATTCCTCATCACAACTTGTAATCCTGAACCTCTCACTGCATCATACAAATACTTTTGTGCTATGTCACACTGTCAAGTCACAATGTGCACTCCCCTGCCCCTGCCAAACTCCAAATCATACTCCCAACTCACACCTTGCACACCACAATTCCTCCCGCAATATACAGTCCTTCATTCTTTTGTGCTTCTTCTGCATCTTGCATCCTTTCTCCCATTCTATCGCACTCTTCACTCATTCTTTTTCCCAATCTGCAACTCACTGCCTCTTTCCGGCCAACCGCTTCCTCTCTACTTTCTGGCTCAACGTCCCCCATGACCACACGCTCCCTCTACTTTCTGTACCTCCACTCGCTCTCAGATTTCTGGACCACTGCATCACTGCTTCCTCTGCTCTCTTGTGCACCGCCTCCTCCTCTGACCCACTTCTCTCCCTCTGCTTTCTTGCCTATCACGTCACATCTCACCCATCACTCTCACTGTCTCCCCTTTCCCTCTCATAGTATGACCATTTTTTTTAAATGTAGATTTTGACCATGATTCTCAAAAAATGGGGCATTTAAAAATAGAGCAGAGGATATGCTATTTTTAGATAACCCCTTTTTGGAAATGAGTAGGTCACCTTATTCTCAAAGGTGACCTGCGCATTTCCAAGGGGCTGAGCTGTAGTGCTAATTCTGCTCTGGCCAGCTGCTTTGAATAGGGTTCTGGGTTGTTTGACCGAAGTTTCATTATTTGAGGCGGAATTTGCCGGAGTCAATTTTGCAGCAAATAGATTTGCTCTTCAGCCAAACAACCCAAAATGTACCTTTCACCACCACCCCACCGCCTCGCCTACTTAACTGCTTGGTTGCTGTCGCTTCCCCTGCAACCCTGCGGAGTAAGATCCGTCCCTCTAACGCAGGTCGAATCCGACGCCGGAGGGTCCCTTTTTAGTTTGTTTTTGTTTTCTGTTATTGGATCCCACCTCCAATTTTGAGGAAGCGGGGAGCACCCCTGCAACCCCCATGCCCCAAAAAACTGAACATGAGGAGCGGGTGACACCCCTGCAACCCCTGCTCCACAGGTTCGGTATTTATCAAAACTGATTGAATGGCACTGGCAAAATAGGTCAAATTGTACCATTCGATCGATTTTTGGCAGTCAAAATGGGAAGTACCTTGAATAGAAGTGCTCTCCCGACAGTGTTCTGCAAGCTCCCAGCGCCATTTACAGTGACAGGCCCTTCAGGGGCCTGCCACTGTAAAATGTGACCCAAAAAACGCATTTCTATCCTGTTTGAGGAACAGAAATGCAAGCGACATAGCAGCGGTTCATATATTAAAAAAATACATGACAGGTTCGAGAAAGACCCTTTCATGCATGGGCACCCCCATCTCCCGTGCGCGTGGGGTTGCCTACAATTTCTGCACATTTAAAAGTGCATCTTGCTTGGAAATTTAGGATGTGCTTTTAAATGGCAGAAATGCCCCCTGATTTGCTCAAGGAGGTGAAAAAGGCCATCTTAATGGGCGCGCATATACAATTTAGAAGGGACACCTGAATGGGCACATTTTAATAAAATGTGCCCATTCAGGTGTCTCTTGTGGATTGGGCTGCTCTTTTTTTGGGCGTAAGTGATGAGATGTGTTAGTGCATTTCATTTCTTGCGTAAAAAAGTTTAGAGAATCTGGCACCCAGAATATTTCAATTTTTTTAAATGGTAGTTTTGCCTTTTTTTCTGCAAAAACAGCAGTTTTTTTGCAAAACGGCCGTTTTCGCAGCATTTTGTGCAAAACGGCCATTTTCGCAGCATTTTGCGGGATCGCAAAAAATCGCTATAAACTGAGGAGTCTGCCCAGCTTAATCTCCACACTGAACCTGTTGCTTGTCTCCATGATCATCAGTCTGGCTTCAGAGCTGCCAGAAGCACGGAAACTGCTCTCCTGAACATCCGTGAAGACTTGCTCTCCAACCTTGATTCCAACAGCCCCTGTGTCCTCATCTTACTTGATCTCTACCCTGCCTTTGACACGGTCAACCATGCCATCCTGCTCAACCGCCTTCGTGATAACCTGGGTATCACCGGTCTGGTCCTGGCGTGGCTGACTTCTTTCCTCTCTGATCAACCCTCCCAGGTTCAACTTGGGTCCTTCCTCTCCTCTATCTCTATCAGTGGCGGCTGGTGGGGCATGAATTTGCCGGGACGAATTTGGAAGCAAGAGAGCGCAGCGAGTGAGCCCAATGCATATCAAGAGGGGTAGAGCTGGTTTTCCCCTCTGGGAAAACTTCGGAAAAAGGGCTTCCAAAATGTGAAATTTACTGCCAAACCCACACAAACATGACCTAAAAGCATTAGGTTTTAGCTACGAATTGTGGTACATTATTCTTACGTGTGCAAGTGTGATGGTGAAGTATTTTACAGCAGTTTGTATTGAGAAGGGGTCATTTCCAGGTATGAAGGCAGTTGATGGGCAGGGCTGCTCCCATTGGTGGCAGTACATGACTGATTTGCATATGGCGGGATCCCTTTTGCAATGGCACAGCCCGGCGAAAAAACAGTGGTGTGGAAGGATGCCCAGAGCAGTGGCAGTGGCACAGATTAATTCAAAACCTTCCACCCATCACGTTTTTGGTTTCACTGCAGTCATGAAACACTACAGATATTTAGTCAACTTAGAAACTGTGTATCTTTCCTAACATTACAGAGGTGGAGGAGGAACAGCAGACATCCCAAAAATGCTGCAAAACGATCAGTGTGACTTGCAGGTTCAAGTTCAGGCAAGAGCAACTCAGACTTTCATCCATCCGCGGTCGAGGAATATCAACTTCGGCTGGGTGATATATTGTATGTTAATATGTTCTATGTAAAGCGCTTTGGTAGAAACGCTATATGTAAATAACACTTCATTATCACATAATTTAAAATGCAATTCTGCAAGGGAGCCTTTTTACTGTGCATGACAATGGTAAGCCTGCACGCGATCGTGTGTAGTTATTTTCTTGTGCTGTGGTTTCCTTCCTTGCTATTTATGAAATATGCCATTTTGTCTGCGTGCTACACGTGCTTCTCCCACAGCACTCTCTGATGTACACTAATAAGATCTCAAATGTAATTAATACTGCTGCAAAAATGAAGGCGAGTGCAATGAGTATGTGAAGTTCCTGGAAGGCACTTTATTACAGTAAGTTTAATTGTGTCGGTCTGTGATCATGCAATTGGCTCATTAATGGCAACCCATTCCCATAAGAATAGGGCGCAAAGTGCGACCTTCATCCTGAATTTGCATTTCATTTCTTTATTGTGGAAGATGACATCTCATTTACCATTACTGGTACCCCTGCCTTGTGATGGCGAATATATGGCGAAGGCCGGTAATGGGGATAATTTTATAGACATGTTGCTAGTGCCAACCAAGTGTCCTGCAAATGGGATTGCGTAAAAACGGTTTCTAAATATATATATTTCAGACCATATACTACAGTGCAGTATTACCACACCCTTTGCGCAGTGTCCTGCATATACTGCGCGCTTGCTAGCGCAGATGCATGCGAACGAGGATTGGTGAGCCCGACACAACAGAGAAGAGAGCACTAAAGAAGACACGTGGCAAACAGTGCCTGGTGCAGGGGTCCCTGAACTGTTTGGCTCTTCTGCTACCACTGATGTGTCAGTCTTCCCTGCAGGGGCCTTAACTCCCCATACCACAGTGGCGATGAGCTTCTGTTGAGGCCACCACGCTGGCACTATGCACCTTTCAGTGGGTATACCGCCTCCATCTGCATTCCTCCCCAAATGAACCATCCAATCCATGGCTCGAGTGGCGCACTGAGTTCTAAACCTAGCTACCCTACTTCACAACTCATTGGTTACTGAAGGACAGTGATGGTCTGCGTGGCCATGCGCCTGTGGTATTCAAGCTTCCTTAGGGCTCATATTGTTGTAGATGGCGGCATCTAATCGTGAGTGCCCACAGACCAGTACCATGGAATCCCTCTCAGGCCATACTGGTGTCTAACTGTTCATGGCCATATTGCAGTGCTAATGCAAGCCCGCCCAGCCCTCACATCATTGCAGACGGCAGTGTCTAACTATGTCCTCATACCAGTGCCACAGCAAGCGGTCTTCTTAAGCTTTATACTATAGGAAACTGCAGCGTGGCACTAGCAAAACGGACTCCAATGCTGTCTGCTACTCGCTTTTATTAGAACTGTTTGCTCACAGTGCAGAAGCGGCAGGACAGCTGCTAAGGGGTCATACATCATTGACCAGAAGAAAACATGTCCATCCTTTCATGCACTTCTGAATAAATAAGCAGCCACATGTGTGAGAGCTCAATCCCTGCGAAATATAGATAGCCTGCTCGGTATTGGGAATTCACCATGAGACCATTGTGAGACTGTAATGTTTTCTGTTGCAGGTGACTCACACTGGAAGCACCGAAACTGCCTCAGCAGCTTTGCAAAGGTACTGCACTACAATCCAAGATGGCCCATCCATCCCTCACTTAGAGTTGACTGCACAGTGGCAAGGATTAACGTTGCTTTGTGAATGCTGCTAGTTCCCGCAGCCAAACATTCACACAATGGGAAGTACAGGTGGGCTGCCCCCTAGCAACTGGCACTTTTGCGATATGCAACCATGCAAAATCAAATTTAATAAACAAAATACAAATAAAATGAGCGCTTTTAATGTAGGTCTGTTTTATGTTCACTCTGCAGATAATCACCCTAAATAAAGTGAAACTGTTCATACCCCTACAGCGCTTGCAATGAGTAAGATGGTCACTTTTCTGGTTCTTGCTTCTTCATTGTTTGCGCTGGGGCAAGCTCACCCCCAACTTGAAATTAAATGCTGGGGGAGGTCGCATTTTCGCACACATGCTGTGCAATTCAACAAACTGCAGGCCCCTGCACCCAACTCTAAATGGGGGCCTT
This sequence comes from Ambystoma mexicanum, assembly GCF_040938575.1. NCBI lineage: Eukaryota > Metazoa > Chordata > Amphibia > Caudata > Ambystomatidae > Ambystoma > Ambystoma mexicanum. The sequence continues at coordinate 27,280,615 of NC_090938.1, read as the reverse complement.
GGTCACTGTTTGAAATACTGCTGCTGCAAAAAAGCCTGGTGACTCTGCTTTCACCATCACGTTCATGCAGCTACAGTCCTGCCTGCCAACTTCAAGCAGGTTGGAATAGGTGCTTAACTTTGTTCTAGAATGTCTGACGCTTTATGCTAGGTAGGCTGCAAGCGCCTTCCAAATCTATCGACGGTGACTGTGAGTTTGTCTAAGTAATGGATTCAAGAAGTTAGCCGGGCAGCACCTGTGCTTTCCAAAATGTGCCTGATCGGTAATTCGTTACCAGCTACATTTTGGTTGTCGAACGCCGTCAGGTACATTTTTGGATTCAGCTCGGGGTGGGCCAGGGCAGACAAGAAGGCAAGTCCAACTAGGCCGAAGCATGCACACCCTCCCCGAGGAGTAGGACGAGTCGACCCCATCCTGGGCTTGACTAAGTGAGAAGGTGGAGCTGTGCCTGCCCATCACCCACCCGACACGTGACCATAATTATTTTAATTAGCTGGCAAACAGCCAATGAAAACTGTATAATCTGCCATTGTTACTAGGCAGTATTTCACTGCGCTGTTTGCGCACAGAATATAGATGCATAATGGTGGGGCCGGGGTCACTGATCTTGCACCCCGCCAGCCTCCACATTCAAATGCTACTACTCTGCTAGCATAACGTGCGTGGAGCTACGACAAGCTCCATGCACTATAATGAAAAGAACACTGCGTTAAATGGGACGCGCCCCTGCTGTTGAAAGGCAAGGTACCTCCAGCCATGCGAGCGGAGCGATAGGAGATATTTATGTATCACATTGCCATCACGCCGCCATGTTTAACAAACAGATTACAATAATTCCTTTTCTTTCTGCACTCCAGGAGGGGGTTGCGCCCCCACACCCTAAATAAGGAGCCACCACTGATCTCTATCTAACCTCTCTCCCTGGCTGTTCAACCAATACCTGGCACTTCTTGCCCACCGCATTGCTGCGCTCTGCCCCAACTTCCAATGCTATGCGGATGACACCCAGCTCATTTTCAGGCTACCCTCAGCCACTTATTCTCCCTCTCTCATCTTAGACTGTCTGTCCGCCATCCAGGAGTGGTGTGACGCCAAGGATCTCTGCCTTAACGCCAGTAAGAATGAGATTCTCCTCATCGGCACACCCACACCCTCCTTTCCTGTCACTCTCTGGCCGGCCTCTCTTGGCCCTCTCCCTGCTCCCACTTGTGAGGCTAAAAACCTCAGGGTCATCTTCCACTCCACACTCTCATGCTCTCCTCACATCTCTGATGTCTCTGAGAAGTCGCACTACCAGCTGCACCTCCTCAGAGGTATTCTTCCTTTCCTCTCCTTCCACCAGAAGCTCACTGTCTCCAGAGCTCTGGTTCATATCTCTTCAGGACTGACATCTCTGCACTGGCTCCTAGAGGCTGCGAGGATAAAGTTCAAAACCCTCTGCATTGTCCACAAGGCCTTCTGGGGCCTTAATACCTTCAACTCTCTCTTCCTAAATATATTCCTTCTCGAGCTCTTCGCTCATCCGCCTCCAACTCCCTCAGGGTTAGTTGCTTCTCCAAGCAACACGTTGGTGGTAGATCTCTTTCTTCAGCTGGGGCCTCCCTCTGGAACAGCCTCCCTCCCTGAAACTTGAGGAGTATCATCTCCAGTTCCGGAAGCACCTCAAAACATTTCTCTTTGCTTCTGCTTTTTTCTCCTCCTCTCCCATGCTGACCTCCTGGCTGATACTGAAACTGCACTGGTTACTTGGCCACCCTCTGTCCTCAGACCCAGGTCCCCTCCCCCGCCAGTCACATACCTGCACTGCCTTCCTGGCAACCCCTGCACTTGGGACTGTTTCTGTATCCCTACAGTCCCAATAGCAGCACTTACACCTGATGTCTGCACTTACCCTGGAGTACACAAAAAGGTGTTCGCATGTACGAAATTAGTTAACTTTGTAAGTACAACTTATGCTTTTTAGATGTTGCATTAAGTGGTGATTTAATCACATATTTTTACAGATCTATGGTACCTGTAACTATATTTTAACATAAGCCCGGTGAGTATTCAGGGTCTCAATGATGCCAATATCGAAAAAAAGAAAAGAAAAAGTAAATTGTTTTTTTATTTGTTTAGTGCAAAAGAAAATTGTCTGTGATTCATGAAATAGACATTCCGGCTTAATATAGCGCTGATAAATCAAAAACTAATACAAAAGCTAAATAAAATAGAGCACCTTGCTATTATTTCAACAATTAGACATTTGTGAAAAAATCTAAATGTACATTTGAACATAATCATATGGGGAAAAGCTAGCAACAGAGAAAATATTGTTGTGAGGAAACACAAACAGTAAGTACAAAAACAGTTTCAGCATGAAATGGAAAAGCACATCCAATGTGATTTGAAACAAAATTAGTCCCAAGCGGGATCTATGTGTTTGCAAAACGGAAAATACAGCTGAATTGGCTGACTGTCCCTGGCTAATCAGTGAGGTTAAGCCATCATCATGTGCATATTGACGCAAGAAAAAACAATTGCAACTTATTGTGGACATCAATACATCATTATAAACATGAATAAATTATTCCAAAAGGTCCTGGTTAGAAGATACCAGTTTAAGGCCGATGTAGAGGAGCCTACGCCCTGCGCTTGACTGAGTTGAAAGAAAGTGTTGATAGCCAACCGCTATTGTTCTGATGGTACAACACAGTACCCAAGCGGACGTTTGGCACAATGGGTGTTTTGGTGGGATGAAAGGGGTGTACCATATTCATCAGGTAGAGGATTTCTCTGTTCAGCCCTGAATAGAGTATCGTGCTCTTAGGCAAAGTGTGGTATGCCAATGGTATGTTAGCTCACAGGAAGAATTATTCAGTTTAGGCAATTGACACCAAAGACTTGAGTGTATAACTCGTAGCAAAGGGTGCACACATTGGTGCACGTCTGTAGTGTTAAGCAGCTACATGTAGCCGTGGCAGAAATATTTGAAGGCACATGTCATCAAAATCACGTGATTAAGTGAATCATACTGAGCTGAAAAGGAACATAAGGCTCAGGATCTCAATACCAAAAGGTGATTTTGATGACTTGTGCGTATAGTAATACATTTGATTGGTTAACAGACAAAAAAGAAGCGTTGGCCCCAATCATAGGAGGGTAGCAGTTGAGAAAAAATCGAATACAATAAGATTTTTAGATTGTCAATAATAAAAGCAGGATAGTAAGAATCAATAGAACTATAAAGGAAGACATAAAAAGAATGTTATTGTGCAGGCTTGAAAATTGTTTAAAGAATTGTTTTTGGGAAATGGGCGCTGATTGATGGTGCCTGCCCAAATGGATTGTTGTGGTATAATTAATTAAAGTATTAACAGAATAAAAGGAACCAGTAATTACTGACAGTTAAAAACGACTTGTCATTATGGGGACAAAGTGGGGTGGGGTGCAAAACATTACCAAGATACACACCTAAGATTAGGAAATACCATGCAGAGTGGGTAAAAGGCACAGCTGACATGGCTTGGCTTCAAGAAGGTTCGCTATCAAGAACAATATTGCCACACATAACAACATACTTAAACGCTGCATACTCAGGGAAGACGTTACAGAAAAGGTTAGCTGTTTTAGAGCTATGGAAAATGTACCAGAGCGAGAGTGAAGATCTGCCCGAGAAGGAGTGGATGCTTAATTAGCATATAGAGCAGGATGTAACGCCCTCGGCTCCTCTTTCTCCTCCTAAAAATGATAGTACAACTGAAGACAAACAGGGAATATATCCTCTAAAGGAGTTAAGGGCAGCGGTGGGGTATGTTAACCCAACATTTGCGCTCCCCGATTATAGTAGTGAGGATAGCATGGAAGGAATCAAGACTAAAGAATGTAAATATATGTCCACACCCGATGAATGTAAAGAGTGTGATCAAAGATGGTACAGACAGATAGAGATAGAAGAGTAAATATATGTCCACACCCGATGAATGTAAAGCGTGTGATCAAAGATGGTACAGGCAGATAGCGATAGAAGAATAAGCCAAGTGACAAAAAGGAGACAAAGACTGAACTAGTGGAGTGACAATAGTACAGAACAAGTGGATACAAGGGCAGATACTACTTAAATTAGACAGAAAGGGTATTGACAATGTCAAAGAAAGAGAGGAACAGCAAAAGAAGGAAAAGAAACAAGAAAGGATATATAAAGATGAGGCAGATAAAGACAAGAAGCGAAAGGAAGAATGAAGAAGGTGTGAAGAACAGAAAAAAGAGAAATAGAGAAAGGAAGAGAAGAAATGTGAAGAAATAGAAGCACAGAGATTGAAAGAATGTTGCAAAGAAGGCAAGAGGAAGAAGAGAAAAGGGAGATGAGAAGAAGGGAAGAAGAAATGAGAAGGAGTAGGGCACAACGGGATGACAAAGTAGATCACCATGTTAATAGATGTATGATACCAATCGTAGCATGAGAATGATGGGAAGAAGAGAGAGGGTCACAACCGGCCTGCAGGGAGCTGCACAACATACCTAGTGCACCGACATGGGCCGATGAGCTTGAGGCAGAAGACATAAGGAAAACGATTGGGGATCTACAAAGGCAAGTGAGGGAGGAAAATGGTTACGAGACCAGAGGGAGCATCGAAGGATCTCCACCAAAAGAAACAAGAGGCAGATTGGATGACATAATGATGGACAAGCATAGAACACTGTCCTTAAGCAGACTAGATCTTGATGACGAGGAAAGGGACAGCAGTCATACCAGTTGTGGTATAACGATGTCAGATGAAGAAAGGGGAGACAAGGAGAGAGCGCAAAGAGAGGGCACATGCAGCTTTTTGATATATCCGAACATAGAAAAAGGGGTATAGTGGTTAGACTTAGAGGACCCAAAAGAAAAAAACACCAGAACCTATTCCATATTCTGAATGACCACAAGCACGGTTGCGTAGTTTAGAGGATATATTCCCATTTTATGAAGTAGATTAAATTCATTGTCAGAATGAAGATGAATGGGTGGAACTAGCCCCACCTGGAAGACAATTTGAATACAGTTATGGACCAGGATTTATACAATTTCCATTATTAGATAAAGGAGGAGGACAACCACAATGTATACAATGGCCACAAATGGATAAAGAAAATGTGTAATGTAAATTACCTAGTTTGACTGCAGGTGCAGGAAAATGGATTTTTGAGTTAGAAAGAATGACAGCTGGAATGACGTTAGCATTGGGTGATGTAAAAGGACTACTAGCAGCTATTCTAGGGGAGAGAGCTGGCAACATCTGGAGACGAGTGGGGAATGCAATTGTGACAGCACAAAATACGACACATGATGGAGCACCATTTAATAATTTTGGAGCAGACATATGGAGGGTGCTTACAGTACAATGCCCTGACACATCAGATATAGGTACGATTATGACTAGGAAAATGGGAAAGGACGAAGATCCTGCTGCTTTTATTCAGGAGATTCAAGAACATTTGCGTCTAGAAACCGTAGCATTATTTTATAATATTTTATGCCAGGGACTGCCCGAGCCAGTGCAACAGCAAATGAAGAAACAGATAGAGATGCAAGCGAAGCCATGGCCAGAAATGCTGTTGACTAATGTACATCATTGTCGATTATTACAAGAGAAGAATAAGAAAAAAGCTAATTGGAAGCAGGATGAAGCAAATTTGGTTCTGAAAGAATTGTTGAGATTTGCAATAGAAGGAGCAGTATTGACGAGTGGTGAAGGCATGGCCACCAAGAGTTACCTTGCTGTCGGAAGCGGCCGCTCAATCTCTATCCGCGAGTCAGATTGGGAGAGTTTGTCACTGCGGTGCGGCTTGACAGTCTATCCGTTCGCTCTGCAAGGTCCTTTTCTCTAGTCCTCCAGTCCTCCAGCCCTCAGAGTACGGTGCGGTGCGCTGACCAGGCGCGAATACTGAGGCACTGTTTTGGGCTGTCTGGGCGCTGTCGGGACCTGAGAGGCCCCGGCTAAGTAGCGGGAGTGCGCCGCTGCTGGGGGTCCGTGGGGCCCGTGGGGGCTGCGGCGGACGATCGGCTTTGTTGCTTGTGCCTGAAAATATTGACCGTCTCCTCCTGGGGTTCCTGTCAGAGTGCAAGGTGTGCAAGGCGTCCCGGGAGGCAGTCGCTGGGACTGCAGTACCTCAAGTAAGTGCTGTGGGCTTCCTGTCGGGTGCCCCACGGTGTTCCTGGCCCTTCAGTGGTACACAAAAGTAAGCTGCACCGGTGGTGCAGGTGAGGCCCCAGGACTGCGGCTGAGGTGCGGCTGATGTGCCATTGATAACCATTCTATTGGGGGTGGTTTCTCTTTTTTGGAAGTATCGCTAGCGGAAGTGGATTATTGGACCCCCCCTCCTTTTTTTCTTTTTCTCCCCCCCCTCCTTTCTTCTGCTCCCCCCCCTCCCTGCTTCTTCTCTTTTGAGCCTGTATTTTACCTGGGGGTGAGATTGGTAGGTGGCTTCATAAATACCACCCTACCTCGAATCATCTGCCCAGTGTAACAACTCAAAATGCCTCCGGGACAAAAGCCAGCACAAAATAAATACAATCTACGTAAAACGAAGAAAGCTCGAGTAGCTGAGGCACGGCAGAGCGAGGAGACGGGAAGTCCCAAGGAAATTATCATGAAGAAGCTCAAAAAGCCCACCCTCCCAGGTCAAGGAGTGATTACTGGTTTCTTTCCACCTAACCCGATACCTGAAACTAATTCTACTACTATAGAGGAACCAGCATATACTGGAGGGGGAGGGGGGAACTGTCTGAGTACTTCAACCTTCGATGACATTGACAACAACTCTTTATTGGATCTATGCCTGAGTATTCAACGAGGGATGACTCCCCTGATGCCTAGGAGGCAGGATGATAAAGAACTGACACAGGGAACGAATCCTGCGGCCCCTCCTGTCATTACCTCGGGCCACTCGGAGTCGACGGGCAGACTGTCTGCCTCCCCTAATCTGGTAATGGTCTCTATGGAAGACGTTCCGGACAACGAGGAATTGGACTTATCTACTCCGTTTCCCGGAGCAAAAGAACTAGCTGAGATACAATCCTCTGTAGCTTCTCTTCAGTTTGCCTTAAAAATTCTGCTCCAAATGACCGGGCGTATCTTAGCCAACACCTCCGCACCGACTATGCCCCAGATTTATGAAAATCCTGTGGATGCTGAGGCAGAAATTAACTTAGCGGAGGCCATTGACTTAGCTGAGGAGATAAATGCTATGTCAACTAAGGAATCCCCCACAATCGTGGATCAGAGTGAGTCTGCCTTTTTCTCGCGTAAACAGCGCAAATTGGCCAAGAAGGCACAACAAAATAAGAAAAAATTGTTAGCGTGCTCCTCTGTTGAAGAATGTGTGAACATCGGTGGCCGCTCAAAAAAAGCAAAAAAAAGGGCTGCCCGAGCTAAGAAAAAGAACAACACGGGAGTTGGCTGTCTGACCAGCTGGCTGATTACGGACCAAGATCAGAGCAAGGAACAGTCAAAGGAGCGATCAACGCCGGCAAGTGAGGTGGAGGGTGCTGAGGCTAAAGGCCCCCTGACCTTGGGCGAATTGGAGGAGCAGGATGGAGAGTGGGAACAACTTGAAATTGACGACCAGTTGATGGAGGAGAGGCTATGTGGATCCCCGGAGAAATCGCCCCAGCCTCCACTCCCTATGGCTAAAATCGGCCACCCTCCCACCATATCTATAGAGGTTGAACCAGGCAAATCTCTCAGTAGGATATGCCGGATTAAGAATCTGTATAAAAACGGCAATCGCAGATGGTTGTCCAGGTCGGAGTTTCTAACTCGACTATACTCCGTCCCTGAACTGCGTGTGCTGCAATCTGATGACTTCCAGTTTGTGGAGCCATTGAAGGGGCGGAATTCGTATGTATCTGCCCTACATTGCAAGTTTTTATCCACAGCACAGCTGATTAGGAAATACCGAGACGAACTATGGGCTGTGGACGTGGAGATAGATGCAGACTTGGATGAACTTGACCCCTGCGTCAACAACAGTGAAACAAGGGGGCCGACTGATCTTGATGCTTGTCCGATTGTACCTAAGGGAAAGAAAGTGGAAGTGACTGACATCCAGCACGTGTTAAAATGGCTGGCTGAATCGCTCCCCGAAGCGTTATCCAACCATTGAACCTGGTCATTATTATCATGGAATTGCAGAGGTTTTGCGCATCTGCTGTCCTCAGCGGGATCTGTAAACTTTGTCGCCAAGCATGAGTTAATATGTCTACAAGAGACCTGGGCCATGGACCCATTAATATTGGATGGATATAGGATTTATCAATCCTTCGCGAACAGGGGGGAGAAGGGAAGACCATTTGGTGGGATGCTCACAGGGGTGGCCAGTTTTCTCCCCTCGAAGCAGATTCCCTGTAGCCAAGATAATAATCTGTTGGCAGTGGAAGTTGAATATGGGCCCAAGGGCAAAGGAGGAAATGTCTTGTTGATAAACTTATATAATCCTAATCATGCCCGGATAAGTGAGCCACTCCAAGCAGCCCTTCATGAGCTGTTGGCATCCTGGTTAGCCACTCGGGGCAACGGAGCGGTAATGGTAGCTGGTGATTTCAACTGCCGAATACCGGGGGGTGGAGGGCTACATCCACAAAATCCGAGGCTAAGAAACAAGCGGTTACTCACGCACACTAAAGAGGATACTGAAGGTCCTCAGTGGCGTCATCTATTCGACGATTGGGATTTGGAGATGCTGAATGGTTACACGACTAGTGACCATCCAGGCAAACAAACGTGGGCTAACGGATCTTCCTCCAGCATAATTGACTACATATTTGTGTGCCCTAATATGTTGTTGTGTGTTGCTGATCTGAAGGTTTCTTTAAATGAATGGAGTGACCACGCCGCCCTCCAGTGTCTATTAAATATATCCCACACTACACCAGATAAGAGCAATATGGGTATAATTCGGGCAAACAAAGCGGGCACTGGTATTAGATGGACTGCTAAGAGTATACACTTGGCATCGGAAGCACTAAACATTGAAAATTGGTCCCAAATACCCAATTTCAATGTAATGTCTATTGATGCCATAGAAACTTGGATCAGTACTTTCTCTATTACTCATGCCTCCGCTCCCAAGTGGAGCATGATTAGACCAGAGGGTGGGACACTCCCGTTTAATAAAAAGATCAGAGACACCAAGAGGGAATTGAGAAGGGAGCTCCGCACGATCAAGCAAAGGTGCGAACCTATAGAAAATCTTAGGGTGGCTATTAGAAAAAGCAAAAACAAATATAGAGCCAATATTAAAAAACTACGGCTCGCCGAAAGAACTCTGGCATATCAGAAATTGATACATACAATTTGCTCTAAGAACACACGTAGCATCTGGGCACTTTTGGGTGAAGCCAGGGAAACAGTCAAGGGGCAACTGGTAAATCCCATCGGTGCAAAGGAATGGGAGCACTTCCTGCAGAAACGTAATGCCATCTTACAGACAGAGGAAAGGTCCCCGTCGCCACCTCCGAGAGCTAGCGTACCATCTGATATGTCATACACGGCGATATTATCTAAGATAAAAACCCTAAAATCATCTAGAGCTCCAGGCCCGAATGGCCTTGCCAATACAGTTATTAAAGCCCAACCTGAGTTTTGGGCAGGGTTGTTGGCAATTATGTTTGAGAAAATTTTGAACCAGGGGGTGATACCTAAATCATGGCAAACAGCCGTCTTGATTCCGATATTTAAAAAGGGGAATCGGCTAGATCCGAACAATTATAGACTCCTTTCGATGCTGGATACGACAGGCAAACTGTTTGCCTCCCTGTTGCTCAAGGACCTTCAGACATGGGTAGACGAGGCCAATATATTATCCAAATTCCAATGTGGCTTTAGAAAAGGCTACTCCACTGGGCATAATCTGATGGTAATGAACCTGCTGAGATCTAGAGCCCGTAAAAGAAACGAGCCACCACTGTATGCACTCTATATCGATTTTAAAGCAGCTTTTGACCTGGTTCCTAGAGAACGTCTCTGGTCTAAACTTGCTACTCTAGGCTGCCCTGCCGGCATACTGTATTTCCTCAGATTGCTACACCATAATACGTCGGTCAGGCTGAAACTAGACCAGGAGGGACATCTGACTAGTAAAGTACATCAAAACAGGGGGGTCAAACAGGGTTGCGTGACTGCCCCCCTAGTTTATAATCTCTATGTACATGATATTCCTCTTGCTCTAGCGTCTGCCCGCAATTGCCCCCCTAAAATCGGGGAATCTGTGTGTACCGTTATGGCATATGCAGACGATTTGGTCATCTTCGATCATACTATTGGTGGGTTACGTAGATCAGCCATATCATTATGGGAGTATGCCGAATCCAATGGCCTCATCATTAACTTAGACAAAACTAAGGTATTGAGATTTTCCAGTAAAAGAGTGTCCCGTGTGAATCTTATGGTAAACCATAATCTGATTCCATACGCTCCACTCTATCGTTACCTAGGTATTGACTTTGAGCCCAACGGGGATTATGTGGCACTTAAGCTCTCACGTACAACGCGAGCGGCGCAAGTAACATCTCTTATAGCCAACTTCTCAAATAATCAAGGAGGATTCACCCTGTGGGGCACGCGCAAATTGTATACGCAGGTATTTATCCCTATGATGACATATGGCCTAGAATCACTATTAGACCTAGATCTTAGTTGGCTACAAGTCATCGAGGGGAAATTCTGGCGTCGTATACTGGGCCTGGGTCCGGGAGTTCCGATGGCAATTATTCGATTGGAACTGGGACTTCCCTCTATGAAGGCTATTGTCTGGAAAAGGAGACTGGGGCACTTCTTGAAAATGCGTAGTGTAACAGCTAACCCTCTTCTGACCACTATCCTCCAAGAATTATGCAAGAAACAAAATTCTCCGTCTCCATATACGATGATGCTAAAACATCTTGCCACTATTGGCTGGACCTGGCGAGAAGGGCCATACTCTAAACAAGCTCAAAATGCACTTGACAAGCGGGTGGAAATGTGGGATTGGCTGGAGAATTTTGCTCACCTTAGCTCGCTGAAAAGTTATGCATTTGTACAATATAGATTGTATTCATTTATGCAACCACAAGGGTACCTCAATCTCTGCCCCTCCAAAAAACTGCGGCGATTTATTCTACTATTAAGGTTGGACCAACTTCCTATCCTATTGGTTACGGGTAGAAGACTACAGTTACCAGTGGAACAACGCACCTGTCGGTTGTGTAAAGGATACAATGTTCTAGAGTCAGCAAGACATGTACTGACTGAATGTGGTACTATGATCCATGTAATCCAATATTACTTGGGGATGTTCGCCCACAATCTGGCATCAATTGGAACATTATTATTCTGGCATCACTGCATGAACTCTGAGAGTATGCGAGTGATGTTAGCTCTCTTCAATATATGGTCCAGGATAGAAGAAATATTGGAGATACAGATTTGAACCCAGTACTCACACTCTAAATATTCACTGTGCTCACCACTAGTTGTTAGAAATGGTTTAAGCCCTGCTTTCTCCTTTGAATTGCTGTCCGTATGTTAGTGTGGGGTATACGGGACATTGTGTACTGCTTCGTTTCTTCTTGCCTATATGCTACTTGAGCTCTTAGATTGGTTTCTTTTGTAAATGGTTTGTTCTTATTATATTGATATATCATTTTTATCTTCTTTGTCAAATATTTGTTATCTATGTATTTAGCAATCATATGTGTAAAGTTTATTAAATAGACTGTATCACATTAACTAAATAAATAAATAAACAAGAGTTACAGCCAGCGCGGCCAAGCAATGCAGGGTACCCTATAGTTAAAGGTGGGTACAATTTTTGGTCACGAGGTAGAGGGAATGGACCCAGAGGACAAGCAGATTTCAAAACCCTCAAGGGGAGGGGGAATTATTGAAGAACAAGCGCATCAGTGCTGGATTTGTATAAGGACAGGACATATAGCCTGCATGTGTAGAAGTAGACAGGGCGTGCAACAGAACTGGCAAGTTCCAAGAGGGGGGACGGGCTATTTTCCACTGTATAATACAGAACCACAGGTGTATCATGCCCAGGATCACACACAGTATTAGACACATGTGCTACAAATACAGAAAACACAGCATATCCTGCTGCAAACACAGTCGCCACAAGGGCAACCACATCAAACACCTATGGATACACAAGTACGGACACAACAACCGCAGTACACTCCGATGCAACAAGCAACAGTGCCACAATGGAAGGAGAATGCAGGAGCCCCACAGGTAACCACGCCCAGGATAGGGAGTGTGACCGTAGTCAGAGGGAATCCTTTTACCAGAACAGGGATGACGTTATACCCACAATAGGTGACCCCACAGAGCAACCTGATGTTTTCAGTACTATCTGTGACACCAGACCCACCAAGGGTCAGGGTAACGATAGGAGGAAGATATTTTTGTTGCTTGTAGACACAGGAGCTACTCGTTCCTGTGTTTGAGTGGGAAAGTACCCAATGTCTGGGATTGCCATGAATGCGCAGGGATTCTCTGGGGCTGCTAGTTTGGTTCCTTTTACTGAAGGATTACCACTTTCCATAGGAGAACATGAAGTGACTATGCCAGTATTGTATTCTCGGCAGACACCCGGTTAACATAGTGGGACGTGACTTAATGACAAAGCTAAACATGACGATATCTTTTACTGACAAAGGGATAGCGTGTTCCACCACAGGCATATACTACATACATGTAAGATTATTCAGATTAGCATTTACAGGCCAAAACACATTGCAAGGGGTTCCTTTAGACTCAGAAGTATTTTTGTATGGAATAAATATTTTGCTGACATGGCTTCCTAGACTGGTAGGTAAATTGTTGAGAATACCTCATAAATGTTTGTTTAGGCCAGAAATACCCATGCATGTCAAGGAAGGACAGGCTATTCCCCTAGAACTAGTTGCAGCTGTGGTAAGAGAGGAAAGGGTGGTTGTTCATGGGACAGATGATGAAGGAAGAGAATCGATTAATTGCTCTTGGTGAAGGATACAGACTAAGAGACTTGACAGATGAAGAATTGTTCAATGATGATTATTCAGATGATGAATTCGTATTTTTCCTAAATCCACTTATTGGATTAAAGTTGAGAATAGGGAGATACCACAGAGAATAGCATTGGAGAAAAAGAAACCATCAATTTTCCAGGAAGATTTTGTTACCGTGGCAAGCATCTTATGAACCAGCAGCACATATGACATGAGTCTATTGAGTGGCGCAGGAGCAGTTAAAATAAAACTCAAACCAGGAGCAATTTGCCACGAGCAAAACAGTATTCAATGTCGAGAGAGGCAGATGAAGGTATAGTTGAGACCATTTCTGTTTTAATACAGCAGGGAATATTGTTACCATCAGAATCCCCATGTAACACAGCTGTATACCCGGTGAAGAAAGCAACGGGGGGCATGGAGATTTATTCAGGATCTGCTCCTGCCAAACAATATTTGTGAAGCAGAGTTTACGCTGGTTCCGATTACTGCCATGATGTTATGTAACATCCGAGCTAAGGCCAAACATTTAAAAGTTATAGTTTTAAAAATGCATTCTTTTCAATTCCTCTTCTTGAAGACTCATAAGATTTGACTTTGTTTTTTAATAGAAATCAGTGGTAGAAACATACAAGAATACCTCAGGAGTATTGTGAGTCCCCATCAATCTTTAATAGGATTCTTCATAGGGACCTAGATAATGTACGATTGGAGAGCACAATAATTCAGTACGTAGATGACATATTAGTGTGCAGTAAAATAGAGGAAAGGTGCAGAGAAGATTCAGTTCGACTAATGACAATACTAGCAGAGAAAGGATACAGCCGTTTTTAGGTCTATGTAATTATTGCAAGGCCTGGGTTTTTGATCACAGCACATATATTTGACCACTTTTAAAAGGAATGAAGGGAGCACAGATATGTAAAAGTAAAATAACATGGACAGATGAGATGACTGAAGGATTCCAGGAATTAAAAAGGGCAATTTGTACATCCCCTCTGTTAGGGATTCCAGACTATAATGAGGAATTGTATTTATTTTCACATACAAATGGAGAAGTGATGTCTGCAGTCCACACATAGAAGACAACAGTAGGACATGGACATGATCCGCTCGAGTTAGACTACTATAATGATATTCTAGATCCAGTAATGAAATGGCATTATCCTTGCGAACAACGTTAGCTGATGCTGCATTTGAGATTGAAAAAGCTGATGCCCATAGTGTAGCAAAAATATCAGGGGATGAGATGTATGATTATTTGACAAATATGACCACTAGTGTTTCTTTTATTTCTCCAGCATTGGATCTTTCATAGATTCACATGCTTGAATATTCCCTGTCGTCAGACCGGGAATCCTCAGGGATTTAAAATAATTATTAATAATTAAATATATATATTATTTCCAAAGAAAAATTGAATTTGGATAGCCTATTATGCCTAATGAGGCATTCATTTGTGTAGCACCTCCACCTCACTTTGGTCATTTATGACCATAACCAATGGGGTGGCAGGGTTTAAGCCCCGCCCCAGGCAACCATCTTCAGATTTTGAGCCATGAGTAGACTACATGTGTGATGACTGCTGGGCCTTGGAGCAGCCTCTCAGGGGAGGCGGGAGGGTGCATGTGAATCTATGAAAGATACCAATGCTGGAGAAATACAGTTACTTCAATGCCAGCGAAGAACAAAACCCAACACTCACCGAATGACTCACTGAACTAAACCAGTGGATGAGCACCAAGAGCCTTAAACCCAACCCGGGCAAAACCAAAATCATAATTGCACCCGACGACCTGCTGAACAACATTCACATTCCATGGCCCACTGAGCTAGGAAACCTGCCAGAACCATCCAAAGTGGTCAAAGACCTGGGAATCCTAATCGATAAGGAACTAACACTAGAACCACAAGTCAATGGAGTAGTAAAGAAATACGTTTTCTACCTGCACTTGATCAAGAAGATACTTCCTCACCTCTCTTTCACACACAGAACACTCGTGGTCATCTCTCTCATCATGTCAAGAATAGACTACACCAACAGCATCCACCTCGGAATGCCAGAATACCTTATGAGGAAGCTACAACTAATTCAGAATGCAGCAGCAAGATTACTCCTCAGACTCATTAAGAAAGTACACATCACAGGAGCGCTGAGAATACTACATTGGCTACCAGTCAAAACACAAATCTTCTTCAAAACTCTCTACATAACACCCAGAGTGAACAACAGCCATGGACCGGAATTCATACAGGAACAAATCACCATTCACAAACCAACTCAAACGCTAAGATCCAGCAATGACACCTGCCTCGAACCAACACAATACGCAAAAACAAACATTTGGGGGATCATCCTTCTCATGCATAGCAGTGAAACTATGGAACTTGCTCCCAAGGGAAATACGAGCAGTAGAAAACCACCTCCAATTCAGAAAGCTATTAAAACAGGGCTTTTTAACACACGGAGCTGAAGAAATCACAGAGAGAAAAAAGCCATGACCACAACACAAGAAAACTCTACAAAACCAGACCACCCAAACAGGTATCCGACGCTAAACAGAAAAGGAACAAAATAAGCTGAAGGGCTATCCCAATGCAAAAAACAACCCAGACAACCCCCGACTAACCCTGAAAATAACCCTCCTACACTCTGCATACCCACCACCCAATCAGACCTCCACCACAAAACACCCAAACTGCAGGCACTCTACCAATTCTCCACAACACCCAACACGCACATGAAACATCTTCATACAACTACACACAAAACATCACAAAATGACAATCAACTAAAACCATACCAGCACACAGCAACCGGTTTTCTCAAGCTGAAGCTACCAACAGCACATCAAAGCTCTCTTGCGCCGGTCCCTCTCAGGCCTACTATTTAACTAACTACCCTAACCCCCTTCCCTTTCAGATCTGCCTGAGCACCTGGAGACCTTAAAATATGGTAGCAGTTTGCACTGTAAGTCACAATAACATAACGGTTCTATGTCCCTTTATTGACAGCTTTTTTAAAAATAATTTATAACACCAAAATTACTTCGAAAAAAACTCTGCAAATTTGTATTTTTTATTTTTGGGGGGTCCCCTTTCTCCATATTCTAACTCCTACCGCAACCTCTCCCCACCCATTTTAACCCCTTTACCCCTACATATTTCAATTCATTTTTCATAGTAATTTTGGCATTTAAATCCGTCAGCAAAACAACAAGATATGTAACACAAAATAATAAATGTATGAATGACCCATCATCCAGAAAGATGTAAATACTAAGCATTCCGAGAGACATAGGTCAGCTTTCACACTCTGTTTATTAAGAAGATAAGATAAAATGGCGAAACAGAACCGACACACCAAAGCATTATGTCAGCAAAAGTAAGGCTTTGGGTCTTCAATGTGTTCATCGTCTTGGAAAAAGCGCAGACTTTAAAGCAGCAGAATGTTCTCACGTGCTCCTCAAGCTGAAAGGAAAGAAGAGAGGGTTACATCACACAGATCACACCGGCAGTGTAGCTCCTGAAGAAGGCCACTTTGCACAATCACACAGGAAATGAACCAACAAGTACATAGAGAAGGGCCTAAAATCCACACCACAGATCACACAGAAGTAGAAGCAAGTAGCAGAGCTCAGTGGGTAAATGTGCCTTATGCAGGCATGAGGGTTCAGCTGCATATGTTTCATCAGAGGCTGCGTCCAAATCTTGATCAAAAGACTTGCCGTTTACAGAGCTTTCAACCCCTTGTGGGGTTCGATGCTGCAGTAAAGCAATACATTCCAGCTCTTGGTTATTAGAGTGCTGCATCTGGGGCGCTGTGGACACATTTTGTCAATTAGAGGGGGTGCAATAACCAAAGATCCCCTGCTTGACTCGTGCCATGCCCTTGCCATCCATGCTGGCTAGCCCAGTGCCTTTTCCCAGTAGAGAAGCGGGCACTTTCCTGAGCATTGACCCTTCTGGTACACCTGTTCTTCCCCTCAGTCTCCCTGCTCTGCTCACCCTCACCTCGTGGCCCTCCATTACGAGGGTAGCGGGCATCCAGTAAAAATCAAGTGCCGATAGTGCTGAAACTGGTACTCTTGCCACCCGGGAACCTTGGGATGCACATTATACAGGATGCCAATGTACGAAAGCCCATGGGCCGGAAACTCTTTGTGGGAAATCAATGATCCCGGGGAGCAACACCAGGGCGTCGGTGCTTTATTAACCACGCAACGCCATCTTGTCCATGTTACATGCATAGATAAAAGACACAGGAGCGTCATTTGTGTTGAGTTTCCAAACTCTTTTCCATGGACAAGGATCTTGGGACCAGCATTAACCTTCTTCAGGGAAACAGCAAGAAACAAGCCTTTAAAAAAATGCTTCCTTACCCCGGCTAACTACTGGGGGTCTTTTCGTTACCCTTTGGTGCCCCCAGCTAGCACCAGCCCTCTTGGGTGGAGGACTGCTAGTGCAAAATAGTGTCAGATCAAAGTAGTTAGGACTCAAACCAAGGGGCCCTTTCTAGGAACCTCATCAAATTGAAACTTTCTTTCCAAAATTCGAGCTTCTCTTTCAAAAGAGTGTTTGGAAACCAGGCATAGGAGGCCGCAGATGAGTGAGATGTCTGTAATAACAGTGGGATTTATTTGAATGCTACAGAGACTAAGTAACCAACCTATTCTAAGGTAGACCCAATGGTGGGCCTTGGGGTGTAGTAACATGAGCTCTTAGTGCTAAGAGATGAGGCAGTGTGTGCAGTGTGTGCAGTGTGTGCAATATCTAATGCAGTCATTCAGGAGACAATGGCCTAGTCCACTCAACGAGCTCCCAGTCAGTATAACCAGAGTCTTCAGAGCGACAGCAACAAAGCAAATGGCATGAAGGGAATCCCAGGTGCCGCCTTGCATACTTACAGCAGTACAGGCGGTTGATCTTGGTGATGTCCGTGCTGGTGAACTGGCGGGATGTACCAATAGCAACGTTGGGATCCGGCTTGGGGACAATGGTGGCGCGTCCATTGCTTGAGAAGGCGGTCCTGTAGGGAAGCACAGAAAGGAGAGATGTGAAGCATTTAGCAAGTACACTGCGCCGAGAGGCCATTGTGAGAAAACTGTGCAAGCGCTCGGCTACTAAGAGGGACGCTGGAGAGAGAGAACTCACTCACTCACTCACTCACTCACTCACTCACTCACTCACTCACTCACTCACTACTGCACTTAAGAGCACAGGGAAAAGCTTCCTGAATCCTATGACTTGAGAACACCTCCATATTCTAGTGGAGTCCCACCACCCTTGGGTCCTTCCTCCCACGGTGGGACTGGTTGTCTAACTCCAGGCTTTGAGGGCGGGTTCCAGGTCAGATTTTCAGGACACCCTTCATTAATATTCATGAGATAAATTTGCATACAATGAATCTAAATGTATGCAATGTTTTCTCCTGAATATTCATGAGGGATTTCCTGAAGACCCGTCAGGTTTCCAGCCCTCGAGGCCTGGAGTTGGACAACCCTGCCTGGAGTTAGCACATGTTGGCCACTGGACCAGACTCTACGGAAGGAGGTGAGCCTCGCACAGTTCAATCCAATCCATAGATGGTTTCAAACTCTAAACAACACAAATGGACATGCTGATAGGACTAATTCACAGCCAAGAGCAACACATACCTTTTGTCCATCACATTTATCACAGAAAATGCTGTAGTCGGTTTTTTTTTCTCATTAGAAAAATGCAGAGAACCAAAGGTGTGGAATAATTAATGATACTATTATTTTTAATTCCCATTTTTCAGCATCATACAAGGTCCCAACTGCAGAGTTCTACGGATGAAGTAAATTCCCAGCGGCACTTTAACATGTATTCATATTGAAACAGCACACCGGAAATAACACACACACACACCCTTCCATCTTTACTACAGGGATACATCTCGGTGGCGATGATCTCACGCGTGTAGACGAGGAAGCACATACATGGAACGCTCATCCCAGGACCAGTTTCGCAAGAAACCGTTAATGGTTTTGCCTCAATGAAGACAAGACGGAAGTGATGATTGTGGGTCCACCGTCTGCAGCCTCACTCTGGACACCGGCCTTCTGGCTGGCATCTCTTGGGCTGCTGCAGGTTCCTGTTTCCATGGTTAGGGATATGGGCTTCAAAATGTCTTCTTCACTGTCTACTGAGGCGCAAGTAAGTGCTGTCTCTCAGAAGATACATTTTAAACTTAAGGTTCTTCATAACGTGTTTCCATTTCTCCCCATGCACTTTCGTCTTCCGGTTGTGGCTACTATTATTTCTGGAACCTTGGATTATTGCAATTCTTTGTATCTGGCTCAAACAGCTTATTTGGTTAACGGCCTGCAAATTTTGCAGAACGCGGCGGCCAGAGTTGCAACGGGTTCTGGTTTCCGTTTGTCTATTGCTCCAATTCTTAAATCGTTGCACTGGCTTCCTGTTGCCAAACGTACTGAATTCAGAACACTTTGCATAGTTCTGCATAGTCCCATTGCTTTTTATAGCAATGGGACGGATTTTCTAAAAGCAAAATTTCGCCCTTATGTCCCCACCAGTTTTTTAGATCTGAGACTGATTCTCTAATTGCGATTGCACGCTTTTCACTATTGCGCATTGCTAGCCGAGCCTTTTACGTGGCAGCTGCCCAGCTATGGAATGGGCTGTCCCGCAACTTCGTGCTACTGAGAATCATTTCACATTTTGGTGACTTTTGAAAACGTGTCTCTTCTAGGGTTTTTTTCCTTTTTCTTTTTCCTGACCTGTTTTGTTTAGCGCCAAGGTGCCCTTGTGGTGAATATTTGCACTATACAAATTGGTATAACATAACATCTGCCATTCACTGATACAAAAATGCCCCAAACCTCAGTAGCGAAAAAGCATCGCACATTGTGATTATCAATACTTGCCTTGCGTAGTGCATGATTGATGCATAGTCATAGCGGGTGCCCAGGTTGTTGCTGCTCACCTTCCGAAAATTATGTTCCATGCCTAAAATGATACAGCTTGTTATTAGGAGAAGTTATCAATCATTGTTTCCAATGTTATTATGTCTCGGTCACAGTAATTTACCATTGCTTTTAACTATACATTGCAGTTCTAGCAGTTTATCTGAAGGGATGAGCAGTCCTCGATGAATCACGTATACATAACTTTAAAGATCAGTCTTTACAGCGATTTATACGGAAATCTCTACATTGTTGGCCATTGTGGGTTGGGCAATATATGTCTGGACTAGTGTCCGATTTGTGATATTAAATTACAGTGGTAGTAAAATTGTGATGTGCAAATATATAATACTTTTTATTGATTAATAAATAGCAATAGCATAATCTATGCTATTAAACCTAATTGGTGTCAGGAATGGGATGTGCAATACAGTCCTCCACAAGAGTTAGAAGTGCAATACTAAAAACAGGTCTAGCCACTTTGGCATGTATTAGACAAGACTTCTCCTTGGTGACGCTGCTAATATCTGTAATGTTTAACTAAATTGGTGCTACCAAGTGCTGAGTGTGCTGAGAGAATGCTGCTTAGACTTGAAAACCCAACTTCGGATTTCTTAAACCCATCCTGGAATTTATACATAAGCATCCATTCTAGATTTTAAAAAAACATGTCAAAGACACAAGTCCATTCCTGGATCTTATCACTAGTGCAGCAAAGCAAAGACACACCTGAATTGCCCACTGGCCTGAACTGAAGAAAATCCATCCCTTGCCCCAAGAGCCAGATCTTGCCTAGAATTTCAACGCTTCGCCTCGTGTGTAGAACGCTCAACATGTATTGTCTGTCCATTGCACACACAGGCCACCTGCGTTAGTTATCTCATTGGGTCACTTACATATATAAGTAGGTTTCTGAAGAGTTAGAAGTATATTCACGGTACCCCCCAAAACAACCAATACGCTATATATCCCCTTAAATTCAGGAAATACCTCCGGCTTACTGAGTGTCCCTGCAAGCACTCAACAGAAGTGTCTCCACTATCTGCCCTTTACCACTTATAGAACTTTACATCGGCATTCACCCCGTCTGATGTCTTAATCTTATGTGTTCAACTTACAAAAGTGTTTTTGTCCCTCATTGCCAACCAGTACTAGCAGATGCGCATCACCCGCCACTGCGCCAACCTTTTTTTGAATTAAACAGACAGCAAGTCATTTTATTTATTTATTTAACATTTGTTTGGCGCTTATACAGTAGAATGTGTTTCCAGGCGCCACAAGACTAAGGGGCGAGGGGAACAGAAGAGGATATACAACAATAAACAGTTCTACTAGGCCTTGTGACATTCGTATCGTGCAAGTGCAACAAACAGGAAATGTAGAGGGGGAGGCGAAAGGTAAGGTAAAGGTGGAGGATGCAGGAGGTAGGGGGCCCCAGGAGCTGGCTAAGTGCTATGCGGAGCCCGGAGGGCAAGTGGGGCGGGGGACAGGATAAGGGTCAATTAGTGTGAGGAAGAGGGTGGACCAGACTCAGTAGTCTAGTCAGGGAAGGGTGCCCGTGTGCAAGTGCTACTAAGGAGGTGCTGAGGCAGACTGGTCAAGGGGGCGGCCTTGCCCCTGTATGACTCCGAAGGGACCAGGTAGCCAGTTGCAGCAATAGGGGGTCTTAGCAAGCAAGCAAGAGAGGGAAGGAGGAGGAGAAGAGGAAGGTCTTGAGAAGCTTCTTGAATGTAAGGAGCTCTGGCTCAAGTCTGAGAGGGGTGAGAGGCCATATCCTGCCGAGTAAAGAGATCTACCCGCACTCTCTGCTTGGAGAAACATCAGACCTGCAAAGAGTTAGAGTTGGAGGACTGAAAGACTTTAGCCGGGTGGTATCTAGGGAGAGAAAGATGGATGTAGCGCGGTACCCAGAAATTCTTGCGGATGATGCAGAGGGTCTTGAATTTGATCCTTACGGCCACCAGGAGCCAGTGGAGAGATTTTAGGGCGGGAGAGATGGGGTCCCTGGGCTTGAGGCCAAGGATAAGTCTTGCAGTCCTGTTCTGGATTAGTTGTAGTGGGCGGAGGGAGGAAAGAGGCAGATTGAGCAAGAGGCTGTTGCATTAGTCCAGCCTGGAGAGAACCAGAGCTCTGGGGATGGTGAGGAAAGGGAGAATGCCTCTGAGTAGGTAAAGCTGAAAGTGATCCTTCTTGGGAAGGCCAGTGAGATGTGGGAAGGAGAGAGAGAAGTCGAAGATGACATCCACGTTTTTTGCTTCACAAGAGGGTGAGGGAAGGGAGCCCAAGAAGAGCGGCCAGAGAGTAGGGGGAGGGAGTTCCAACGAGAAGGATCTCAGTCTTACTGGCATTAAGACAGAGATCGTTAGCAGCACACCATGCCTGAATAGCGGTAACACATTCGGGAGTCAAAGAGGAGAGAAGGCTGCAAGCCTTACCAGGTGTCACATTCTGGAGCAAGATGTCAACAAAGCTGTCGCGATCACTACGGTTCTGTTCGTGGTGGAATCCCAGGGCATGGAGGAGCTCATGCTGCGCCGTGCCCAGGTAGACGCATCCGTTCCGCTGCAAGGAAACAACCTGGCGGCCCCCAGTTCGTCCAATGTAGGACCAGCATCTGAAAAGAGGAGGGATTAGTACTCACATGGGCACATTTGCTGACTGTCATTGGGTGCGCTGATATCCGTAGGGCTCAAAGACCTTCCCACGAGGAAGTGTCTCAACCCTTGAGGATTGACATATTTCTGAACCTCTACCTGCATGAACCATCTTGAAGAGTATGATGGCTTGAAGGATTTGCGATGATAAAGGCGTTCCTCACCAATGACAATTATCACAAAGAGAGGGCCCACCTAGAAAGGAGCACCCAAACCTTCAGCTGCAGATATGCAACAATTAGAGGACTTCAGTGATCCTTCTGGGAGGACTAGGTAAACACAGGCTTTGAAACACTCAATGCAGTGGTCAAGAACAGTGCTAGGGGCCAGCGTTGAGTACTACGACACTGAATGGAGTTACAGCAGGGGTTTTATTGCCCTACCCCACTGAAATTGTTCCTTCTCTGGAATACAATGTCTGAATCCTTAGGACACAGCACAAGAGGAATTTCTCTGGAGGTTGAAATGTAATATCTGGCTATCGTGTAAATCCACACAGCCTCGGAGAACCGTGTGTACGTAAACAAGGAATGTGGGTACAGCCCGGTAGCACCAACCTGGGGCCCTTTATCAGCAGACCTAGAGGCTTAATAAGGGCACAGCTGAGGCTGCCCTCAGGCAGGACCACCTTCTGTGTTTATAATCCAGGACATCAAGAAGCCCACAGAGAAGCAAACCAACCCTCCTCCCAACGCCCCCATGCTTCATAGGTGTCAATCGGGCCCTTGACTTTCCTATGGAGATCCCATGTGATATTCTCTCTGACACAGCACTCAGTGTCACAGAATAACAGCAAAAGATGCCTATCACAGACCATGCCATCAAAATCTCACCACGGCCATGCCATGAAAAGCCCACCACAGACCGTGCCATGAAAAGCCCACCACAGACTCTGCCATGAGAAGCCCTCCACAGACTATGCCATGAAACTCCCACCACCGACTGTGCCAAGAAACACCCACCACAGTCTGTGCCTTGAAACGCCCACCACAGACTGTGGCATGAAAAGCCCCCCTCAGGCTGTGCCATGAAAAGCCCATCACAGACTGTGCCATGAAATGCCCACCACAGACTGTGCCATGAAATGCCCACCACAGACTGTGCCATGAAATTCCCACCACAGTCTGTGCCATGAAACGCCCACCACAGTCTGTGCCATGAAATGCCCAACCCAGACCATGCCATGAAAGGCATACTGCAGACTGTGCCATGACATTCCCAGAGGCCAGGCAATGAAAGGTCTATCAGAGAGTGCCACATTAAATGTCCATCAGAGACTGTCCCATGAAATTCCCCTCAGAGACTGTCCCATGCAATGTCCATCAGAAAGAGTGCCACACAATCTCCAGACTGTGCGGGGAAATCCCCAGCACTGTGCCATGACATACCTAACAGAGACAGTGCCATCAAATTCCCACACCTGTGCAATGAAATGCCAATCCAATTGTCCCCTGATATGCCCACCAGGCCGTGCCATGATATACCCAACAGTGCCCACAGAGATAGGGTGTCCAGATGTCCTGGTTTTTCCAGGACTGTCCCGGTATTTGCCCCTCCGTCACGGTGTCCCGAGGCTTTTTTAAGTTTTAAAACCCTGGGAATAGAAGGTCTGGGGGAGACCAGGGTCGCCAAGTACACAGGTGCTCTAGGGCCCAGCCCCCACCCCTGGAAAGGCCAATTGCATAAAAGTCATCATACATTACAATGGGACTTTTTTTCTTACTGCCGGCCTCTCAAATCCCACCAGGGAAACTGTAAGTCAACCCCCTGGTGGACACTGTCCCAGTTTTTTTGCCAAACACTATTGAAAAATCTGAGATCGAGCGGGTTACCGCTCTCCCCAATCACTTTTCATCCCACTTACCAAACCTGGTCCCTTCCTCCAGGTCATCTTTCCTCCAATCAGCGTTCTGTGCCTCCAACATGCACAGAGACTGACCACTGACACAGAAGTAGGACAAAAGTTTCATCAGCACCCTGTTTGTGTTTTAGTCCTTCTTTGCTGTTTATCACAGCGGAAATTGTAGTCCTACTTCTATGTCAGTGGGCTGTCATGGTTTTTTTGTTTGAAAATATGGTCCCCCGACTGTCACAGACACCCTTACTGACCCATTCTGTGGCTCGATGAAGAGATAGTCGCGCTCGTTGGTTCGAGATCTGAAGGAAATGCAGGTGCTTTGCGAGAAGGACTGGATGGCGGACATGATGACGGAACGCTCGCTTGAGGCTAAGGAGGGGAAATAGAAGAGGAAGGAGTTGCATGCTTTCATTCGACACAAACATACTATGATCTGGCAAGGTTTAAAGTAGCTTAAACAAGATTAAATCAGGGAAGCACTTGACATAGGATCCTGGTTTGAAAATAAGGTGCAAAACGATGGCAAGAAACAACGTGAACAGGAACTGGATTTGGGAATTTTCCAAGAGGTCAGCTGGCCCTAAAACACAATCAGAACAGTGCACGAGCTACCCAAAAAATATAATTATAATATAAAAAAGACCACTTAATACATTTTTAGCTGCTTAAATAAATGCAGACTAATTTGACCCAAAAGGGTCAGCTGAAGGGAACTCTACTTCAGCCATACTACTCTTTTTGCTACTTCAAGTGATAAGGTAAATTGGCTCTATAATGAGACAGGTGGTGGTGGACTGTGAGTGCGATAGAGGGAGTGGCAGATGCAGAAGACTGCTGCGCTGAAGAGTGCAGGTGGGAAGCACCCCTAACTATTTGGCGGGAGGGCTTCTCTGTGTTCAGGGGAGGAAGGGCGCCGTGGAGGATATCCATGAGACATGCCTCAGCTGGGAGCCCTGCGATAGATGCGGTGTAGGTGCTGATGGAGTAGAGCTTGATGGGAGTCTGTGATTCCGATGCTAGGCCTTGTGGGCTGTCGGATGGGGAAGGAGTGTGGTGTAAACATCAGAGATTTTAGCAGTGAGGGTGTTAGTGAGTGGGGAAGGAGGGAAGGGAACGTTCCTCATAAGCAGTGCTGGGGCTGTTCATTGGTTCAGGGGTTGTAGTCCGGTTTGAAGAACATGGAAAAGACACAAGCGGTTAAGCAAAGCTACGTGAGTTGTGGTCTGTAGGTGGGATATAGAGTAGACCACCTCCTTGGTCAGCTCAGGAACGGTGGTTATAGCAATTAGTTGAAGAGCCATGTTTTGAGCTGTTCCTTGAAAGTCTGGTGGTGCCCTTCAAAGTTCCTTAGGTAGTGAGTTCCAGAATGTGGGGGCCAATTCTGTGATGCAGAATTGCAGCTTTGAAGTGTCATAACTGACGCAACATAGCTGCCACAGCTTTGCTGACTCAAACATGTCCTGTGCAGTGGCACGTCATGCCTGACTGTAACATGGCCACCATCGTGACTTCAATACTAAAATCATACATCCAAATATTTTACATTGATAGCGAACATTTGAGACTGCTAGGAAGGAGCTTTTAAGACGAAAAGATGGAGTGTTGAATGTGCCTGTTCAATTGCATTGTGGTGATATTTTATGAGAGAGAAAGTAAACAATCTATGAAAAACAGCAGTAGTTTTGGCCAAAAAATTGTGAATCTCCTTCGTCAACAGGTAAAGTTGTCTACATGCTAGTACAGGGTTAGCGCTGTAACAAGGCCATGCCGTAAGTATCCAATGGCGGACAGGGGACTTTCTGGCATGGGCAACATATGGAGAGATACAATTTTAAATAAGAAGTTCAGGCAGTTTGGGAGGTGGGCGGCTGGGGCCATCAATACACGGCTTAGTCGTTCAGCTGCAGCACCACTGCAGGGTCACACTAAACTCCCCTAAAGTAGGATATGCGATGGCACTGAGCAGAGGTGGGCAAGCCTCCAGGGAGAGAAACTCGCCTGTAACTGACTCTGCAGAGCCTGTCTGACATACGACTGACTCTGCCCCAGTCCACCAGACCATTGGAGATGCCTACTTGTGGGAACAGAGTAGCCTATCTCTGGTGTAATGGACCACCAGGAATTTTAATCCCACGTAGTGGACCGCCACCTCTTTATGGAAAAAACAAAGTTTTATTGTAAAATGCCAAACTTAATGGTTGCCCCCAGTGCTGATGAGACCCATGACATGAAGTTGGTGATGGCACTTACTGTAACTGGACGAGATCTGATATGGTACCAGCACTTGGCCGTTGGTGGCACGTGGCCAGCGGCATTGGCCAGAAGCACACTGGTCGGCATTTCTGAGGGGATCCACAGCGATATCACCGAACTCGAGGGACGGCTGCCCAATGGGGGATTCGCCTATGAAATGGGGAAGAGAGAACAAGGAGTTAAAAAGCTGATCATGTGTGCCTCCAAAATGCAGTCTCTACTGGTACCCCATCTCTATCGTTACCCCGCCACCAGTTCCAGGTCACTAACAAAATGCTTTGTTCTCCTGCTTCTGACCCCTCTACAATCACTTCTCTTCTCGATCACCCTACTCTACTTTCTGCGTTCACTACACTCAAGTTCTCTAGCTCTATTATCCGCTAGTTCCATTCAGATTCTCCTGGATCTATCTGCGGTCTTTGACACTGTCGACCACCCTACTCTACTTTCTGTGTTCACTGCACTCGGTTCTCTAGCTCTATTATCCGCTGGTTCCGTTCTCATTCTCCTGGATCTATCTCCGGCCTTTGACACTGTCGACCACCCTACTCTATTGTCTGCGTTCTCTGCACGCGGGATCACTAGCTCTATTATCCACTGGTTCCATTCTTATCTTTCTAGTCATGCAGCCTGTGACACTGCTGTCGACCATCCTACTTTCTGCGTTCACTGCGCTCGGGTTCTCTAGCTCTATTATCCGCTGGTTCCATTCGGATTCTCCTGGATCTATCTGTGGTCTTTGACACTGTCGACCGCCCTACTCTACTTTCTGAGTTCACTGCACTCAGGTTCCCTAGCTCTATTATCCGCTGGTTCCATACTCATCCTCCTGGATCTATTTGTGGCCTTTGACACTGTCGACCTCCCTACTCTACTTTCTGCGTTCGCTACACTTAGGTTCTCTAGCTCTCTTATCCACTGGTTCTGTTCTCATTCTCCTGGATCTATCTGCGGCCTTTGACACTGTCGACCACCCTACTCTACTTTGTGCGTTCACTTCACTCGGGTTCTCTAGCTCTTTTATCCGCTGGTTCCATTCTCATTCTCCTGGATCTATCTGCGGCTTTTGACACTGTTGACCACCCTACTCTCTGCGTTCACTGCACTCGGGTTAACTAGCTGTATTTTCCGCTGTTCCATTCTCATTCTCCTGGATCTATCTCCGGTCTTTGACACTGTCGCCCACCCAACTTTACTTTCTGCGTTCACTCCACTCGGATTAGCTAGCTCTATTATCTTCTGGTTCCATTCTCATTCTCCTGCATCTATTTGCGTCCTTTGACATGTCGACCACCCTATTCTCTGCGTTCACTGCACTCCGGTTCGCTAGCTGTATTTTCCAATGTTCCATTCTCATTCTCCTGGATCTGTCTGAGGTCTTTGACACTGTTGAGCACTCTAATCTACTTTCTGCGTTCTATGCACTTGGGTTCTCTAGCTCTATTATCCGCTGGTTCCGTTCTCATTCTCCTGGATCTATCTGTGGCCTTTGACACTGTCGATCACCCCACTCTACTTTCTGCGTTCTCTACACTCGGGTTCTCTAGCTCTATTATCCACTGGTTCCATTCGGATTCTCCGGGATCTATCTGCGGTCTTTGACACTGTCAACCTCCCTAATCTACTTTGTGCGTTCACTGCACTCGGGTTCTCTAGCTCTATTATCCACTGGTTCCATTCTTATCTTTCTAATCACCCTTTTTCTGTGTTCTGGGCCGGCTGCACCTCTTCTGCACAACCTCTCTGCTACGGGATCCCACAAGGCTCAGTACTTGGCCCCTAGCACGTCTCTATATATACTCTCCCGTTGGTCTCTATCATTGAATCTTTCAACTTTCCTTGCACATTTATGCCAATGACTCTCAAATCGTTTTCGCCATTTCTCTGTTTTCTGGCCCATTCTCATCATGGCTCTCTGCCATAAAGGATTGGATGCACTTCCATTTTCTTCATCTTAACCCTTCGAAAATGTAGATTGTGTACTTTGCACCAACTTCTCCTTCTCCCCTCTTCTCTTCTTTCTCCATCTGTTCTCCCCTTTTCATGATCGAGGCGTCAGTTATGATTCTTCTCTTTCCTTCTCCGCTCATATTTTCCTAACTGTTCGCACCGTCGCTCCTTTCTCTTTAACTTTCGGGAAATCCGCCCTTACCTGTCCTTTCACACTGCTAACTTCTTATTACCGCCTCTATCTTTTCCCGCCGAGATTGCTGCTCTGCTCTCCTCATTGGACTACCATTCTCCCATATCACCCCCTCTGTTCTGTATTTAACTCTGCTATCATCTTCTGCTCTCACTTTCTCCTCTCTCGTCCCTTATTCCCTCCGTTCTATATCTCTACTTCCTTGAGACTCTCGTCTTCTTTTCCACTTCCTCTGAATCATTTTAAGTCTTACCAGGGTCCTGCTTCCCTTATTTCCCCTCACTCCGCCTCACGTTCTCTTCGTTAACAGCCTCTCATCCCCTCGTCGCGGCTCCTGAGACATCTTGTGCTGCTTCTGGCTTCTGGTCAATCTCTCTTCTGGCTCCAGCATTGCAGAATGTCCCTCCTCATGGTCTTACCAGGGACTTGCTTCTCATATTCCTCCCTACTCTCTCTTATGTTCTCTTTGTTCCTAGCCTCCCCTCGTCACAGCTCCTGAGCCTCCTTGTGCTGCTTCTGGCTTCTGGTCAGCCTCTCTGCTGGCTCCAGCATTCTGGAATGCCCCTCCTCATGTGTTAGCAGGTTCTTGTTTACCTTATTTCTCCCTACACTCTCTCACGTTCTCTTCGTTACCAGCATCTTATCCCCTCCTCGCTCTTCCTGAGCCTCCTTGTGCTGCTTCTGGCTTCTGGTCACTCTCTCTGCTGGCTCCAGCATCTTGGAATGCCCCTCTCCTGATATTCCTGCCTCTCCCTTTCTTCACATCTTTTACTCTTGATTAAAGACTTATCTTCTGGCACCTCTTTATCCCCTTTAATGTCTGCTTATTTACCTCGGTTTGATATTCATATTCAATTTCATTTTTTTTGTACTGTCTTTTGCCATGTGATATGTACAGCACTTTTACGAAAGTGCTTAATAAATTGCAATAAAATACAAATACAATTTGGACAGCAGTGCTAGGCCTTGAATTCTGGCCAACTACACGTGAAGAAATGCGCCCACACGATCCCCAAACTAATTCTGCAACCAAATCTTGCACCCACACCACCACTGCACAGTGGTGCATGTCATGGTGAGGGGCGCACTCTGGTTCCCAGTTCAATCAGCCGCCCAAAGTCCAGATGGTGTTCTCCTTCGAGTGCTTCAGCGCCTCTCTCACTCATCAGGGAGGCAGTTTGTTCAGGTGTTGCTGTTTAGTACAAGATCGTGGCCTCAGGGAATTCTGGTAGCTGTAGTCCATGAAGGCAGCCAAGTACCAACTCTCCCTCCCATTGCGCAATGGTCTTTCTTCTGGAAACAGCTGCCTCAGATGCTGCCATAGGAGCCGTGTTAAAAAAGATACAAGACAATGGCAGAGAACACGCTTTGGCCTATTTTTCAAAGACCTTATCGCCCGCTGAGTGCAATTACTCGGAATTGGAGAAAGAGCTGCTCGCCATGAAACTGGCCTGTAAAGAGTGGAGACACTTGTTACTTGGCACTCCTCATCCCACTGAGATCAGGACAGACCATCGAAACCGGATGTCCTTACAAAGCCTTGACTGCCAGAACAGATGGCAAGCACGGTGGGTGCACTTCTTTTCCCATTATTTGTTTGTGA
The DNA here is from genome assembly GCF_040938575.1 of Ambystoma mexicanum. NCBI lineage: Eukaryota > Metazoa > Chordata > Amphibia > Caudata > Ambystomatidae > Ambystoma > Ambystoma mexicanum. Next base: position 27,250,160 of record NC_090938.1, on the reverse strand, counting down.
TTACCTAGCTTCCTTGAATAAAGAACGTGATCGCTGACCTTCTGTCCAGAAACAGACACCTAGAAGCGGAAGGACCATTTCGGGGTAAGATGTTTCCTACCACCATCTTCATACACAAAATCGATACTTGGATACAGCAGTAACAGGCAGTCCCCTTGATCCTAAACTACGTCCACAACTCACGTCTAAACACGGTCTATACTACTTCAAAACAAAGATATATGTACCTACACCAGAATTCCACTAAAAGGTTATGAAATTGGGACAAAACTCATTTATGCATGGACACCATGGACAGAGAGTCACTATGGAGCTCATAAAGAGGTAGTTTTGGTGGCCCTCTCTTATCAGTGACATTACCACCTACGTTAATGAATGTTTGGTTTGTGCTCAGAATAAGACATCACGCCGTCTTCCAGCAGGTCACCTCTATTCCCACACATTGCCTTCTCGACCATGGCAGAAGATTTCAACAGACTTTATAGGAGAGCTACTGGAATTCTGTGGATGTACGGTCATTATGGTGACTGTGGTTTATTTCACAAAACTAGCACATTTCTCCTCTCTGAGAAAGATACCAACTGCAGAAGAAATGAGCGCTGTGTTCCTCAGGGACATCTTTCACTTGAATAGGTTACCGGAGTCCATAACTTCTGACCATGAAGTGCAGCATACCTCTAGGTTCTGGGGGGCATTGTGTAGGTACCTTGGTATCTCTAGAGCCATGTCATCAGGATACCATCCTGAGACAAATGGTCAGGCCGAGCGCCTTAACCAAACCCTGGAGCAATACCTCAAATGTTTGACTAACTACTGTCAGGACAACTGGGCAACTCTGTTACCTTTAGCTGAGTTCTCCTATAACAACATGGTACACTCAGCTATGGCAAAGAGTCCTTTCTTTTGTTCCTATGGATTTCATCCCATCTGGATCCCGGATCTACCCGCTGTGGTCACTTCAGTGCCATCTGTAGAGGAAAACTTAAGGAACTTACGGGATGTTCAGCAAAAGACCTGTCAAGCCTTGCAAGACGCTCAAGCCACATACATGACCTATGCTGATTGTAGAAGGAGACAATCCGAGAACTATCAAAATGGCGACCTGGTATGGTTATTCTCAAAATACCTCCCACTCAGACTAAGACCTGGCAAGTTCCCCCCTAAACATGTCGGACCGTTTCCAGTGATGAAAACCATCAATCCGGTGGCTTATAAACTCTGTTTGCCAACCACTTGGCAACGTTTACATCCTGTGTTCCACACCGCTTTGTTGAAACTGTTTATTGGGCAAGACAAGAAAGATGTAATTCCCCCAGTGAAGGACCAGGAGGGTGAATACAAGGTCAATAAGGTCTGCGACTCCAGGTACCATCAGGGTGTACTTCAGTATCTGGTACATTGGAAAGGTTATTCTGCAGCTGAAATATTGAGGGAATCCCCCTCCAACATACAATCCTCCTCCAAAATACGTGCCCCTCGTCTGATTCAAGAATTCCACCAACGTCACCCCTGGAAGCCAGGTGTATTTTCACACAGGAGGGGCATAATGTAACATCTCTGTTACGCTTACGGCAGACATGGAGGTTGCTAAACCGTGTGTCGCTATGGAAACGCTGGAGGAGCTTTCCCCATTCCAACATGGCCAGCATTCACGTACCCGCAACATTGGAGTCATTACGTTTGCGTCAGTACCGGAAGAATGCAGTTCTGGCAATATAGACACAGCAGAACAGGTAGGCTGCGCGTTGCAACTGCTTTCCATTGATGCTGTTTGCTAGTGTGTGTGTTTTTCCCTTGCACGGCTCGCCGCGCGCTTCTGTTCTATTTGACTTCCTTTCTCTGATTCTTGCTTTCCTGCTTGCCGTGCCTCCAGATTCTCGCGGCATTCTACATTCTGTGCCTCTCCCTGTGCTATTCTGGATTCTTGTAACTGGCGCCTTCTGTGGTTCCCCCCTGTCTGAGTTTCCTGCCTTGCTCTCTTAATTCTTCATATACAGTTGGTTCTTTTCTCTGCATATCCGCTGTTACCTGCAACAGCTCTCATATTTTTTCCGTATCTGCTGCACAGTTTCAAGGAGAGCTGCTACTGCTACTGTGATCTTCAACAACTACAGTGACCTGGGCACCATAACATTCCAGTCAGGTTTTCCCCCAGGAGGGTTTTTTTCCTTGAGACCGAGCTCACCGAGTGGGCTCCGTGCCTCCCAGATTACTATACTTGGTTGGCACGGTGGCGGCATGGAGTTAAAGGCCTTACCTCTTTGCACCTAAGGACAACAAACCAAAGAAGGTGGGACCTGACAGTGACAGAGAGAGAGAGAGAGAGAGAGAGAGAGAGAGAGAGAGGGAGCACACCGAGCAGACAGAGAGCGAGAGAGGTCACAGGGCAGAAAGACAGAGAGAGAGAGAGAGAGAGAGAGAGAGAGAGCACAGAGAATAGAAAGACAGCAAGAGAGAGAGAGAGAGGAGGAGAGAGAGAGCACACAGAGCAGAAAGACAGAGAGATCAGACAGAGCACAGAGAGAGAACGAGCACACAGATCAGAAAGAGAGAGGGAGAGCACAGCGCAGAGAGAGCACACAGATCAGAAAGAGAGAACGAGAGCACAGCGCATAGAGAGAGCACAGAGAGCAGGAAGACAGAGAGAGAGAGAGAGAGAGAGAGTACACAGAGACGAAAGAGAAAGAGGGAGAGAGGGATCCCACAGAGCAGAAAGACAGAATTAGAGAGAGGGAGATAGAGAGCACACAGACCAGAGAGAGAGAAAGAGAGAGAGAGAGAGAGAGAGAGAGAGACAGAGAGAGAGAGAGAGAGAGAGAAGTGGAGAGCGAGAGGGAGGGAGAGTGCACACAGAGCAGAAAGACAGAAAGAAACAGAAAGAGAGAGAGAGAGAGCACACAGCATTGAGAGAGAGAAGATAAAGAGAGCACACAGCAGAAAAAGAGAGAGCACAAAGAGCGGAAATACAGTGAGAGATAGGGAGAGAGAGAGCACACACAGAGCAGAAAGGCTGAAAGAGACGGGGGAGAGAGAGCACACAGCACAGATAGAGGGAGAGAGAGCACAGGGCAGAATGACAGACACAGAGAAAGAGAGCACACAGGGCAGAAAGAAAGAGAGAGAGAGCACACTGAGCAGAAAGACGAGGAGAGAGAGAGCACACAGAGCAGAAAGACAGAGAGAGGGAGAGGAGGAGAGAGAGCACACAGAACAGTAAGAGAGAGTGAGAGCATAGTGCAGAGAGCGAGTGAGAGAACACAGAGCAGAAAGACAGCTAGAGAGAGATCACACAGACCATAGAGAGTGTGTGAAAGAGAGAGCACATAGAGCAGAAAGAGAGAGAGAGTGATGGAGAGAGGGAGTGAGAGGGATAGAGGATGGGCAGGGAGAGAGCACAAAGAGCGATAAAACAGGGAGAGAGAGCACACAGAGTAGAAAGACACAGAGAGAGAGAGGGAGAGAGTGGTGGAGAGAGGGATAGGGGAGAGAGGGAGAGTGGTGGAGAGAGTTAGAGAGAGATAGAGGAAAGAGAGCGAGAGAGCACACAGAGCAGGAAGACAGAGAGGGAGAGGGAGAGCACACACAGAGCAGAAAGGCAGAAAGATAGGGGGAGACAGAGCACACAGCACAGAGAGGGGAGAGAGAGAGAGCACGGTGCAGAAATAAAGCGAGAGAGCAGAAAGACAAAGTGAGAGAGACACAGAGCAGAAAGACAGAGAGAGAGAAAGAGAGAGAAAGAGAGAGAGAGAGAGAGAGAAAGAGAGAGAGCACACAGAGCAGAAAGACATAGAGAGAGCACACAGATCAGAAAGACAGAGAGAGAGGGAGAGAGGGGAGCACACGGAGCAGAAAGACATAGAGAGAGAGGGAGAGAGGGGAGCACACGGAGCAGAAAGATAAAGAGAGGGAGAGAGAGAAAAAACAGAGTGCACAGAAAACCGGGTGTAGAGGAGGAGATGTACATGTCACTCATGGAGCCCGTCCCCTCACCTCTGTCATATTGGAAGAGCAGCAAGAAAGCACTGTGCATGACACCTGGTATCGTCCCAATACTGCATTGACGATATGAATGACGTTATGCACTCAGACAACTGTTTCGAATGTACCCTCAAACTGACGTGGTAGAAGGAAGTATGCAGACAACACCAGATGTAGAAGAGTTATAAGTAAAGTCTGACAGGTGTAAAGTGACGTCATAAAGAGAAGACATAATGACGCACTGTAACGATATACAAACACTCAAAGAATGAAGATGTAACTGAAGCAACAAAGTAAACGAACATAAAAATGTGAAGAAATCATGTGTAATAAGAAGACACTGGAGAAGAGATGCAGTAGATGTGTATACGCAGAAACGCAAGGTAGATGAGAAATATAGAAGCATGCTGCAGTAGAAAATATAACACGGGTAAAGCAGCCATTTTGAAAAGATAGGCGTCGGTTTCGTGTAATAGCAAGCTGAAAACCCCACGGAGAGAGACCGAGGCAGAAGAGCTGACAGGTACTGGAATACAAATTCCTGCAAGAACAATGAATATTTGTTTGGCTAAGGATCAAGGATGCCACAGTCAGAACCAACTGCAAAGAACAAAAGGAGTGAAAGAGGATAAGCCATGTACGCAGGACATATTTCTCTTAGATTAAGCAAAGGAGTAAACATATGTGAGAGCCAAGTGTTGGACAATTAAAAGTGAAGAAGAGCATGTGCAAGACAGAGCAACCAAGTCCCCAGAGGCCAAAGAGAGTAATAGCACCCAGTATAACTGAATCAAGTAGCACTAAATAGGAGGACAGAATGGAGAGATCATGGTCTGCTCACACGTGGTGCAAGAACAGAAAACCAGGCCTATTCATAATGCTTGAAACGAAGATAGCAGTGTACCCTCACTCGCTTAAGAGTCCCGGAGAAGAGAACAGTCAGCAAGGTCAACTCCAAAGAAGAGGCCTTGCCTTAGGGCCTAACTGATGAGTGATGGTAGGCTAGTGGGCCAAGTGGGCAGTTGTCAGACGTTGTTCCCTGCACCTTGGTTTCGTTTTGCTTACGTTCTGCTAACGAGCTGAACGTCCAAGGTTGGAAGAAGATGCCAGCCGCTAAGCATGCCTATCAGGTGAAGGGCAACCAGTGATGTTTCTAATGATAGCTATTTATGTTCCCTTAACCTATCGCTCCGCTCAGTAGGTTTTTACTACTTGCCACGTAGGATGGCCTCATAGCTGATGCATATTGCGGTATAAAGCCTCTGTATAATGGGAATGTATTTTTAGAGTGAGTAATCTGCGACTTGTTATGCTGGCCGGATTTCCCTGCTTTATTGAGCTGATAATAAAGTAGTATTTTGCCATATTCTGTGAGTCTGTCCGGTTATTTGGGCCTGTAATTAGTGTTATGGTAGCCCCGCCCAGGTGCTACTACACACAGGTTTCACATACACTCTGAGTGCAAGAGACCGAGAACAACAAAAAGCAGAGAGAGACTGAAGAGAAAAGCAGGGCAGTCGCTTTCAGCTAAAGAAGTCACCCCGTCCCTCGCCGTCACTTTGGCCCCCAGTCTAACCGGTACAACGTCCTTTCATTGCGGGTTGTTTTTTCGATGGTTTTTTTACCGTGATTTTTTTAATGAAATAAGCCATCCCATTTTTAGGGGGGAGGGTAGAAAATGATATATATGGGGTGTGGGTGTTCAGGAATACATAAAAAATTAAAGGGAATGGGGGGTTTGGGTCCCCCCAAAAATAAAAAAATGTCAATGGGTTTTTTCATTAAAAAATCTTAGGTAAAAACCAGTGCGAAAAAACATCCCAGGATGAAATGACATGTAGCAGTCTAACCAACCCCCAGAAGTCACCCCAGCACCAGGCAATCACTGTGGCACCGCAGGCAATTACTTTGCCCCCACAGCAGTCACCCAGACACCGGGCAATGGCTTGAGTCCCAGAACTCACCGCCCCCCAGTCCCCATCCCCCACACCTCTCCCCCCACCTCCACAGCTCCACTCCCCCGCCCCCCACTGCAGTCACTGTTGTCTGCAGGCAGTCACTATGGCCAAAACACTCCTCCAAAACCCCAAAAGTAACCATAGCCCATTGGCAGTCACCACAGCCCCAAGCAATCCCTATATGCCGGCAGTCACCCCAACACCAGGTACCCCTCATCTCGACTTACCAGAAGCTTCGTTGACCTTCAGGATCTGAGCTGAGGGTTCGGGGTCTTCCTCCCCAGAGCCGAGGTCAGCCTGCTCGTCGGGCCCTCCTCCTATCAAAACAGGATCTGATCATGTGACTTAGACATTAAGAAGTGAAACAGTGACCCCGCCCCCGGCCCCACCCCCGCTTAGCGCACCCAGGTCTAGCTGGAATACTTACCAAGGTGATGCTGGGTCTCCGAGGGTCCCGCCAGCCATCCCTGCGCCTGAAAAAGAGGAGAGGGCGCAGCTGAAAGAACAGGCAAGGCAGTAAAGTTGGGCTTGTTTTTGGGGTGCTGCCCTTTCCCTGCATGCAGCTGGGTAGACACACACATGGCATCTGCAGAAAACCTTTTTCAGAACCGTTCTGAAAGATGCCAACAAATGCAGAACAGTTTCTCGCTTCAAGAGTAAATGCTTTCTGCAGAACTGGCAACACTGCGCCAGGTTATAAGCACTTGAGTGTTAGCTACAAAATTAAAAGATTAGCGGGGGATGTTTAAAGTAAAATAAAAAATACAACTGGATAGCAGCTGTAGAGTGGCTTACAGTTAGCGAGGGACCAGAAATGACATCACAGGAAGTGACATCACAGGCAGAAATGGTTACTTGCTTGTAAACATACCTTTTCATAAATTGAATAGTGCCTCAGACTGGGAAATTCCAAACTTTTAAAATAAACATGTACAAAAAACACTTGATTAACACTTGTTTTGCCTATAAATTGCGAGCCCTTCCCTAGATCCCAGGCACTGCCAGGGATGCCCGCCACTACCCGATCAGTCTGGGGCAGGTAAGTTCCATCCCAGAGGCTTTCCTTCAGATTCACCAGTTGCTTCCTGGAGCCCAGGCACTGCCCGGGATGCCCACCGCTACCCGATCAAAGTTCCATCCCACAGACTTTCCTTCAGATTCACCAGTTGCTTCCTGGAGCCCAGGCACTGCCAGGGATGCCCGCCACTACCCAATCAGTCTGGGGCAGGTAAGTTCCATCCCACAGGCTTTCCTTCAGATTCACCAGTTGCTTCCTGGAGCCCAGGCACTGCCAGGGATGCCCGCCACTACCCAATCACGCTTAGGCAGGTAAGTTCCATCCGACAGGCTTTCCTTCAGATTCACCAGTTGCTTCCTAGAGCCCGGGCACTGCCAGGGATGCCCGCCACTACCCGATCAGTCTGGCGCAGGTAGGTTCCATCCCACAGGCTTTCCTTCAGATTCACCAGTTGCTTCCTAGAGCCCAGGCACTGCCACGGAAGCTGGCCCCTACCGGTTCAGTCGTGGGCATGTAAGTTCCATCCCACAGGCTTTCCTTCAGATTCACCGGTTGCTTCCTGGAGCCCAGGCACTGCCAGGGAAGCCGGCCACTACCCGATCACTCTGGGGCAGATAAGTTCCATCCCACAGGATTTCCTTCAGATTCACCAGTTGCTTCCTAGAGCCCAGGCACTGCCAGGGAAGCCCGCCACTACCCGATCAGTCTTGGGCAGGTAAGTTCCATCCCACAGGCTTTCCTTCAGATTCACCAGTTGCTTCCTAGAGCCCAGGCACTGCCAGGGATGCCCGCCACTACCCGATCACTCTTGGGCAGGTAAGTTCCATCCCACAGGCTTTCCTTCAGATTCACCAGTTGCTTCCTGGAGCCCAGGCACTGCCAGGGAAGCTGGCCACTACCCGGTCAGTCTTGGGCAGGTAAGTTCCATCCCACAGGATTTCCTTCAGATGCACCGGTTGCCAGGCGTGTGTGGGCAATGCACACCTGTGGGGTTGTGTGCACAATAACATATTGATTTGTTTCCCAGCAAGTTCTGTGAAAGCGCTATCGTATCACTGCCCTTCCATTCACAATCCAGTCTCATTCTGCATCAAATTTGTCCGTATAAAAACAAGCATTGGCAACGCAAAAGGTTGCGGCTGTTGTGTAGGCATGGGAAATGCATTTGCCATGCGCTGCCGTAGTGGTATTAACTGGCCATCAATGGTAGTAGATGCAACATGGTGCGAGTACCTGGCATATAACAGCACTGCCCAGCAAAGGCCTGATACTTATACACGAGCCAAAACTGTTTTCAAAGGACAAGCAGAGTGGTCAGAAATTCAGTGGTCGAAGGCAGACTGTCTCCAGAGCTCTGGTTCTCTCCAGGCTGGACTACTGCAACAGCCTCTTTCTAAATCTGCCTGTCTCTCTTCTCCGCCCTCTGCAACTCATCCAGAACAGGACTGCAAGACTTGTCCTTGGCCTCAAGCCCAGGGATCGTATCTCTCCAGCACTGAAATCTCTCCATTGGCTCCCAGTGCCGGCAGGGATTAAGTTCAAGACCATCTGCATTGTCCATAAGGCCTTCTGGGACTGGGACCGCAATACCTCCAACTCTCTCTTCGGAAATATCTTCCTACTCGAGCTCTTCGCTCCGCCACCTCCAACTCCCTCAGGGTTAGTCGCTTTTCCAAGCAACGAGTTGTGGATAGAGCTCTGTCTTCGCCAGGCGCCTCCCTCTGGAACACACAGCCCGCGGGCATCGAGGTGCTGTTACAGGAATAGGTTTTTGGTTGCGTAATTGTTTTTTTGTCTTAGTTGCATATTTATAACACACTTAAATACCCGGAGGTTGCTAAGCGCGGACCCGGGGATCGAACCTGTGTTGCTTTTTTGGTTTTGCTTCCAAGGCGCACACGTCGCCACTGAGCTATCCTCCCAGTACAAAATACATGTCATTTTTGAAAACAAAAACAGTCCCAAATTGCAGTTGTGGAAGCATGGATATGCATATTAAAAAAAGATCAGGTTCTTAACGATAAAATATTTTAGTGCTCAAGCGAATGGACACCGAATGCAAAATAAGGTTGCGTGCTCTGCTACCATAAAGCAATTTATTGGCAACAAGGAAATATGTAAACGTGCAGTTTGGGGCACAATAGTTATTAAAAATCACATAACTTGCAAAACGATAAGCTGAAGAACTTCTGAAGATGATCAATGCATGATGGTGTCTGTGAGGAGAGGGTGTGTGTGAGGCGAGGGTGTGTGTTAGGAAAGGCTGTATGTGAGGAGAGGGTGTCTGTGAGGAGAGGGGGTGTGTGAGGAGAGGGTGTGTGTTAGGAGAGGCTGTGGGTGAGGAGAGGGTGTCTGTGAGGAGAGGGGGTGTGTGAGGGGAGGGTGTCTGTGAGGATAGGGTGTGCGTGAGGAGAGGGTATCTGTGAGGAGGGTGTGGTGTGAGGAGAGGGTGTCTGTGAGGAGAGGGTGTGGTGTGAGGAGAGGGTGTCTGTGAGGATAGGGTGTGCATGAGGAGAGGGTATCTGTGAGGAGGGTGTGGTGTGAGGAGAGGGTATCTGTGAGGAGAGGGTGTGGTGTGAGGAGAGGGTGTCTGTGAGGATAGGGTGTGCGTGAGGAGAGGATATCTGTGAGGAGAGGGTGTGCGTGAGGAGAGGGTATCTGTGAGGAGGGTGTGGTGTGAGGAGAGGGTGTCTGTGTGGAGAGCGGGTGTGTGAGGAGAGGGTGTGTGTTAGGAGAGAGGGTGTGCGTGAGGAGAGGGTATCTGTGAGGAGGGTGTGGTGTGAGGAGAGGGTGTCTGTGAGGAGAGGGGGTGACGTGTGAGGAGAGGGTGTGTGTGAGGAGAGGGTGTGTGTGAGGAGAGGGTGTGTGCAAGGAGAGGGTGTGTGCGAGGAGAGGGTGTGTGCGAGGAGAGGTTGTGTGTGAGAAGGGGGTGTGTGCCAGGAGAGGGTGTGTGTTAGGAGAGGGTGTCTGTGAGGAGGGTGTGTGCATGAGGAGAGGGTATCTTTGAGGAGGGTGTGGTGTGAGGAGAGGGTGTCTGTGAGGAGAGGGTATCTGTGAGGAGGGTGTGGTGTGAGGAGAGGGTGTCTGTGAGGAGAGGGTATCTGTGAGGAGGGTGTGGTGTGAGGAGAGGGTGTCTGTGAGGAGAGGGGGTGATGGGTGAGGAGAGGATGTAGGTGAGGAGAGGGTGTGTCTGAGGAGAGGGTGTGTGTGAGAAGGGTGTGTGTGCCAGGAGAGGGTGTGTGTTAGGAGAGGGTGTCTGTGAGGAGGGTGTGGTGTGAGGAGAGGGTGTCTGTGAGGAGGGTGTGTGCATGAGGAGAGGTTATCTGTGGGGAGGGTGTGGTGTGATGAGAGGGTGTCTGTGAGGATAGGGTGTGGTGTGAGGAGAGGGTGCCTGAGAGAATAGGGTGTGCGTGAGGAGAGGGTATCTGTGAGGAGGGTGTGGTGTGAGGAGAGGGGGTGTGTGAGGAGAGGGTGTGTGTTAGGAGAGGCTGTGGGTGAGGAGAGGGTGTCTGTGAGGAGAGGGGGGGTGTGAGGAGAGGGTGCCTGAGAGAATAGGGTGTGCGTGAGGAGAGGGTATCTGTGAGGAGGGTGTGGTGTGAGGAGATGGTGTCTGTGAGGAGAGGGTGTGGTGTGAGGAGAGGGTGTCTGTGAGGATAGAGTGTGCGTGAGGAGAGGGTATCTGTGAGGAGGGTGTGGTGTGAGGAGAGGCTGTCTGTGAGGAGGGTGTGGTGTGAGGAGAGGGTGTCTGTGAGGAGAGGGTGTGTGTGAGGCGAGGGTGTGTGTTAGGAGAGGCTGTATGTAAGGAGAGGGTGTCTGTGAGGAGAGGGGTATGTGAGGAGATGGTGTGTGTTAGGAGAGGCTGTGGGTGAGGAGAGGGTGTCTGTGAGTAGAGGGGGTTTGTGAGGAGAGGGTGTGTGTTAGGAGAGGCTGTGGGTGAGGAGAGGGTGTCTGTGGGGAGAGGGGGTGTGTGAGGAGAGGGTGTGTGTTAGGAGAGGCTGTGGGTGAGGAGAGGGTGTGTGTGAGGAGAGGGTGTGTGTGAGGAGAGGGTGTGTGCCAGGAGAGGGTGTGTATGAGGAGAGGGTATCTGTGAGGAGGGTGTGGTGTGAGGAGAGGTTGTGTATGAGGAGAGGGTGTCTGTGAGGAGTGGGTGTCTGTGAGGCGAGGGTGTGTGTGAGGAGAGGGTATCTGTGAGGAGGGTGTGGTGTGAGGAGAGGGTGTCTGTGAGGAGAGGGTATCTGTGAGGAGGGTGTGGTGTGAGGAGAGGGTGTCTGTGAGGATAGGGTATTTGTGAGGAGGGTGTGGTGTGAGGAGAGGGGGTCTGTGAGGAGAGGGGGTGACGTGTGAGGAGAGGGTGTGTGTGAGGAGAGGGTGTGTGTGAGAAGGGGGTGTATGCCAGGAGAGGGTGTGTGTTAGGAGAGGGTGTCTGTGAGGAGGGTGTGGTGTGAGGGGAGGGTGTCTGTGAGGAGGGTGTGTGTGTGAGGAGAGGATATCTGTGAGGAGGGTGTGGTGTGAGGAGAGGGTGTCTGTGAGGAGAGGGTGTGGTGTGAGGAGAGGGTTTCTGTGAGCATAGGGTGTGTGAGGAGAGGGTATCTGTGAGCAGGGTGTGGTGTAAGGAGAGGGTGTCTGTAAGGAGAGGGTGTGGTGTGAGGAGAGGGTGTCTGTGAGAATAGGGTGTGCGTGAGGAGAGGGTATCTGTGAGGAGGGTGTGGTGTGAGGAGAGGGTGTCTGTGCGGAGATGGTGTGGTGTGAGGAGAGGGTGTCTGTGAGAAATGGGTGTGCGTGAGGAGAGGGTATCTGTGAGGAGAGGGTGTGCGTGAGGAGAGGGTATCTGTGAGGAGGGTGTGGTGTGAGGAGAGGGTGACTGTGAGGAGAGGGTGTGGTGTGAGGAGAGGGTGTCTGTGAGGATAGGGTGTGCGTGAGGAGAGGGTATCTGTGAGGAGGCTGTGGTGTGAGGAGAGGGTGTCTGTGCGGAGATGGTGTGGTGTGAGGAGAGGGTGTCTGTGAGAAATGGGTGTGCGTGAAGAGAGGGTATCTGTGAGGAGAGGGTGTGCGTGAGGAGAGGGTATCTGTGAGGAGGGTGTGGTGTGAGGAGAGGGTGACTGTGAGGAGAGGGTGTGGTGTGAGGAGAGGGTGTCTGTGAGGATAGGGTGTGCGTGAGGAGAGGGTATCTGTGAGGAGGCTGTGGTGTGAGGAGAGGGTGTCTGTGAGGAGAGGGTGTGGTGTGAGGAGAAGTTGTCTGTGAGGATAGGGTGTGCATGAGGAGAGGGTATCTGTGAGGAGGGTGTGGTGTGAGGAGAGGGTATCTGTGAGGAGAGGGTGTGGTGTGAGGAGAGGGTGTCTGTGAGGATAGGGTGTGCGTGAGGAGAGGATATCTGTGAGGAGAGGGTGTGCGTGAGGAGAGGGTATCTGTGAGGAGGGTGTGGTGTGAGGAGAGGGTGTCTGTGTGGAGAGCGGGTGTGTGAGGAGAGGGTGTGTGTTAGGAGAGGGGGTGTGCGTGAGGAGAGGGTATCTGTGAGGAGGGTGTGGTGTGAGGAGAGGGGTCTGTGAGGAGAGGGTATCTGTGAGGAGGGTGTGGTGTGAGGAGAGGGTGTCTGTGAGGATAGGGTATTTGTGAGGAGGGTGTGGTGTGAGGAGAGGGGGTCTGTGAGGAGAGGGGGTGACGTGTGAGGAGAGGGTGTGTGTGAGGAGAGGGTGTGTGTGAGAAGGGGGTGTATGCCAGGAGAGGGTGTGTGTTAGGAGAGGGTGTCTGTGAGGAGGGTGTGGTGTGAGGGGAGGGTGTCTGTGAGGAGGGTGTGTGTGTGAGGAGAGGATATCTGTGAGGAGGGTGTGGTGTGAGGAGAGGGTGTCTGTGAGGATAGGGTGTGTGTGAGGAGAGGGTATCTGTGAGCAGGGTGTGGTGTAAGGAGAGGGTGTCTGTAAGGAGAGGGTGTGGTGTGAGGAGAGGGTGTCTGTGAAGATAGGGTGTGCGTGAGGAGAGGGTATCTGTGAGGAGGGTGTGGTGTGAGGAGAGGGTGTCTGTGCGGAGAGGGTGTGGTGTGAAGAGAGATTGTCTGTGAGAAATGGGTGTGCGTGAGGAGAGGGTATCTGTGAGGAGAGGGTGTGCGTGAGGAGAGGGTATCTGTGAGGAGGGTGTGGTGTGAGGAGAGGGTATCTGTGAGGAGAGGGTGTGGTGTGAGGAGAGGGTGTCTGTGAGGATAGGGTGTGCGTGAGGAGAGGGTATCTGTGAGGAGAGGGGGTGTGTGAGGAGAGGTTGTGTGTTAGGAGAGGCTGTGGGTGAGGAGAGGGTGTCTGTGGGGAGAGGGGGTGTGTGAGGAGAGGGTGTGTGTTAGGAGAGGCTGTGGGTGAGGAGAGGGTGTGTGTGAGGAGAGGGTGTGTGTGAGGAGAGGGTGTGTGCCAGGAGAGGGTGTGTATGAGGAGAGGGTATCTGTGAGGAGGGTGTGGTGTGAGGAGAGGTTGTGTATGAGGAGAGGGTGTCTGTGAGGAGTGGGTGTCTGTGAGGTGAGGGTGTGTGTGAGGAGAGGGTATCTGTGAGGAGGGTTTGGTGTGAGGAGAGGGTGTCTGTGAAGAGAGGGTATCTGTGAGGAGGGTGTGGTGTGAGGAGAGGGGTCTGTGAGGAGAGGGTATCTGTGAGGAGGGTGTGGTGTGAGGAGAGGGGGTCTGTGAGCAGAGGGGGTGACGTGTGAGGAGAGGGTGTGTGTGAGGAGAGGGTGTGTGTGAGAAGGGGGTGTATGCCAGGAGAGGGTGTGTGTTAGGAGAGGGTGTCTGTGAGGAGGGTGTGGTGTGAGGGGAGGGTGTCTGTGAGGAGGGTGTGGTGTGAGGAGAGGGTGTCTGTGAGGAGAGGGTGTGGTGTGAGGAGAGGGTGTCTGTGAGGATAGGGTGTGCGTGAGGAGAGGGTATCTGTGAGGAGGGTGTGGTGTGAGGAGAGGGTGTCTGTGCGGAGAGGGTGTGGTGTGAAGAGAGGGTGTCTGTGAGAAATGGGTGTGCGTGAGGAGAGGGTATCTGTGAGGAGAGGGTGGGCGTGAGGAGAGGGTATCTGTGAGGAGGGTGTGGTGTGAGGAGAGGGTGTCTGTGAGGAGAGGGTGTGGTGTGAGGAGAGGGTGTGCGTGAGAAGAGGGTATCTGTGAGGAGGGTGTGGTGTGAGGAGAGGGTGTCTGTGAGGAGAGGGTGTGGTGTGAGGAGAGGGTGTCTGTGAGGAGAGGGTGTGGTGTGAGGAGAGGGTGTCTGTGAGGATAGGGTGTGCGTGAGGAGAGGATATCTGTGAGGAGAGGGTGTGCGTGAGGAGAGGTTATCTGTGAGGAGGGTGTGGTGTAAGGAGAGGGTGTCTGTGTGGAGAGGGGGTGTGTGAGGAGAGGGTGTGTGTTAGGGGAGGGGGTGTGCATGAGGAGAGGGTATCTGTGAGGAGGGTGTGGTGTGAGGAGAGGGTGTCTGTGAGGAGAGGGTGTCTGTGTGGAGTGGGGGTGTGTGAGGAGAGGGTGTGTGTTAGGAGAGGGGGTGTGCGTGAGGAGAGGGTATCTGTGAGGAGGGTGTGGTGTGAGGAGAGGGTGTCTGTGAGGAGAGGGGGTGATGTGTGTGGAGAGGGTGTGTGCTAGGAGAGGGGGTGTGTGAGGAGAGGGGGTGTGTGAGGAGAGGGGGTGTGTTAGGAGAGGCTGTGGGTGAGGAGAGGGTGTGTGTGAGGAGAGGGGGTGTGTGAGGAGAGGGTGTCTGTGAGGAGAGGGGGTGTGTGAGGAGAGGGTATGTGTTAGGAGAGGCTGTGGGTGAGGAGAGGGTGTCTGTGAGGAGAGGGTGTATGTGAGGAGATGGTGTGTGCCAGAAGAGGGTGTGTGTTAGGAGAGGCTGTGGGTGAGGAGAGGGTGTGTGTGAGGAGAGGGTTTATGTGAGGAGATGGTGTGTGTAAGAAGAGGGTGTGTGTGAGGAGAGGGTATCTGTGAGGAGGGTTTGGTGTGAGGAGAGGGTGTCTGTGAGGAGAGGGTATCTGTGAGGAGGGTGTGGTGTGAGGAGAGGGTATCTGTGAGGAGGGTGTTGTGTGAGGAGAGGGTGTCTGTGAGGAGAGGGTATCTGTGAGGAGGGTGTGGTGTGAGGAGAGGGTTTCTGTGAGGAGAGGGTATCTGTGAGGAGGGTGTGGTGTGAGGAGAGGGTGTCTGTGAGTAGAGGGTATCTGTGAGGAGAGTGTGGTGTGAGGAGAGGGTGTCTGTGAGGAGAGGGGGTGATGGGTGAGGAGAGGCTGTAGGTGAGGAGAGGGTGTGTCTGAGGAGAGGGTGTGTGTGAGAAGGGGGTGTGTGCCAGGAGAGGGTGTGTGTTAGGAGAGGGTGTCTGTGAGGAGGGTGTGGTGTGAGGAGAGAGTGTCTGTGAGGAGGGTGTGTGCATGAGGCGAGGGTATCTGTGGGGAGGGTGTGGTGTGAGGAGATGGTGTCTGTGAGGAGAGGGTGTGGTGTGAGGAGAGGGTGTCTGTGAGGATAGGGTGTGCGTGAGGAGAGGTTATCTGTGAGGAGTGTGTGGTGTGAGGAGAGGGTGTCTGTGAGGAGGGTGTGGTGTGAGGAGAGGGTGTCTGTGAGGAGAGGGTGTGTGTGAGGCGAGGGTGTGTGTTAGGAGAGGCTGTATGTGAGGGAGGGTGTCTGTGAGGAGAGGGGTTCTGTGAGGAGAGGGTGTGTGTTAGGAGAGGCTGTGTGTGAGGAGAGGGTGTCTGTGAGGAGAGGGGGTGTGTGAGGAGAGGTTGTGTGTTAGGAGAGGCTGTGGGTGAGGAGAGGGTGTCTGTGGGGAGAGGGGGTGTGTGAGGAGAGGGTGTGTGTTAGGAGAGGCTGTGGGTGAGGAGAGGGTGTGTGTGAGGAGAGGGTGTGTGTGAGGAGAGGGTGTGTGCCAGGAGAGGGTGTGTATGAGGAGAGGGTATCTGTGAGGAGGGTGTGGTGTGAGGAGAGGTTGTGGATGAGGATAGGGTGTGTGTGAGGAGAGGGTGTATGTGAGGCGAGGGTGTGTGTGAGGAGAGGGTATCTGTGAGGAGGGTTTGGTGTGAGGAGAGGGTGTCTGTGAAGAGAGGGTATCTGTGAGGAGGGTGTGGTGTGAGGAGAGGGGTCTGTGAGGAGAGGGTATCTGTGAGGAGGGTGTGGTGTGAGGAGAGGGTGTCTGTCAGGATAGGGTATTTGTGAGGAGGGTGTGGTGTGAGGAGAGGGGGTCTGTGAGCAGAGGGGGTGACGTGTGAGGAGAGGGTGTGTGTGAGGAGAGGGTGTGTGTGAGAAGGGGGTGTATGCCAGGAGAGGGTGTGTGTTAGGAGAGGGTGTCTGTGAGGAGGGTGTGGTGTGAGGGGAGGGTGTCTGTGAGGAGGGTGTGGTGTGAGGAGAGGGTGTCTGTGAGGAGAGGGTGTGGTGTGAGGAGAGGGTGTCTGTGAGGATAGGGTGTGTGTGAGGAGAGGGTATCTGTGAGCAGGGTGTGGTGTAAGGAGAGGGTGTCTGTAAGGAGAGGGTGTGGTGTGAGGAGAGGGTGTCTGTAAGGAGAGGGTGTGGTGTGAGGAGAGGGTGTCTGTGAGAATAGGGTGTGCGTGAGGAGAGGGTATCTGTGAGGAGGGTGTGGTGTGAGGAGAGGGTGTCTGTGCGGAGAGGGTGTGGGGTGTGGTGTGAGGAGAGGGTGTCTGTGAGAAATGGGTGTGCGTGAGGAGAGGGTATCTCTGAGGAGAGGGTGTGCGTGAGGAGAGGGTATCTGTGAGGAGGGTGTGGTGTGAGGAGAGGGTGACTGTGAGGAGAGGGTGTGGTGTGAGGAGAGGGTGTCTGTGAGGATAGGGTGTGCGTGAGGAGAGGGTATCTGTGAGGAGGCTGTGGTGTGAGGAGAGGGTGTCTGTGAGGAGAGGGTGTGGTGTGAGGAGAGGTTGTCTGTGAGGATAGGGTGTGCATGAGGAGAGGGTATCTGTGAGGAGGGTGTGGTGTGAGGAGAGGGTATCTGTGAGGAGAGGGTGTGGTGTGAGGAGAGGGTGTCTGTGAGGATAGGGTGTGCGTGAGGAGAGGATATCTGTGAGGAGAGGGTGTGCGTGAGGAGAGGGTATCTGTGAGGAGGGTGTGGTGTGAGGAGAGGGTGTCTGTGTGGAGAGCGGGTGTGTGAGGAGAGGGTGTGTGTTAGGAGAGGGGGTGTGCGTGAGGAGAGGGTATCTGTGAGGAGGGTGTGGTGTGAGGAGAGGGGTCTGTGAGGAGAGGGTATCTGTGAGGAGGGTGTGGTGTGAGGAGAGGGTGTCTGTGAGGATAGGGTATTTGTGAGGAGGGTGTGGTGTGAGGAGAGGGGGTCTGTGAGGAGAGGGGGTGACGTGTGAGGAGAGGGTGTGTGTGAGGAGAGGGTGTGTGTGAGAAGGGGGTGTATGCCAGGAGAGGGTGTGTGTTAGGAGAGGGTGTCTTTGAGGAGGGTGTGGTGTGAGGGGAGGGTGTCTGTGAGGAGGGTGTGTGTGTGAGGAGAGGATATCTGTGAGGAGGGTGTGGTGTGAGGAGAGGGTGTCTGTGAGGATAGGGTGTGTGTGAGGAGAGGGTATCTGTGAGCAGGGTGTGGTGTAAGGAGAGGGTGTCTGTAAGGAGAGGGTGTGGTGTGAGGAGAGGGTGTCTGTGAAGATAGGGTGTGCGTGAGGAGAGGGTATCTGTGAGGAGGGTGTGGTGTGAGGAGAGGGTGTCTGTGCGGAGAGGGTGTGGTGTGAAGAGAGGGTGTCTGTGAGAAATGGGTGTGCGTGAGGAGAGGGTATCTGTGAGGAGAGGGTGTGCGTGAGGAGAGGTTGTGTGTTAGGAGAGGCTGTGGGTGAGGAGAGGGTGTCTGTGGGGAGAGGGGGTGTGAGAGGAGAGGGTGTGTGTTAGGAGAGGCTGTGGGTGAGGAGAGGGTGTGTGTGAGGAGAGGGTGTGTGTGAGGAGAGGGTGTGTGCCAGGAGAGGGTGTGTATGAGGAGAGGGTATCTGTGAGGAGGGTGTGGTGTGAGGAGAGGTTGTGTATGAGGAGAGAGTGTCTGTGAGGAGTGGGTGTCTGTGAGGTGAGGGTGTGTGTGAGGAGAGGGTATCTGTGAGGAGGGTTTGGTGTGAGGAGAGGGTGTCTGTGAAGAGAGGGTATCTGTGAGGAGGGTGTGGTGTGAGGAGAGGGGTCTGTGAGGAGAGGGTATCTGTGAGGAGGGTGTGGTGTGAGGAGAGGGGGTCTGTGAGCAGAGGGGGTGACGTGTGAGGAGAGGGTGTGTGTGAGGAGAGGGTGTGTGTGAGAAGGAGGTGTATGCCAGGAGAGGGTGTGTGTTAGGAGAGGGTGTCTGTGAGGAGGGTGTGGTGTGAGGGGAGGGTGTCTGTGAGGAGGGTGTGGTGTGAGGAGAGGGTGTCTGTGAGGAGAGGGTGTGGTGTGAGGAGAGGGTGTCTGTGAGGATAGGGTGTGCGTGAGGAGAGGGTATCTGTGAGGAGGGTGTGGTGTGAGGAGAGGGTGTCTGTGCGGAGAGGGTGTGGTGTGAAGAGAGGGTGTCTGTGAGAAATGGGTGTGCGTGAGGAGAGGGTATCTGTGAGGAGAGGGTGGGCGTGAGGAGAGGGTATCTGTGAGGAGGGTGTGGTGTGAGGAGAGGGTGTCTGTGAGGAGAGGGTGTGGTGTGAGGAGAGGGTGTCTGTGAGGATAGGGTGTGCGTGAGAAGAGGGTATCTGTGAGGAGGGTGTGGTGTGAGGAGAGGGTGTCTGTGAGGAGAGGGTGTGGTGTGAGGAGAGGGTGTCTGTGAGGAGAGGGTGTGGTGTGAGGAGAGGGTGTCTGTGAGGATAGGGTGTGCGTGAGGAGAGGATATCTGTGAGGAGAGGGTGTGCGTGAGGAGAGGTTATCTGTGAGGAGGGTGTGGTGTAAGGAGAGGGTGTCTGTGTGGAGAGGGGGTGTGTGAGGAGAGGGTGTGTGTTAGGGGAGGGGGTGTGCGTGAGGAGAGGGTATCTGTGAGGAGGGTGTGGTGTGAGGAGAGGGTGTCTGTGAGGAGAGGGTGTCTGTGTGGAGTGGGGGTGTGTGAGGAGAGGGTGTGTGTTAGGAGAGGGGGTGTGCGTGAGGAGAGGGTATCTGTGAGGAGGGTGTGGTGTGAGGAGAGGGTGTCTGTGAGGAGAGGGGGTGACGTGTGTGGAGAGGGTGTGTGCTAGGAGAGGGGGTGTGTGAGGAGAGGGGGTGTGTGAGGAGAGGGGGTGTGTTAGGAGAGGCTGTGGGTGAGGAGAGGGTGTGTGTGAGGAGAGGGGGTGTGTGAGGAGAGGGTGTCTGTGAGGAGAGGGGGTGTGTGAGGAGAGGGTATGTGTTAGGAGAGGCTGTGGGTGAGGAGAGGGTGTCTGTGAGGAGAGGGTGTATGTGAGGAGATGGTGTGTGCCAGAAGAGGGTGTGTGTTAGGAGAGGCTGTGGGTGAGGAGAGGGTGTGTGTGAGGAGAGGGTTTATGTGAGGAGATGGTGTGTGTAAGAAGAGGGTGTGTGTGAGGAGAGGGTGTCTGTGAGGAGAGGGTATCTGTGAGGAGGGTGTGGTGTGAGGAGAGGGTATCTGTGAGGAGGGTGTGGTGTGAGGAGAGGGTATCTGTGAGGAGGGTGTTGTGTGAGGAGAGGGTGTCTGTGAGGAGAGGGTATCTGTGAGGGGGGTGTGGTGTGAGGAGAGGGTTTCTGTGAGGAGAGGGTATCTGTGAGGAGGGTGTGGTGTGAGGAGAGGGTGTCTGTGAGGAGTGGGTATCTGTGAGGAGGGTGTGGTGTGAGGAGAGGGTGTCTGTGAGGAGAGGGGGTGACGTGTGAGGAGAGGCTGTGGGTGAGGAGAGGGTGTGTGTGAGGAGAGGATGTGTGTGAGAAAGGGGTGTGTGCCAGGAGAGGGTGTGTGTTAGGAGAGGGTGTCTGTGAGGAGAGGGTATCTGTGAGGAGGGTGTGGTGTGAGGAGAGGGTGTCTGTGAGGAGAGGGTATCTGTGAGGAGGGTGTGGTGTGAGGAGAGGGTGTCTGTGAGTAGAGGGTATCTGTGAGGAGAGTGTGGTGTGAGGAGAGGGTGTCTGTGAGGAGGGTGTGGTGTGAGGAGAGGGTGTCTGTGAGGAGAGGGTGTGGTGTGAGGAGATGGTGTCTGTGAGGATAGGGTGTGCGTGAGGAGAGGATATCTGTGAGGAGAGGGTGTGCGTGAGGAGAGGGTATCTGTGAGGAGGGTGTGGTGTGAGGAGAGGGTGTCTGTGTGGAGTGGGGGTGTGTGAGGAGAGGGTGTGTGTTAGCAGAGGGGGTGTGCGTGAGGAGAGGGTATCTGTGAGGAGGGTGTGGTGTGAGGAGAGGGTGTCTGTGAGGAGAGGGGGTGACGTGTGTGGAGAGGGTGTGTGCCAGGAGAGGGGGTGTGTGAGGAGAGGGGGTGTGTGAGGAGAGGGGGTGTGTTAGGAGAGGCTGTGGAGAGGGTGTGTGTGAGGAGAGGGGGTGTGTGAGGAGAGGGTGTCTGTGAGGAGAGGGGGTGTGTGAGGAGAGGGGGTGTGTTAGGAGAGGCTGTGGGTGAGGAGAGGGTGTCTGTGAGGAGAGGGTGTATGTGAGGAGATGGTGTGTGCCAGAAGAGGGTGTGTGTTAGCAGAGGCTGTGGGTGAGGAGAGGGTGTGTGTGAGGAGAGGGTGTATGTGAGGAGATGGTGTGTGTAAGAAGAGGGTGTGTGTGAGGAGAGGGTATCTGTGAGGAGGGTTTGGTGTGAGGAGAGGATGTCTGTGAGGAGTGGGTGTCTGTGAGGAGAGGGTGTGTGTGAGGAGAGGGTATCTGTGAGGAGGGTGTGGTGTGAGGAGAGGGTGTCTGTGAGGAGAGGGTATCTGTGAGGAGGGTGTGGTGTGAGGAGAGGGTGTCTGTGAGGAGAGGGTATCTGTGAGGAGGGTGTGGTGTGAGGAGAGGGTGTCTGTGAGGAGTGGGTATCTGTGAGGAGGGTGTGGTGTGAGGAGAGGGTGTCTGTGAGGAGAGGGGGTGACGTGTGAGGAGAGGCTGTGGGTGAGGAGAGGGTGTGTGTGAGGAGAGCATGTGTGTGAGAAGAGGGTGTGTGCCAGGAGAGTGTGTGTGTTAGGAGAGGGTGTGTGTGAGGAGAGGGTATCTGTGAGGAGGGTGTGGTGTGAGGAGAGGGTTTCTGTGAGGAGAGGGTATCTGTGAGGAGGGTGTGGTGTGAGGAGAGGGTGTCTGTGAGTAGAGGGTATCTGAGAGGAGATTGTGGTGTGAGGAGAGGGTGTCTGTGAGGAGAGGGGGTGATGGGTGAGGAGAGGCTGTAGGTGAGGAGAGGGTGTGTCTGAGGAGAGGGTGTGTGTGAGAAGGGGGTGTGTGCCAGGAGAGGGTGTGTGTTAGGAGAGGGTGTCTGTGAGGAGGGTGTGGTGTGAGGAGAGAGTGTCTGTGAGGAGGGTGTGTGCATGAGGCGAGGGTATCTGTGGGGAGGGTGTGGTGTGAGGAGATGGTGTCTGTGAGGAGAGGGTGTGGTGTGAGGAGAGGGTGTCTGTGAGGATAGGGTGTGCGTGAGGAGAGGTTATCTGTGAGGAGTGTGTGGTGTGAGGAGAGGGTGTCTGTGAGGAGGGTGTGGTGTGAGGAGAGGGTGTCTGTGAGGAGAGGGTGTGTGTGAGGCGAGGGTGTGTGTTAGGAGAGGCTGTATGTGAGGGAGGGTGTCTGTGAGGAGAGGGGTTCTGTGAGGAGAGGGTGTGTGTTAGGAGAGGCTGTGTGTGAGGAGAGGGTGTCTGTGAGGAGAGGGGGTGTGTGAGGAGAGGTTGTGTGTTAGGAGAGGCTGTGGGTGAGGAGAGGGTGTCTGTGGGGAGAGGGGGTGTGTGAGGAGAGGGTGTGTGTTAGGAGAGGCTGTGGGTGAGGAGAGGGTGTGTGTGAGGAGAGGGTGTGTGTGAGGAGAGGGTGTGTGCCAGGAGAGGGTGTGTATGAGGAGAGGGTATCTGTGAGGAGGGTGTGGTGTGAGGAGAGGTTGTGTATGAGGAGAGGGTGTCTGTGAGGAGTGGGTGTCTGTGAGGCGAGGGTGTGTGTGAGGAGAGGGTATCTGTGAGGAGGGTTTGGTGTGAGGAGAGGGTGTCTGTGAAGAGAGGGTATCTGTGAGGAGGGTGTGGTGTGAGGAGAGGGGTCTGTGAGGAGAGGGTATCTGTGAGGAGGGTGTGGTGTGAGGAGAGGGTGTCTGTGAGGATAGGGTATTTGTGAGGAGGGTGTGGTGTGAGGAGAGGGGGTCTGTGAGCAGAGGGGGTGACGTGTGAGGAGAGGGTGTGTGTGAGGAGAGGGTGTGTGTGAGAAGGGGGTGTATGCCAGGAGAGGGTGTGTGTTAGGAGAGGGTGTCTGTGAGGAGGGTGTGGTGTGAGGGGAGGGTGTCTGTGAGGAGGGTGTGGTGTGAGGAGAGGGTGTCTGTGAGGAGAGGGTGTGGTGTGAGGAGAGGGTGTCTGTGAGGATAGGGTGTGTGTGAGGAGAGGGTATCTGTGAGCAGGGTGTGGTGTAAGGAGAGGGTGTCTGTAAGGAGAGGGTGTGGTGTGAGGAGAGGGTGTCTGTGAAGATAGGGTGTGCGTGAGGAGAGGGTATCTGTGAGGAGGGTGTGGTGTGAGGAGAGGGTGTCTGTGCGGAGAGGGTGTGGTGTGAGGAGAGGGTGTCTGTGAGAAATGGGTGTGCGTGAGGAGAGGGTATCTGTGAGGAGAGGGTGGGCGTGAGGAGAGGGTATCTGTGAGGAGGGTGTGGTGTGAGGAGAGGGTGTCTGTGAGGAGAGGGTGTGGTGTGAGGAGAGGGTGTCTGTGAGGATAGGGTGTGCGTGAGGAGAGGGTATCTGTGAGGAGGGTGTGGTGTGAGGAGAGGGTGTCTGTGAGGAGAGGGTGTGGTGTGAGGAGAGGGTGTCTGTGAGGAGAGGGTGTGGTGTGAGGAGAGGGTGTCTGTGAGGATAGGGTGTGCGTGAGGAGAGGATATCTGTGAGGAGAGGGTGTGCGTGAGGAGAGGTTATCTGTGAGGAGGGTGTGGTGTGAGGAGAGGGTGTCTGTGTGGAGAGGGGGTGTGTGAGGAGAGGGTGTGTGTTAGGGGAGGGGGTGTGCGTGAGGAGAGGGTATCTGTGAGGAGGGTGTGGTGTGAGGAGAGGGTGTCTGTGAGGAGAGGGGGTGACGTGTGAGGAGAGGGTGTGTGGGAGGAGAGGGTGTGTGTGAGAAGAGGGTTTGTGCAAGGAGAGGGTGTGTGCGAGGAGAGGGTGTGTGCGAGGAGAGGGTGTGTGTGAGGAGAGGGTGTCTGTGAGGAGAGGGAGTGTGTGAGGAGAGGGTGTATGTGAGGAGAGGGTGTCTGATGAGAGGGGGTGTGCGAAGACAGGGTATCTGTGAGGAGAGGGTGTGTGTGAGGAGAGGATGTCTGTGAGGAGAGGGAGTGTGTGAGGAGAGGGTGTCTGTGAGGAGAGGGTGACTGTGAGGAGAGAGTGTGTGAGAGGAGAGGGTGTCTGTGAGGAGAGTGTGTGTGTGAGGAGAGGGTTTGTGTGAGTAGAGGGTGTCTGTGAGGAGAGGGTGTGTGTGAGGAGAGGGTGTGTATGAGGAGAGGGTGTGTGTGAGGAGAGGGTGTGTGTGAGGAGAGAGTGTGTGTGAGGGGAGGGTGTCTGTGAGGATAGGGTGTGTGTGAGGAGAGGGTGTGTGTGTGAGGATAGAGTGTCTGTGGGGAGAGGGTTTGTGTGAGGACAGGGTTTCTGTGGGGAGAGGGTGTGTGTGAGGATAGGGTGTGTGTGAGGGGAGGGTGCCTGTGAGGATAGGGTGTGTGTGAGGAGAGGGTGTATGTGAGGAGAGGGTGTGTGTGAGGAGAGGGTGTGTGTGTGAGGAGAGGTTGTCTGTGAGGAGAGGTGTGTGTGAGGGGAGGGTGTCTTTGAGGGTAGGGTGTGTATGAGGAGAGGGTGTGTGTGAGGTGAGGGTATATGTGAGTATAGGGTGTGTGTGAGGAGAGGGTTTGTGTGTGAGGATAGGGTTTCTGTGAGGAGAGGGTTTGTGTGAGGAGACGGTGTCTGTGGGGAGAGGGTGTGTTTGAGGAGAGGGTGTGTGTGAGGAGAGGGTGTGTGTGAGGGGAGGGTTTATGTGAGGAGAGGGTGTTTGTGAGGAGAGGGTGTGTGTGAGGAGAGGGAGTGTGTGAGGATAGGGTGTGTGTGAGGGGAGGTTGCCTGTGAGGAGAGGGTGTGTGTGAGGAGAGGGTGTATGTGAGGAGAGGGTGTGTGTGAGGAAAGGGTGTGTGTGTGTGAGGAAAGGGTGTCTGTGAGGAGAGAATAGGCAAGTATGCGAGAGATCAGTGTTTGAAAGGAGGGAGGGAGATAAGGAGAGAGTGTGAGAGGTCCGTTTTTTGAAAAGAGAGAGAGTGGGAGAAAAAGAGAGAGTGCGAGAGGCCATTTTTGAAGGGGGATAGAGAAAAAAAGGAGGCAGTGTGCGAGATCAGTGTTCGAAATGAGGGAGAGAGAGAAAAGGAGAGAGTGGGGGATCTGTGTTTGACACGAGGGCGGGAGAGAAAAAGGTCGGTGATTGAAATGAGGGAGAGAGGGTGAGAGAAAGGGAGTGCTTGAGAGAGAGCAAAGAGAGAGAAAAGGAGAGAGTCTGAGGCAGGGGTGGACTGGCCTATAAGGAACTCTGGAGATTTCCTGGTAGGGCTCTGTACCGTAGGCAGGGGTGGACTGGCCTCTAGGGAACTCTGGAGATTTTCCGGTAGGCCTCTGTACGTAGGCAGGGGTGGACTGGCCTCTAGGGAACTCTGGAGATTTCTCGGTAGGCCTCTGAACCCTGGGGTAGAGAACAGAGAGAGAGAGAACAGGAGAGAGTGTGAGAGATCGTTGTTTAAAAGGAGGGAGAGAGAGAGTGAGAGGTAGTGTGAGAGTTCGATGTTTCAAACTAGCAGGGGAGAGTGGACAGAGAGAGGAGAGTGTAAGAGAGGCAGGGAGAGAGAGAACAGGAGAGAGAGAGAGAAAGAGATGGGTCGGTGTTTGAAACGCCGGGTCATGCAGCTAGTGTCCTTGTAACTCGTTAATGACCTGGGAATGCAATTCGCTGCCATACATTGGGGATACAGACAGCACGCCCAGAACCCCCCACCACGTCTTAGAGTAATGCGCCCTGGGACGCTTGAAAGCCCCATGAATAGGGGGAGGGGTGTAGGCCAACACGCTCAGCATTACAAGTTAACTCATTAAATCATTCATTCAATGTGATGTGTGCCCTGAGAGTCTCAGACAGTATTTGCATTTTCTGATTCCAGCTGGCTCACAATGCCCCAGAGGGCCATGAAGGCGGCATGTCGGCGCTATACATATGAACATACATTAAGCTCACTACTCACCTGCCCGGCGAGTACAGGCAGCGGGAGGGCATAGAGGGCGGCCGGCAGCGCCGAGAGGAGGACGCTTAGGAGTAGGAGCTTCATAGTGCCTGGAGGAGCAGCTGGATACCGAGGCACTTCGGGAGGCCTGCTCTTTATACCCTCTATCGGAGGCTGGCACGGCCAGGCCGTAGCGCGAGATGTCCTTGGACAACTTTCTGGCTAACCCGATTGGCTCATCTGCGGCTCCTAATCGACGGGGGCCCAGAGGGGCGGGGGTTGCTAGGGGGGCGGTGGGGTGGGGGGTTGGAGGTAGGGGCAACATCAAAGCTGACCACAAAGACACGCCTGGATATGAGACCTTGGGCCCTTCACATTTTCCAAGACATGCCTACATCATGGAAACTATCGTGACATGTTGCTGGCCTCATATAAGAAACATGAGACCTGCCAACAACAGACGCTGGGCGCAGGGCAGTAATCCTGTAACATGTTATCTAGTGCTTCATGCTGAATTACTCTAGCTTCTAAGCTCTGTAATGATAGCAGTTACTACTCAATGTGATGGTAGTCAATGTATCAGCCTCCAAAGCTTGTGGGTTACACACCGGAATAACTAGCTGAGCTATCCTGGCCGTTACTCACACAGCAACATAATAATAATAATAAAGCGCCTCACGAAGGACTCCTCCCGTTTCTAAGCACTCTAATAGCAGGTGCCATTGTCACCCTTTTTTAATGGTGCTGTTTATCCCATTTTGAAGGATGAAAGGTGGAGTCAGGACCCGCCTCGGTATTCAGACTTGCATGGACAGGCATTGGCAAGGCCAATGGGTTTGGCTTTTGTAATCTGTGCTGCCAGGGGTGGGTACCCCATGCCAGCTACTCCGACCCTTTGACATGCATGGCGGTGATGTGCTGGCTCTGCAGGACACCCTTTGCCATCGTGTTGTCATGTATTCACATCACTGGTGGGCAAAGCCACCCTGATAAAGCAGGCACTGGTGCCATTTGCCCTCTCTTGCCACTCAGGGTACATGGTGCCACACGTAAAACATGGCGCCTGCCGCTGCCCCCACCTCCCCCCCACCCAGTGGATGCGAGCACCTGCGCAAACAAGATTACAGTACCTGGAAACAGTGATGCAAGGACCGTGACACACAGCATCACGCACAGCTGCCGTTTCCAAGGTCTCTAGGCTTTCTAGGGGACCTGAAAGTGCGGGTGTGTGGGGGCGGAGGGGGGTGTATCTTGAGCTCTGCGTGGGGCCAGTGCCTAGGTGTGTTGTGTCAGGACCGCAGTGGCGTCTGGGTTGGTTGTGGATGTGTGTTCTTTTATGAGCAGTGTAGAGCGTGCACCTTAAGAAGTTGCGTGTGAGTGGCCTGGCTGGCTTGCAAGCATCACGGCTTTGTGTCCTCCATTACTCTATATTTGACTCGGGGAGTATCACACATGTTACTCGTGAGTTCGGCTTGGTGTCCTCCATTAATCTATATTTAACTCGGGGAGTATCACACATTACTCGTGAGTTCGGCTTGGTGTCCTCCATCACTCTATATTTAACTCAGACAGTACCACACATGTTACTCGTGAGTTCGGCTTGGTGTCTTCCATCACTCTATATTTAACTCAGTGAGTATGACAACTGATACTATTGGGTTTGGCTTGGTGTCCACCATTACTCGATATTTAAGTCAGGGAGTATGACACATGTTACTCGTGGGTTCGGCTTCCTGTCCCACATTACTCTATATTTAAATCAGTAGTATCAAACATGTTACTCGTGAGTTTGGCTTGGTGTCCTCCATCACTCTATATTTAACTCAGTTAGTATTATACTTGTTACTCATGGGTTCGGCTTGGTGTCCTCCATTACTCTATATTTAACACAGAGAGTATCACACATGTTAATCGTGAGTTCGGCTTGGTGTTCTCCATCACTCTATATTTAACTCAGTGAGTATCATACATGTTACTCGTGGGTTCGGCTTGGTGTCTTCCATTACTCTATATTTAACTCGGGGAGTATTAAAAATGTTACTCGTGAGTTCGGCTTGGTGTCCCACATTACTCTATATATAAATCAGTAGTATCAAACATGTTACTCGTGAGTTCGGCTTGGTGTCCTCAATTACTCTATATTTAACTCGGGGAGTATCACACATGTTACTCGTGAGTTTGGCTTGGTATCCTCCATCACTCTATATTTAACTCAGTGAGTATTATACTTGTTACTCATGGGTTCGGCTTAGTGTCCTCCATTACTCTATATTTAACTCGGGGAGTATCACACATGTTACTTGTGTGTTCGGCTTGGTGTCCTCCATTACTCTATATTTAACCTGGGGAGTATCGCACATGTTACTCGTGGGTTCAGCTTGGTGTCCTCCATTACTCTATATTTAACACAGGGAGTATCATACATGTTACTCGTGGGTTCGGCTTGGTGTCCTCCATTACTCTATATTTAACTCGGGGAGTATGAAAACTGATACTAGGAGGTTTGGCAGAGTGTCCTCCATTACTCTATATTTAAGTCAGGGAGTATCACACATCTTACGCGTGGGTTCGGCTTGGTGTCCTCCATTACTCTATATTTAAATCAGGGAGTATTAAATATGTTACTCATGAGTAGGGATGTAACGGTATAACGGTATACCGTTAAAGATACCGTGAACCACTTAATTGAACAATAATAACCGTCACATTGTTTATACCGTTATACCGTTCATACCGTTAAGTGTGATTTTCAATCTGATTTGGAAAGGCTGCAGTAAGCAAGTGCTGCGCAGTCTTGGTCTTGCACTGATGTGCCATCTGCCAAGTAGTTTCAGTTAGAGCAGTTTTTAATGCCATTCTATAAACCACACGTGCCTGACACAAAATCAATATGTTAGCAATAGGAAGAATAGATACAGTGCCAAGAAGGAAAAGGGTTTACTTGTGGGTTCGGCTTGGTGTCCTCCATTACTCTATATTTAACTTGGGGAGTATGACAACTGATACTAGTGGGTTTGGCTTGGTGTCCTCCATTACTCTATATTTAAGTCAGGGAGTATCACACATGTTACTTGTGAGTTCAGCTTGGTGTCCTCCATTACTCTATATTTAAGTCAGGGAGTATCACACATGTTACTTGTGAGTTCAGCTTGGTGTCCTCCATTACTCGATATTTAAGTCAACGAGTATCAAACATGTTACTTGTGAGTTCAGCTTGGTGTCCTCCATTACTCTATATTTAAGTCAACGAGTATCAAACATGTTACTTGTGAGTTCGGCTTGGTGTCCTCCATTACTCCATATTTAACTCAGGAGTATGACAAGTGATACTCGTGGGTTCGGCTTGGTGTTTTCATTACTCTATATTTAAGTTGGGGAGTATGACAAGTGATACTCATGGGTTCGGCTTGGTGTCCTCCATTACTCTATATTTAACTCGGGGCATATCACACATGTTACTCGTGGGTTCGGCTTGGTGTTCTCCATTACTCTATATTGAACTCAGGGAGTATCACACATGTTATTCATGATTTTGGCTTGGTGTCCTCCATCACTCTATATTTAACTCAGTGAGTATCATACATGTTACTCATGGGTTCGGCTTGGTGTCCTCCATTACTCTATATTCAACTCGGGGAGTATGACAACTGATACTAGTGGGTTTGGCTTGGTGTCCTCCATTACTCTATATTTAAGTCAGGGAGTATCACACATGTTACTCATGAGTTTGGCTTGGTGTGCTCCATTGCTCTATATTTAAGTCGGGGAGTATCAAACATGTTACTCATGAGTTCGGCTTGGTGTTCTCCAATACTCTATATTTAACTCAGGAGTATGACAAGTGATACCCGTGGGTTCGGCTTGGTGTTTTCATTACTCTACATTTAAGTCGGGGAGTATGACAAGAGATACTCGTGGGTTCGGCTTGGTGTCCTCCATTACTCTATATTTAACTTGGGGAGAATGGCGCATGTTACTCATGGGTTTGGGTTGTTGTCCTCCATTACTCTATATTTAACTCGCGGTGTTTGACACATGTTAGTCGTGACTTTGGCTTGGTGTCCTCCATTACGCTATATTTAACTCGGGGAGTATAACACATGTTACTTGTGAGTTCGGCTTGGTGTCCTCCATTACTCTATATTTAACTCGGGGAGTATCACACATGTTACTCGTGGGTTTGGCTTGGTGTCCTCCATTACTCTATATTTAACTTGGGGAGTATTACACATGTTACTCATGAGTTCGGCTTGGTGTCCTCCATTACTCTATATTTAACTCGGGGAGTATGGCACATGTTATTCGTGGGTTCAGCTTGGTGTCCTCCATTCACGTTTTAAGTTCTTCCAGTGTACAGGAGAGCGAGTGACCTCTGACGGGCCCATAGGATCAGAGCTCACACTCGAGTACTTTAATATGAGATAGCTGTACCTTGAGGTAGATGGGGTGCGGAATTCTCGTACTTCAACACCAATCAATAAGGACAACTCAATGGTATTACACATGTTACTCGTGAGTTCGGCTCGGTGTCCTCCATTACTCTATATTTAACTCAGTGAGTATCATACATTTTACTCATGAGTTTGGCTTAGTGTCCTCCATTACTCTATATTTAACTCGGGGAGTATCACACATGTTACTCGTGAGTTCGGCTTGGTGTCCTCCATTACTCTATATTTAACTCGGGGCGTATCTCACATGTTACTCATGGGTTCAGCTTGGTGTCCTCCATTACTCTATGTTTAACTCGGGGCGTATCACACATGTTACTCGTGGGTTCGGCTTGGTGTTCTCCATTACTCTATATTGAACTCAGGGAGTATCACACATGTTACTCGTGAGTTCGGCTTGGTGTCCTCCATCACTCTATATTTAACTCAGTGAGTATCATACATGTTACTCGTGGGTTCGGCTTGGTGTCCTCCATTACTCTATATTTAACTCGGGGAGTATGACAACTGATACTAGTGGGTTTGGCTTGGTGTCCTCCATTACTCTATATTTAAGTCAGGGAGTATCAAACATGTTACTCATGAGTTCGGCTTGGTGTTCTCCATTACTCTATATTTAACTCAGGAGTATGACAAGTGATATCCGTGGGTTCGGCTTGGTGTTTTCATTACTCTACATTTAAGTCAGGGAGTATGACAAGTGATACTCGTGGGTTCTGCTTGGTGTCCTCCATTACTCTGTATTTAACTCGGGGAGAATGGCACATGTTACTCATGGGTTCGGCTTGGTGTCCTCCATTACTCTATATTTAACTCACGGTGTATGACACATGTTAGTCGTGACTTTGGCTTGGTATCCGCCATTACTCTATATTTAACTCGGGGAGTATTACACATATTACTTGTGAGTTTGGCTTGGTGTCCTCCATTACTCTATATTTAACTCGGGGAGTATCACACATGTTACTCGTGGGTTTGGCTTGGTGTCCTCCATTACTCTATATTTAACTTGAGGAGTATTACACATGGTACTCGTGAGTTCGGCTTGGTGTCCTCCATTACTCTATATTTAACTCGGGGAGTACGGCACATGTTATTCGTGGGTTCAGCTTGGTGTCCTCCATTCATGTTTTGAGTTCTTCCAGTGTACAGGAGGGCGAGTGACCTCTGACGGACCCATAGGATCAGAGCTCACACTCGAGTACTTCAAGACGAGATAGCTGTACCTTGAGGTGGATGGGGTGAGGGATTCTCTTACTCCAACACCAATCAATAAGGCAACTCAATGGTTTGGCAAAGGGAAGTCCGTTTAAAGACAAGTACAAAAAACGGGGAAACAATGGAAATCAACAGTGATGTGATCGCCAGTCTCGCTTCAACTCCCAACAATCTTCATTCGAACAGCAATAGTTATAGTAAAAATTCGTCATCATTAACGTGTAACACTCATAAGTTTGTCATACAATTCTATTGGTTGGAAAAGATAACTTAAGTATAGGTGCTATATCAGCATATGGTAAAGGAGTGTGAGGATTGGATAACTCTTATCGGGTGGGCGTCTACGCCCTTCCCTCTACATTACTCATGCAAGGCATCACTAAAAGTAGGACATCTCATTGGTTCTACTATCTATAGGACCTTAGATTATTTGGCTCACTGTGATTGGGCTGGCTACAACCCTAAGCATAAATCTCCACTTTAATTAGCAGCATGCAGAATGGTCACCCAGATGCAGTATGCCCCACGATTCACCCTTCCGCCCTTCCATCAATCAATACTTTAGTGCTATGTGTCAACTAGTTGGCTGAGGTTGGCCTCGAAACTGTAGCTTCTTGTCAGGAAAAGTTATGGTATCTCCTGCTTTGGGTGACATCTGACATTGGTACCTCTTTGCGCTTGGTTGGTCACGTGTTAGAACACCGTGAATCGGCTTCATTTTCCTTCTATTTGTGCTTTTAATTCTCATTCTCGGCCGCCACCTGCTTGGGCCCCCCTAATCTCGACCTTCGTGGGGCAGGCTGTTCTGCTCTTAAGTTTCGATTCTCCAAAGTTACTATCGGCCTCCCTCACTTGGTTTGACTTCAACTTCCCAAGCACGAGCTGCCTCTTGCTGAGTTTCGATTCCGCTCTTTCGTCTGGCTTTGTGCTGACATACGAATCCTGGCCCGTTTGACCTTTAGTAACCTGGGATAATTCTGCTTTTGTATAAAGTGGATTCGCACTTATATAATGTGCTTCGTTGAGGTAGATATATATAGTTGGCGCTTGCCGCACTATTCTTCTACTAAGCATAGCAAGCTGCACTGTTTTCTTAGCTTCTTGCGTTCCAAGCCTATGTACAGGCGTTAGCTGGTTGAATATTTTCATCCTGCATTACAGTTTAAATTTCTGTCTGGTTCACCATTGCCTCTCCTTCTACGTTCATTATATCCTCATTCATATCATTTCGTCCTTGTGTGTCATCTTTTGGTTGTCGTTCCGTTCATCTGAACATCTGTCCGGGATCGTGTGTCGTCACCATTCGCCTTCAATTAAGGCCTTTTGAGTTTCTTCTGGGACAGTTTTTAAGTAGTCTTCATTTCGTGTCACTTGCTGGTAAGATTGTCTCAATGGATATCTTACTGTCCATGGTTGTCTGGTTATTGGTATCTCAATAGGTATTGCTCTTCTGATGGGCACTGGGTAGAGCCCTACTGCGGCTCTCTTCTGGTTTATTTGTTTGTCATATGTCACATATGTGTACGTTTCTGGTACTTCAAAATGGGTGGCTGGAGTGCAGGCCATATCTGGGACCTCCTCTACACTCCCCCCTCTGGTCAGTTCATCGACCACTTCTGCTTCCTTCTTTGGATTCGTCTTGCTTAGTTCTTCTGTATCCATTTCTTCGTATTCTGGGTTTGTGCATGATGATGTGAAGGAAAGTCTCTTCGGAGTCCATATTCTTATCACTCCTTTCAGGCTTCCTGCTGCTTTCACATGTTCGTCTGTATTCCAGGTCATTAGCTGACATTGTTTATTTGGGCTGCAATAGATCAATTATCCTCCATAATTTCTTCGTTTCCTGGGATACAGGAACTTTGTTCCATCTGGCGCATATTCTCTGGCCTTCACGGGCCTCATTACATGGAAGGCGGTAAACCATGGTGAAAATAGCACCATGGTTGCCGCCGGTACCATACCGGTACCACCATGGAGACAAGGGGAATTACCAACCCATTCCAAGGTTGGCAGGGCGGTAATTCCCCCTTTCTCCATGGCCCTTCCCCATTTCCATTTTTGCCCCATAGGGCATAATGGGAATGGGGAAGGCGGTAATTACGGTACCGCAAATTGCGGTACCGTAATTACCACCATGGTCCCTTTGCGGGTCCCAACTTTAACGGCTGGTCTACACCAGCCGTTAAGGTCGGGTCCCGAAAAAGGAACCTCGTAGTAAGGCGGTAAGGGTTAGCGGTCACCGGTACCCTTACCGGTGACCGTTAACCCTCACCGCCTTCCGTGTAATGAGGCCCAAAGTCTCTTATTTCTTTGTCAGTTAGGTCTCTGGGCTTCCATCCTAGCTCAACATTGATCATGACCTTCATCTCTATTGCTTTATTTGCAGTTTTCTGGCACTGGGAGATTATTGTTTTGATAACACAAAATCCTAGTAGTATCATCAATAGCAGGGTGTTACGCTTAGCTGGCTCCCACAGGGGTGTCGAGCAGAACTGGACAGCCACGGTCTCCACCAACGTGATGCGTAGTGCAGAGATGACTGACTGGACTGGCCCACCTAGCTTCGTCTGCTTGACCCATAGAAGTAGTCTCCTAAAGACGGGGAAAGGGAATTAGCCACACATGAATTTGAGTATTAACACCTCACTGCGTCCCCACTTATCACTTCTGACATTCCCTTTCAGAAATCTCACATTATAGTTTTGTATGATGAGCTCTCCATCCTGCGAAGAATGCAGGGGCGCGTTGATGGCCAGTTACTCCACTGGCTTGAGGATATTGGAAGAGTTCTGACAAATCTTGGCTCCAAACCTCTGGACGAAAGGCCGTAAGTATATAGTTCTAATGAGTTCCAAATGTCCGATTAATCACTCTTGTCCAATTCCTTGTTTCTTTTGCAGCTTAGACCCAAAAGATGATCGTCTTGAGGCAGTTGAAAGCGTTCAGGTAAGAGTCTGTGTTTTGTAACACTGTCCGGTAAATGATGCCAAGGTTTAACTCGCTGCTTTCTCTTTTCTTGCAGGTGCAGCGTAGGAAGATTTGGCGTGCTGGTGGATAATACCTCCTGCGGTAAAATAAGGTAAGCATATGGTGGCAAGAGATTGTCCTTGTTTGTTCCCTTGGCTCACCTTGTTGTTTTCTTGTCCCCCTTAGGCGCTGGAATGCGGCAACCAGGTGATGGAGAGAGCACCGGATCGCAGAGATGCTGCGAGGAACGGTGAGTATGGCGCGGCACTGCTGCTGGCGATGCAACACGTTTAAAATGAAGTCTGTTTCTGGTTCGAAGATGCGCTGAATCCGAAATCAGGCAAGAAATCCAGTAAAGTTCTTGTTCTAACCTTTCTTCTTCTTTCCCTTCTTACTAGGGGCTCTGGACTCGAGGCGGGCGTGGCCGGATGCTGGATGCTGACTGCAGACACAGTGAGCGTTACGCTGCTGGATGCAGAATAACGCGAAGCATGTGCTGCTCTTCGGGCGTGGTTTAAATAGCCTTCAAAGAAGTCCCAGGTAAGTATTCCTCCAGAGCCACACCCGAGTAACAAAATAGTCCCTAAGATAAAATAGTCCCTTCAAGCCTCACATGGGCTTGGATGTTTGGATCCCTTGCAGCATGGTCTGCATCAGGTAAGTTTTAACATATGAGCCTGGTGCCTATGACGCCAGGACTGATGTCCCATATGAGTCTGGCGCCATAGGCGCCAGGACTGTACCCAGATAGCCCCTAACAGGGGTTGCTGGGTTTGCTCCAGGTAACATGATGCCTGCTTCCGGGGTGATGGACTTGGTCTGGATGCCCGGGGGTAGGCATCATGACAACACTCCCCCCCAAGCCCCTCCTAAAGTCGTTCCTCCCCTTGGCCTTGGTTTGTCTGGGAAATTCCGGTGGAATCTTCTCACCAACCTAGGTGCATGAACGTGGTCACTAGGTTCCCATGACCGTTCTTGTGGTCCGTAACCTTTCCATTTGATTAAATAAAAAAGTCTTGACTTAACCATTTTGGAGTCCAGGATACTTTTCACTTCAAATTCGGGTTTCCCGTCTATAAGGACGGGGTCAGGTGGCTTGGTTTGTCTTGTACCAGGTTGTACTGGCTTCAGAAGTGACACATGGAAGACGGGGTGAATTCGCATACTAGCAGGTAATTCCAATTTGACGGCCATCGGGTTGATAATGGCCTTAATAAGTTAAGGTCCCAAATATCTAGGGTTAAAGGTCCGCTTTCCTTTTAGAGGTATGTGTTTTGTGGCCAACCAAACTTGATCCCCAATTTGGTATTGTGGAGCATCACTTCGATGCTGATCAGCGTTTTTCTTGTACTTTTCTTTCGCATGTTTCAAATGTTCAGTTGCTTCCTTAAAGGCTTGTGTAATAATAGCGTGCAGATGTTTCACTGCGGGCATTTCTAAGTGTTGAGGCGAGTCAAGTTCTGAGTTTCGAGGGTGGTGCCCGTATATGGTGTAAAAGGGGCTTTGTCCAGTTCCAGAATGTACAGAGTTATTGTATGCATATTCGGAGATCCATAGAATATCCTTCCAATTACTTTTAGTCTGGTGTAACATACAACGCAGGTACTGTTCAGGAGTTTGGTTGGTCCTCTCCGTTTGACCATCGGTCTGGGGATGGTGACTGGTCAATAACCTCACGTCGATTTGCGCCAATTGACAACTGTTTCT
Organism: Ambystoma mexicanum; assembly: GCF_040938575.1. NCBI lineage: Eukaryota > Metazoa > Chordata > Amphibia > Caudata > Ambystomatidae > Ambystoma > Ambystoma mexicanum. The sequence goes on along the minus strand of NC_090938.1, from coordinate 27,214,671 downwards.
TCCAAAAATGTGAAATGAATTGACTACCTCGGTCAGAGACCAATACGGAGGGAAATCCGTGTATTCGAACAATGTTTTCGAGGAACTCCTTGACCAGGATTGAAGCTGAAGGTAATCACTTTAAAGGAATAAAGTGGGCCATCTTGGAAAAAAGATCCACAATAACTAGAATGGTGTTAAATCCATTACATGGAGGTAGGTCTGTAATAAAGTCTAACGGTAAGGTGTGCCATGGTGTAGGTGGAATATCAAAGGGTTGTAAAAGGCCAGCCGTTTTTTTTCTTCTGACTTTTGTTTTAGGCGCAAATGCCACAGGACATTACAAATGACTTTACGTCTTTTCGTCAGGTGGGCCACCAGAATTGTCTCTTAATTTTAGCTTCAGTTTTTGCGATACCTGTGTGCCCTTCCTTCTGGGTGTCATGATAATTGGAGATGACTAGTTCTTGTAGATCCTTATGTGGTAGAAATAGACGCCCTTGATAATAAGGTAGGTCATTAATGACAGAGTAGTCTGAGCCTTTCTTTACCCAGTCCTGCAGGGCTGTTGGATCGAAGAGTTGTTGGATCTTTACCTGAATATCTTCTAGGGTTTGTAAAGTAGTTATGCCAAGAATTCTTTGTTCTGAAATTATAGGCACCGGCTCCGGGTTCGCACATTGCTTCTTCCATTCCTATTCGGGATAAGGCATCTGCCTTGCCATTTTTACAGCCTGGTCGATAAGTGATCACGAAATCGAACTCGGCAAAGAACAATGCCCATCGAAGTTGGCGTGATGATTGGGCTTTGGCTGTCTTTAAATACTGCAAGTTCTGGTGATCAGTGATTACAGTAATGGTATGCCTGGCACCGAGAATATAATGCCGCCAAGCCTTGAAGGTGGATTTGATAGCTAATAGCTCCTTATCGGTAACCGCATAGTTTAACTCGGGTGCCGAGAACTTTCTGGACCAAAATGCTACTGGGTGAAGTTGACCGGTTTCAGGATCCTTCTGGGACAGGACAGCTCCCATGGCTAAACTGGATGTGTCGCTTTCAACTATAGATGGGAGTTCAGGACTAGGATGCTTTAATACTGGTGCAGACGTGAATTTCGCTTTCAGTTCTTGGAAGGCATTCTCAGCTTCTTCAGTCCACAGGAAGCGTTTGTTTTTTTGCAAGAGCACTGTGATAGGGTGTACAACGTGCGAGAAATCCGGAATGAATCTGCGATAGAAATTAGCAAATCCGAGCATGCTTTGTACTCCTTTAACTGAAATGGGTGATGGCCATTTGAGAAATGCGTCCACCTTTCGAAAGTCCATTCGAACTCCTTTTGGAGTCAGGATAAATCCAAGAAATTCAACTGCTGTAGTATGGAAAACACATTTTTCCAATTTTGCATATAACTTGTGCTGGCGTAGTTTCTCAAGGACTGCACGAACGTGCTTCACATGGTCAGATTCTGAAGAGGAGTACACTAGAATATCGTCTATGTATACGACAACACATATGTCAATGAGTTCATGCAGGACATCGTTCATAAAATACTGGAAGGCTGCTGGTGTATTGCACAACCCGAAGGGCATCACCTGGTATTCGAATAACCCATACTTAGTGCGAAAAGCAGTCTTCCATTTGTCGCCTTTCTTTACATGTACCATATGGTATGCCCCTCGGAGATCTAATTTAGTGTAGATGCAAGCGTCCTTTACTTGGTCTAGTAATTCTGGGATCAGAGGCAATGGGTATTGGTTCTTAACCGTGATCTGATTTAAGGCGCGGTAGTCTAGCACGTTCTGAGGTCACCTTCCTTTTTTGGCACGAAGAACAAAGCTGAAGATGCAGGGGACTTGGATGGACGAATTAAGCCATTGGCAAGGTATTGGTCCAAGTATTGTCGTAGGTGAAGGTTCTCGGGTTCCGTAAGTGCGTAGATCCTACTACATGGAGGTTGTGCACCAGGTATGAGATCAATTTGACAATCGTATGATCTGTGAGGTGGTAAGGTGTTTGCCTGTTCTTTTTGGAAAACATCCTGGAATTCTTGATATTCGTGTGGTAACTGCACAACTGGAATAGCGACTGTGGCCAGGTCCTTGTTCAAGGTTTTTATTGGGTAACAAGTATATGCACAATCCGGGAAGGTTATTCTCTTCTCTCGCCAATCAATACAAGGATTATGTGTTTCCAACCAAGGTATCCCAGTAGTATTTGGAACTGCGGGGCTTTGATTAAATCAAACACAATAGTCTCTCGATGCCCACCCTGACCCAATAATGTCATCTCTGTGGTGGAATGAGTTACAGGCCCAGAGGCAATTTCAGTTCCATCGACTGTGGTGATGACATCCGAAGTGGTCTTTCTGCAGAGAGGTAGATTCATCCTAGAAGCCAATTCGTGGACCACATAGTTTCCTATGGCCCGCTATCAATGTATGCCCTAACTGCGTGCAAATGTGATGGCTGCCTTGGATCTATAAGGACCATTGGTATGATGAAATGCGAGGTCTGAGTATCCTTCTTCAAGCTCGGCAAGTGGACCTCTACGCTTGTCAGGCGTGGTCGTTTCCCGAGTCAGGCTCCATATGGCTTTTATCAGCAGCTCCTACCACCTTCTTGGGTGGTTTTACAGGGCAATCCCGTAGAAAATGTCCCAAAGTTCCACAGTATAGACATAATTGCATTTGCCGCCTTTTTTCTCTTTCCTTCTGTGTCAAGGGTCCTTTAACTCCTCCGATTTGCATGGGTTCTGAGGCATCTGTTCCTTTGTGGGTAGCGTTGGGTTTAACCAACACCCGGTTCTCGAACTTGGCTCGATCAGCCTTTCGATTCTGAAGTCTGTGATTTAACTGGACCACTAAGTCTATATATTCAGCACAGTCTTGAGGTGGGTTCACAACTTGAGCCAAAACATCTTTGAGTTCTCCTCGAAGTCCCCGATGAAACAACGTAATCCGTTTTTCCTCGGGTCATCCAGTTTCCACCACCAACCTATTAAAGGTGAAAGTCTTGGTTACCCTGTCGTAGGGACAAAAGTTCGTTATCCAGGGCCTGTCCTTGAGAGTGCCGGGCAAATAGTCTTTCCATGCTCATTTGAAAACCCTGAAAATCCCGAAGAATAGGGTTATCCTGATTGACTAGTGGGATTGACCAATCCGCTGCACTGCCGCTGAGATTTGATAATACGAAGGCTACTTTGGCTTGATCGTTTGGAAAGGCTCCAGGTCTGCATAAAAAGTGCAAACGGCATTGGTTCATGAACACGGCAAATCTTTTCGGGTCCCACGCATAGCGTTCTGGTGGGTCTAAAGGGATATTGCCTGGTAAAATCACTTGCACAGGGTTGCTTGGTGAAACAGGGTTTGGAATCCCCCCGAGTCCCTTTAGGGGTTTTTGCCCAGCTTGGTTTTGCAGTAATTGTCTAGCAAGATCATCAGTGCGTTTCTTCAAAACAATCAACTCTCTCCTGAGTGTATTAGTTTCTTGGCGAGCGGCATGTACTTCAGCCCTAAATTCCCCTAATAATTGGGCCAGTTGCTCAGTTTCTGAGGTCTCCATGACACCCGGGTGAGAATTTGTAGGAAGGCTTCGCGTTCTGTTATGCTCACCTGGCTCCCACAGGGGTGTCGAGCGGAACTGGACAGCCACGGTCTCCACCAACGTTATGCATAGTGCAGAGATGACTGACTGGACTGGCCAAACTATCTTCGTCTGCTTGACCCGTAGAAGTAGTCTCCTAAAGACGGGAAAGGGAATTAGCCACCCGTGGATTTGAGTAGTAACACCTCACTGCGTCCCCACTTATCACTTCTGACATTCCCTTTCACAAAGCTCACCTTATGGTTTTGTATGATGAGCTCTCCATCCTGCGAAGAATGCAAGGGCACGTTGATGGCCAGTTACTTCACTGGCTTTAGGATATTGGAAGAGTTCTGACAAATCTTGGCTCCAAAACTCTGGGCGAAAGGCCATAAGTATATAGTTCAAAATGTCTGATTAATCACTCTTGTCCAATTCCTTGTTTCTTTTGCAGCTTAGACCCAAAAGATGATCGTCTTGTGGAAGCTGAAAGACGATTCTGTCTTTTGTAACACTGTCCGGTAAATGATGCCAAGGTTTAACTCGCTGCTTTCCCTTTTCTTGCAGGTGTAGCATAGGGCTCCCAAAAACTTGAATATGTCTGCCAGCCATTGTGGGACCCATGAGAATAGTGATTCAAACCAGCTGTCATCATCTACTTTCATCGATCATCTGGTTCTGAAGGTTTGTCAGAATGCTTATTGCTTCTGTTAACGTTCCATTTTCCTCATTATGAGAAGGTATAAATGTGCGACATGTTTCTCCGATTTTTGCACAAACACCTCCATCCATCGCTGTTATCATGTCAAGTACATATCTGTTCTGGAGAGTCATTATTCGAATTGCTCTTAACTCTTACTTGACTGCATTGAATTCCTTTATTGTCAAGTTGATGGTCTGCAATAATTCCAATGTGGTTATTTGCAACCATTTAGTGTTTACTCCAACCTGAAATCTTGGCATGATGATTGTTGTGAACACTGATGAGGTGAGGCCGAACAGCCTGTGTTCATATGGGATTGCATGGAATGCTTCTTCTGATTTGGCAGAGAAGTAATTCTCTCTCTTCATTCGGGATACCAGTTCCACAGATCTCCTTTTCCTCGGGTGAGCATCTGCTTTTGGGAAACTGTCAATATTCAGGTCGTATTTTGGGATCTCTAGTGCTGGAACGTGGACGTTCACTATTGTGCATATGCCACCCCAGTTTTTCGGCAGTCTTATGTATTCTTTGGATCCATATGCCCAATAATGATCCATAATTACTGCGGTTCCGTGAGTCATTCATGGAGCTTTAAAAATGTGTCCACAGTTCTGATTCTCTCCCATTTTTCTTGTGCCATTGTTCCTGAAGCACAATTTCGGGCTTTCCAGTGGCACTATCTGCAGGGATCCCCCTCAGTCTTCGACCCATGTCAGTAATCTTGTGAGTTTTGGCCATAGAGGTTTACACAACTTCTGTGAGTTTTCTATTGCTTCCTTGCAGGCTCCAAGGACCATCCATACTCGGAAGATCACCACTCCTTCTTCCCATCCATCTGGTGAAAGCACTGTTCCCCAAATCTGCATCTGGTCTCTGTTCGTCCAAATTTGAGCCTCTTCTGGAGTCTTTCCTTGGACGTTCAGCCTTAAATTGATTTCCCATCTTATTCCTGCTCCTTTAAATTCAGGCTTCTCCTACCTGATCACATGATTCCTAGTGTGAGCTCTATTTCTCATCTTAATGTCCTGAACATAATCATCTTCATCCGGGTAATCTGCTTCAGTTGCCCATATCAATGTGACATCCCTCCCCATGAACTGGTCTCTGGTGTTGCACATTGCTACATGTGACAGACAATGTGCTGTTGGGACATCAATTTCTACAGCCACAAAGATCTTGGATTTCCCCATGCTGTACGGTAGAAGTGCACAAATGAAGCATTCTCCTTCTGACGTTCGTCTCCCAACTTCTTTCATGTGCTGGTACCAAATGTTGTTCCCTAGATGTGCTGTGCTGTCCAGGTAGTCGTTCAGTTCTTTGTTATCTTCGTGTAGGCTTCTCTTGATTCTTAATGTCTTCCTGTAGTTTGCTATAACTAAATCCCTAAATGCGTCTGTATGGCTTTTTCTTGCTGGAGGACCCTCGGGCATTCTGGTCCACGGTGCAGGTCTCTTTATCTGCATCAATGGGGTAGATGGAGGTTTTGCAGTTCTCTCTTCTGTTCCTGCATCCTCTTCCTGCCATCTATAAGTGCCTTCATCAACCACCAGCCTGTTGCTGGCCCAGTGTATGGCTGTATCGTGGGCCTGGTACTTGTCTCTTGTGTTGGAACTTGTGTACTTGTCACTACAGTCTCTGTGGTTTTATTTTTCAGTTCTTCATGCAGTTTCCTCGCTTTAGCTATGTACGGGAACAATAAGTCTACTAGCATTTGTGTCGGTGCAGAGAGTCTTTCTGCAGACGCTTCTGTCTTCTTGAGGGCTTCTAATATGACTGCTTTTGTTGGCCTTTCTCTTAATTCTTCTCGGTTTCTCTCACTATCTCCTGTGAAGGTTTTTATGGTGGCAGTCTCGTCTTCTCTGTTGCTTTCATTTGAGGTTCTGTGGTCATTGACACTAGGCCTGGTTCGTGTACATTCAGTGTGTGTGTGCGCGTGTGAGTGTCAGTGCTATGTCTTCATTCATCTCGTGCTGACCCTGTCTCCAGCTTTTCTTTTCATTTGTTACTTCAAGTGTGTATGTATCACTGCTAATTACATTAATTTTCAAATCATTTATTTTGCCATCAGATTTTCTCGGGACTCGAATAACTATATAGGGTCTGGGTGCTTTTGTGGGTTTCATTCGTGCATCATAAGGCGGGTGCACTGAAATTGGAATGCCGATAAGTAAGGCAGCAGCATTTTCATCCAGAGAAGCGAGGGTGCCCCTCTGCTTGTGGGAGGACCAGGTTACTGTTCTGGGCCATCATCTCATTGGCCTAATAATAGAGGTAAATTCATCTAACACAGAACAAACTGAAAAAATGAATGTCCTGCACAACCTCAGTATACTATTAAATTTCAATTCAATTTATTCAAAAAAGTATTGTTCTTTTCTTAAAAAAATATATTTTTTCATTGTAAAAAGAATTCTTACATCTTATAAAAACATACATCCACCTATTGTTATCCCTTGAACACCCTTCAATCAAAGGAAATCACCGGTGTAAATCAAAAATAAGTCACATAACAGAATTTACAATATATAACCAAGACCGTACCTAAAAAATACATTTTTCAACATGTGTCTCAGAAAATAAAATCCCAACATGTTTCTGTTCACAATGCAGGTGCCAGATTACTTTCTCGTTGGCAGGATCTTGTAGAAAGTCTGTGACACTGGTTACCCTCCCTATAAGTGACGGATATTAGACTAACACTAGGTGGAAGCAAGTGAGCACGTCCTTTGTGATGTCTCTACTGGGGGACACCATAAGTGCTGCCACACAAAGTCTTGGTACTGGATGACTCAGGATACTGTATTTGCTTTCAATGAAAGAGTCCTTGATCAGAATGTGTTATAGTTTTTTCCTCAACAAGGCTTAAGTGTGACTTGATTCAAATGTTTGTGTCAATAAAACGTGATGTGGCTTATATGCGCAATTTTCTTATTCACCCTGCAATTAGGATGCACAGAGAGTCCGTTTTTATGTCCTTATCCTCTTTTTTGCTTAGAGGAAATGTCCAATTTAAGCCACAACTTCCAAAACGGTTCTTGTCTTGTTTTACTGCTCATGTCTCCTTCTTCCTCGTCATGGATCTTGTCTGCACGTGCTGTGGTTCTTCCCCGTTGTCTGTGGTCTCTTCGCGGTGGGGTGCAGGCAGGGGGCTTTCTCCGATATAGGGCTTAAGGGCTTAATGTAATTGAGAAAAATCCATGCTCTCCTGCCCTGTAGTTTCACAGCTAACGGAGTGCAGTCCTCCACGATGAAAGGACCATTGAATCTTGGCTCTTCCCACCTTTTCCTCGTATAGTTCTTCACCAACACAGTATCTCCAGGGAAGACAAGTGGAACACGTAGACAGTGAGCTGGGTCTGTTGCAGCGACCCCCTCTGTGTTTTGTGCTGTGCTGTACCCTTTTTGTCATCGCTGCAGCTGGTCTGAAATTACAGTAAGGCTGGATGTCATGCAGTTCAGGTACTTTTGCATTTTGGATGCCAGGACCTCTCGGGTTGGCTGAGCATCACCTCGGGGGGTAAGGGGAGTCTTCATCCTCCTCCCTGTGACTATCTCGTGTGGCGCAAGATGATGGTCAGAGCCTGGTTGGTACCGAAGAGCATACAGTGCCAATGGAAGGCAGTGCAACCACCCACTCTTTAGAATAAGCTTCAACTTGGCTATCCCTTCCTTTAACAAGCCATTGAGCTTCTCACAAATCCTATTACCTTCTGGATGATACGTGGACAAGAACTTGTGCTTTGTACCAATCAACAAGCTAATCTGTTCAAAGACTGCATTTACAAAATGAGCCCCATTATCTGATCTCATTACTTCAGTCCCCCCACCTAAGGAACACTTGCCTCACTAGGAATTTGGACGGACAGGTAGAGTCTGGGTGTGTACATGGACCTGCATCTATCCATCTAGAGAATGGACACACCACTACAATTAAGTATCTACCCGTTGCATACTTGAATCATGTCGATGTAATCGATATGCAGATGTTGAAAAGGCCCATTTGGCTGGGAGATGACTCCTCTCATTACTTTTAATGTGTGCCCAGCGGTGAATTGCTGGCAGATTATGCAGTTCACCATAAAGAATGCAATATGCTCAGCTAAATTCGGTATGAACCAGTCTTCCGTGAGAGTTGCTGCTAGACTTTCTTTTGACATGTGTATCGGGTAGTGTAACTGTTCCAACGCTATTTTTAGTAGGGCTACAGGCATTACTGGTTTACCAGTGTTGTCTTGCCGCCACAATCCGTCAGAGGGGTTTAAGGAACACCCTTGACGTTTCCACAGGTTCTTCTCATCCTTTGGTGCCTCCCCTTGAAATTCCATTAGTTGTGTCTGCCCCAGATTGCTGTAGGCTTCAGGTGTGGTTCGTGCTACCATCATCCTTTCATGGGTGCACGCCACTTCCATAACCATCTCACTTTTGGATGCCATATGCTTGGCTTACGTGTCTGCTGCATGGTTTCCGCGTGACACAAAATCTGTCCCCTTCGTGTGGGCGGCGTATTTCACGACCGCTATGCCCATTGGGAGCTGTAGTGCCTTAATCAGCCTGTCCAATAAGGCTGCGTGCTGTACTGGCATGCCATCTGCTCGGAGGTAGCCCCTCCTTTTCCAGCACGCTAGTCCTGCGTGCACTGTGGACGTCACATAGGTGGAGTCACTGTACACCGTTACTTCCTGGTCTGCGTGACTCTCAATGGCAAGTATCAACGCAAATAATTCTGCAGCCTGTGCTGAGTAATGAGATGGTATTCATGCACTGACGAGTACTCGAAATTCTCCGTTTGCTATGTGTTTCATTACAGCAACGCCTGCATATCTATGTCCGTCACTTTGTTCGATTCTCGAAGACCCATCAATAAAGACGATCTCTCCTCCTGCCAAGGCATTTTCATTTACCCTGGGGATTTCATCATAGAATTCTTCAAAGTTTGCACAGTCATGTATTGGCTCTCCTTCAGTGACTGGCTCTGCTATGAACGTAGCTGGGTTCACTATTTTACATCGGATTATTTTGATCGATGGATTTGATATGATCACTTCATAAGCAGAAGCTCTCTGAGATGTCAATGGCCCTCATTACACGGAAGGCGGTAACCATGGCGCTATTAGCGCCATGGTTGCCGCAGGTATTTTACCAAGTCCGCCATGGTGAATGGCGGAATTACTGCCCCATTCCAAGGTGTGCGGGGGTGGTAATTCCCCATTCACCATGGCACTTCCCCATTCCCATTTTTGCCCCCATAAGGCTCAATGGGAATGGGGAAGGTGGTAATTACGGTACCACAAATTGCGGTACCGAAATTACCTCCAAGGTCCCTTTGCGGGTCCCGTACTTAACGGCTGGTAAAACCAGCCGTCAAGGTAGGGACCCGCGAAGGGACGTCATAGTAAGGCGGTAAGGGATTACTGGTACCAGTACCCTTATTGGTACCGGTAATCCCTTACCGCCATACATGTAATGTTGCCCAATGTGCTTTTTGGTTTCTCTAAAATGGTAAATAATGAGTGCTCGACGTATAACGTCATGGAACATCCCATTACAATGGTTGTCGCCTTCTCTATGGAGAACGCTCCGGCAGCTAAACTTTGTTTGCATGGGAATTGACCTTTCATAACTGGGTCCAGGTTCCCACTGTAATATGCCAGGGTCTTGTACCCCAATGAGGTTCTTTGAGCAAGCACAGCCGTCATAACGCTGCGATCTGTGTGCGACAACAGGTAGAATTCCTCTGCATAATTAGGGATTCCGAGAACAGGAGCCATACAAATCGCTCTCTTGAGTTCTGCAAACCCTTCTTCCATCGCCTCAGACCATTCAATCTTTTCCTTTGTCAGCTGACCCTTCTTTAGGGGCTGAAGTAAAGGCTTAGTATACGAGCTGTAATCGAAAAACCATGCTCTAACATAGTTGCACAGGCCTAAAAAGCTCTGCATTTGCTTTATCGTGTGTGGCTTTGGCGTGTTCAATATTGCTTCAGCCCTTTCTGGGGTCACCTTCTTTCCTTCATGAGAGATCAGCTGGCCTATGTACAGCACTTCCTGTTGACAATATTGTAACTTTTCCTTGTCAACCTTATAGCCTTTCTCAGCCAGTATAGTCAGTAGCTGAACAGAATCGAGTCTGCATTGCTCTTCTGTGGTACTGCAGATTAGAATGTCATCCACTTAGTGCAAGATGACACTTTCTAATGCAATATTGCTTAGGTCCATCTGTAGGACTCTATTGAAAATTGACAGGGACTCACAGTACCGCTGTGGCAACCTCGTGGATTTCAGACGCATTTGTCTGAAAGTGAATGATGTCAGATCTTGTGAGTCACGGTGCAACGGGATTGAGTAAAAAGCATTTTTTAAGTCAATCACCGTGAAATATTTTGCCTTGACGGGTATATTACATAGAATTGTAGATGGATTAGGGACTGGAGGGAACTCGGCTTCAACAATGTCATTTATTGCTCGTAAATCCTGGATTAAATGCCAAGACCCCCACTTCGATTTTTTGACAGGTTAAACCGCTGTGTTACATGGTGACTCTGACGTTACTAAAATGCCCTGGTCCATCATGGCGGAAATTGTCTTTGCGATCCCTTCATCCGCCTCTCTGGACATGGGATATTGTCGGGCTCTTGGTAAAATTGCGCCTGGTTTCAGCTTAATTTTCACTTCTCCCACCCCCTTCTGGAGGTCTACGTCATAGGGTCCTGTAGTCCATACTGAGACAGGTACTTTAGCTATATCCTCATCAAAATATTCTGGACGCTTCAGAGCCAAAATCATTCTCTGAGGCACTTCTCTCCTGATCATTTTTACCCAAAATACAAGATTCACTTCCACCCTTGTCTCTTCTGAGACTGGTTGCTCTTCAAACAGATCGTCATCGGTGACGTCAGTCACTCTATATCCGTCTTCAATGGCAATAATTGCGCACCATTGTCTGCCTTCATCATCGTAGCCTTCGACCAATGCTACTTTCCCTTGCACTGCTGCAGCATGTATCATCAAGGGAAATACGTGTCCCTCCTCTTCATGCATAGGTATTCTTGGTATGAATAAAAACTCATCAGGGGTTCTCATAGTTCTATCTGCGAGGCCTGGAAATCCTGCCATAAGCACACAAATGCCATATGCGAAATGTCTAACTCTAATGGGATAGCTCTCATGGCTGTGTGTCCTGAGTATGCTCTAATCATTTTGCATACATTTGAGTAATGCATTCCTGCAGTGGAGCATATTATACCTTCCTCCGTGAACGAAATCGTCATGTTCAACTTTGTCATTAAGTCTCGACCCAAGATGTTTACTGGGGTCTGATGTGAATACAACAAAGGTACATTCATTTTGCACTCTCCTACGGAGACTGGGAGTGCGTCTGTAAAGGGAGCTCGACTTTGAACTCCTGTAAAACTCTGAGTATCTATGACCTCGTCGGACAAGGAAAACTTCCCTTCTCGTATGCACAAGCATGTTGCACCCGTGTCAACTAGGAAGGAATATTCTTTACCCCCTATAACGACATTCACCCTAGGTTCCCTATGAGGGTCTGGTGTCACTGATAGGATAGAGCACATCAGGGTTCCCACTGAGCTGTCCTAGTTTATATATAAGTTAGGCCAACTGTGCATGTGCAGATTTTCCCCATTCCCAGTGTTGCTTCCCCTTCCGGAGGTCATGACCTGAAATGGTTGCGGTTGTGCCTGTTGGGATTGCCCTTGTGGCAAATTCCCAATATTCTGTGGTTGCACCCCTTGCTGCACTCCCTGCGCTTGCTGCTGCACCGTCTGATTCTGTGCAATGCCATGTTGTGAGACTGCAGGTGGATTCGCCATGCCTGCTCCCATTCCTTGGCTATTTTGCCATGTGCCTTGACTTCTGCACGTGCAAACCAAATGCACTGTCATTCCACAGAGCCAACATACTGGAGGTGGTCGGATTATTTGTCCATTTCACATATCTGGATTACCCATTTGCAGGTTTTGAAAGCCTCCTTGATTACCTTGGAAACCTCCCTGATTGCTCTGCCATCCTCTTCCTCTAAATCCTCATCCCCTCGGGTACAGTCCTACGTTACCCTGCTTGTTCTGCTGTGGATTAGCCACCTGTTGCATGTTTTCTTCAGCTGGGTTAGTCAGCATGGCTCCTTCGAGAGCATACGTTGATAATTTCTTTTGCACCAGCTTTGCTTCCTCACCCTTTTGAGTTGCCTCCTTTTTTCGATTATTTTCTTGTAACAATCTACACTAATGTGCAATAGTTAACTGTATTTCAGCCCAAGGTTTAGCCTCAACTCCTACCAATTTCTTGAGCTGTTTCTGCACTGGTTATGGCAACCCTTGGCACAATATGTGGTAAAACACTGGTATAGATTTAGTCCAAGATTCATGCGTTTCGAGTATCCACGCATCTTGAAAATTCTGGATATAAATTAACGGATCTTCTGACTCCTTCCTTTTTGGAGTCATTATAGCTCCCATATAGGAAGTGTCTGGGTAAAGCACTCTTAGCGCTTTCCATACTGCTGCTCTGCAATTGTTAAATGGTGCTCCGTCGTGCGCAGTGTTAATTGTGGTTACACCAGGGTACCTTGCCCGTGTCCAGACATCGTCTGCTCTCTCACCAAGTATGGTGATCAGGAGACCTTTAATGTCCCCTATAGCTAACGTAACACCCCCTGTTATTTTTTCTAACTCATGTATCCACTTCCCGGCTCCCGATATCAGCATTGGAAGCTTGTTTTTCAGGTTTTCACGATGCATGTGTGGCCATGGAATAAATTGCGGTCTTGCTCCCCCCTTTTCTAGTAGCGGAAATTGGAATGTGCAGCCTTCTTTCTCTTCTCTCATAGGTCTCCTGTCTATCGCAGTGGTAAAATTCCCACCTCGCCGTCTACCTGGCAATGTACTCAATCTGTCTACATAGGCTTGTGATGACACCCCCCTCTGACCATGCAGTGTTTCTTCATGCCGATCAGACTGTGCAGCAGACTCTGATGTCCTCGGTGCAGACTCGCTAGTGTCTGTTCATCGTACACCTTTGTCCCTTGGGAGCCGCCTTTCGCACCGTCTCCCTTCTTCATTTGCCTCACGCTGCGTATCCTCTCCAGAGTCGGACATTGATTGTTCCCAATTCACGCAACTCCTTGTGTCATCATCATTTTTACTGATTTTGAATCTGTCCAGGGACAGTTTCCTGCTCCCACTACTTCGGGTAACATCCTCTGTGTCATATAACTGAGTGCTTTCCAAGCACTCGTCTTCCCCCTCTCCTTAGGATATTTGTTCTAGCCCCATTTAATCATATATTTTATCGATCGTTTCCCTGATGCTTCTGGTATCCAGGTCATCTTCAATATTTGCCCTAAACGTGCCTGTTACTGAGTCGTACGCAGGAAATAATTCTTCAATGTCTTCCCAGTCTACCACTGGATCAGGTTTTTTTAACTTCCCTCTCCAGATATTCGAGATCGGGTACCCTCTGCCTATGCTTACGTTCGATATTATCATCAAATTCCTTGCGCTTCCTCGCCTCTTCTCTGACTCTATCTTCTTCCCTTCTCTTTTCATTTCTACGTTCCTCTGCCTTTTCTATTTCCTCATCTCTTCGTCTCCTTGTGTTTTTTTCACGTACCCTTTGCTCTTCTTCCAACCTTTACTGTTTCTGTCTGTTGTCGTCAAAGGCTGCTCTCTGTTTGCGATCGAGCTGCTTTTCTTGCTCTTCGCGATATAGCTGTTCTCGCCTCAGCCTATCTTTCCTTCTTATCCTTTCGTCCCTTAACTCCTTCTCTTTCTCCTTTCTCTGTGCCTCATCTAACTTCTCTTTAGGTCTCACATCATTACTTCCTTTCCCATCGAGTTTCAGTAATATTTGTCCACCCATCCATTTGTCTTTTGCAAATGCTATCTCATCAGTTCTGTCGTTACTTCCTTTCCATTTCTTTCCCTCTCTCTCCGTATCGAGAGATGCACTTGTCTGTGCCTGATCCTTTCGTTGATCATCGCGTCTCTCCTTGTCCTTCGGGACTGAGGAGGTAAGATTTGTGTCCTTATCCTTCCCTTGATTTTCATCACTACTGTACGTAGGTGACTCATATGTGGGGTTGCTCTACCCTGTGGCTGCTTTAAGCTCCCTTAATGGGTAGAGTCCCTCAGGCTTACTTCCCTCAATTTCTGTTTCAGGCGGGGTAGGTGGTGCGGTAGGCGTCTCACCCCCCTCCGTGCATATATTTAATATCCAGTCTGCAGATGGCTCTTCCTCCTTTGACTGTTCGAACATTTTCCAGAGTTCTAGAAGAGCAAGGCGTTTCTCTAGCTTCTTGCCTGTATATGTAGCACGCAAGTAAGTCGTCATATGTTGTAAGACACTTTAGATAAAGACCCATTTTGTGGCCACGGCATAAACATCTTGCGGGTGGTGCCCTTAACCCACTCGGTTCTATATTTCTTAAGCTTGGGTGCGTGTTTCGGCAGTTGCTTACATAAGTGTGCTAATGGAGTAATGTCTTCCATGCTTAAATCTGTTTCTGTTTTCCTCTCATACAACCCTTTTCAATGCGTTCATGCAACCTTAGCACTTCCAACAATATGAGCGAGCGCCAGACACCGCAATCTCCAAACCAAATTTTTTTTTTTCTGCCAAAATCTTTTATCTCACCAATTTGCTCAAAAACATCAATTCATATGCGATTCCGTCTCAACTGTTGAATCGCGTGAAATCCGAATCAATTCTAAAGAACAAGCAACAAAAATTCCTAACATATGACACACAGCAGAACACGTACGACAGACAGTTAACAGACTAGACAGACACCAGCTGGACACAAATATCTCTGCCTCTAATCATCACCCCTACATGGTGTTTAAACAAACCCCGTTCACAACATCTTCAAACGTGGTGGTAGCCTAGTCATCCCCTATTATGTGGGGCTCTGAGTTCACGTTTCTTCTGACCGCTATATTAAAGTGCAGGAATAAGGCGTATCCTCTCTCTTCTCAGGTGTCCGCCCTGATATACTATCTCTTCTCAGGTGTCTGCCCTGGTATTCTTCATTTATTCAATTATTCTCGAGTCATTATCCCCTAATATATATATATATATACAGTCTTCTCTACTTCTTACTATTTTGTTTTTTCACCTGCCTCAGTTACCTTTTCCCTTACTTGTTCTAAGAGCCTACGACATTTGCCAAACCATTCAATTTTTGTTTCACTCACCGTTCGCATCGTTCCTCTCTGGACCCTCAAGATCACCGCCTTCGTTACCGCCTCCTTCAGTTTTTCACCTGATCCGCTGCCCGTAGGAATGGGAAGGGTTACGGTTTTATAAAATGGGTCCCTTCAAGCCCCACTGCAGTTTTGGAACAATTATACTACCATTGTCCACGGGAAGCTTCACAGTCTACTCAGCCGAATGGCGAAGGACTTGTGATATTGCCGAAGACCTAGAGTTACTTTGTGTCGACGGTCAGTAAGTGTCTTATTTAATCAATAATCACTAATCGATGGTTTTAAACCATCCTCTGCTAACAGGTGTACAGGAGGGTGACTGACCTCTGACGGGCCCATAGGATCAGAGCTTACCCTCGAGTACTTTAAGACGAGATAGCTGCACCTTTAGGTGGATGGGGTGTGTGATTCTCTTATTCCAACACCAATCAATAAGGACAATTCAATGGTTTGGCAAAGGGAAGTCCGTTTAATGACAAGTACAAAAAACGTGGAAACATGGAAATCAACAGTGATGCGATGGCCCGTCTCGCTTCAACTCTCAACAATATTCATTCGAACAGCAATAGTTATAGTAAAAATTTGTCATCATTGACGTGTAACACTCATACATTTGTCATACAATTGTATTGGTTGGAAAAGGTAACTTTAGTATAGGTGCTATATCTGTATATGGTAAGGGAGTGTGAGGATTGGATAACTCTTATCCGGTGGGCATCTACGCCCTTCCCTCTACATTACTCATGCAAGACGTCACTAAAAGTATGACGTCTCATTGGTTCTACTATCTATAGGACCTTAGATTATTTAGCCCACTGTGATTGGGCTGGCTACAACCCTAAGCATAAATCTCCACTTTAATTAGCAGCATGCAGAATGGTCACCCAGATGCAGTATGCCCCACGATTCACCCTTCCTCCCGTCCATCAGTCAGTACTTTAGGGCTATGTGTCAATTAGTTGGCTGAGATTGGCCTCGAAACTGTGGCTTCTTGTCAGGAAAAGTTATGGTATCTCCTGCTTTGGGTGACATCAGACGTTGGTACCTCTTTGCGCTTGGTTGGTCACGTGTTAGCACACCGTGAATCGGCTTTGTTTTCCTTCTATTTGTGCATTTAATTCTCATTCTCGGCCGCCACCTGCCTGGGCCCCCCTTATCTCGAACTTAAGTTTCGATTCTCCAAAGTTACTGTCCGCCTCCCTCACTTGGTTTGACTTCGACTTCCCAGGCACGAGCTGCCTCTTGCTGAGTTCTGATTCCACTCTTTCGTCTGGCTTTGTGCTGGCATACGAATCCTGGCCTGTTCGACCTTTAGTAACCTGGGTTAATTCTGCTTTTGTATGAAGTGGATTTGCACTAATATAATGTGCTTCGTTGAGGTAGATTTATATTGTTGGCGCTTGCCGCTCTATTCTTCTACTAAGCATAGCAAGCCGTACTGTTTTCTTAGCTTCTTGCGTTCCAACCCTATGTACAGGCATTAGCTGGTTGAATATGTTCATCCTGCATTACAGTTTACATTTCTGTCTGGTTCACCATCGCCTCTCCTTCTACGTTCATTATATCCTTATTCATATCATTTCGTCCTTGTGTGTCATCTTTTGGTTGTCGTTTCGTTCATCTGAACATCTGACCGGGTCCTTGTGTCATCACCATTCGCCTGCAATTAAGGCCTTTTGAGTTTCTTCTGGGACAATTTTTAAGTAGTCTTCATTTTGTGTCATTTGCTGGTAAGGTTGTCTCAATGGATATCTTACTGTCCATGGTTGTCTGGTTATTGGCAGTTCGATAGGTATTGCTCTTCTGATGGGCACTGGGCAGAGCCCTAGTGCAGCTCTCTGCTGGTTTATTTGTCCGTCGTATGTCACATATCTCGGTGTGTACGTTTCTGGTACTTCAAGATGGGTGGCTGGAGTGCAGGCCATATCTGGGACCTCCTCTACACCAGGTTGAGTGTTTCCCACTTTATTTGGGAGATGGTGACTAGTCCTTTGTGGGTTGGCAGTGAGCGAATTGGGGCATTGATGGTGAAAAATGTTTCTCAATCCGCAAATTAAAATCCTCAAGAATTATTAGGTGCTGGTGTCCCACCACGATGTGGGCCACTATACCCATATGATTTTCTTTGTAGGTGGGATTGTACGAGGGTGGTCTTTAGGTGAGCTGGAAGTAGAGGTGGGTTGGATGGTTTGGGGTAAGATGGATGAGGGATATCCATAGGTGGCGCTGTTGGGATTGTACGAGGGCGGTCTTTACGTGAGCTGGAAGTAGAGGTGGGTTGGATGGTTTGGGGTAAGATGGATGAGGGATTCCATAGGTGGCGCTGTTGGGATTGTGAGCTGTTCCTATATAGCGTGGCTGCCCCTCCTCCTCTTTCACCACCTCGGTTGGCTTGGAGTAGTTTGAGGTTGTTCAGGGTCACGTCATGTGCTATCACTTTGTAGTCTTCTGATGACATGTTTCAATAATGAGCAGAATGTCGGCGCCTCCTTTGCAGAGGATCTAGTGAATCTGCACTCTGTGCTTAGACAGAAAGCGAGCATTCGTCAGGGTCCAGTGTTTATCATTTTAATACTCTGGGTCCCATTTTGGTATAGCTTGCAGACCTGTTGTTGTTCCGTCTTTGGGGTTTTTCTTATCTGCTGTGTTGGTGGATCCTATTTGCAAGTGTTTTGGGGGGGCTGCTTCATCAAGGTGGTTCCTCATTAGATAATTCTAGTAGGTTATGTTTTGGGTTGCTGTGTTCATTTATCTTATAGTCGATTGGCAAAGGCTGCCAATCTTTTGTGATGAAGAGTAGGGACTGGTAGGAGGTTTATGTCAATACTATGCGATCCATTTGGCTTGCAGTGCGGAGCTTGACAATTCTACTCCAGAGAACGTGTCTGTTCCAATATTTTGCTTGTGTGTGTTTGTCACAATTCACATTGTGTGCAGACCCTTCATCAGCTGCTGTTAATTTTGCTTGTGTAGAAATGCACATGTACATGTCACTCATGGAGCCCACCCCCTCACCTCCCTCATATTGGAAGAGCAGCAAGAAAGCACTGTGTGTGACACCTGGTATCATCCCAATACTGCATCGAAGATATGAAAGACGTTATGCGCTCAGACAACCGTACCGAATGTACCCTCAAACTGATGTGGTAGAATGAAGTCTGCAGACACCAATGGACATAGATGAATGATAAGTAAAGTCTGACAGGTGTAAAGTGACGCCATGAAGAGAAGACATAATAACGTTAGAGGAATACTTAAAGAATGAAGATGTAACTGAAGTAACAAAGTAAACAAACATGTGGATACAAAGAAATCATATACCCTGAGAAGATAAGTGAGAAGAGATGCAGTAGATGTATATAAGCAGAAACGCAAGGTAGATACGATGTATAGAAGCTTGCCAAAGTAGAAAAAATAACATGGGTAAAGCATCCATGTTGAGACGATGGACGTCAGTTTCATGTGATAGTAAGCCCTAAGGAGAGAGATTAAGACTGCAGAGCTAACAGGCATTGAAATACAATTTCGCACAAGAACAAAGAATATTTGTTTGCCGCAGTTTTAAGGGTGCTGCAGCAAGAAGTAACTGCAGTGCACGAAAGGAGTCGAAGTGGATAAGCCATGTGCGTAAAACATATTTCTCTTAGATTAAGTAAAGGAAAGAACGTTTGCGAATGCCAAGTATTGAACAATCAAAGACGCAGAAAGCATATGCAAGACGGAGCAACCAAGTCTCAAGAGGCCAAAGAGAGTAATAGCACCCAGTATAATTAAATCAAATTGCACTAAATAAGCGGACAGACTGGACAAATTGTGGTCTCCTCACACGTGGTACAAGACCAGAAAATAAGGACTATCATAACGTTCCAGATGAAGATAGCAATGTACCTTCACTCCCTTTAAAGTTCTGAGGGAGGGAACAGTCAACAAGGTCAACTACAAAGAAGAGGCCTTGGCTTAGGGCTAAACTGATGACAGATGGTAAGGATAATTTGCCAAGTGGGCAGTTGTCTCACGTTGTTCCCCGCACCTGGGTTTCCTTCTGTTTATGTGCTGCTAACGAGCCAAATGTCCAAGGTTGGAAGAGAATGCCAACCAATCAGGGTGGCCTATGTGATGATGGACTAAACGTTGGTGCAGAAGCCAATCTACTACTATTTTTCTGTTATTATCTGTATTATATATAGTTTGAGGTAGTTCCAGGCGTGCCTACTCGATAAGAGGCAGCCAATGATGTTACCAATGCCTAAATAAGTTATAGGTATATATGTTCCCTTAACCTATTATAGGTTTTTACTATTTGCCACATAGGATGATGTCATAGCTGATGTTTATTGAGGCATAAAGCCTTTGTGTAACTGAAATGTATTTGCAAGTGTGTGAGCTGCGATTTTTATGTTTGCCAGATTTCCCTACTTTATTGAGCTGATAATAAATGAGTACTTTGCCATATTCTTTGAGTCTGTCTGGTTATTTGGGCCTGATATCAGTTATTGTGGTAATCCAGCACTTGGGTACACTCCAGATGCTACTGCACATTTTGGTTCAAGATCCAGACCCTTGGATTCTTGGCGTCATCCACCATCAGCTGGAACATCGCAGAGTTTCCTGTGGAGAGCCCAGAAAAACATGTGTAAGATGAGATGGTCGGCAGATGTGCCTTTGAAGAAATTCCTGTCTGTTCCCCACGGGTGCCAGCAGACCTTTTTCTCGAGACAGTAGCGAAGACGATTGTGGAAACTGTTCTGCACATTTTCTTTGGGGGTGTGAGAATATTAGTGTAAATGTTGATGTATTAGGTGTTAGTTGTGATAATATAGGATATAGGTTGAAATTATAGAGCAATAGTAATACATTCGACTGGTTAACAGACCCAAAAAAAGAAGCGATTGGCGCCAATCATAGGAGGGTAGCAGTTGAGAAAAAATCGAATGCAATAAGATTTTCAGATTGTCAATAATATAAGCAGGATAGTAAGAATTAATAGAACTATAAAGGAAGAAATAAAAACAATATGATTGTGTAGGCTCGAAAATTGTTTAAAGAATTGTTTTTGGGGAATGGGCGGCGATTGATGGTGCTCGCCTAAATGGATTGTTGTGGTATAATTAATTAAAGAATTAACAGAATAAAAGGAACCAGTAATTACTGACAGTTAAAAACGACTTGTCATTATGGGGACACTCCCCTTTCACACTTGTGCAAAACGTTACCAAGATACTGACCTAAGATTAGGAAATACCATGTAGAGTGGGCAAAAGGCACAGCTGACAAAATGTTCATGGCTTCGCCTCAAGAAGGTTCACTATCAAGAACAGTATTGCAACACATGACAACATACTTACACGCGGCATACTTAGGGAAGACGTTACAGGAAAGGCTTGCTGTTTCAGAGCTATGGAAAATATATCGGAGTGAGACAGAAGATCCACCCGAGAAGGAGTGATGCTTAATTAGCATAAAGAGGAGGACGTAACGCCTTTGGCTCCTCTTTCTCATCCTAAAACGATAATATAACTGAAGACAAAAAGGGGATTTATCCTCTAAAGGAGTTAAAAGCAGTGGCGCGGTATGTGAACACAACATATGTGCCCCCCACTTATAGTACTGAGGATAGCATGGAAAAAATCAAGAGTAAAGAATGTAAATATATGTACACACACGATGAACGTAAAGAGTGTGATGAATGATGGGACAGGCACATTGAGATAGATGAATGAGGTAAGTGACAAAAAGGAGAGAAAGACAGAACTAGTGGAGTGACAATAGTAAAGAGCAAGTGGATGGGAGGACAGATACTACTTAAATTAGTTGGAAAGGGTATTGACGATGTCAAAGAAAGAGAGGGAAGAGAGGAACAGCAAAAGGAGGAAAAGAAACAAGAAAGGATATATAAAGAGGAGACGGAAAAAGAGAGGAAGGGAAAGGAAGAACGAAGAAGTTGTGAAGAACAGAAAAAAGAGAAAGAGAGAAAGGGAGAGAAGAAATGTGAAGAAAAAGAAGCACAGAGATGGAAAGAACGTAGGTTACAAAGAAGGCGAGAGGAAGAAGAGAAAAGGGAGAGGAGAAGAAGGGAAGAAGAAATGAGAAGGAGTAGGGGACACAGGGATGACAAAGTAGATCACATTGTTAATAGATGTATAATACCAATCGTAGCATGAGAACGATGGGAAGAAGAGAGGGTCACAACCGTCCTGCAGGGAGCTGCAGGGGATACAGAGAATACAAACATGGGCTGATGAGCATGAGGCAGAAGGCATAGGGAAAAGGATTGGGGATCTATATAGGCAAGTTATTGTTATTGTTATTGTTATTTTGCATTTATATAGCGCCTTATATACCATTGGTATGGTCTGAAGGCGCTGGTAGGTTGAACACCCTTGGGAACCGAAGTTCGGGTCAGAAGAGAGAGTCGAGAGAGTCCAAAGGTGCGAGTGCGCACCAGGTATGTGTGCAGCTGGTGTGGAATTCGAGTGGTAGCTGTTTCTTAGCGGTAGATGTGGTGGTTGAGAGATCAGGAGTATGTGTTCGCTCTGGCCGGGTTTATCCAGACCGAGTGTGGCTGCGTTAGGCCTGAGGAGAACGCCTGGCTGGGGGTGTGAAACCAGCAGTGTGAGGAGTAAGCGGGAGATGTTGATATGAGAACAGTTATACCGAATGGTGTCATAGTATCTCTGTGTTCTAGTTGAGTGGTGGTGTAAAGGAGGAGAGAGTAAGCGTGGGGTGTGGTATGATATACGTTCTTTCAAATGTTCCCTGTATTCCAAAGCATATTATGTACGTCACACAATTCTGTGCGGTCATGTCCGTTCTATGCATTTTTGTTCATTTCAGGCGTTCAAGATTGCCCTACACACTCCTGTCTGCTCAACACACTCATGCACTCTAGTTCACCTTGCGTGCTCTAGTCTATCCTTCATTCTCCAGTGTGCCCCACGCATGCTCTCATGTATTCCATACGCATGCACTCCTGTCCTCCCTGCGCATGCACTCCCGTCTACCCCGCGCATGTACTCCTGTCTGCCTACGCACTCATCCGCTCTGTATACTCGTACGCTCTGTATACACATCCGTTCTGTACGCTCATCCGCTCAGTACACTCATCTGATCTACACACTCATCTGGTCCACACACTCATCAGGTCTACACACTCATCCGCTCAACATACTCATCCACTCAACGTACTATTCGTCCGCTCTATGTACTATTCATCCGCTCTACGTACTCATCCGTTCAGCATACTCATTTGTTCAGCATACTCATCCGCTCTACATACCCATCTGCTCCATACACTCATTCGTTCCATGCGTTCATCCACTCCACACACTCGTCCGCTCCACACACTCATACGCACCACATACACTCATCTGCTCCACATACACTAATTCGCTCCACATACACTCATTCGCTCCACATACAGTCATCCGCTCCACACACTCGTCCGCTCCACATATACTCGTCCGCTCCACACTCTCGTCCGCTCCACACATTCGTCCGCTCAACACTCTCGTCCGCTCCACACATTCGTTCAATCCGCAAACTCGTTCAATCCGCACACTCGTCCAATCTACACACTCGTCCAGTCTACACACTCATCCAATCTACACGCTCATCCGGTCCACAACACTCATCCGGTCCACCCACTCATCGGCACAACATACTACTCGTCCGCTTTACATACTACTCGTCTGCTCTACGTATTCAACCATTCCATACACTCATCCGCTCTGTGTATTTATCCGCTCCACACACTCATCTGTTCCACACACTCATCCGCACCACCCATTCATCCGCTTCACACACTCATCCGCTCCACACATTCATCCACACCACAGACTCATCCTTTCCACACAAAGTGAGGGAGAAAGATGGATAAGAGACCTGAGGGAGTATCGAAGGATCTCCACCAAAAGAAACAAGAGGCAGATTGGATGACATAATGATGGACAAGCATAGAACGCTGTCCTTAAGCAGACTAGATCTTGATGATGAAGAAAGGGACAACAGTCATACCAGTTGGGGTATAATTACTTTGTTTTCATATAGAAATAAGTTGTGGAAACATACAAGATTACCTCAGGAGTATTATGAGTCCCCATCAATATTTAATAGGATTTTTCAGAGGGACCTAGGTAATGTACAATTAGAGAGCACAATAATGCAGTAGGTTGATGACATATTAGTGTGCAGTAAGACAGAGCAAAGGTGCAGAGAAGATTCAGTTTGACTAATGACAATACTAGCAGAGAAAGGATTCAAGAGGTTTTAGGTTTATGTAATTATTGCAGGGCCTGGATTTTTGATTACAGTACATATATTTGATCACTTTTAAAAGGACTCAAGTAAGCACAGATACATAAAAGTAAAACAACATGGACAGATGAGATGACTGAAGGATTCGAGGAATTAAAAAGGGCAATTTGTACATCCCCCTGTTAGGGATTCCAGACTATAATGAGGAATTTTATTTTTCTCACATTCAAATGGAGAAGTGATGACTGTAGTCCTCGCGTAGAAGACCACATTAGGACATGGACATACACTGTTACTGTTAGCCTATTATAGTGCGATTCTAGACCCAGTAATGAAAGGGCATTACCCTTGCGAACAATCGTTAGCTGATGCTGCTTTTGCGATTGAAGAAGCTGATGCCCATAGTGTAGCAAACACATCAGGGGATGAGATGTATGATTATTTGACAAATATGACCACTAGTGATTCTTTTATTTCTCAACAGGTAAAAAATCAGAGGGTAGGTTTAAAGAAGATTGACGAAGACAGCCAAACAGTTGATCCTATAGACTTGCTGAAGCAACCTAGTTTATGACCCTGGGGACCAAGTGCTTGTAAAGAGTTTCATCCACACTTGGAATAATCCCCGCTTTGAAGGACCGTACCTACTAGAGGGGGTCACTCCAACTGATGTAAAACTGGAAGGAATAACAGTTTAGCTGTACTTGAATGATGGAAAACATTACAAAAGAGAGACTCTTACCCCTTCTGTAAACACTGACAGTGAAGCAAGAGAAGAGGTTCTGCGAATGCAGATGAGATCGGCTACCAAGAGTCAAAACAAAGAACAGATGAGTAGAACATCTCTGGTTCCGGAAGCACCACAAGACCTTCCTCTTTGCTCCTGCCTTCTCTCCTTCTCTCCTCTGCTAATCTGTTCTGTCTCGGCATTGTGCACCTGGTCACCCTCTGACTTTCAGGCCCAGGTGCCTGCTTACCCTGCCACCCACCCGCACTGCCTCCTGGCAATCCCTTGCACTGGGGTCTGTAACTGTTACCCTACAGCCACCTCCCGCCCCCATTTTCTGCACTTATCTGACAGTCCCTGCCTGTTGCCTTAAACCTAGCAATTGCCACTTGCTTGCTGCACTACCACTGTTTTGTTGCTTTTAGTATTTATTTATGCTTTATTTATTTGTATTCCTTTTGCTCAGCACTTTCCACCTCTCCTCCTCCCATGCACTTTCCCCCTTTCCCTCTCCCATGCACATGCACATTCTGGTTTATAGTCATTCCATCGACAGCCAAAGCATCCAATGCCATTCCATCTATAAAAAAAAGCATCAGAAAAAAGCATCTAATGCATTTTTTTTCATTTCCTTTTTAGTGGGGGGTCCCCCTGACCCACCTTTTTTAAATATTTAAAACCCATTTTTATTAAACTAAACCCTTTACCATCTAAGAAAAATGCATTAGATGCTTTTTTGTTTTGATGCATATGTTTAGATGGTATGGCTGTCGGTGCTTTGGTTGTCGATTCAATGACCGGATACCCACATTCTCAATGTCACTGGGCCTAGTAAGATCATTGTTCTGTTCTCCCCTGGTCCTCTCCCTTGCCTCGTCGTGCTCTGAAACACTTGTGTGCGAGTGTGATAGAAATAAAATATCAATATCAATATCAATGAAGTATAAAACAATTTGAACTGCTGAATACTCCCAAGTTTGGAGGGAAACAAATGGACTTTGCAATATTTACAGTTAAAGAGACAATGTGTTGAAAAACTGTCATGCCTGCGCCATGGGCGCACACATTGGCGACCATCCTGGACTATTTGTTATTCATTTACCTACAGAATACTCTTGGAACAACCCCTATTCACACTTTGGTCCTTAATTCCCATTTGCGTGACTTTGGTGCTTTTTTATTTTACTCAACTAACTACATGTACCACAATGCACCTTGCTACAACTATCAATTCCTGGACATTCCCATTCATCAGCATTGGAACCACAATCCCCAGAAGCCCTAGGGATCAGTGCTGCTTCCACCATCTCAGGACCAGAGAGGGAGGAGGCAGATTGTATTCAGGTGTGCTGCCAATTAGCCTGCCTCAGTTCAGGGCAGGGCGGTATTTAAGCAGCTGCCTGCAGGAGCTCAGTCTCTTGCATTAAGAGTCCTTCCAGCACCTTTTTGCCTTGAGCCACGATTTTTGTATGCTGTTCCTGCTTTATCCTGTTTTTGATCCAGTGTCCTCTGGGCTCCCTGCCTTGCAGCCTGCTTCACTCCGCTGCCAACAGCCCTTGTCCTCTGGGCTCCCTGCCTTGCAGTCTGCTTCACTCCACTGCCTACAGCCCTTGTCCTCTGGGCTCCCTGCCTTGCAGTCTGCTTCACTCCACTGCCTACAGCCCTTGTCCTCTGGGCTCACTGCCTTGAAGTCTGCTTCACTCACTGCCTACAGCCCTTATCCTCTGGGCTCCCTGCCTTGCAGCCCTGCTCCTTTGGGCTTGCTCCTTGCTGCCCTGCTCCTCTGGGCTCTCTGTCTGCCATCTACTACAGCTCTCTGCCCTGCTCCTCTGGACTCTCTGCCTTGCAGCCTACTACAGTCCTCTGCAGTCCACAATAGTTTACCTGCACTTTGTGCCATCCGTTATTGCAGCCCCCTGTTTCCTGGCTGCTGCTCCTTTGCTCTCTTCCTTGTTTTCTACCCTCTGTTCTTGATCCCTGTCCTTCTCTTCCTTGATTCCTCTGTCCTTCCCTTAAGTTACCCATTTCAGTTATACTGCTTTTCCTTCATTTCCTTCTGCTAGTTTGCTCATCAACTTCCTTTTCCCTGGATATTTCTGTTCTTGTCTTCTCTTGTATCATATGAAGATCCCTTTGTACAGAGCTTGACTGTTGGTTTCCGGCAGGCAACCTCTGACCCCTCCCTTGTCGCGTTTCAGTGTTACAGACACCCACAGCTGTTGTTCCCAGCCATGAGCATACAGCGTGGGCCCCTGTAATAGCAATCTGGAGTTTCCTAAGGTCCGTGGAACACTCTTTCCCATTTCTGCATACACCCCAAGAGGGAATTCAGTTTGTTTGTACCTTTTTATTTCCTGCTACACTTGCCTACTCTTCGTTCTTGTTTGAGCTCCCTGCTGTGTGTGTGTGCTTATCTGTCACCTTACTTCAGCACAGCCACCCAAACCTTACCTTGGTGCCCTGTGCCACTCTTGACAGAGTGCCATCCTTGACAAAAACAAAGAATATGAAGACTGCACAGGACACTTTTTGTTGCCTGAAACATTAAACGCATTTCTGCATTGTGTTTTCATATACATACTTTGATCTTATCCAGCTCTAGTGAGATGACACATTGATATTTGTCAATTTTTGGGAAATCCTAAAAACAGTCTTATTATTTTCAGAATTATCATTGCAATAATATTACAATTTCTTTTATAAAAGTGTGGTTTATAAAAGTGACAGAAACTGAACGAATGAATTAAAGATAATGGGAATTTTTCAGTTCATAAAAGACACACAAAATCCAGTAAGACGTATGAGTTATTTTGCAATCTTTCTTGTGGCTACCTTTTGTACAATGTGTAGTTTTGATTTATTTATTATTGCATTTCAATAAATTATATCCTATAATACAGATGGAGTGTTTACCAATGAGCCCTCTAGTTCTATCCCTAACAAATGCACAAGTGATATTTTCTCTGATATTACAGAACAAATTATGCTGCGGAAGACCATGAGGATATACATTCATCTTGATAATTCATCGCATTTAAAGAATAACATGTGGTACCAGCGTATGATGGAAGTGGGAAGGAGTACATCAGATTAGAGTTGCTATGTGTGTTCTCTCATCCCTTATGCCATGAGCGCAGCCAGAACATTAATTGCAAGAGAAATACCTACACACGATGCGAGGTGTTTCGAGTATCTAGCTGCATGCATGAAAGAAGGGCAATTTGAAGGAAGATGGGCAACTATAAGATGGATGTCGATAAGAACATTCCCAGATGAAGATGCTTACCTAAAAATGCAGAAAATGTAAAAAGACCCAGGTTGAAAAAGTAGAATGTTTCTATGTTCATTCACTGGTATGACTGGAGAACAGATAAGGGATATTGAACAAAAGAGACCTGGTTAGGCAGACACATGGGAAACACCAGGATTGCCAGGATGCTGGGAGAGACCTCAGCTATTGTTGTATGGACAAGTTGCCACCAATACAGGATGGGAAGAAGAAATGTTAGTAGGCAGTGCACACTCATTGATGATGGAACTAGTAAAAATAGTGCAAATAGTGAATGATGAATGCCTAAATGAAAGGGCCAAGTTTTCAAAATTATTAACATGGGTTGAAAATGAAGCAGGACCTGTGTCTACACTACTGATGAAGAATGCAACACTGTGTTTTAGAAACAGGGGACTGGCCACAGTTGAAGAAAATAAAGGATGCAAGCAAATCACTGATGCACCAGTAATGAATGGAGGAACTGCCTTGCAAATAGACTACTATTGGGCTTGCAGACCCAAAGCTTATACGCAGTTAACTAAACATTGGGAGGAATATGTTCTATAGTGATAATACATGCTCCTGCATTGGGGAGCCCCCAAAGTGATCTCCACATCACTGACTTTTCAAAAATGGATGCACACCAAAGGAAGAAGAGGTCGCTCAACTTCACCCGACAGAAGAGAGAGAAATATTTTTTGACAAAACCAATAGAAGCTTAACACGACATTCCAGATGAGCACAAATTGTTCAATTGTAGAACGGCAGTGATATTGACAGCCATAGTCATGCCAGGAATTCAAACTGCAGTGAAGGTCAAGTGGTTACAAATCACCAGGTGGGAACTACTACAAACAATCAAGACAACAATACAAGGATTGCATGTGAAAAGAGAAGAACTGTGGGCCATCAGGTTCATGAATAATTACAGCAATGAAAGGAGGTGTGTGTGGCAAGATCGGGTCTTCTTGCTGTATATACATTCCTGACCACGATGAAGAAAATGGAACTCTCATGGAAACAATAACTATGCTGTCGACCCTCCATACGAAAATGGTGGAAGTAGATAAAACTGACGATGAAGATTGGTTTTCGTCTCTGTTCTTATGGGTTCCAGCCTGAATGGCAAATACCTTAAAAAAACTAATACTAGTGTTGGTATTGCTAGGATTCTGTCGTATAAGGATAATCATAAAACAATGCAAGAAAACAGCGAAAAAAGCTATTGGGATCAAGATAATGATCGATATGAATGTTGTAACTGATAAGCATTCATTATACAATAGGAAGGTTAACAGTAAATGTCATCACTCTCAAAGGCAAAAAAACTGTACAACACTGTACTAGTACCAAAAAGTAATTATTTAAAAAGTTTCAATTTTATTATACCTAGAAAAATTACCATTAAGATACTGTTTTAAAACATTAAAAGTAATGTATAAAACCACAAGTACATACAAACATGTAAACAATTGATACAAAGTACAGCAAACAACCCATGTCTAATTCTACACTAGATTATTATCACTTATACGACGTGTAACTACGATTTCTGAATCCAACATTAGTCACGCAGCTGCCGCTATAACACCGGCATCAGGATATTGCTATATGTAAATATGTGGACGCCAAGAATATGCTAATGAACGCATTAAGTTAGGAAGCACTCAGAGCATATTGATGCCGTGCCCCTCCCCAATCATAGAGCAATGAGTACCCATGCATTAAACAAATCCTAACACCCAAGCCTTGGAAAAACAGTCTGTCTGACAAGTGTTTTGTCATTTTAGGCCCAGTCTGCCAATTATATGAGGCGACTGATTGAATAATAGAAGACAAAAGAGGACAAGACCATCCACCACAGATTGAGCAAGTTGAATCTGAATGAATAGGGTAAGTGCCCTGTGTTCCTCAATGTAAATGCAAATATACCCACAATCGAACATTGGAATTCAATAATCGAATAAAAACTCACTGATGGTCACTTATTCCATAGGGGACCCAAAGACAAACCACAGAGACCGGATTCACGCCTAGACCATACAGGTCATGGGTCTCCGGTAAGACAAATCAAGGTTATCTTAGTATAACAGATAGTAGTCATGTCATTTTCAGCCCCATGATGTGTACATATCTTCCCTTCTAGGGAATGGATGCAACAATGAAATGTCCCAACATTGTGGAGGATGCCCGCACCAGCAAAAGAAATCAGAAGACAGCTATAATATAAACTGTCCTTTTTATAACTGTACAAGTGTCCATTTAGGGCACTATATAAGGTCCTGAAGAAAGCGGCAAATAAGTTACCCCGCTGAAACCAGTCGACACAGGTTGGATAAGGCAGCTAATCCGATCTATCAGATTCACGCTAATTACTGTGTGATCTGGATCATAGGACAAACATATTGTTTTATTAGAACCCAGTGGAAGTAATTCCACTAGATGGTGGACACACCACCATCTCCTTTTTTTAGGATAAGTCACATAAAGGGACAGCAACACTATAAAAGACAACTGTTGACTGCCCAGAGTGTACAAAAAAACTTTTTTGCATAGGAAAGTAGTGGGCCAGGCTAGGGAGTGCTCTTTTGTTTTGTTTCTCCCCAGACAGGCGACACATCAACGCCACACTAGGGAAACCATACCCCAAGGGACAGCGAGTTTGTTCTCTGGAATAGGGACATTTAGCTATCTGTAGGGACGAAAGTGGTAGACTTAAATTCTTTTAATGTGACATAAATTGTTTGGCTCATGATGTGCTAATACGAATAGGGAAGGAGTCTGAATCCGAATACCCTCATGACTTCAACTGTACTAAACTCAATTTCTTAACCTCCTGGTCCCTCTGTCAATCTCTTATGGGCCGCGAGGAGAGCAGCTGGCAATCCTATGCCTGGTGGTACCTTACCAAGAATAGAATTGTGTGACTATACGTTGTCAAGACCAGATAAGGTTCCAACCTCTACCTTATATCCCCATGCAAAGGCACTGATATACTTTCAATTCATATAGATTGGGGACTCATGAGCTAGAAAAGCAGAGACCGCTCTCCCACACACAGAAGAACTACATCCAAATATTCTGGTACCATATCCTTCATAGGTTAGCGAGAGGAAGAAGGGCTGACATTCCTATAATAAGGAAGCCAGTATAAGCAACAAGTAATGGTTGCTCGGAGGCACTGGAAATAACACTGAAGTGGCCCAGAAGGGATTGACAGAGAGAAAAACCAACCCTATTTCCAACATCCCCCAATAATGAACGCCCCATCACAACCGCCCTCTTCTAACACCTAGAAACAAACCAATACTCGGAATCTGTCAATCCGGTTTCCGCCCTGGGTACGGAACCAAATCTGCCCCCCTTGATTTAAAAAATCAATCATATAGATTGGGGACTCATGAGCTAGAAAAGCAGAGACCGCTCTCCCACACACAGAAGAACTACATCCAAATATTCTGGTACCATATCCTTCATAGGTTAGCGAGAGGAAGAAGGGCTGACATTCCTATAATAAGGAAGCCAGTATAAGCAACAAGTAATGGTTGCTCGGAGGCACTGGAAATAACACTCAAGTGGCCCAGAAGGGATTGACAGAGAGAAAAACCAACCCTATTTCCAACATCCCCCAAAAATGAACGCCCCATCACAACCGCCCTCTTCTAACACCTAGAAACAAACCAATACTCGGAATCTGTCAATCCGGTTTCCGCCCTGGGTGCGGAACCGAATCTGCCCCCCTTGATTTAAAAAATCAGATGGATGACATCAGTGATAAGGGTAAACTTGCCCTTTTGCTGCTTCAGGACCTGTCAGAAACATTTGACTTAGTTGACCAGAGCATACTCTGCCGACACCCTACCGATGCAGCATCCTTCTCACCAGAAGCAACATCATGGATAGCCTCCTTTTTAGAAGGTAGAAGAATGAAAGTCTTCTCTGAGAATGCTATCACTATACCTTCACCAATCAATTGCAGAGTCCCCCAAGGCTCAGGTGTTTCCGCCACACTCTATAACATTTTCACAAAGCCCTCTTTGACCTTTTTGACTCCCTTGACATTGCATATACAAATTACTCAGATGATACACAAATTCTCCTCCCCCTCACTGGCACCTACTCAGAAGATGCTGGTACGCTAAACTCAACCTTCACCATTATTCAAGCATGGATGGCCTCCCACAGACTCCGCTTGAATGATGACAAAACAGAACTCCTTATCATAGGAGTCCTAACTGCTCTAAATAAGTGGAACCCTGAATACTCGACCTTCATTATCGATGGCAACCCATTCCCAGTCTCACCATCAGTAAAAACCCTGGGAGTCTATCTAGATGCCTCTCTAACACTTACCAGACCAGTCAATGCCATCGCCTCTTCAGCTGCATACACCACAAAACTCCTTAATGCCTCAAGACCCTTCCTATAACCAGATAGCTGCTTGACGATCGCTTGCGACATGTTGGACGCGAGATTAGACTACTGTAATGCTCTATTTGCCGGTACCTCATCTCACAATTAAAAAAAACTGCAAGTCATCCAAAATAATGCCTTAAGAGCTGCCCTCAACCTCCCTAAAACCAAGCGCATATCAGCTGCCCGCAGGAATGTACACAGGCTCCATATCCAGGAAAGAATTCTCTTCAAGACCTTAACCATTACCCACAGATGCATCTCCAAATCAGCACCGCCCTACCTGTCTCAAAGATTTTCCAAACCGCAATCAACCAGGCACATCAGAACACCCTATGCACAAAGGCTACTGCAACCCACCTTCAAACGTGCCAAAAAAACAGGTGGCTCAAGTTTCCCAGTTATTGCAGCCAAGCATTGAAACTCACTCCTACTCAATCGCAGATCAGAGGACTCCTACTGGGCTTTCCGTTAAGCAAGAAAAAATATATTAACAGACAACAAAACATCACACGAGCAGAAAGAGAAGCTCTGTCTGAACTATCGAAAAAATCTGAGCTAGTCATTAAACCCGCTGACAAAGGTGGCGTTGTTATAATGAACTCCGAACATTATTTTCGCATGGTCATGGACCTTCTCAATGACACACAAAGCTATAAACTGTTAAAAAAAGACCCAACGAAGGACCTGACTACTGAAATTGCGGCCATGGTCTCATTTGCTCTGGAAAGAGATTGGATTACAGAAAAATAATCTGATTTCCTTGTTACCACCGGAGGCAGAACCCTCTGCCTATACGCGTTACCTAAGATCCACAAACATTCCACCAATCCCCCCGGCAGACCTCTTGTGTCAGGGTGCGGGTCTATTTTAGAACCATTGTGTAAATTTGTGGACTATTTCCTCAAACCGATCAGTATCACCACAGAATCTTACATTAGAGATACGATGCACACAATTTAGATGTTCGAAAACTTAGACTTTGACCCCCAAATACATCTATTAGTGACTCTAGATATTAAGTCACTTTACACGAGTATCCCTCAACAAGCCGCTATTGATTGCGTATATGAATATCTCATTGAAACCAACAGAGGGACCAAAGCTCCGCCTGAATTTATCATTGAAATAATGACACTTGCCCTTTGCAAAAATGTTTTTGAATTCGATAAACAGTTCTATTTGCAAATTAAGGGAACTGCCATGGGGGCGGCATTTGCCCCAAGTTTGGCAATTTTATTCATGGCCAAATTTGAACGGAATTTTAATTTCAATCCCATCAACTTGTGGAGAGACAATATCAAACAATGGCGCAGATACATCGATGATGTCATTTTTCTATGGGAAGGATCAGAGGACACATTACAAAACTTTTTTGTCTGGCTGAACACTTGTAGCACAGAC
Organism: Ambystoma mexicanum; assembly: GCF_040938575.1. Classification (NCBI taxonomy): domain Eukaryota; kingdom Metazoa; phylum Chordata; class Amphibia; order Caudata; family Ambystomatidae; genus Ambystoma; species Ambystoma mexicanum. The sequence continues at coordinate 27,181,115 of NC_090938.1, read as the reverse complement.
ATACAGTTTACAATGGAACACAGCAATACCAGGATACATTTTCTGGATCTGACGATTGGTCACAATCAGAGTAAATTAGTCTGCAAAACATTTCGCAAACCAACTGATCGAAATACCCTACTACATTTCCAGAGTGATCACCCTAAACACATCAAAGACAATCTACCATATGGGCAATTCTTGCGGTTACGCAGAAATTGTACATCCCTGGACGACTTCTACCATGACGCCGACTTGCTAAGCAAAAGATTACACGAAAGAGGGAATCCCAGGAAGTGGGTGTCTAGATCCTTGAAGAGGGCACGATTCACATGTCATGATTCCCTTCTCACCCCCAAAACTCGAGAGGAACCTCAATATCAAATTACATGTGTGATCACCCATGGCCAGCACGCCTTCCAGATTAAACAAATTGTGCACAAGTACTGGCCTATTGCCAGACTATGCCTCCCTGACCAACAAAACCTCGATTTGCGTACAAAAGAGCACAGAAAATCAGAGAGCACCTAGTGCACTCTATGTACATTAAGAAGGCACCGCAAAGCAATCTGTGGAACTTAAGGCCATTAAAAGGACATTATCCATGTGGGTCCTGTTCAGTCTGCCAATTCACGTCCAAAATACAGCAATTCCAAGTGGGACAAAAAACTTGGATTCTTAATGATATATCTAATTGCAAAACAAACCAAGTGGTCTACTGCATAGAATACCCCTGCAAGCTACGGTATGTTGGGCAAACCATGCGCAACATTGGCACACGGATCTCCGAGCATCGGTCACGGATCAGGTGCAAAAATCTTACATCTCCCTTGGTACAACACTATTTGGACAAAAAACACACCACACAAGATATAAAATGGTGGGTTCTTGAAAGAGTGCGCAATGGTCCCAACATTCAAGGACGACTTCTGGATCTAGAATGTAGGTGGATCTACAGATTGGACTCGGTAGAACAGGGTCTTAACGAACAACAAATCTTCCCACATTAATGGGAGAAATTTGGAGAACATGCACTTATCTCCATACGTCTAAAAACATGTCCGATTATGACCAAGCCCCATAATGAGGCTACTTAGTTAACAAATATGCTGCTCATGTTGAGCAAGGAGCCCATCTATGTATGTCCAATATACACAGGCGTGCTACAATTCAAACTCTGGCAGCACAGCACGGTTTCCAATCAGGTGGTTTTCAGTTCTGCCCGGGTTGGATAGCTTCCGCACACCCACTCACAGACCCAATTGTTTTTGCGACGTCTGATCGGGCGCCCAATCGCCTTCTCCTTCAGAATATCCCTCTCCGACGCACTGTAGCTTCACAGGGCGTCGCCATGGGGACACACAGATCCAATGCTCTGGGCTACAATAGTGATCCTCGCATCTTACCTTTCCAGTTTCTTTCCGCCTGTGCACTGAGTACCGGCTTGCACCGGTGACTCCGCCCCCGGTGGTTCAACTGATTATATTGAGTTGGTTCCACATTCCCGGTGCGGCAACCAATAAGGGCACAACGCGTCCCACGCTCCCATTGGCCCTCAGACACACACACCCCTCTATAATCTACAGACACCGGTGATGCAGACGCTTTCAGTCTGCAACAGCGCGTCAGACCAAAAACAAACGTGCGCCCAAGAGCACACACCAGCAACGCCAAGTTCTTCGTGCAACTAGCGTCCAGACCGCACCACTTTACGTGCCATGAGTTACTCCCTAGGTAATATTCGCAGCTTGCGTTTAGCTACTACCTTATTAGCAGTCAGAATCATTACCGGCTATTAAGGGTCTCGTCTCCTTCATTCTCTCCCGCATGAACAGGATAAGCCTGCCAGAGCCCTACTCCTGGTGAGCTAATGGTACGAGTGAAGTTCTGCCTCGGCCGTTGAGTCCAGTTTCCGACTCCACAATCCAGGAAGCCAGTCATACCCAGCCCAGGTACCTTGGTGTCCGCATGTGGGATACACACACCCTCCCCGGGAAATATAGGCACTTTTAATATCCTCTACCAGTTCTTTACACAGTCTGGGTGGAGGGAACGTCTTTAATATATCCTGCACTACTTATTTTGCCTTTATTGCACCCTATTGCTGTACAATATAGTGTACAGTTCCATAATGTCCATTTCAATTTATATGCTTATGCAACCCAATTCTGTGGACTGGGTCCAGCCACACATTTTCGTAGTAAGCCACTAATAATGCAGACTGACTGATTTGGCCTGTCAGGGGAGCCTGCCCCACAGCGAGATCCATTACCAGGTTCCAGTGGTGAGTTAGGCATGCTTTTCCACCATCGCTCATAAATCACAGTGGTATTTTATTTCCACCCCGGTTTTCTGTTCCATTTTACCCTCCAATTAATTAAGTCTTTTTGATAAAACTGTTAACTCGGCATCTTTCACACAATAAATTTGTGGGTACTAATTAACCCAGTTCTGTCCAGAAAGAATTAAGGTTCCGACAAACAAGAATTTCTCACTTATTATTTTTTTCTTGTTTTTTCTCTTGGTTTAATTTTCTTGCTACAGGGGCCACCTACTAGCCCTGAGGAAGGTGGTTCTTGCAAAGAAATACTTATCCCTCTGATGCATTTCTAAGTTGGATAATTTCGCCGCCGAAACGTGCATTATGTGCAAGGGGGGTGTACAAACCAACAAACTCCTTTGGGGTCCTTTCGATCACTTATTGTTAGGCCAGTACCCTACACCGAAACCTGGCCACGTCCCCCCTGTCACATTGGCACCTGCAAGATGAGATGCTCTTTTGAATATAAGCTACTCTAGGACCTAGATGGTTACAGGTCCACAAGTGCGCCAATCTATCGACGCCTATGATTTCCACATGTGTCACACATGTGTTATGTTTTACACTCAAAGTCATTTGTGTATCTTTCCCTCACAGGTTATCTTTTTGTAATTTCAATTTAGTAAGCACCGAAGAGCCCGTATGGGGTATGTTTTGTACTTCCAATTTATTTATGTACTTAAGAGGATTTTGATTATTAATTTTTGATTTTACTAGCGTGTTTTGTCTAGATTATGGAATTCCGCCATATGTATGTTATTTATAAATGTTTTTTTATGTGTTTTGAACTCAATACAAACTATGTATATCCACAGCCTTTGATGTGTGTGAATTTTCTTCTTTTCCCCTTTTTTCTTTCTGGACAATTTCATTGGTTACAAATTTAGGGATTTAATCCATTAGTACCAAGATACCAGGCTCCCCAATTCTAATTACATTGTTTGTTTCATTTATTGACAAAAATTGGGTACGAACCTGGGTAGTAGCAGTTCTCCCTCCCCTTTTGGTTTTGTATTTCTTATGCCCGAGTCTGCTACTTGCCACCAAGGGCATACCGAAGCTCCCAGTATATATACTCAAAACCTAGTTCTTAAATTAACTCGAAGGTCTTTGGCCTCCCACCATTTCCAGACCCTTGCAGCAATGTGTATGTACTGTTTATACTTTTTATGACTATATGCAACAATGTAACCATTGCTTCAATGTAACCTGTAACTGCCTCCTGGGCCTAACTGGCCTCATGTGACCTGTTATCCAGAGCTCCCTGATGCCTGAGGGCCTGTGCACGCAACACAAATGCAAAAATAAATAAATAAACAAATAGAGTTGATGTGGTGTGAAGGTGTCAGACCAGCGTCCATGGTGCATCCCAGGTTCTTTACTGCGTTGGATATTGGGGGGCAAGGTCTAGGGAGGATGGCCAAGGGGAGCCTGTGGGGAAGAGAGACGTCTTCCTGCAGATCTTGATTTCTGTTTTTCCAGGGTTGATGATAAGGTGATTGTCCGTCATCCAATGGTCGATGTCTATGAGGCAGGAGGCGAGGTTGGGGTGGGGGATGGAGGCAGATTCAGGGATCTGTGATAAACCTAAGGGTATTCTCACTCTTACTCCCCGTGGACCTTCTATGAAGGTTGTCAGAGAAAGGCCATCACTCTTGGATCCTGACCCTGGGGGTTGAGAAGGGAGGGAGGATCACCTGGGTGGAGGGTCCTTGAGGATTGGGAGTGGGGGGCCCTCGGGAGAGAAATGGTATCCCCCTTTTTCTGATTACCATCCAACGTAACCCTCCCAAACCTTCATTAGCAATTATAAGCCTGCTCCCCTCATGTTCCCACATATGACACTTGACAGTGCTGAGACGAAGAAGAAGCAACTAAGAGTGATGAAGATCACACCCTTTCACCAATCTAGTACTGGGACGAGGAAGATGCCTGCTTAGAGCTCTGAGGGTCAGGCATGTCCCTTTAATTATGATCAGGCAGGGCTAATCAAACATCCACACCTGCAGCCTGTCAAGAGGCTGCAGGTCTATAAAGGGAGACCAGCCAAGCAGGGAAGAGAGCAACAGGAAGACCTGTGTGTGAAGCACAGCAGGAGACCCGTGTGAGGAGGTAGCCACGGTGGGACCAGAGAAAGAGTCAGGACGCTGGCAGTTATTCCAGAAGACTTGTGGGACCCGATAAAAGTGGGCTGTGTACTTCCCACAGGTCTGGGAGGCTCCATAACCAAGAGCAAGCAACAGGAGCTGCTGATGAGCCCGGAGCACAGAGGAAGCTGCCCGTGTCCAAAAAGAAGCATTGCGCGTGCCGGTCAGTGTAAGGAAACACAGGGCAATCGAACGGGGCTCACGCTGGTGGATTTCCCAGTTTCAGAGGCCGAGAGGAAGTCGCAGGAACCTCTAGGGAGAGACACAGAAGGCTGGTGAGTGTCGGGAAGGCACTCACGCACCGGGGCACTCCTATCGGATCTAAACAGAACAACGGTCCATGAAGTAAGCAAATAAAAGCACATTTAATACCGAAACTAGATGGAAATGTAACACTGAAGCAAATAAATGCATTTTGAATACCGAGCTAAATGGAAACTTAATATTGAAGCAAATAAGTGCATATTGAATAGCGAACATAATGAAGCAACACAAGTACACTTTAAACACTGAACTGAAAGTGAACTATATTGGATGGATGTTGCACAATGACTGAACTCAAACCTTGAAGTCAAGTACATTCAACGCTGAAGGGACCCAGGCAGTGAACCGTTATGAGTGAATGCAGTGTGGCAAGGAGTTTGGCTAGAGGTGTGTGACACATGGTGGCAGAGCCACAAGGCTATCAAGGAGAAGCCAGAGGAGTGCAGGACTACACATTAAGCCAAGAGGCCAATAAAAGGAACTAGGAAGGTGACTTGGTGCCCAGAAGCAAGTGCCTAGGAAACTCTGTGGGCTGAGGAGCCCAGGGATCCTGGTTGCACAACCTGTGATGGATGGACCATGCGGTCTAACAACTACGCCTAGACCAGTGAGCCCTAAATATTGAAAATCCAAAAATATTGTGATGATGAAGTGAAAGTCTTGGGGAAGGGAATCCTGAGACTTGAAGGACCACACTTGCGGTCTTGGGAACAGAGTCTCAAGACCCTTTTGTTTTGGATTTTGTTAGTTGAAACTTGGGGAAGGGAACCCAGGCATTGGTTCTGATTTATACTACCTTGAAATGGAGAAAGGTACATTTTGAGACTTTTTCATTGAACTTTCTTATGCTTGGAGAAGGGGAGCTGAAAGAAAGCTGTGAGCTGGACAAGCTCAGCACTGTGAGATGAACACTATTTCTTCCGTGACATCCCTACACATTTGTTAGCTTTAGTTGTGAGGGCAAGGTTAGGCTTTGGACACAGATGGACTTTTAAGTTATCTCTTTGACTTAGACTTTCCTTAGTTTCTTTAGGTAGGGAAATCCCACCTTAGCATAGAGCAAGTTAGGCCTTCAACCATCCTGACTTTTAAGTTAATAATATATTTTATTTGAACTTTAAGGGGGTCATTACGAGTTTGGAGGTAGCCATTGTGTTATTAGCGCCATGGCTGCCTCCAAACCCGTGTCCGGGTCCGAGTTCTTTGAATGGGGACTTACCGGGTCATTCCAACCTTGGAGGACCCGGTAAGTCCCCATTCAAAATACCCATCCCCATTCGAGACCCCATAGGGCTCAATGGGAATGGGAAGAGAGCTAATAACGGGCCCGTTAATAACGGGTCCGTTATTAGCTCCGTGGTCCCTTAACGGCTCCTGCTAAGGACGGCTGGTAAAACCAGCCGTCCTTAGCGGGAACCGCTAAGGGACATCGGATTGCGGCGGTAAGGGGTTAACGGCACCGGCATCCTTACCGGTGCTGTTACCCCCTTACCGCCACACTCGTAATGAGGCCCTAAGTCTTTTGTCTGTGTCTTTCTTCATGATGTCTTCACATATCTTTAAGATGATCTGGGTGTCATCAGAGTAGTTGTAGCAGGTTAGGTTATGTGGGTGAATAAGGGCAGTGAGGGGGCTCAAGTAGAGATTGAAGAGTAGGGAAGATAGGGCGATGCCCTGTGGTACCCGGTTGGTGACAGGGGTGGGGTGAGGTGAAAGGAAGTAGGCAGGTGATGTAAAATGTGCACACAATTAATCTCGCTGCAGCAATCAGTTTAACAATTGTGAGGAACCTGAGGGTATCCTGCCATCTGCTCCCCTTGAATCTTCCTCTCAGGTGGCCAGGGAAAGGCCATTGCTTTTGGATTCTGCCCCTGTTGGATATGCGAGGGAGGGTCACCTGGGTTGAGGAACATTGGGGAGAGGATGTCTTCAGGTGGGACGCGGTTTCCCCCTTTCCCGTATGAGAACGAGTCCTACCTCCACCTGCCTTCGTAGTGTATTGTCAGTCTTTTTGCCTTTCTCACACACACACACTTTCCCACAATCACATGCCTTTAAGACTTGGATAAGGAAGAGGCAACTACAAGTGATGCACACTTCAAGTCAATTTTTCCACTGTGATACTGAGACGAGGAATATGACTATGGAGGGTCAGGCATGTCCAGTTAATTGGTATAATTGTGGTCAGGCAAATGACAACCCATTGAAAAGCCACAGGTGCTTAAAAGGAGAGCCAAGCAGTGTGGAAAGAAGAACCTGGCTGGTGAGAAGGACGCAGCTGCGAGGTGAGGCGAGGAGCAGGCTGCAGAGGGGCCGGTGGAGATGACACCGTGCACTGCGGAGGGGTGAGAGAGGCACTATGATCCAAACAGGCTGTGAGGAGGTCGAAGCCCCTGCAGTTCCTTATGCCGCATGTTTGGAGCTGGGGAACACAAAAGACTCAGAAGAGCCGTGGGCTGCTGCAGCAAGGTTCACAGGTAGCGAACGCTGATTGCTGGAGCTCCCAACGCATATCCGGGAGTGAAGTGGAAGCCGGAGAACAGAAGGAAGATACCAGGATGAGCAGATAATCCCTAGTGAATGTGAGACAGGGAAAACCCATACCAGGGCACTCCAGGGGTGAGAATTGACATTTACTAAGAGCGATCTGATTGAAAGATTTAAGAATGGGATCTGGAAACCAGAATGAAAGAACACTGAATCACAAACAAGTTGCCAAGTATTTTGTGAAACACAACAACAGATATTGATTACTGAACTAAAGATATGGAAATTATGTGAAAATACAGCATGAGATTATATGAAAATACAGCACGAGAGGAAAGCGAGTGATGTGCCATTGTGAAAGTATTGAAAACCGTTAAGAACCATTGATGAACAAAGTGAAAACCTGTAATGAATATGTAGAGGAGGTCCCAAATATGACCTGCACTCCAGCCGCCCATATTGAAGTACCAGGAACATACACACCAAGATATGTGACGTATGATGAGCAAATAAACCAGCAGAGCCGCACTACGGCTCTGCCCAGTGCCCATCAGAAGAGCAATACCTATTGAAGTGCCAATAACCAGACAACCATGGACAGTGAGGTACACATTGAGACAACCGTACCAGCAGCTGACACGAAATGAAGACTACTTACAAACTGTCCCGAGGAGACCCAAAGGGCCTTAATTGAAGGCAGGTGGTGAGGACACAAGGGCCCGGACAGGCTCACAGATGAACGAAAACGACAACCAAAAGATGACACGCAAAGACGAAATGTTATGAATAAAGATATAATGGATTTAGAAGAAGAGGCGATGTTGAAATATAAAGAAACATAGCTGTAAAGCGGGATGAAGGTATTCAACCAGCTAACGCTAAAGCTTGAAACGCAAGAAGCTAAGGGAACAGTACTGCTTGCTATGCTTACTAGGAGAATAGAGCAGCAAGCGCCAACTACATATCTACCTCAACGAAGCATATTATATAAGTGCAAATCCATTTTACAAAAGCAGAATTAAACCCAGGTTGCCAGGGGTCAAACAGGCCAGGATTCATGTTCCAGCCAAAGGCAAGACGAAAGGCCAGAATCGAAACTCAGCAAGAGGCAGCTCGTGCCTGGGAAGTCAAAGTCAAACCCTGTGAGGGACGCAGACAGTAACTTCAGAGAATCGAAACTCAAGAACAGAGCAGCCTGCCCCGCGAAGGTCAAGATAAGGAGGCCCATGCAGGTAGCGGGCCTAAAGGAGAATTAACTGCACAAATCGAAGGAAAAAGAAGCAGAGTCAAGGTGTACTAACACGTGACCAGCCAGGCCCGAAAAGGTACCAATGTCTGATGTCACCCTAAACCAGAGGATGCCATAACTTTTCCTGATAAGAAGCTACAGTTTCGAGGCCATCCTCAGTCAACTTATTGACACATGGCCCTAAAGTACTGATCGATGGAAGGGAGGCAGGGTGAATCTTGGGGCACACTGCATCTGGGTGAACATTCTGCATGTTGCTATTTAAAGTGGAGATTTATGCTTAGGGGTGTAACTGACCCAATCACAATGGACCAAATAATCTAGGGTCCTATAGCTAGTAGAACCAATGAGACGTTGTACCTTTAGTGACGTCTTGCATGAGTAAAGTAGAGGGAAGGGCGTAGACGCCCACCCGAAAAGAGTTATCCAATCCTCACACTCCGTTACCATATATAGATATAGCACCTATACTTAAGTTACCTTTTCCAATCAATAGAATTGTATGACAAACTTGTGAGTGTTACACGTCAATGATGGCGAATTCTTGCTATAACTATTGCTGTCTGAATGAAGATTTGGGAGTTGAAGCGAGACGGGCGATCGCATCACTGTTGATTTCCATTGTTTCCCCGTTTTTTGTACTTTTCATTAAACGGACTTCAATTTGCCAAACCATTGAGTTGTCCTTATTGATTAGTGTTGGAGTAAGAGAATCCTGCACCCCATCCACCTCAAGGCGCAGCTATCTCATCTTAAAGTACTCGAGAGTGAGCTCTGATTCTATGGGCCCGTCAGAGGTCGCTCCACCCTCCTGTACACTTGGTAGTAGAGGATGGTTTTGACCATCAATTATTGATTATTGATTAAAATAAGACACCTATTGACCGTCGACACAAAGTAACTCTAGGTCTTTGGCAATATCACGAGTCCTTCGCCATTCGGCTGAGTAGACTGTGAAGCTTCCCGTGGACAATGATAGTATAAACTTATCCAAAACTGCAGTGGGCCTGAAAGGACCCGTTTTAAAAACATAACCCTTCCATTCCTACGGGCAGTGGATCAGGTGAAAGACTGAGCGAGGCAGTAACGGAGGCAGGGATCCCGAGGGTCCAGAGAGGAACGATGAGAGCGATGAGTGAAACAAAAATTGAAGGCTTTGGCAAATGTCATACGCATTAGAACAAGTAAGGGAAAAGGTAACGGAGGGAGGTGAAAAACAAAATAGTCAGAAGTAGAGAAGACTGTGGGCCTCATTACGACCCTGGCGGAACGGGTTAAACAGCGCCGTAAAAGGCTGCGGCGCCGTTCAACCCGTTCCGCCACATTACGAGGTCCCCTCGCGGGACACGTTAAGCACGCCTGGGAAAACCAGGCGTGCATACCGGGTCCCGCGAGGGGAAGAGGGAGCAAACAACGGGCCATCTCGTAATGGCCCGTTGTTTACTCCCTCTCCCATTCCCATTCAGCCCTATGGGGGCTGAAATGGGAATGGGGATGAACCGTGTCCGTGTCCTCGAGTGAGGAATTACCGGGCCATCCGAACTCGTAATGGTCCGGTAAGTCCTCATTCCGAGGACACGGACACGGATGCGGTTTTGCCGGCAGCCATGCCGCCAATAGCGGCATGGCTACCGGCATACCTCGTAATGAGGCCCTGTATATATATATATATATAAGGGGATAATGACTCGAGAATAATTGAGAAAACAGAGGTTACCGGGGGTAGACACCCGAGAAAACAGAGGTTACCCGGGTAGACACCCGAGAAAACAGAACAGAGAAGATACCAGGGCGGACACCTGAGAAAGAGAGAGGATACGCCTTATTCCTGCGCTTTAATATAACGGTCAGAAGAAACGTGAACTCAGAGCCCCACATAATAGGGGACGATTAGGCTACCACACGTTTAAAGACATGAACGGAGTTCGTTTAAACTCCATGTCGGGGTAAAATTAGAGGCAGAGATATTTGTGTCCAGCTGGTGTTTGTCTAGTCTGTCAAGTGTCTGTCGTTCATGTTCTGTTATGTGTCACATGTAAGGAATTTTGTCTCCTTGTTGTTTAGAACTGAGTAGGATTTTACGCGATTCTATAGTTGAGAGGGAATCACACACGAATTGATGTTTTTGAGTAAATTGGTAAGATAAAAGATTTTTTGGCAGGAAAAATTGGATTGGAGCTTACGATGTTCGGTGCTCGCTCATATTGTTGGCAGTATTAAAGTTGCATGAAAGCATCCAAAAGTGTTGTATAAGAGGAAATTAGAACAGATCTAAGCATGGAAGACATTACTCCGTTAGCGCACTTATGTAAGCAACTGCCGAAACATGCACCCAAGCTTAAGAAATATAGCACCTAGTGTGTTAAAGGTACCGCCCACAAGATGTTTATGCCGCGGCCACAAAATGGGTCCTTATCTAAAGCCGTCTTACAGCATATGACGACGTACTTGCATGCCACATATACAGGCAAGAAGGCTAGAACTTTGGAAAATGTTTGAACAGTCAAAGGAGGAAGAGCCACCTGCAGACTGGATATTAAATGTATGCACAGAGGGGGGAGAGATGCCTACCGTGCCACCTGCCCCCGCCGGAAACAGAATCAGAGGGAAGCAAGCCTGAGGGACTCTACCCACTAAGAGAGCTTAAAGCAGCCACAGGGTATAGCAACCCTGCATATGAGTCACCTACGTACAGTAGTGATGAAAATCGAGGGAAGGATCAGGACAAGAATCTTACCTTCGCAGTCCCGAGGGACAAAGAGAGACGTGATGATGAAAGAAAGGATCAGGCACAGACAAGTGCATCTCTTGATAAGGAAAGAGAGGGGAAGAAATGGAAAGGAAGTGAAGACAGAACTGATGAGATAGCGTTCGCAAAAGACAAATGGATGGGAGGACAGATATTGTTGAAACTCGATAGAAAAGGAAGTGATGATGTGAGACCTAAAGAGAGGTTAGATGAGTCACAGAGAAAGGAAAAGGAGAAAGGATAAGAAGGAAAGATCGGCTGTGGCGAGAACAGCTATATCACGAGGAGCAAGAAAAGCAGCTCGATCGCAAACAGAGAGCAGCCTATGACCAATACAGACAGAAACAGCAAAGGTTGGAAGAAGAGCAAAGGGTATGTGAAAAAAGGATAAGGAGACGAAGAGATGAGGAAGTTCGAAGGGCAGATGAACGTAGAAATGAAAGGAGAAGAGAAGAAGATAAGGTCAGAGAAGAGGCGAGGAAACGCCAAGAATTTGATGATGACATTGAACGTAAGCGCAGACAGAGGGCACGCGATCTCGAATATTTGGAGAGGGAAGTTAAAAAACCCGATCCAGTTGTAGACTGGGAAGACATTGAAGAATTATTTTCTGCATACGACTCAGTACCAGGCTCGACTAGGGCAAATATTGAAGACGACTTCGACACCAGAAGCATCGGGGAAACGATAGATACAATATATGATGAAATGGGGCTAGAACAAATATCCCAAGAAGAGGGGGAAAGCAATCAGCTGTACGACACTGAGGATGTCACCCGAAGTAGTGGGAGTAGGAAGCTGACCCTAGACAGGTTAGAAATCAGCAAAATCGATGATGACACAAACACTTGCGTGAATTGGGAACAATCAATGTCTGACTCCAGAGAGGAGACAGAGCGCGAGACAAATGAAGAAGGGAGACGGTGCGAAAAGTGGCTCCCAAGGGACAAAGGGGTACGATGGTCAAACGCTAGCGAGTCCACCTCGAGGACAGCAGAGTCTGCCGCACAGTCTGACCGGCATGAAGGAACACCCCATGGTCAGAGGGGGGTGTCAGCACCCGCCTATGTAGACAGATTGAGGACATTGCCGGGTAGACGCTGATGCGGGAATATTACACCTGCGATAGACAGGAGAGCTATGAGAGAAGAGAAAGAAGGCTGCACATTCCAATTTTCGCTACTAGAAAAGGGGGGAGCAAGACCGCAATATATTACATGGCCACACATGGATCGAGAAAACCTGAAAAATAAGCTTCCAATGCTGACATTGTGAGCCGGGGAGTGGATACCTGAGTTAGAAAAAATAACAGGGGGTGTTACGTTAGCTATAGGGGACATTAAAGGTCTCCTGATCACCATACTTGGTGAGAGAGCAGACGATGTGTGGACACGGGTAAGGTACCCTGGTGTAACCACAATTAACACTGCGCACGACGGAACACCATTTAACAATTGCAGAGCAGCAGTATGGAAAGCGCTACGAGTGCTTTACCCAGACACTTCCGATATGGGAGCTATAATGACTCAAAAAATGAAGGAGTCAGGAGATCCGTTCATTTATATCCAGAATTTTCAAGACGCGTGGATACTCGAAACACACAAATCTTGGACAAAATCTGTATCAGTGTTTTACCACATATTGTGTCAAGGGTTACCAGAACCAGTGCAGAAACAGCTCAAGAAATTGGTAGGAGTTGAGGCTAAACCTTGGGCTGAAATACAGTTAACTATTGCACATTACTGTAGACTGTTGCAAGAAAAGAACCAGAAAAAGGAGGCAACTCGAAAGGGTGAGGAGGCGAAGCTGGTGCAAAAGAAATGATCAACGTATGCTCTCGAAGGAGCCATGCTGACTAGCCCAGCTGAACAAAACATGCACCAGGTGGCTAATCCACAGTAAAACAACCAGGGTAACGCAGGACTTTACCCGAGGGGAAGAGGATTTAGGAGAAGAGGATGGCAGAGCAATCAGGGAGGTTTTCAAGGTAATTAAGGCGGCTTTCAAAACTTGCAAAATGGTAATTCGGATATGTCAAACGGACAGATAAGCCAACCACCACCAGTATGTTGGCTGTGTGGAATGACAGGGCATTTTTGGCGGGCACGTGCAGAAGTCAAGGCGCGTTGCAAAATAGCCAAGGAATGGGAGCAGGCACGTCGAATCCACCTGCAGACCCACTACAGGGCGGTGCACAGAATCACACAGTGCAGCAGCAAGCGCCAGGGGTGCAGCAAGGTGCACAAAAAGGGGTTCAACCGCCGAACATGGGAAATTTGCCACAAGGGCAATCCCCACAGGCACCTTCAATCTTTTTCAGGGCACAAACGCCGGAAGGGGAGGCAACCCTGGGAATGGAGAAAAACCACAAGTGTACAGTGGGCCGTACTTGTATATAAACTAGGACAGCTCACTGGGAACCATGATGTGCTCTATCCTATCAGTGACACCAGACCCTAATAGGGAACCTAGGGTGAATGTCGTCATAGGGGGTAAATAATATTCCTTCCTAGTTGACACGGGTGCGACACGCTTGTGCATACAAGAAGGCAAGTTTTCCTTGTCCGGCGAGGCCATAGATACTCAGAGTTTTACAGGAGCTCAGAGTCGAGTTCCCTTTACAGACGCACTCCCAGTCACTGTAGAAGAGTGCGAAATGAATGTACCCTTATTGTATTCAAGTCAGACCCCAGTAAACATTTTGGGGAGAGACTTAATGACAAAATTGAACATGATAATCTTGTTCACAGAGGAGGGCATAGTATGCTCCACTCCAGTAATGCATTATTCAAACGTGTGAGAAATGGTTAGAGCATGATGAGGACACATAGCCATGAGAGCTATACCGCTGGAGCCAGAGGTTTTCGCATATGGCATGCGTGTACTTATGGCGGGATTGCCAGGCCTGGCAGACAAGGTCATGAGAACCCCTGATGAGTTTTTATTCAGACCAAGAATACCTATGCAAGAAGAGGAGAGACAAGTATTTCCCCTGATGATGCATGCTGCAGGGTATTACCCAAATTGTTTATTTACAATTGTTCGAATGAACAATTGACCAAATTTAAAGGGTCACAATTGACCTTTTCACAATTGACCGTATATATATATACATATATATATATTGGTTTGGTAATATATATATATAGGGGTTTTGGGGGGTTTGGCGTTGGGTGGGGGGTTGTGGGGGGTTTCCCCCCACATATATGTTACAATTGACCTTCACAATTCGGTCAATTGTGAAAAGGTCAATTGGAATTCGAACAGTTGTAAAACAAACAATTCGTATACAACCTGCTGCAGCAGTGCGAGCGAAAGTAGCACTGGTTGAAGGCTATGATGATGAAGGCAGACAATGGTGCGCGATTATCGCCATTGAAGAAGGATATCGAGTGACTGACGTCACCGATGACGATCTGTTTGAAGAGCAACCAGACTCAGAAGAAACAAGGGTGGAAGTGTGTCTCATATTTTTAGTAAAAATGACCAGGAGAGAAGTGCCTCAAAGAATGATGTTGGCACTGATACGTCCAGAATATTTTAATGATGACATGGCCCAGGTGCCTGTCTCAGTAAGGACTACCAGACCCTATGACGTAGGCCTCCTGAAGGGGGTGGGAGAAGTGATAATTAAGCTAAAACCAGGAGCCATTTTACAGAGAGCCCGACAATATCCCATGTCCAGAGAGGCAGATGAAGGGATCGCAAAGACTATCTCCGCCATGATGGACCAGGGCATCCTAGTGACGTCAGAGTCACTGTGTAATACGGTGATTTATCCTGTCAAAAAATCAAAGGGAGGGTCTTGGCATTTAATCCAAGATTTACAAGCATTAAACAATATTGTTGAAGCCGAGTTCCCTCCAGTCCCTAATCCATCTACAATCCTATGTAATATACCAGTCGAGGCAAAATATTTCACAGCGATTGACTTGAAAAATGACTTTTTCTCAATCCCGTTGCACCGTGACTCACAAGATCTGACGTCATTCACGTTCAGACAAACGCGTCTGGAAAGCACGAGGTTGCTTCAGGGGTACTGTGAGTCCCCGTCCATTTTCAACAGAGTCCTACAAATGGACCTAAGCAATATTGCATTAGAAAGTGTTGTCTTGCAGTATGTGGACGACATCTTAATCTGCAGCACCACAGAAGAGCAATGTAGGCGCGGTTCTGTTCAGCTATTGACTATACTGGCTGAGAACGGATAAGGTTGACAAGGAAAAGTTACAATATTGTCAACAGGAGGTGCTATACATAGGCCAACTGATCTCACATGAAGGTAATAAGGTGACCCCAGAAAGGGCTGAAGCCATCTTGAAAATGGCCAAGCCACACATGATAAAGCAAATGCAGAGCTTTCTAGGCCTGTGCAAATATGTTAGAGCATGGGTTTTCCATTACAGCTCGTATACCAAGCCCTTGCTCCAGGCCCTAAAGAAGGCCCAGGTGACAAAGGAAAAGATTGAATGGTCTGAGGCAATGGAAAAAGTGTTTGCAGAACTTCAGAGAGCGATTTGTACGGCTCCAGTTCTCGGAATTCCTAATTATGCAGAGGAATTCTACCTGTTTTCGCACACAGATGGAAGCTTTATGACGGCAGTGCTCGCTCAAAAACCTCTTTGGGATACAAGCCCCGGCATATTACAGTGGGAACCTGGACCCAGTAATGAGAGGTCAATTCCAATGCGAACAAAGTTTAGCTACCGGAGCGTTCACCATAGAGAAGGCATCAACCATTGTAACGGGATGGTCCATGACGTTATACGTCGAGCACTCATTATTTGCCATTTTAGAGAAACCAAAGGGCACATTGACATCTCAGAGAGCTTCTGCTTATGAAGTGATCATATCAAATCCATCGATCAAAATAGTTTGATGTAAAACAGTGAACCCGGCTACATTCATAGCAGAGCCAGTCACTGAGGGAGAACCGATACATGACTGTGCAAACTACGAAGAATTCTATGATGAAAACCCCAGGGTGAAAGAAAATGCCCTGGTGGGAGGGGCGATCATTTTCATTGACGGTTCTTCGAGAATTGATCAAGAAGATGGACAAAGATATACAGGCGTTGCTGTAATGAAACACATAGCAAACGGAGAATTTCGAGTACTCGTCAGTGCACGAATACTGTCTCATTATTCAGCACAGGCTGCAGAATTATTGGCGTTGATCCTCGCCATTGAGAATCACGCAGACCAGGAAGTAACGGTGTACAGTGACTCTGCCTATGTGACGTCCACAGTGCATGCAGGACTAGCACGCTGGAAAAGGAGGGGCTACCTAAGAGCGGACGACACGCCAGTGCAGCACGCAGCCTTATTGGACAGGCTGATAAAGGCACTACAACTCCCAGTGGGCATAGCAGTCGTGAAATGCGCCACCCACACGAAAGGGACCGATTTTGTGTCACGCGGAAACCATACAGCAGACACGGAAGCCAAGCGTATGGCATCCAAAAGTGAGGAGGTCATGCAAGTATCGTGCACCCATGAGAGAATGATGGTGGCGCGAACCACACCTGAAGCTTATAGCAATCTGGGGCAAGCACAACTGATGGAGCTTCAAGGGGAGGCACCGCAGGACTAGAAGAACCTGTGGAAGCGTTGAGGGTGTTCCTTAAACCCCTCTGACAGATTGTGGCAGCAAGACAGCACTGGTAAACCAGTAATGCCTGTAGCCCTACTAAAGATAGCACTTGAGCAATTGCATTACCCAATACACATGTCAAAAGAAAATCTAGCAGCAACGCTCGCAGAAGACTGGTTCATGCCGAATTTAGCTGAGCATGTTGCATTCTTTGTGGTGAACTGCATAATCTGCCAGCAATTCACTGCTGGGCACACATTAAAAGTAATGAGAGGAGTCATCACCCGGCCAAATGGGCCTTTTCAGCACTTACATATCGACTATGTCGACATGATTCAAGTGTGTAACGGGTACAGGTACTTAATTGTAGTGGTGTGTCCATTCTCTAGGTGGATAGAAGCAGGTCCCTGTACACACCCAGACTCTACCTGTGTGGCCAAATTCCTAGCGAGGGAAATGTTCCCTAGGTGGGGGGTGTGTGAGGTAATGAGATCAGACAATGGGGCTCATTTTGTAAATGCAGTCTTCAAGCAGATTAGCTTGTTACTTGGTATAAAGCACAAGTTCTCGTTGGCGTGTCATCAGGAAGGTAATGGAATTTGTGAGAGGCTCAAAGGCTTGTTAAAGGAAAGGATAGCCAAGTTGAAGCTTACTCTAAAGAAGGGATGGTTGCACTGCCTTCCATTGGCATTGTATGCTCTTCGGAACCAGCCAGGCTCCGACCATCATCTTACGCCGCACAAGATAGTCACAGGAAGGAGAATGAACACTCTCCTTACCCCTCGAGACAGAGCTAGATGTGATTCCCAGTCAACCCAAGAGGTCCTGGGATCCGAAATGCAAAAGTACCTGAACTGCATGACATCCAGCCTTGCTGTAATTTCAGACCAGCTGCAACAACGATGAAAAGGGTGCAGCACAGCATATTACACAGCAGTAGACACTGCAACTGACTCAGTTCAAGGTCTACGTGTTCCACTCATCTTCCCTGGAGATGCTGTGCTTGTGAAAAACCACACGAGGAAAAGGTGGGACGAGCCAAGATTCAATGGTCCTTTCATCATGGAGGACTGCACGGCATCGGCTGTGAAGCTGCAGGGCAGGAGAGAATGGATTTTTCTCAATGACATTAAGCCTATTTATCCGAGAAAGCCCTCTAGCTGCACCCCACCTTGAAGAGACTACAGACAACGGGGAAGAACCCCAGCACGTGCAGACGAAATCCATGACGAGGAAGAAGGACGCATGAGCAGTAAAGCAAGACAGAGAACCCTTTTGCAAATTGTGGCTTAAATTGGACATTTCCTCTAAGCTAAAAGGGGATAAGGACATAAAAACAGACACTCTGTGCATCCTAGTTGCAGGGTGAAGAAGGAAATTGTGCATATAAGCCACAACATGTTGTTAACACGAACCTTTGAACCAAGTGACAATTAAGCTTTGTTGAAGAAAAGACTATAACATACATTGATTAAGGACTTTTACATTGAAAGCAAAATACAGTATCCTGATTTGAGCTATATAAATAATTTGTTTGGCAGCACTTGTGGTGTCCTCCAATAGAGACATCACAAAGGACGTACTCACCTACTTCCAATTAGTACTGGTATCATATCCGTCGCTGGTAAGGAGGGTCACCAGTGTCACAGACTTTATACAAGATCCTGCCAACAAGAAAGTAATCTGGCAACTGCTTACTGTCATCACGGAAGCCTTCATTGTACTTCCAGAGTACAGTGAAAAGGACAGAAATGCTTCCACCGTAGGCGATTCTAGATGAACTCATCAATACGCTTTTCTTTCGCATAATCGAAGAGTGCCCGTCTATTGTCGGAAGAACCACAGACACGCTGACTTTTATTCAAGATCCAGCAAACTCTGAACATTTGAGCCAGCTGTGGAACAAACTTGGCTATTTGGTCGCACTCCACTTGTCCGGACAGTGCAAACATTGTTCACGTCAAGGAAAGAACTTATAATACTGGATCCAGCAAAACAGGGTAAATGTCCCTGTCACCCGAAGACAGCAGACTGGCACATAATGTCCTTTTTCGCCTAGTCACTGACTTTCCAGAGATGGTGGGGAGTCCTATCGAGGTTGACATCCTCACCTTCATCAGAGATCCAGCTAATATCGCACAGATGGGAAAGCTCCTCCATGGAATCATGTTACAAGTGGAACTTTCTAACTTTCAGAGAGAGTATCTGAGGAGATTTTAGAGAAACTTTCCGCTAAGGGACAGATCGAGGAATTAGAGTAAAGCTCTTCATCTTTACTCCGAGGGACAGATTGAGGAATCAGAGTAAAGCACTTCATCTTTCTGCCGAGGGACAGATCGAGGAAGCAGAAGCAAAACCTTTGTTTGTTGTATTGGTTGACATTGTCCCCATATTCGTCACATGTACCAGTATCCAGCATGTCCTCAGGACTGAAGCAGATTCGGGGGGTGGACTGGGAACTCACCTATTTTGAACATGCACAGTAAAAGTGACTCACCGAAGTGTTAGTCTAATCTATTTTTCCATAGTCTAGCAAGAGAACTATATCCTGTATCAAGAGACAATCGCCATCCCCAAGAGGGGGGACACTTGTGAAGCAGCAGACACCTTATGACACAAACTGTTCCAGAACGATATTGAGTGAGGAAGAACAAAAACATTGACATTTGGTAAATGATTGAGATGGGGGCCCAGAACAGTAACCTGGTCCTCCCACAATCAGAGGGGCACCCTCGTTTGTCTGGAAGGAAATGCTGCACCTCACTTATCGAACTGCGATGTACTTATGTATTATAATTGTCATTGTTTTTCTGTCATTAACGATTAGAACTGCATTTTTTATTGATGCACGAAGCGTTCCAATTTCAGTGCACCCACCTTATGATGTACGCATGAGTCCCACAAAAGCACCCAGACCCTATGTAGTTATTCCAGTCCCAAGAAAATCTGATGGTAAGGTAAATGACCTGAAAATTAATGTAATTAGCAGTGATACATACACACTTGAGGTAACAAATGAAGAGAAAAGCTGGAAACAGGGTCAGCACGGAATGAATTAAAACATAGCACTGACAACTACGCACACCCACATATTGAATGCACATGAACCAGGGCACGTGTCAATGGCCACAGAACCTCAAACGAAGGCAAGAGAGAGCACGGGACTGCCTACCGAACAACCAGTCCCAGAAAATAATGTGAGAGACCGAGAAGAATCAAGCGAAAGGCCAACTAAAGCAGTCATATCAAAAGACCTTAAGAAGACAGAAGCGTCTTCAGGAGAATTCACTGTAAAGACACAAATGTTAATAGATAATTTATTCCTGTTTATAGCTAGAGCGAAGAAACGGCATGAGGAGCTGAAAAATAAAGCCACAGAGACGGTATTGACGAGCATGCAAGTTCCAAACCCAGGGACAAGTACCAGGCCCACGATGCAGCCATACACTGGGCTGGTGACAGGCTGGTGGCTAATAAAGGCACTTATAGAGGGCAGGAAAAGAATGCAAGAAGAGAAGGATAGGGCTGCAAAAAGCCCATCTACCCCATCGATGCAGATAAAGAAACCTGCACCCTGGACCAGAATGCCCGAGAGTCCTCCAGCAAGGAAAAGCCATACAGACGCATTTAGAGATGTAGTTTTAGCAAACTACAGGAAGATACTAAGAATCAAGAGATGCCCACATGAAGATAATAATGAACTGAATGACTATCTGGACAGCACAGCACATCTAGGAAACAACATTTGGTACCAGCACATGAAAGAAGTTGGAAGACGAACTTCAGAAGGAGAATACTTCATTTGTGCACTTCTACCTTACAGCATGGGGAATTCCAAGATCTTCGTAGCTGTAGAAATTGATGTCCCAACAGGACATTGACTGTCACATGTAGCAATGTGCAACACTAGAGGCCAGTTCATGGGAAGTGATGCCTCATTGATATGGGCAACTGAAACAGACTATCCCGATGAAGATGATTATGTTCAAGACATTAAGACGAGAAATAGAGCTCATACTAGGAATCATGTGATCAGGTATGAAAAGCCTGAAGTTAAAGGAGCAGGAATAAGATGGGAAATAAACCCGATACTGAACGTCCAAGGAAAGACTCCAGGAGAGGTTCAAATTTGGAAGAACAGAGGCCAAATGCAGATTTGGGGGACAGTGGTTTCTCCAGACAGATGGGAAGAAGGAGTGGTGATCTGCCAAGCCTGGATGGTCCTTGGAGCCTGCAAGGAAGCAATAGAAAACTCACAGAGGTTGTGCAAACCTATATGGCCAAAACTCACGAAACTACTGACATGGGTCGAAGATAGAGGAGGACCCCTGCAGATAGTGCCACTGGAAAGCCCAGAATTGTGCTTCAGGAACAATGGCACAAGGAAGATAGGAGAAAATCAGAACTGCAGATGAATTTTTGAAGCTCCAGAAATGACTCACGGAACCGCAGTATTTATGGATCATTATTGGGTATGTGAATCCAAAGCATAAATAAGACTGCCGAGAAACTGGGGAGGCATATGCACAATAGTGAACATCCACGTTCCTGCACTAGTGATCCCGAAAAGTGACCTGAATATAGACAGTTTCCTGAAAGCAGATGCCCACCTGAGGAAAAGGAGATCTGTGGAGCTGGTATCCCGAATTAAAAGAGAGAATTATTTATCTGCCAAATCTGAAGAAGCGTTCCATGCAACCCCACATGAACACAGGCTGTTCAGCCTCACCTCATCAGTGTTCACAATAATCATCATGCCAAGATTCCAGGTTGGAGCAAACACTAAATGGTTGCAAATAACCAGATGGGAGTTATTGCAGACCATAAACACGACCATAAAAGGATTCAATGCGATCAAGGAAGAGTTAAGGGCGATCCGACTGATGACTCTCCAGAACAGATATGTACTTGACATGATCACAGCGATGGATGGAGGAGTTTGTGCAAAAATCGGAGAATCATGTTGCATATTTATACCTTCACATGACGAAGAAAATTGAACTTTAACAGAAGTCATAGGTATGCTGACAAACCTACAGAACCAGATGATCAATGAAACTGACAAAGTAGATGATGACAGCTGGTTTGGAACACTATTCTCATGGGTCCCACAATGGATTGCAGACATATTCAAGTTTCTGGGAGCCCTGCTATTAATGATACTACTAGGATTTTGTGTCATTATGATACTCATCTCGCAATGCCAGAAAACTGCGAATAAAGCCATAGGGATGAAGATCATGATCAACATCAAGCCAGGATACAAGCCCAGAGACCTGACTAATGATGAAATAAGAGACTTTGTGAAGGCCAGCGAATATGCGCCAGAAGGAAAAAAGTTTGTGTATCCCAGGAAACGAAGAAAGTTTGATGGAAAATCGATCTACTGCAGCCCAAATGGACAATGTCAACTAATGACCTGGAACAAAGATGAACACGTAAAAACAGCAGGAAGTTTGAAAGGAGTGATACAAATATGGACTCCAAAGACACACTCCTTCACACCATCATGTACAAACCCAGAAGACGATTAAATGGATATAGAAGAACCATGTAAGTTAAATACAAAGGAGGAAGAAGAAGTGGTCGATTAATCGACCAGAGAGGGGAGTGCAGAGGAGGTCCCAGATATGATCTGCACTCCAGCCGCCCATATTGAAGTACCAGGAACGTACACACCAAGATATGTCACGTATGATGAGCAAATAAACCAGCAGAGAGCCGCACTACGGCTCTGCCCAATACCCATCAGAAGGCTAATAATTATTGAGATACCAATAACCAGACAACCATGAGCAGTGTGGTACCCATTGAGACAACCGTACCAGCAGCTGACACGAAATGAAGACTACTTACAAACTGTCCCCGAGGAGACCCAAATGGCCTTAATTGAAGGCAAGTGGTGATGACACAAGGGCCCGGACAGGCTCACAGATGAACGAAAGCGACAACCAAAAGATGACACGCAAAGACGAAATGTTATGAATAAAGATATAATAGACTTAGAAGAGGCGATGTTGAAATATAAAGAAACGTAGCTGTAAAGCGGGATGAAGGTATTCAACCAGCTAACGCCTGTACATATGCTTGAAACGCAAGAAGCTAAGGGAACAGTACTGCTTGCTATGCTTAGTAGGAGAATAGAGCGGCAAGCGCCAACTATATATCTACCTCAACGAAGCACATTATATAAGTGCAAATCCATTTTACAAAAGCAGAATTAAACCCAGGTTGCCAGGGGTCAAACAGGCCAGGATTCATGTTCCAGCCAAAGGCAAGACGAAAGGCCAGAATCGAAACTCAGCAAGAGGCAGCTCGTGTCTGGGAAGTCAAGGTCAAACCCTGTGAGGGAGGCAGACAGTAACTTCAGAGAATCGAAACTCAAGAACAGAGCAGCCTGCCCAGCGAAGGTCGAGATAAGGCGGCCCATGCACGTGGCGGGCCTAAAGGAGAATTAATTGCACAAATAGAAGGAAAAAGAAGCAGATTCACGGTGTACTAACACGTCACCAGCCATGCACGAAGAGATACCAATGTCTGATGTCACCCAAAACCAGAGGATGCCATAACATTTCCTGATAAGAAGCTACAGTTTTGAAGCCATCCTCAGCCAACTAATTGACACATGGCCCTAAAGTACTGATTGATGGAATGGAGGCAGGGTGAATCTTGGGGCCCACTGCATCTGGGTGAATATTCTGCATGCTGCTAATTAAAGTGGAAATGTATGCTTAGGGGTGTAACTGACCCAATCACAATGGACCAAATAATTTAGGGTTCTATAGCTAGTAGAACCAATGAGACGTCGTACCTTTAGTGATGTCTTGCATGAGTAAAGTATAGGGAAGGGCGTAGACGCCCACCCAATAAGAGTTATCCAATCCTCACACTCTGTTACCATATACAGATATAGCACCTATACTTAAGTTACCTTTTCCAACCAATAGAATTGTTTGACAAACTTGTGAGTGTTACACGTCAATGATGACACATTTTTGCTATATCTACTGCTGTCTGAATGAAGATTGGGGAGTTGAAGCGAAACGGGCGATCGCATCACTGTTGATTTCCATTGTTTCCCCATTTTTTGTACTTGTCATTAAACCGACTTCCTTTGCCAAACTATTGAGTTGTCCTTATTGATTGGTGTTGGAGTACGAGAATCACACACCCCATCCACCTCAGGGGGCAGCTATCTCGTCTTAAAGTACTCAAGGGTGAGCTCTGATTCTATGGGCCCGTTAGAGGTCGCTCCACCCTCCTGTACAAATACTTATGAACTAAGTGAAAGCAAGTGTGAAAGACAAGTTGCTGAATGTGAATAGATAATGTGAAATCAAGGTGGTGGAAAAGGATATACACCACAGAATAAAGTGAATACAAGTTGTGGCAAAGCTATAAGACTGCCAAGGAGAAAACCACAGCATATGTTAAGTACTGATATGGGTACAAGGTGGAAAACCTATGTTGGTCAGGGAAAACCAAAAGCATTACAAAGTGCCAAGGGTTATTGGTTGTGTGACGTATAATGGGTGTACCATGTGGTCAGACAACTGCACCCAGACTGAGTAGCCTGACTTGGGAAAGAGCCAAGAGAAGCCAAGAGCTATGTGGTGTAAGTGTTGAAGTAAAAGAAGGCATCTGTTTGAACTGTTACAGAGTCTAAAGTATTATAAAATGAAATTTGAAGCCTCATTGAAAGTCAAGAGATTTGAACTGTGTCGGAATTGGGGAAGGGAACCCAAGATATCTTGGAACTTTGTTGAACTTGGGGAAGGGAACCCTGAGCTATCCTGGAATTGTGTTGTACTTGGGGAAGAGAACCCCAAGCCCTTTTTTGGGACTATTTGAACTTGGGGAAGGGGAAGCTGAAAAAAAGTCAGAGCTGGAAGAAGCTCAGAACTTTATTGTTTGTTGTGAACACTATTTGTTTTGGTGCTGACATCCCTACACATATTATATATTTCGTTGTGAGGGCAAGTATAGGTTTTGGACACATATGAATTTTAAGTTGAACTCTGTGGCACAGACTGTTCTTTGTTTCTTTAGGTAGGGAAATCCCACCGTAGCAAATGGCAAGTTAGGCCTTAATCCATCCTGCCATATAAAACAAAATACTTTTGTTAAGAAAAGTGAATCTGTTGTCTGTGTCTTGCTTCATGATGCCTTCACAAATGGTGTCAGGGGTGGGATGCGGCTCAACCGATCCAAGTTGGGGAACCCTCAGGTTTGAAAAGTTAAGTACCAGAGCATCAGACCCCTCAGTAGCCACAAAGGGCTCTATTGGGTTTGATATGTGTAGCAGTGGGGATGGGAGTATTCCCCCAGGAGAAAGAAGACTGATACCCACTGATTTCATTGTAATTCCACCCCCTGAAACATATATTAGACTACTCCCAAATCAGGACTAGCATGGAGGTTCAGAATTGATGTGCTAGCTGCGGTTATAGACCCAGACATTAGAGGGGATGTTAAAGTACTGCTACAAAATCACGGAAAAGATCCTTTCCACATCCATCAAGGGTATATAATTGTTCAAGGGATGCTTAAGATGGCAAGAAGGAGAGAACGGATAGAGGTACACAAGGTTTAGGGGAGGCGGATGAAGCACCTGATGCCCTTGCAGAACCTGAGCCTAGAATAGTCATAGAGAATGAAACTGAAACCCTTCCTGACCTAGCCTTTGCCCAAAGGAACGACCCATTGTTGACCGAATCCTTTTTGCAGATTATACCCGAACAAGAGGGCAACGAGAAAGGACTTATGTGTCAGGGAAACACCACCTCAGAAGGTGTAGTAAGAACCCAATTGGTTGTCGCCAAGAGACATAAGCAAGTGGTCCCAGAAATAGCTTGCTCATATCTGACAGAAGGCCATTTAGGAGAAACAAAAACACAAGCCCAAATCACTAATAATTTCTACTGGCCTGGAAAACATGCTGACATTAAAATCTTTGTTCAGGCTTGTGAGATTTCCCAAAAGACTAATACTCATATGCCATTGCCTGTTCCATTACCAATCACTGAAATTCCATTCTCAAGACATGGTGTGGAGATTGTGGGGCCCTTAGAAATATTGAAGTTGGGAAAAAGTACATTTTGGTAATTGTGAATTATGCAACATGATACCCAGAGGCCTTTCACCTGAGAGAAAATAGCACCCAGAAAATGTTGAAACACCTACTCCCTTTCTTCTCGTGAGTAGGGTTTTCAAAGGAAATACTGACAGACCAAAGATCTACATTTATGACCAAATTTATGGCAGAAGTGAAACAGTTATTGCATATTACCACCTTGAGGACCTCAGTCCACCACCTACAGACAGATGGCCTTGTAGAAAGATTTGATAAGACCCTGAAAACCATCTTGCCAAAGTTCGTGGATGAAGATGGTAGAAATTGGTATCAGAGTATTCCATGGGCTCTATTTGCAGTTAGGAAGATACCTCAGTCCTTGACAGGATTCTCCCCTTTCAAATTCCTTTATGGGTGAGATCCCCGGGACATCATAGATATGCTAAGGGAATCCTGGGAAGAAAGAAAAGAGGCCCGAATAACACTTTCCCAAACTGCCACTAGGCTTAAAGAACACATGGCGGCAGTTAGATCTTTGTTACAGACCCATATGGCCAAGGCACAAGAACAACAGAAAGTCTCCTTTGATAAAAAGGTTTCTTTAAGATCGTTTTCCATAGGCCAAAAGGTATTGGTCTTGTTACCCACTTCAGAGAACATGCTAATATCTAAGTGGCATGGACAATATGACGTTATAGAACAAATACGACCTTGTAACTATAAGATCTCCCAACCTGATTGTGGCCTTAAAACACAAGTCTACCTCTCCTCGTCGTCTGTTGAGGTAAGCAAGTGCCTGATTGCCTTTCAGAACAGCCTAACAGTCTACTAATCCAAGCCCTCATTCACATATACAACCCAAAGTAAACGACAGTGCCTGCACCTAATGCTTATCTCAAGGAAAAGGAAAGCAGTGACCGGCACCTAATTCCCCAGTTAGCATTAAAAAGCTCTGAACACTCGATAACTTAAATCCCTCTTCCCAACCCCCACTCACCCGGGTGACCACCCCCACCACCGCTCACACCACCTGCGAGCACCACAATCTGCCCCCCAACAGCACCCACAAGAGCTAGACGAAGACTACACTGCCGTCAACCAGCAACAACAGACAAGGTAGGCACAATTTCAGGTATAAATAGCCATGCTACTACCTAGAAATCTCAATTCTAGGTGTGTTTAGATCTGCCATTTTGTGAAACATAGGCCTCTCTCCCACTATCCAGGAATCCCAAATGTGAATGTGTTTATATCTGCCATTTTATGAAACATCGGTCTCTCCCACTGTCTAGGAATCTCAAATGTGAATGTGTTTATATCTGCCATTTTATGAAACATCGGTCTCTCCCGCTGTCTAGGAATCTCTAGTTTAATTGCATTGTTCTCACGTCTGCCATGGTGTGAAGCCTAGACCTTCTCCAACTGTCTAGAAATCTCGAATCTATGTAGGGCTCAAGTCGACAGTACACGCGGCGGGACGGAGTCCACCCACTTTTTTCAGAGGGTGGACTAAGTCCCCCCCACCAGTGGTGAAAATGCAAAACATTTAGAGGGGATCTCACAAGGGCCGGCGGTGATGTTTGTAGGAGAGGGCAGAGTCCGAGGAGGCAGAGTTCAGAGGGAGCTGAGCTGTTAGTTGACTTCCGATCAAAGCAAATTTTCAAAATAGTTTAAAAACGGCACAATTCTTTTCATGAAACTTCTTTTCCAAGCTCCACACTATGTATCAATTCCACTTCCATGGCAAAACAAGGTCTATAAAGGGAATTTTAAAAAGTGCGAGCCCGCGAAGGATCTAATCTGCCTCACTGTGCGAGTCATCTGCTCTGTGTGCACAGTGCTCACACAGGGCAGATTAGATCTCTGAGCCCCCACCTTGGACCTTGGTGGGCTCGGAGATCTAATCAGCCCCACGGTGCGAGTGCACTGTTCATACAACGCAAATTACTTTGTGTGTACAGTGCACTTGCACAGCTGGGTAGATTAAATTCTTCACATGCACACACTTTTTCAAGGTTGATGGCGGTGGTGGTTCCTCAAGATGGCGTGGGCAGTGGGCTGGGACTGAGTCCCAGTCATCCTTAGGCCCGGTGTCTTGCTGTGTGCTGCTCATGGCGCCAATATGCTGCTCTGCCCCCCTAACTATACCTTAGCGGGCAAGCACTTTTTAAAAATACACAATCCAGTGCAGAGTGCTCATGGAATGGGTTGTTTGGGCTGACTATGGCCAGATCCTGAGATCCAGCTTCACATCTGTTGTCGGATCTCGGAACGGCGAGAGCCGGCCCATTGGACAGCTCTATCCCCAGTTAAAATGAGAAACATCGAATGTCCTTTTTGAATTTATGCATTAACGCAGACCACATGGATCGAACCACAGTCGTCAGGTTTGTAGGCTGTACACTTCACCACTGCACTATGTAACCTGATGAAAAGTAACAAACAACTAAAGGTGAAATGTCCCATTTCGGTACTGCAAGTCCCAGGGAAAACATTTGTATTAGTTCTTGGAGATTAAAACATGCACACTGTTTAACGTTTTCAAAAATACTATTAGAAGAAAAGATCCTCTCTTATGAAAGGCAAATGCCATTCGTCCTGTGCAATTTGGGTGGTTATGGAAAGCCAATTTAATGAAATGTGCATATTTCACCTTGATATGCTAATTTCTGGTGACGTCACATCCCATTGCATTTGTTGATGAGTCCCCCTACTTTAATTTTTAGGACTTGAGCCCTGTCTAGGTGCAGTCTGATTAATGCCTACCATCCAGTGGGGCTTAGACCTGTAGAAACACCATCTGGGATCCCATAACTCTACAGGAATGATCTCTCTATAAACTACTCTGTGAAACCCACCAGACTGCCGTAACCAGGTGCCATAGACCGGGTAAGTTCACATATCTACCGCTGTATCTCAGTTGGAAGTCCACCTCTTCTCAGACACATAATATGGCGTTCCCGTCCAATAGAAAGACACCATGTCACACACTGGTCGAAGCAGAGCAGCATGCTGGCACACTGGTAGGACCGATGAGACCCACCACAGCCAAACCCAAGCACCACCAACACACAACCCATCACCCCATGCCTGCACCTCATCAAACTGCAACCCTTACACCTCACCCATCCCTCCTCCTCGCCAGACCAGACCCCACCACCCCGACCTGCTATCCCCCCCACATACATCCTGCTCCACTCAATTAAGAACAGCAAGATGGAGCAGAGAACATTGTCCCCTGGAACACACTGGAACCGCACAGCAAGCCATATAAAACACCAGTCACACAGCACCTCTGCCACCAACCACTCGCCCACACCAGCTGCTCACACCGTTTCCGAACAACATAGCACCTCAAACTAGCGCTTCCCCAGTCTCAACGCAGCAAGAGCAGCTCTGGCCAAAACCCCAAGCTCCACAGCCCCTCCCACTCTAACCCACACCCCTTCGACTGTCCAAAAACCAAGGAAAGGCACGGACCAAAGGCACCTTATGCCCCTCCTAACATCACCCATTCTCCAGCGCAGATCGCAAACATTGCCCCCACACTTTAGGACCCAAACCTCCCCACCCACACCCAAACCGGGCCTAGCCCTATTCCCCTCATCTCCCATTCCTGTTGTTCTACTTCCTCCACACTGCACCTCCCCCTCACCCTTCTGCACCCACCTCTCTGCCCCCTCATCCCAGCCCCCCCTACCACTCACAGCCCTACCCGCCCAGCATCTACATGGACATGCCACCAACTACCCTGCATACTCAACAACGCCAGGTCAGTCTCCAAAAACAAATTCCACATGTCTGACCTCATCGCAGAAGAAAACCCAGACATCCCTTTCATTACAGAGACTACGAACCCATCGCGCACAAGTGCTTCCCAACCCAGCTACAGCCTTACTGTCTGGAACAGATCGCGAAGGCGTGGAGGACTTGCGATACTACACAAACACCAATTCCCACTAATAATTAAGGACACCTCAACCAACACCACAGAGTGAAAATCGCTCATCGTAAAACTGCAACTCTCACCCTCCACCTTGCACAGCTTACTCCTCTACAAACCTTCTGGCTATAATAAAAACTTTGCAGACACACTTGGTGGTGAAGGGCTGGCCACCAACCCCATCCTACATCTAACACTTGCCACCTTAGGGAATTTCAATAAATGGGTCGACTCACCCTCAAACCCTATGACCCGATCACTCACAGACAATCTAGAATCAATCAACCTGACACAATACATCTCCACACCCACCCACAGAGGAGGTCACACCCTTGATGCTATCTTCAGCACTACAAACATATCGACCCAGCCCCCCCAATCCCTATCATGGACTGATCACTCAGCAATTTACTTCTCCATACCGCTGAGCATGGTGGCTGGCGGTCAAGGCCACATATGACCACCACCAATTACCTCTCCTCTCTTTCCACTACGAAATAAAGTCATAGTCACCCCAGACCTAGCACATTCATTCCTCAACTCTCTCCCTACACTTTCCCTCCAGGAAAGAGCTCCAGTGATCGAAACTTTCGACCTCTGGCTTACAAATGCCCTTAACTCCTCACTCCAACAAAACAAATCAGGACCAACACCCAGGTGGTTCACCGCTAAATTCAAATCACTAAAAACCCTCAAGAACCATCTTGAATGGAACTGGAGAGCCGACCCCTCAGCCCAGAACAAAACCACCCTAGCAAGAACAACCAGAGCATACAGACTGGAAATCAGAAAAACATTCTATGGGAACAGAATCCTAAATGCTCGAAACCCGAGCAAGGAACTGCATAGAATCATATTCAAATTCAAATCCCCGGCCTGCTCGTGCCACACTCCACCCGTCTCCCAAGCCCTATATGACACCTTATCATTACACTTCCACAATGTTGTTTTTGACAGACACTCAGCCATCATCTCTAAATTCGAACACATGCCTCCTCCCCATACCCGCCCACAGGCTGACCTTCGTCAAAACCTGCCTTCGATAGAAATCTTCGACTCTTTCTCACCCATTTCGCACCAGGAGGTGCACTCGCTTGTAGCAGATACCTGCCCTTCAGGCTCCCCT
Organism: Ambystoma mexicanum; assembly: GCF_040938575.1. Taxonomy (NCBI): domain Eukaryota; kingdom Metazoa; phylum Chordata; class Amphibia; order Caudata; family Ambystomatidae; genus Ambystoma; species Ambystoma mexicanum. The sequence continues at coordinate 27,150,185 of NC_090938.1, read as the reverse complement.
GAGGAACCCCTGCCCACCCTCACTCCTCAAAAACATCCTAGCCTCAACCCGTGCAGGTAGTATCACACGCTCAATCCTCAACCACTCACTCACATCAGGTTCCTTCCCGAAAGCCCTAAAAACCTCCTACAGTGGAACAGAATCCTCCCTAATCTCCATCTGGGACGAACTAAAAAGAACAGCCGACGCAGAAGGCTGCGCAGTACTCATCCTACTTGACCTCTCTGCAGCCTTCGATACCATCGATCTCACTATCCTACTAGACATGCTACAAACAGTAGGAATCAGAAACACAGCCCTTTTGTAGATCTACTCTTTCATCTCAAATCGCTCACAAATCAAGCACCTCCACCCGTTCCCATCCACCTCACAAACAGTATTCGAAGGTGTCCCACAAGGAGCATCCCTATCTCCCCTAATCTTCAACTTCTACCTAAAACCGTGGCCACAATCATCCGCTCCCACAATCTTAGCTGCTACAACTACGCAGACAACACCAGATCATCCTTAAAATCCCAAAATCCCAAGGCTCGGGCAGCCCGGACCTGTCATCATGCCTCTCGGATTTGGACCACTGGATGATGGCCAACCACCTCATACTCAACCCTGGGAAAACTGAAATCCTAATTCGCTGGAAATCAGCCCTCTTCCCCAACCAATTCTGTGGGCTCAATCCCTAGGACCAGCTCTGGCAACTTCAAACGTGTTAAAAAACCTTGGATGCACGTTGGACATGGATGTATCCCTCACCCAACACATCTACGAATTCTCAGGTGTATTTTCCCTTACCTCACCTATCCTCACCACTTCTCTTCCATCAACTCCATCATCCTATCCTGCCTACACTACGCAAACTGCCTCTACCTAGGCGCTCCAGTGTTTCAACTAAAGAAACTCCAAAGAATCCAAAATGCAGCCACGCACCAGCTCATTAACCTACACCCCAGAGAACACATCAGCCCCCACTACCTTTAAAGCCATGTGCATAACCCACCGCGCCATCCACAAACCCGGTCTGGAATTCCTTCAAGACAAAATCCTGCGCTACCAACACTCAAGGAGCCTCAGATCCTGCACAGCATATCGTCTAGTGGTCCCACTTCACAACTCCTCCAGGCTGGCTGGATCCTCGTTCTTCGTCCAAGCGATGATTATCTGGAACGCCTTACCCCTGCACATTCGCAATACAGAAAATCACCTGCAGTTCAAAAAGGCCCCAGATACCTGGCTTTTCACAACATCCTCTTGAATCCCCCCCTCTCTAAACTACACTGCTGAACCCAACATTCCTATACACCAATTACAGCACAGATGCCGGCAGCATTTGCAGTGGATCACCATGACAAAAACTATTTCCCCATGCACAACAACACTCCCAACTGTTAAATACACCAGGGAAACCGGCAGCATTTGCTGAGGCACACCGCAATAAACCTCACTCACCCTCGCTGCTCAGACTTTCACTCCAGAGAGACCATGAACAATGAGACCATGCCATCCACACTGGACAAACAAAAGAACGCTGCAGCCGAACTACATTAAAGCATACGGTACGTATACCTTACACCACATATGTGGACACAGGCCGCAAGCATGGGCAAACATCCATGCACCATAGAATGCAGCTATGGCTATGCTATTTTGGTCTAACAGCGCACATAGCCGTCCACACTGAAACCCCTGGCGTACCTCAACACCTCTGCCACTAGCATACATCGACTACCAACAAATGAAATTCAATATTGAATCTTCAGTAATAGTACTCTATACCATACCACCAACAGCACCCACCCACGTGCCTGACCTTTGAGCTACTTAGTGGAGCCTAGCCAGCCACCTAAGTCCTAAGCTGGTGAAAATGCATACAAGCATCTCTTATTCTTAACTCTTAGAACCTTCCACCATATTGATTGCGGTCACCGAGGGTGTTCCAATCACAAAGCGCATTGAGGCCATACAAATAGGGAAAGAGCACTATATAAATAACCGAATACAATATAAAACAATAAAATACATAAATCTTCGAAAGGGGAGGAAGGAAAATCATTCAGAGTCTAATGCCACCATTCTGTCATGTTTTTTTACCAGAGGAGTCGGATAATACTGCCCTAGTTCCACCAAAACTCTCTAATAGCCAAAAGAAAAACCTATATGATCTATTAAGACAATTCACAGACATATTTGAAGAGGAGCCAGGAAGGGTGAAGGATATTTATCATCATATCCACACTCCAGAAGGCGAATTGGTACATCTAAAACCCTACAGGCTCCTTGAATCCCGAAAAGAAATCATCATTCAGGAAGTGAAGCAGATGCTGGGGGCTAACATAATCAAACCATCTATTAGCCCCTGGTACTCCCCTATCATGTTGGTGGTAAAGCCAGATGGGAGTTAGAGGTTTTGCATCGACTTTAGAAAGGTGAATGCCATTTCTGCCTTTGACACTTACCCAATGCCACGTATTGACGATCTTATCGACTGGCTGGGTTATGCTGTCTATCTTTCCATTACAGACCTTTACAAAAGGCTATTGGCAGATTCCCTTACATGGGTCTGATAAAGAGAAAACCGCCTTTGCTACTTCTATCATCCTGTTTCAATTAAAAGTATTACCATTTGGTCTACATGGAGCTCTTGCAACATTTCAAAGATTAATGGACCGAATTTGACAACCCTATTAGAGTTTTTGCTGACTCTATATAGACGATATTGTGATACACACTAGAACTTGGGAAGACAATTTGTACCACCTTTACACTGTTGTGCGGGTACTTAGAAAAGCAGGCCTAACTGCATCCCCAGAAAATGCTAACTGGCTTAATCTGCAGTTAAATACCTAGGTTTCTTTGTGGGTAATGGTACTGTTCAACCCCAGCATGAAAAGGTTATGGCTGCTTGGCTACCCCTAAACCGAAAACAAAGAAAGACCCATGAGCCTTTCTGGGGTTGATTGGCTACCACCGCTGGTTTATCCCAAATTTTTCTAGGAAGACCTCACAACTAAATGACAAACTGAAAAATGCAGAGCCCCAAAAGATCAGGTGGGAAGAAGAAGAGATCTATTATAACACTCTGAAACAGGCCCTGTGTCAGAGCCCCCTTTTGAGAGTAGCAGACTTTTCCAAGAAATTTATTTTAAAAACGGATGCTTCCTTATTGGGTCTAGGGGCCGTCCTTTCCCAAAACCGTGACGGACTCGAGCATCCCATATTCTATTTTTCCTAGGGAAAATTACTCAGTCAAAGAGCTTGAGGCACTGGCCATTAAATGGGTGCTACTCCATCTTAAGTACTATTTGCTAGGCTGTACGTTTAGGCTGATCACAGACCACTCCCCTTTAGTATGGATCAGTCAAAGGAAGGAATCTAATCCCAGGGGTATGCTGAGGTTCCTGGTCCTTCAGCCCTATTGTTTCACAGTGGAACACAGGAAGAGCCGAAATCAGGGCAATGTTGACTTCCTCTCCTGGTTTCCTTGTGAAACACCCAGGTCCAGCCTGCATAAGGGAAGTGTATGTGAGGAACTTGAGGGCATCCTCCCATCTACTCCCCTCGGATCTTCCTCTCAGGTGGCCATAGAAATCCATTGCTTTTGGATCCTGCCCTGGGGTTGGACATGCGAGGGAGGATCACCTGGGTTGAGGAACCTTGGCAAGTTTGGAGAGGATGTCTTCAGGTGAGGCATGGTTTTCCTCTTTCCCATATGAGAATGATTCCTTCCTCCCCTTGCCTTCGTAGCATATTGTCAGTCTTTATCCCTTTCACACACACACAGACACACACACTGTCCCGCAATCATATGCCTTTAAGACTGGGACGAGCAAGTGTCAACTAGGAGTGATGCACAATTCTAGTCAATTTCACCACTGTGGTACTGAGGCAAGGAAGATGACTATGAAGGGTCAGGCATGTCCAGTTATTTGGTACAATTGTGGACAGGAAAAGGACTTGCACCTGCAACACCCATTGAAAGATCACAGGCGTTTAAAAGTAGAGCCCAGGAGCATGGAAAGGAGAACCTGCCCGGTGAGACTGAGGCAGCTGCGAGGAGCAGGCTCGAGCGGGGCCGGTGGACAGGACGCTGTGCACTGCAGAGGGGTGAGAGAGGCGCTAAGACACGAACGGGCCCCTGCGGTTCCCTATGCCGCGTGCTCCCAGCTGGAGCTGGGGAACACAGAAGACTCTGAAGAGCCGTTGGCTACTGCCACAAGGTTCACAGGCAGCGAGTGCTGCTCGCTGGAGCTCCCGGCATGTACCCAGGAGTGGAGTGGAAGCTGGAGAACAGAAGGAAGAGGCCCGGAAAACAGAGAGAAGATGCCCAAAGGAGAAGACAATCCCCAGTACTTCAAGACAGGGACAACTCGTACCAGGGCACTCAGCGAATTGGACATTTACTAAGAACGATCAAACTGAAACTTATAAGAATGCGGTTTATTTTTATTTTATTTTATTTTGTATTTGTAGAGCGCACTACAGCCCACAGGCAACGAGGCGCTTTAAAGGAAATTTAAGGAGGCTTGCTTGCGGCTTACAATAAGCGGCCCAAGAAAGTATGCTTAGATACATTCACTTAGATATATTTGTTCAGTTACAGATGTTACACATTGAATGTTACAGTTGATTACTCATACTCTTGTCTAGGTAGCAGACTGCAAAACAAATACATTTCATATACATGGTGACACAGTGGTGCAGATCTAATTGGGATGTGCTCATTAGACAAAGAGCTGGGTTTTTAAGGCCTTGAGGAAGGCTGTGTGTGAGTCGATTGATCTAATCTGAGCTGGGAGGTTGTTCCATAAGGTTGCAGCCATAGTGGGGAAGCTGGTGCCTCCTGCACGTACTCTGCGCGTGTGCGGATCAGTGATGCGGTTGGCATAGGCCGACCTCGATGGTCTGGTGGCTGTTTGTTTGCTGATCCTTTTTGCCAGATAGGGAGGGGCCTGATCATGAAGACATTTATGTGTTAGGGCCATTGTTTTGAAAACCACCCTTTCCTTGATGGGGATCCAGTGTACCTGCCTCCTGACCCCCGAGATGTGTTCCTTGTGCGAGGTGCCTGCAGCAGCCCTTAAGGCATTATTTTGGGCAATCTGGAGTTTGGTGAGGTTTATTTGAGAGGTTCCAATGAACAGGGCATTGCAATAGTCCAGTCTGGATCCGATGATGGATCTGGCTATTGAGATGCAGTTTTGCCGCGATAGGAAGGGCCTGATGGCATTGATGAGTTTGGAGTGGTATGCTGCGGAGGAGACGACAGCATTGACCTGTCTGTCCATGGTGAGGCTGGGTTTGAGGTACACACCCAGTGTTTTGATCGTTTGAGAGACTGTGATGGGAATATTATCCACAGTGAATGATTGGTACTTTTTGTATCAAGTTTTCCCAGTGTGGATGGGGAGCCGACAAGCAGGAGTTCAGTCTTCTCACTATTTAGGCAGAGCCAATTCTCAGCCATCCAGGATTGAATGGTGGAGTAGATACTGTTAAGAGTGTTCAGGTCCGTAGTGTAATCACCCAACAGGGGGTTGAGAACCTGTGTATCATCTGCATAATTGGTATATGAGATGCCCAGAGAGTCAAGTATCCTGAACAGAGGTCTCGTGAAGAGGTTGTATAGTGTGGGGCTATGCAGGAGCCCTGTGGGACTCCACATTTGATAGGGCTGGGTGTAGCGTTAGCGGAGTCTGAGAAGACCTTCATTACTCTCTCCAGAAGGAATGAGGAGATCTAGTCACATGCTTTGCTTGAGAAGTGAGCTGAGGCGGTGAGATGGTGACATAGAGTTTTATGCTCTACCAAATCGAAGGCCGCCGAGAGATCTAGAAGCAGGAGGAGAGCCGGTTTGCCTGCGTCTCTTAGGTCGTCTATTTGATTTTTTAGGTCAAGTAGTGCTGTCTCGGTGCCATGTCGAGGGCGGAAACCGGACTGGCGTAGCCCAAGGAGGTAGTTGTCTTCAATACATTTTTGAACCTGTAGGTAGGCTGCTTTGTCCAGAATCTTTCACAAGTTTCTCCCCTTCTTACCTGTTTTTCTTTTCTTGTGACGTTCTTGGACGTAGCTTCCTTTTTTCTTACTGCCCGGGATTTGTATAAACCTGGATGCGGGTCTTCCGAGTCCAGCATGTGGTATTAGCCTTCCAAATTGAAGCGTTCAATGTCCGGGCGAGGAACCAGGAGGCAGACGAGTCGGCTTGACGGAGTTGGGCTCCCACCTCGAGCACTGAGTATTTCAGGAGTAGACCACGAAAAGAAGGTAAGGGGAAAGGAGTAATGAGTACCAGGAAGGAAGGAATTAAGGTATCAAGGAGGATGCGAAGCGAACTTCGGAGACACATGTCTAACTAAACCAAGCAGTAGCGTTGAGACGCGCTGCGCCGCGGAGGCGTGGCCTTTTTCTAGGAAGCCGAAAGAAGCATGGAAAGGCTGGTGTGCAGTACTTCGGAAGCACCGGCCATGTTGGTAGTACCGCGGTGTTTACACTGTGGTGCATCATGGACCATGAAGTCCAAAATGGGTGGGTATGGTGGATCATGACAGAATCTTTAACAGAAAGGGGACGGTAGTTCCCTGGGATAAATGGGTCGAGAGAAGTTTTTTTTAGGAGGGGTCTGACCCAAGCTTCTTTTAGGGATGTCAGTACATGCGACGATTGGAATGATGAGTTTATGAAGGCAGTAATGATGGGAGCCAGGGCTGGTGCGCTGTCTTTAATAATGTGGGAAGGGCAAGTATCTCCCTTGCAGTTGGACGGCTTATTGGATTTTATGAGTGCAATGACTTCAGATTCAGTCATGTTAGAGAATTCAAATTTAAGTATTTGTCTGGGAGCGTCACCGGCTGGAGGTGCCGCTGTGTGATCTAGAAGAGCAGATAGGGCTTTTTGGTGGGCTAAGATTTTAGAGTGTTTGGTATCTAGTTTGTGTGTCATAGCTGCTTGAATTTGGTTGCACCAGGTCTCATCCTTGGTAAGGGTGGATGGTGGATCGGAGGGTGACTCCAGTTCCCTGAATATGGCGAAGATTTCCTTAGTACCTGAGTTTGTGTTGCTAATCCTGGTGTTGTAGGAGTTTGCCTTAGCCTGTGTGGTAGCTATTTTATAGTCTCTTGAAATGGACTTGAAGGCCATTTTGTTGGAGTTGGTGGGGTACTTTTTCCATGTGGCCAGTAGCTCACTCTTTTTTGTGCGGAGATCAGAGAGTTCTTGTGAGAACCAGGCATTGGAACGCTTAGTTTTTTTTGCTTTTTTGCCGTGAGGGGTTCGATGGCATCTACAGCTGTGGTTATGACTTGGCTAAATGTGTTAGCTAAGAGGGTGGGATCATTGGGGAATGGAGGTTGCAATGCTTGGATGAGCAGGTGCGGGAGGAGAGTATCTTTGTTAGTTTTTCGGAGCTCCTTGAGAGCCCTGCAGGAAGAAGGATGGTGGGTTTAGCAGGTCCTGCTGAGGTGTTGATGTGAAAGTTGATGCAGAAATGTACTGACCAGGGGATGGGAGAGATGGTGTGGTGGAGAATAGGGCAGTTATGTTGTGTCACCCAATCTAAGGTGCGTCCTTTGATGTGTGTAGGCTTGGTGATAGTTTGGTCAAATCCTAGTGTGGCTAGCGCCTTTTGTAGGGATTGGGCGTTAGGGTCCTTGGCGTCGTTGAGTCCTAGGTTCATGTCACCCAGCAATACTACTTTGGATGTCTTTTTCAGATTGTCTGAGATCGAGTGGATGAGGGCTTCCTGGAAGTCGTTTGAAGGTCCTGGGGGGGCGATACACTAGATGGAATGCAATGGTAGTGTTATGGGAGATTTTGAGTTTGATTGGTAAGTAATCTGTGTTGAGGCCTATTTCTGCCTGGGTTCTTCTAATGTCAAGTTTGAAATCTGAATGAAAGAACATTGAATAATGAACAAGTTGTCAAGTATTATGTGAAATACAACAACAGATATTGAATGCCGAACTAAAGGGAAGATATGGAAATTATATGAAAATACAGCACAAGTAGAAAGCGAATGATGTGCCATTGTGAAAGGGGTGAAAACTGTAAAGAAGCATTGATGAACAAAGTGAAAACCTGTAATGATATACACCACACACTAAAGAGAATACAAGTTGTGGCAAAGCCAAAAGACTGCCAAGCAGAAAACCACAGCTCATGTTAAGCACTGATACAGGTACAAGGTGGAAGACCTATGTTGGTCAAGGAAAACCAAAAGCATTACAAAGTGCCGAGGGTTATTGGTTGCATGACCTGTAATGGGTGGACCGGGTGGTCCGACAACTGCTCCTAGACCGCGTGCCCCCTGCTTGGAAAGAGCCAAGAGAAGCCAAGAGACAAAGGCTGCCTGGTGTAAGAGTTAAAGTAAAAAGAAAGCATTTGTTTGAACGGTTACAGAGTCTGAAGGATTATAAAGTGAAATTGGAAGCCACTTTGAACTGTGTCGGACTTGGGGAAGGGAACCCTGAGTTATCCATGCCCTTTTTTGGAACTTTTTGAACCTGGGGAAGGGGAAGTTGAAAACAAGCCAGGGCTAGAAGAAGCTCAGTACTGTATTCTTTATTTTGAACATTGTTAATTTGGTGCTGACATCCCTACACATTGCATACCTTTAGTTGTGAGAGGAAGTGCAGGTTTTGGACACATACAGATTTTTAAGTTGAACTTTCTGACACAGACTGTCCTTTGTTTCTTTAGGTAGGGAAATCCAACCTTAGCATAGGGCAAGTTAGGCCTTACTCCATCCTGACAAATAAAATAAAACACTTTTGCTAAGAAAAGTGAATCTGTTGTCTGTGTCTTGCTTCATGATGCCTGCACACAGTGCATAAGAATTAAATCGGTCATGACAATATATCTGTGTACAAAACCAATCTGGCTGTGAAATAAAGTAAAATGGCTGAGCAGCTTTAAGACATTAATGTGACTGTCCAGCCAATTTAGCTGTGCATAAGAAAAACGGTCTGCAACCATCAATGCAGCAGCGCATGCAATCTGGCTATGCAAGAAATATCTATCTATCCGCCGCAATGAACTTAACTGTTTGAAAAATTAAGTTAAAATCAAACTGGCAGCAGCAATCAGCCCTGCTCTGTGGAAAAAAAGTCGAGCTGTACCGTGAACTCGAGTAGCAGCACTGATGCTTCTGGTACTGGGAAGCAGCGTAGGATGCAGTATCGATGGCAAACAATGGCCAATGAGGGCAATATCAGAGTTCCAGAGCATATCGTGCCAATACGTGGCATGTGCTGGCAATACCAGGCAAATGGTGCGAGCACCTGGGCACATGATGCCAATGCCTGGCAAGATATTGATATTGATGTTTTATTTGTATCGCCCTCGTGCCCATGTGTATCAGCGCACGACAAGGCAAGGGAGGAGAAACAAAAACAACGATCTTACTAGGCCCAGTGACATTGAGAACGTGCAAGTGCATGGGAGAGGGAAAGGGGAAAGTGCATGGGAGGGCGGGAGAAGTGGAAAGTGCTGAGCAAAGGAAAAACAGATAAATAGATAAATACATATATAATCAAAAGCAACAAAGTGGTAGTGCAGCCAACAAGTGGCAAGTGCTAGGTAAAAGGCAAAAGACAGGTTGTGTCTGATAAGTGTAGACAGGGTGGGGGCTATATGGTTACATATACAGTCCCCAGTGCAAGGGATTGCCAGGAGGCAGTGCGGGTGGGTGGCAGGGTGAGCAGGTACCTGGACCCGGAAGGCAGAGGGTAGGCCAGGTGCACGGTGGAGAGAAAAAGCAGATCAGCAGGGGAGAGGGGGGCGAAGGCAGAAGCAAAGAGGAAGGTCTTGCAGTGCTTCCGGAACCGGAGATGGCTCTCCTCAGGTTTCAGAGAGGTAGGGAGGCTGTTGCAGAGGGAGGCTCAGATAGAAAATATTTTCATCATGCAAAAGTCCAAATGACTGTCTTTGCCAATGCTTGCTCTATGTAACGAGGGCTTCTGACTTTGCTCAAGAGGAAGCTCATTATTGCGAAATCAAAGCCTAAGAAACTCCCCTGGGCTGCAGCACAGGGCAGGCAGTTTGAAGAAGGTCAGAGTCATGCTGTGGGGGAAGAGGGCCCTGAAGCGAGGCACGGCAGTTACACTTTCACAACACCTTCTAGGAACTATGTAAGGGAGCAGTAGGCCGAGGGGCCCTAGGCCTCCGACATCAGGAACTCAGGGCCTATATGAGGCTTGTGTGTCTGGGAATATGCCATGAAACATGGAGGTCAGCGCCATGCACACGTGTGTACAGGAGTGTGCGAGAGCTGCACAGACAGGGCCTGTGGGAGGACAGGGTCTGTTTGCTTATTACTGCCCAAGGCAAGCGCAGGTCTTGCGCCACAGCCTGCCTCAAGGGATCTGTCACGTGGTTTCATCATAACCTGCCTCACAAGGTCCCTGTGAAACGTTAGGCCGCACTGGTCACGTGACGGTGCAGCGCTTGCCTTTCTTCAAATATAAACAGCGACCCTTCACAGCCAAACTAAGTGTACCTTTTAGACGTGTTCTTCAGCGTCTCGATTGTGTCCTTCGTCTCTGTCTAGCGCCCTGTACACGCGGCCCAGTATGCACTCCCACTCCCACTCCTACTCCCACTCCCAGGCTGAAGTTTAAGCATGTATAGGCCCTCTTGATAACATTGTACATACCTGATGTCACTAGTGCCGAACTCAGTGGGTTTCATTTTATCCACTGCACAAGAATGAAAGGCTGACATTTTGAGGGCAGAATTCAGACCTATGCAGATTCCACTTAGACCAAGATAAACATGAAACTGGGCCCTTGAATGAACCCTCTAAAATTGCTTCCTCTCCCCCTCTTTCTCCCTCCATGTATTCTCCCCATGTTTGGTATAGTGCTCTGTTGCTTGGTAGCTAGTGTCATGCAGTCCCCTTCCTACCTTGGGAACGCACAGGAGATGATCGCGCAACAATGAAGCTGCAATGTCATATCCGCTCCGAAGTTAAAGCTCAGAACAAAATTCCTACCTGCCTTCTCAAGTTTCCTTGTCCTGTGTATCGAGCAACGCACAAATGCGCTTTAGGCTAAATCTCTTTCACACGAAGGAGCTATTGACCCAACGCAGACAGACTGGCAAGGACGATCTCTTATGTCGACTGTGCCATGGAGAAAGTGAAATATTTAAACATCTTGTGCTTGTATGCCACCAGCTATCTGCGACAAGAACACAATACCTAGCTGCATTCCTAAATAACAGCTATTTAAGAGACGTTGATAGCTGGTGGTACAGGTTGTGTGAAACGGAAAATGTAAAACTAATATTTGCCTTAGGGAAGTTACTGCATGAAGTATTCCAAAGGGACACTTGGGACACTATTCTCGTTATTAAAGCTCCCACCTGAATATGGACTAGAAAGCAGAAACACACTGTTCATCATGTGGTTGGCAAAGGTTTGCAATAAACCATGAGCCATACATAAATAAATAAAAGAATGACAGTGGGTGGTCAAAGGAGACAAAGGGCTGCTCCGAGCTAGTGGATGCTGGACCCAGAGCAGATATACAGGGAACCCCCTAGACTACCCCAACTGTGTCCCCCTCCACATCGTAAGGCAAGGGGCAGTCACAGAAGTATGCCAATCCCCACAGACACCAATCATGAAAATATGGCCCAAGCCCTTGAAGATACCGCTAATCATAATGTTGGTATGCTAATATAGCCATTCCAGCCCCTTGCCAGACCCAAACACTCAGCATAGGAATAACAGCCTTTACCTTTAAGGGGACAATGTTACAACATTCTGAATTCACCAACCAGCAAGAAAACATACTTCTTTCTTCGCAGCAGAAAACACTTGAAAGCAGGAAGCAGACTCGAGCAGATTGCAGGGGTCCTTCATATAAAAAGCTGGAGCCACATTATCTGAAACCTCCACCTGAGTCTGAGCCAGAAAAAATAAACACTGTTCTCCAACTTTTGCCAGCGTCGGGGTTACAATGCTGCCACTTCCCTGCAGCATGAGTATTACACTCACATTGAGTAGCATGCCATGCTACAAAGAGAAAGAGATTAGCATGATGCAAAATCAAAGGGACCTAGTTCAAAGCAGGTAAGGATCATAAGGGTCCAAAGGGGAGGGAAGGAGACATCACACATGCCCAGGGCAGTTCTTGAATCCAAGATGATGGCAGGCTTTTATGGAAGTTCAGGTCAACCGCTTTTCAACCCACATGACCACCAACACATGGCTCAAACGCAGAGCAGAACAGCCCACAATACACAGGTGCCATCCATGTCCCGAAGTGCTCCCCCCCCCCCCCCCCCCCGAGGAAAGGAGACCGGCAGGCAGGCAGGCAGGCAAGCAGGCAGGCACCCCTGCAGTGTCCAGTCAGGTAGTACAGAGTGTTTAAAGAGGTGGTGCAGAGTACGCAGCTATCAGTGCACTCTGCCAATATTGAGTGCAGACCAGTGATAGAAGTGCAACCGTGACTCCGGCAGGGGACAGTGAAGGAAGGAAGGGAGCCGCGCGCGACACATGTTTCAAGAGTGGCCGTCATGCTGGGTGACAGGCAATTGAGTTGAAAGAGATTTCAGTTTAGCTGTAACTAAAGTTCGGTGGTAAAATGGAGAAGTTTTCTTTCACTTCACAAGGAACCGTTCCGGGATGGTGAAAATGTTGCAAAACGTAGTGGCAGGGGTGGACTCTCTGGAGATTTCCTGGTAGGCCTCTGTACCGTAGGCAGGGGATGGACCGGCCTCTAGGGAACTCTGGAGATTTCCCGGTAGGCCTCTGCACCCTGGGCAGGGGTGGACCGGTGGGCCTCTGTACCCTGGGCAGGGGTGGACTGGCCTATAGGGAACTCTGAAAATTTTCCCGGTAGGCCTCTGCACCCTGGGCAGGGGTGGACTGGCCTCTAGGGAACTCTGGAGATTTCCCGGTAGGCCTCTGCACCCTGGGCAGGGGTGGACTGGCCTCTAGGGAACTCTGGAGATTTCCCGGTAGGCCTCTGCACCCTGGGCAGGGGTGGACTTGCCTCTAGGGAACTCTGGAGATTTCCCGGTAGGCCTCTGTACCATAGGCAGGGGATGGACCGGCCTCTAGGGAACTCTGGAGATTTCCCAGTAGGCCTCTGCACCCTGGGCAGGGGTGGACCGGCCTCTAGGAAACTCTGGAGATTTCCCGGTGGGCCTCTGTACCCTGGGCAGGGGTGGACCGGCCTATAGGGAACTCTGGAGATTTCCCGGTAGGCCTCTGCACCCTGGGCAGGGGTGGACTGGCCTCTAGGGAACTCTGGAGATTTCCCGGTAGGCCTCTGTACCGTAGGCAAGGGATGGACCGGCCTCTAGGGAACTCTGGAGATTTCCCAGTAGGCCTCTGCACCCTGGGCAGGGGTGGACCGGCCTCTAGGGAACTCTGTAGATTTCCCGGTGGGCCTCTGTACCCTGGGCAGGGGTGGACTGGCCTATAGGGAACTCTGGAGATTTCCCGGTAGGCCTCTGCACCCTGGGCAGGGGTGGACTGGCCTCTAGGGAACTCTGGAGATTTCCTTGTAGGCCTCTGTACCGTAGGCAGGGGATGGACCGGCCTCTAGGGAACTCTGGAGATTTCCCAGTAGGCCTCTGCACCCTGGGCAGGGGTGGACTGGCCTCTAGGGAACTCTGGAGATTTCCCGGTGGGCCTCTGTACCCTGGGCAGGGGTGGACTGGCCTATAGGGAACTCTGGAGATTTCCTGGTAGGCCTCTGCACCCTGGGCAGGGGTGGACTGGCATACAGGGAACTCTGGGGATTTCATGGTAGGCCTCTGTACCGTAGACAGAGGATGGACCGGCCTCTTTTGTGTGGTAAACTGGTTTATTTTTACATTTTCTGGTACGAAAAGGGCTAGGCTTGCGGAAAATGTGTAATATGGCTCCACCTTACCAACAAAAAAAAGAGTTAATATGAAAAGTCTCCAACACGTCCAAACATCTAATATTTATAAATGTAGGCTGTACCGAGAGAGGATCATGAAAGACCGCTGTCCTTTGACAAGTTTACTGGCATGTTCGCTCACCTCATTCACATATGTTCCCCTCTGGTCACTTCGCACCTGTGATCGTGTGCTTGCGAGGGGGGTTGGGTGGATGGGAACGCTCAAGGTGTCGAATACCATGAACACCTCAAAAGGTTCTGTTGCATGGGGACCATTGTCCACATGGCCACCCTAGACCCGCTGTCTTCAGGCTCCCCTGTGAAGACCCTGTCCCCGCAATGAACATGCCTCTGCGTCCTTTTGCTATGTTCCTGGCATTTGCGTTCGCCTCATCCACATCCATCGCCCCTGCAGGGATCTATGTGATCACTGCGCCGCCCGTAACTGCGACGGCTGAAAATGCCGATGCCAGTTAGGGCGCGGCGCAGTGATCATAGCGATCACTTTGCCAGCTTCCCGAGCCAACATTACCTCTCCCAACCACCAACCCCACTTATCTTTAGGGCGGCACACTTCTGCGTGTGCCGCCCGCACTCTGCGATCCCTACAGCGTCAGTTCTTCCCACTAACGTGGGTTGGAAATGACGCTGCAGGGTGTTTATTTTAATATTTTTTCTTACGTGTCGCTTGCTTTCCGAAATGGTAAGCGGGGGACACAGCTGCAACCCCTGACTCCTGTCACTGCGCCCAAGTAAAGCGGGGGACATCCCCACAACCCCTGCTCTGCTTGGGCGCAGTAAATGTTGCCCTCATTATGTGCGCCTCCATAGTCGCAGTGACTGTGTGGGTGCACAAATGAGGGCAACATTTTGCTAGGATACCCTGCTGCAGTATCAATGGGAGTTGGCACCTGTGACCGTGCGTTGGCAAGGGGGCTGGGAAGTTGGGAACTAACAAGGTGCAGAACACCATGTACACCTCAAAGGGTTCTTTCGCATGGGGTCCATTATCCACATGGCAACCCCAGATCCGGCGTCTCCAGACTCCCCTGTTTCCCTTGATTGTGTTTCGGGCCTTTTGGGCGCACTTCATCCACACCCATCGCCCCTGCGGTATCAATGGCAGTTCACACCTGTGACAGTGCAATCTCAAGGGGGCTTCCGGTTGGGAACACAGATGTCAAAAATGCACATAGAGGCTGGGTGGGTGGGAACGAACATGCCAGCCATTCACATACACACCCACCTTTTCAGCCTGGAAACTTTCAAGTGCCTTTTACTCCATGTAAATCATATTCCCATTTTAATTAATCTCAAATACTTCACCATTATCACACTTTCTACATCTTTTATCTCTGGAATTAGCATATCTCACAGCAATGTATTGTTTGCAAATATAATGTTTCTTAATCCATCTTTTAAATGCATGTTTCCTTTAGGTGGCTCAAGGGTTGTTCAATGTACGAGTAATACGTTTCTGCTTGTGGTAAACCAATGGTTTCTGACTAATTTGATAGCTGCGATGGTTAGACCCCGTTACAGGGCCTTTTTTTAAAGTCTAAAAAAAGTTTACTATCAAAGCTATGTGATGGATGATTTTCTCACTGTGATACTTTATTAATTGTAATCTTTATTTATATTTTTGGACAATCAAACATTGCCTTCATGTATCATTTATGGTTGCTCTAATATCAGCCATGTCCAAACTCCTGGTACAATGATGCATGTTTTCCCAAAGGATATGATGTTAATAAGAACATGATTGTTGAACTGTGGATTTCCAGTGTCCGAGATTGAAAGCAGAGCCAACGATGTCTTGGAGGACGTGAGGGGCAATCGACTCTGCATCTGCAGCATCCACCTCTCTGAAGATATGTACGAACCATCAAAGTAAACTAAAAAGCGTCGCCCCGGACAAATTACTTCCCAATGCAGTTCCAACGGAAGTTCAGCACACGCTGACTCGGGTGAGCAGTGGAAGTTGAAAAATGAATGTATATTCATATGTACTGTGAAAGCAACAGACAACAGATTACATTTTGTAATAAAAAGCTTTATTCTGCTTGAATGTCAGGATGGCGTAAGGCCTAACTTGACCTATGCTAAGGGGGGATTTTCCCTACCTAAGGAAACTAAGTCTGTCTGTGTCCAAAGCCTAACCTTGCCCTCACAAGTGTTCAAATTAAAGTTCTGAGCTTCTTCCAGCTTACACTCAGCTTTCCCTTCCCAAGTTCAGAACAGTTCCAAAAAGGCCTCTGGGTTCCCTTCCCCAAAAGTTCTACACAGTTCACAAAGTCTGGGTTTCTCTAAGAGTTCAACGCAGCTTCCAAAGTGTTGAGGTTCCCTTCCCCAAAAATACAAACCTTTCAGTTTGCACAAAAATAAAGAATAAAAATACCCATTCAGATCTTCTTACTTTCAAAACCTATATCAATTCCAACCCTTCTGGGTCATCCAGGCTCTTCTCTAGTTAAAGTCTTGGGTTTCCCTTCGCAAAGATTTCAAATCTTGCAGCTTTGAAAACCCAAAACAATATCAGTTCAAATCTTGTTTCTTTTAAAATGATACCCGTTCCAAAAGATTCTCTGGGTTCCCTTTCCCAAGAATTTAACACAGTTTACAAGGTCTTGGGGTTGCCTTCCCCAAGAGATCAATTCTTACAAAACCAATATTAGTGTAGAGGAACAGCTGCACGCCTCAGCAGGAAATCCCGCCACCTGCCTCCTATATGTTGGATCAGGCTGTAGAGGAGCAGCTGCATGCCTCAGCAGGAAGTCCCGCCCCCCTGCATCCTATATGTTGGTTCAGGCTGTAGAGGAGCAGCTCCATGCCTCAGCAGAAAATCCCGCCCCCTGCCTCCTATATGTTGGATCAGGCTGTAGAGGAGCAGCTGCACGCCTCAGCAGGAAGTCCCGCCCCCCTGCATCCTATATGTTGGATCAGGATGTAGAAGAGCAGCTGCATGCCTCAGAAGGAAATCCCGCCCCCTGCCTCCTATATGTTGGATCAGGCTGTAGAGGAGCAGCTGCATGCCTCAGCAGGAAATCCCGCCACCTGCCTCCTATATGTTGGATCAGGCTGTAGAGGAGCAGCTGCACGCCTCAGCAGGAAGTGCCGCCCCCCTGCCTCCTATATGTTGGATCAGGCTGTAGAGGAGCAGCTGCATGCCTCAGCAGGAAGTGCCGCCCCCCTGCCTCCTATATGTTGGATCAGGCTGTAGAGGAGCAGCTGCACGCCTCAGCAGGAAGTGCCGCCCCCCTGCATCCTATATGTTGGATCAGACTGTAGAGGAGCAGCTGCACGCCTCAGCAGGAAATCCCGCCCCCTGCCTCCTATATGTTGGATCAGGCTGTAGAGGAGCAGCTGCACCCCTCAGCAGGAAGCCCCCCCCACCTCCTATATGTTGGATCAGGCTGTAGAGGAGCAGCTGCATGCCTCAGCAGGAAGTGCCGCCCCCCTGCATCCTATATGTTGGATCAGGCTGTAGAGGAGCAGCTGCACGCCTCAGCAGGAAGTGCCGCCCCCCTGCATCCTATATGTTGGATCAGACTGTAGAGGAGCAGCTGCACGCCTCAGCAGGAAATCCCACCCCCCTGCCTCCTATATGTTGGATCAGGCTGTAGAGGAGCAGCTGCACCCCTCAGCAGGAAGTCCCCCCCACCTCCTATATGTTGGATCAGGCTGTAGAGGAGCAGCTGCATGCCTCAGCAGGAAGTGCGGCCCCCCTGCATCCTATATGTTGGTTCAGACTGTAGAGGAGCAGCTGCACGCCTCAGCAGGAAATCCCGCCCCCCTGCCTCCTATATGTTGGATCAGGCTGTAGAGGAGCAGCTGCATGCCTCAGCAGGAAGTGCCGCCCCCCTGCATCCTATATGTTGGATCAGACTGTAGAGGAGCAGCTGCACGCCTCAGCAGGAAGTGCCGCCCCCCTGCCTCCTATATGTTGGATCAGGCTGTAGAGGAGCAGCTGCACGCCTCAGAAGGAAATCCCGCCCCCCTGCCTCCTATATGTTGGATCAGGCTGTAGAGGAGCAGCTGCACGCCTCAGCAGGAAGTGCCGCCCCCCTGCATCCTATATGTTGGATCAGACTGTAGAGGAGCAGCTGCACGCCTCAGCAGGAAATCCCGCCCCCCTGCCTCTTATATGTTGGATCAGGCTGTAGAGGAGCAGCTGCACGCCTCAGCAGGAAGTGCCGCCCCCCTGCATCCTATATGTTGGATCAGACTGTAGAGGAGCAGCTACACGCCTCAGCAGGAAATCCCGCCCCCTGCCTCCTATATGTTGGATCAGGCTGTAGAGGAGCAGCTGCACGCCTCAGCAGGAAGTGCCGCCCCCCTGCCTCCTATATGTTGGATCAGGCTGTAGAGGAGCAGCTGCACGCCTCAGCAGGAAATCCCGCCCCCCTGCCTCCTATATGTTGGATCAGGCTGTAGAGGAGCAGCTGCATGCCTCAGCAGGAAGTGCCGCCCCCCTGCATCCTATATGTTGGATCAGACTGTAGAGGAGCAGCTGCACGCCTCAGCAGGAAATCCCGCCCCCTGCCTCCTATATGTTGGATCAGGCTGTAGAGGAGCAGCTGCACGCCTCAGCAGGAAGTGCCGCCCCCCCTGCATCCTATATGTTGGATCAGGCTGTAGAGGAGCAGCTGCACGCCTCAGCAGAAAATCCCGCCCCCCTGCTTCCTATATGTTGGATCAGGCTGTAGAGGAGCAGCTGCACGCCTCAGCAGGAAGTCCCGCTCCCCTGCCTCCTATATGTTGGATCAGGCTGTAGAGGAGCAGCTGCACGCCTCAGCAGGAAGTGCCGCCCCTCTGCATCCTATATGTTGGATCAGGCTGTAGAGGAGCAGCTGCACGCCTCAGCAAGAAGTGCCGCCCCCCTGCCTCCTATATGTTGGATCAGGCTGTAGAGGAGCAGCTGCACGCCTCAGCAGGAAGTGCCGCCCCCTGCCTCCTATATGTTGGATCAGGCTGTAGAGGAGCAGCTGCACGCCTCAGCAGGAAGTGCCGCCCCTCTGCATCCTATATGTTGGATCAGGCTGTAGAGGAGCAGCTGCATGCCTCAGCAGGAAGTGCCCCCCCGCCTCCTATATGTTGGATCAGGCTGTAGAGGAGCAGCTGCACGCCTCAGCAGGAAGTGCCGCCCCTCTGCATCCTATATGTTGGATCAGGCTGTAGAGGAGCAGCTGCACGCCTCAGCAGGAAGTGCCGCCCCTCTGCATCCTACATGTTGGATCAGGCTGTAGAGGAGCAGCTGCACGGCTCAGCAGGAAGTGCCGCCCCCCTGCCTCCTATATGTTGGATCAGGCTGTAGAGGAGCAGCTGCACGCCTCAGCAGGAAGTGCCGCCCCCCTGCATCCTATATGTTGGAAGCCTGAGATCATGCCGTGTTTGACACCAGCAGTTGTGCCAATACTGCAGCACATATTCGAAAGAAGGTACCCATTGAGACAACCCTATCGAATGTATCCCCGAAGGGACGATAATCTGAGGGAGGAACTCCCTGAAGGAATATGAAAAAGAGCAAAGAAAGAAGTCTGTGACCTCATGAGAGTATGAACAATGTCTCAGGATATTCGCTGAAGAGGATGCATGGATCCTACAGAAACTAATGACGAAGTAAAGAGTCAAGTGAACTTTTTAATATGAAAAAGATTACATGTGCATGAAGTACTAAAGAGAATCAACGGTTCAACAATTGTACAGATACTGAAACGCAAGTTAGACTAAGTCATCATAGAAGCTGGCTATATGGAGTGAATAGAATACATGCGAAGCAGCCATTGTATAGGACCTAGACATCGGTATCATGAATTCTAGTAAGCCAGGACCCATGAAGAAGAAAGGTAGAATTGTATTGAATAAGCTGAAATTGTGGAGCTGCATGGCAAGGTTGTCTGGCCTGGAGTCAAGATTGAAGCAGTCAAGGTTGGTTATCTATTCTGGAAAGGAGTGAACGTGTGAAGGATGAATCATGCCTGGTTATGGTGCAGAGAAAGAACACCAACAGTGTCAAGTTTTAGTCATTTAGAGCATTTAAGACAAGCAAAATGGACTAAATCATGGTCTCCTGTCACGTGAGCCAAGGATGAAAACTTGGAGTCGAACTTGGAGACCCAGAACACGATAGTGAGTGCCCACACTCCCATGTATGCCCAGCGACAAGGATGCTTTCCAAGGCCAAGTTCAAAGACAATCTTCATGGTAGAAGGCACTGGTGATGAGAGATGCTGGGCTGATTGGATGGGGAGGTAGTGTCATGCCCCATCTCCTTGCACCTTGGTCAGGGCTTATGTGCTGCTAAATGTACCAAATGTACCAGACATGGCACAAGCGTGCCAACCAATTGTAGTGGTCCATGTAACCAAGGAATTTATAGTTTAAATACCAATGAAAAACCACATATCTAATAGTTTTGAAGATAATAATAATAATTTGCATTTATATAGCACTACAAACCCTCAGGCTTCTCCGTGCTGCTTATTATTACCCACGGTGTGTGATGCTCATTTATCGACCTCGGAAGGATGAAAGGCTGAGTTTGGCCCTGCGAGGATTTGAACCTGCATCGGCAGGCTCTGCACAGATGTCAAAGCAGGCACTCTACTCGCTGTGCTATCTGACTGGACATGCCTATCTCGATCCCCAGTAGGCTTTTTTATTATTTGTCACATAGAATGACATCACCTCTGACGTGTTTTAGCATAAAGTCTATGTTGAGTGAAAAAGTTGTTGAGAGAAATCGAGGGTATGTCCGTTGATGTTCTTTGTAACTCTCTGTTTTAGATTGTCAAAAGAGAAATTATATTGTGGCTCCTATTGCAATAAATATATGTATATTGGTCTACGCCAAGCTGCTCGAAAGTCGCTTGCAAAAGAATCCGTGTTGCAAGGTCCTGACCTTAAAATCAATGTAAGCCACCATTTTAGGTCAATCTGCCATTTTAGGATTCGCTTTGTGAAGTCACCCTGTGAGTTAAAATGGTGGACGATGTCATTCCAAAATACAACATGGCCGTCGTGACCTCTGTACATATCTAATATGTAACTTGCCTGCAGGCCACTTGTTGAGGTCATAAACTGAGACCTTGTCCTTCGTTGACTTGTGTATAAGGGATTACTCGTGTAAAGAAACTAATCCACGAGTATACTATAAAGACAAAGTATTCAAATACTGAACATAGAATACTTGTTTAACCACATTGTATTAATGTTTAAGAAGACTAACATGGAAAATCCCAGAATACACAGATGCTTTATAGGCTTGTTGATACATGTATTAAAAGCAAACCTGTTATATGCGGTTGTTCGAGACTTGGCATGAACCCTAGATCGATGATGTATTAAGTGGAATATTAACCCAAAGTGGGGCTGGACATCGTGTTCACAAAATGTATAAAAAGCCAATGCATTCTAATGTACAGCGTCTCTCACTGAACACACTGAACCACCCTGGAGTTTGTTGTGTTGTACTGAGGGCCGATAGCTATCTGATTTTGCTCTGTTTTTGTAACTGGATTCAGTATAAAATAAAGTACTTTGTATGTTCCTTTGTAACCTGTGTTCGGTGTATTTCCTTTTGGGGTACTCAGCCTCGATAATTTGATTTTGTTTTCACAGTTGGCACCCGAATACGGACCCTCAAGATTGATGCCGGATTGTTGAAGGTTGACAAACGCTATCGGACCGGGATCGGACGGTGTGACAAAAAGGGGCCCCACTGAACGAGAAGCGACACCTCAGCAGCTCTGCATGACCCGATCCCTGGACGATTAGCTTGTGGTCCGAGACGGCATCTTGACGAGGGTCGACTTATCGAGGCTGGCAGATTTGCTGAAATCACCATACACAAGGTAAGATTAGTTAGGTAAGATTCTTTGAAATCTGATCGGACCTCCTTAGGTTTGTTCAGGTGAGTCGTGACCCGACTCTTAATTCAACCCTGAAAATTTGAATTTGGCGCATTGTATCTGCAGACACAATTATTGACCAGGTAACACCAATAATTTGATATGCCTGGGAAATTGTCTACCTGCTTCAGGGCGTTGTTCCGCAGCGATAGACAATCTTTGGAATTTAGCCATCCGGCACCACAGGAGGGGTCACCAGCATGTACTATGTACTGTAAGCATGGCATTGGAAGTATAGTATTTAATGACATTCGGCACAGACAAACCAGACATGCCTCCGAACTTCAGTGGCCAATCAATGGTAGTTTTGAAATCCCTCGTACTGAGTATTTAGAGTCAATTCTATTAAAGAAAAAGGCTAGACCTGCAGCATTTGATGTTTTGCAGAATTGGAAAAAAAAAGCGTTGCAACAACTTAAAAGTAGAGAAAAACATGCGCGCTGTCATAAGATGAACGCCGAAAAAGCATTATTGTATGACCAAGATAAACATTCTGAATCGACTAGGAATATGGATAGGGCTTTCTCACTTGGAATTCAAAAAATATATCCTTCCAAAGACCTCCATGCTTCCGATGAATTTATAGATAAATTGCTAAATGAACGAAGGCCTGGTGCCTCTGCACCACCTCCGTATGTTCCTCTTCCTGCTGCTTTGCCTCTTCCTCCTGTTATTCCTGCTCTACCTGCTGTTGTTACCGTTGTTCCTGCTCCTCCCAATGTTCCCCTTCCTCCAGCTCCTCCACCTCTTCTTATCGCACCAGTTACAGTACCTCCATTGAATTTGCCTGCTCCCTCTCTTCCAAGTGGTCCTGAGCCGCTTGTCATCAATCGAGGTGCAGGGTCAACGATTGTCACTCGCAATACTGTACCACCGGAGAAGAAACGTGAGTTAATTGCATGGGCTAAGTATTATATGGAGAAGGATGATCAAGCTAATGTTTTTGCCACACTTTGTAATATGGATCATTTTCCTGAGAAAAATGGTTTTATTGAAGATTTAGGGATTCAGTTATGTGTAATGTGGGGAAAGTTAAATAATACAGATCTCGCGCAAGGGTTAAGGGATCTAAATACTTGAGCGTTTTCTAGAGACACTGTGGAGAAAGTACATGAGCATGTCGAGAGGTTATATGGGTATAGAAGGGAGTTAGAAAATTTGCAGAATGAGGATGACGAGGAGGAAAGTATGTATGTACAGAAACGGTTCCTTCCTTATCGTAAATCGATATCTGAGGAAGCACGAATTTGTACGCGCTTAGATGGATTTCGGATATGTCGATAACTCCAAGTATATGACACATATAGTCAGTATACGCCAGAAATGCAGAGGAAAGTGATACAGGTAATGATAGAGTACCTACAGGGTGATTGTGTAAAAAGAAAGATTAGTTGTCCCACAGAGTTATTGAGTATTTACAAGAGAGCTTTTTCACTTGACACTTCTTCGACTGCTTTAGCGCTCGATTTAGCTCTGTTGCTTAGTAAGCGTTCGGAGTCACCTACTTCTCAGTTGCCTATGAGAGAGGTTCCTCCAACATTTGTCCCGAAGGTTGAGTTTGCGGCCGATGCTGCACAGGGTATAGTTGCTGTTAACATTCCAACACATTATGTATCACAGTTCGTTCACGTCCCGTTCTCAAGACAGGAAGTTAATACTATTAGGCAATCTATTCCTGATATTAGGAAAAATCCGACAGGATTCGATAAAGAAATAGAGTCCGTCTTGCAATTCTCAGTATTCACTTTAGGCGATATCGATTTGTTATTCCCTGTACTCCTGCCCGTAGATTTGTGGAAGCAAGTTAGAACTATAGACGACGTGCCAGGGTTGTGAGATAAATGGGTAAATATAACTAGACTCGATGGAGAAAGGCCAGCTGGTGAAAGACTGCCTCAGGTGATATTAACTTTGCCTGATGGAATCATTGCAAAATTGAAAACCATAATTCCTGAGAAAATAATTATTTGGGACAAACTTACGGCCTGTGTCCAAGGGAAGTCTGAGGGCGCTAACGAGTTCTTTAATCGGTTTGAACAGGTATTCTCGGATTTCAGCGGACAAGACCTAGGCACAGAGTCTGGGAAAAGGATATTTGTGGACAAATTTGTGCGTGGATTGGTGCCCAACATCCAGTCACAAATGATGTCTTCTGAGAGCGCTTGGCAGGCGAAGTCCCAATCAGAAGTACTGCACATGGCTCAGTACTAAGAGAAACGTGTCAATAATGAAAAAGATAGAGTTGAAAAACGAAAAGGTGATTTGAAGACTAAAGTGCTATTACAGCAAATTGTTAGAGGCCCCAGAGGGGGTAGTTCTCAGATTAGAGGTCAGTATGTCCTGCAAGGGAATGTGCCCTTGGGTCCTGTGAACATTAACCAGTGCGCCTATTGTCGTCAAGAGGGTCATTGGCGTACACAATGCCCCGTCCTTCAACAAAGGTCGATTAACCCATTCAGGAATATGGGTAGATGATCCAGAGGTCGCCCGGGTGTCGGGGGCCCTGGTAGAGGTCAGTTTACACCGGATCCTCAGCAACCTTTCTCGCAGGATAATCAGATTTCGAGTGTGGACAACAGGAACATATTTGATCATCCTTCCGCTGCATATTTATATGAAGAGCTTCCTTTTGATGACATTCTGTTTCGCTAGGATTGCCAGAAGCAGGGTTTGGAACCTAAACCTATTCCCGTCAATCAGAAAGGTCCCTATGTTGAAATGATGGTCGGAAATAGGAAACATCAGTTTTTGATAGACACTGGAGCACAGAAGTGTTCCATTGATCATTCACGGGTTCCAAACATTCCACTGTCAGGGCAAACCAATGTTTCTGTAGGGTTTTCTGGCACACCAGTTGTTTGTCCGGTTTCTTCGCCGGTACCTATTTCTTTGGGTCCCTTTACGGACCACTGTCCATTTCTGTTGACTTCAAATTGATTAGAGAACTTGCTGGGGTTGAATCTGTTAAAAGAATTAAATTCAGTGATTTACTGTTCTTCTGATGGAGTGCGCTTGACGATTTCACCACAGCAATTTTCTGTCTCACAATTCTTGACTAGACCTTTGCCGCCAGAATTCATTAATGTACCAGAGAGCTTGTGGGCTGTTGACGACAATGATGTCTGTGTTTTGCAGATTGAACCTGTTAAGATAGTTTTGAAACATGGAATTGAGCTGCCACGCATTCACCAGTATAAGTTTTCAGTTGAGGGCGAGCAAGCTTTGAAATGCACTGTTTCCGATTTTGTGCATTGTGGTGTGATTGAAGAAATTTCAGGAAGTTTGTGTAATAGTCCGATTTTACCCATGTACAAGAAAGGCGATAATGCAATTCCATTCCGTTTCATAATTGATTTACGTGCCATTTATAAATTTGTCGCTCCACAATTTCCAATTGTGCCTGATGTGACGACAATCATAACCATGATTCCAGCTACAGCTACTTATTTTAGTCTGGTGGATCTAAAGAATGCATTTTTAGTATTCCTATACACAAGGATAGTAGATACTTGTTCGCGTTCACCTTAGGGGGACGCTGGTTCACATTTACTCGTGCACCTCAAGGGTACACAGAGAGTCCTAGCATTTATAGTAGGGCTTTGAAAGAACAACTTGATACCCTTGAATTGCCCTCTACCTGTGCATTGCTTCAGTACATTGATGACTTGCTTTTAGCTGCTGACTCTGAGAGCGCCTGTAAGGAGGGCACTGTGTTATTGCTTATCCATCTAGCTAAGCATGGTCACAAATTTCAATATTGTTGCCATGAGGTCACCTATTTAGGCTATCTCCTGTCAAAGGAGGGAAGAAGATTGACACCTGAAAGGATAAAACACATTTCTGGCATGTCTGTGCCAAATACACAGAAGGAAGTTAGAGCCTTGATAGGTATGGCTTCTTACTGTAGGTTGTGGATCCCAAATGTTTCACTAGTGATCAAACCGATGTTGGCTTTGACAAAGAAGGGCATTTCTTCGCCATTGCCATGGAACGCGGAACACCAGCAATCGTTTGACTTGCTTAAGACTGCATTATGGTCTGCACCAGTTTTGGGCACACCAAACTATGAAAAGCCTTTGTGTTGTTTGTGCATGAATGTGATGGATGTGCTTTGGCTGTATTAACGCAGGAATATGGAGGGAAGAATAGGCCGTGCGGTTACTTTTCTTCCGCCCTTGATCCTGTAGCATGCGCTTTGCCAAGATGTTTGCGAGTTGTCGCTGCTGCTGCTGCGTCTGCAAAACAGAGTGAGGGAATGGTCCTAGGCCATGATCTAACCCTGATGGTGCCTCACTCTGTAGATGTTCTACTGAACCGAA
The DNA here is from genome assembly GCF_040938575.1 of Ambystoma mexicanum. Classification (NCBI taxonomy): domain Eukaryota; kingdom Metazoa; phylum Chordata; class Amphibia; order Caudata; family Ambystomatidae; genus Ambystoma; species Ambystoma mexicanum. The sequence goes on along the minus strand of NC_090938.1, from coordinate 27,124,091 downwards.
CTCAAACACAACACCTCACTTCTGCACGGTTGACAAGATATGAATTGATCTTGTTTGCTCCTCACATTCAAATTAAGATGTGTTGTGTTCTTAATCCGGCTGAACTCCTACCTTTCCCGCAAGATACTACTTGCGGCGATGAAGAGTCACATGATTGTTTGTATACTAACGAACAAGAGACAAAGGGTAGAATTGATTTGAAAGACACCCCTTTGGATAATCCACAAGGAGAACTGTATTGTGATGGCTCCTGCTTCAAACTTCTGGATGGTACATGCACAGCTGCTTATGCAATCACTAGATTAAGCACGGTTGTGGAAACTAAGAGAATCACGCATAATTCTGCGCAGGCCGCAGAGATTATAGCATTGACCCGAGCTTGTGAACTTGATATATACTGATAGTCAGTGTGCCTTTGGAGTGGTTCAAAACTTTGGGAGACTTTGGTCAGAAAGAGGGTTCCTAACTTCACGTGGCACTAAAATCCATCACGGCTCCCTAATAGTACAACTACTCTCAGCGCTTGCGCTCCCTACTCAGTTAGCAGTTATGAAATGTGCAGCACGTCGAAAGATTACAGATGAGATAGGGAAAGGGAATGCTTTCGCTGATCAAATAGCTAGACAAACTGATACCAATCCCCTTACGCAGATGTATGTTTCAAGGGAGACTGTAAATGCTTATGCAATGGATGAGGGTGTTGGGTCCATACGGGATATCCAAGCTGATGCCACGTTAGAAGAATCCAAAAGGTGGGCTGAAGGCTTGGGGAAACTTGATGATAACGGGTAATGGGTGGACATAGTTGAAGGAAAATGGCTACTCCCTGACGCGTATGTAATGATGATGGTCATCATGGCCCATGGTCCTACACATGTATGTGCCCAGAAGATGACAAAAATGTTAGAGAAAGTTTGGGGAAATGACAAAATTTCGAAAATTGCCCAGCGCTACATCCAGGATTGCATAATTTGCCTACAATACAATTTGGAAAGGGGACAGTAACTCCAAGGGGAAGTTTTGGGCCACCCTCTGTCCCCTTCGAAGTGATCCACTTTGACTTTATTGAAATGGAACGATGTGATAATAAAAAAATATGTGCTGGTGGTTATCTGCACTTTTAGTAACTGGGTTGAGGCTTTCCCTGTTAAAGATGCTACAGCCATGACTACTGCAAAAACCAGGTTAAGGGAATACTTCCCACGGTTCGGGCTACCAAGAGTTATCTGGTCGGACAATGGTCCACATTTTGTCACTGCTGTAATTCTGCAGATATGTACGGCATTACGAATTGACAAACGGTTCCATTCGGCCACACATGCTCAGAGCGCCGGACTAGTAGAAAGACACAACGGTATCATTAAGAACAAGCTCGCTAAGACGTGTGCCGGCACCAAACTAAAATGGCTGGACGCTTTACCGATCGTCTTGTTATCCATGCGTACAGCCCCTCAAACTAAGACTGGGCTCTCCATTTGAGGTGGTAATGGGGAGACCTGCCAATATTTCGAACCTTCCTAAATGCAATTCATTGAGAAATGTTGAAAATGTATTACTTTCAGATTATTGCAGCCAATTGACTAAAAACCTGTATTTGATTTATCATCAGGTACGAGAAACTTTACCTGTGCGATACGAGGGCCTGGGCCACAGCATACGGCCTGGAAGCTGGGTGATCGTCAAAGCATTTGAGTGCTCTTGCGCCTTGCTGGCGTGGGCCGTTCCAAGTCCTGTTGGTCACCCAGACAGCGGTGCGGGTCTCTGGGAGAAAGAACTGGATCCACGCATCCCACATCAAGAAACTTCCTCACCCTGTGGCACACGTTACAGAAGAAACAGAACCCCTCGCTAACGCTGCAACCAACGATCCCAAAGCAGTAAGTAGCACTGAGAGTGTGTCAGAGAATCTCTCTGAGCCCGTGAGGCTTGGGGAAGCTGCCATTTTGTCTCCACACTCTCCAAAAGTTTTGCATCCGGAAACTGCTATTTCAAATTCGGCATCTTCACTTGTTTCCGACATGTTGCTTCCAGCAGGAAGTGACGACATATTGTTTCCGGATCAATCAGTACCGGGAAAAGTTAGGTACAATCTGTGTCAAAGAAAATAGACTTACGGCACAGTTTTGCTGTGCATCTGATAGACTTACGGCAGGGTTCGGCTGTGCATTTGAAGAAGAAAAGGATCATCGAGGGCTTGTTTTTGCCCAAATTTGAGAAAGGGGATTCTGTTGGCTAGGGTTGTGGAAGGACTAAGAAGTCGCTCGACCGGGAGGTCGCCAGCAACGGACATTGGGGTATCCGTTTGAAGACTACAATGCCTGCTACCGCTACGCTCGTATAAGACTTGTAAATAAGGGGGTGACCAACCGGGACAATGGACAAAATGCCTGGGCCCCGAAAATGTATTGCTGTATTTTTATAATGATATTTGGGTTTTTAATAGTCGCTGCCTTAGGATTGTGGTACCTTGAAGAAACTCATTCTTTAGAACTTTTGTTACCTACTGAAATTACACCTATTGTTCCTACTCCCTTTGTACATTTGCATACTCTATCCCCTAGGGACTCTCAGCATAGACAAAGGTACCACAATAACACTCTACTACTTATCATGAATGCTACACATGCCATTTTTAATAAGTCTAACTGTTGGGTCTGCTCACATTTACCTCAACACGGGGATAAGGGGCTAGGTTGGTATATTCATCCTTTACCTTTGACAACTGCTTGCTATGCTTCTCTTAGTGCACTGTTCTTTGGCCGTTGGAATGATAGCTTCTCAGGGAACTTTGATGGCACCAATTTGAATAATTTTGAGAAACGTGTTTTGACTCCCCTGGGATGCTCGCTTTTCGCAAACAGGAGTAAACCTAACGTTGCTTCTATTAGGCCTTCTGATAAATTGTCTTGTCCTTTCCAATCTTTGATTTCCCTTAAGATGGCTCCAATACGCAATAAGGATGCCATGCCTCCTGCTTACACTGTTAATCATAGCCTGAATTCAGTTTCTTTTTGCATAGAGAGGAATGGAACTCAGTCAATGGGAGATTTTCTTGGTTGTGCCAACGTTGCAAATTTGACTGGGGAAAACAGACCTTTGTATGTAGGCGAACCTGTCTACTTTGTCTGCAGTAATGTAGCATTCCCTTGGTTGCCCAGGGATTGGCAGGGAACCTGTTATTTAGGGATCCTGTTACCTGGGGTGTCTATAGCTAGAACAAGAGAAGTTTCAAAGGCTTGTCCACGGCAGGACGAGAATGGTGACACCCCAGCACAAATCTTGGGAGATATAGCTAAATCAATTGTGCCATTTTGGGGGCAGATAGCGAATTCAGGAAGTATCAGAAAACTAGCGAGAGTATTGGAGAGAACCATCAACCGGACCACAGACATACTCTATAGCATGACGTTAGAACAGAAGGCGATAAGACTAGTAGCACTTCAAAACCGGATGGCATTAGATGTCATTCTGGCTGAACGTGGTGGAGTGTGTAAATTAGTGGGGTCCGCTTGCTGTGTTTTCCTACCAGATTCCTCCCCAACTATCTTCAAGGCAATACAGAATCTACACATCCTTAGTTCAGAAGTGCATGTTCCCGAGGGAAACTGGGATCTTAGCGCTTGGTTCTGGGACTTCTTGCGATCTTGGGGTTGGAAGGTACTTTCGGTCTTGCTGATTATTTTGGGAATCCTGTTGTTTATTTGTTGCTGTATTCAGTGTCTACCTGATATGTGTTCGATGCTAGGGGGATGTTACGCACAAGCGATAGGTTCGATAGGACATAAAGTGTATGCCCCAGATAAAACTTCCAAAGAATATGTGTTGAAAGAAATTTTAGCAAATGACCTAATGGCAATAGACATTTCCGACAGTGATTCAGGGTCATGGACAATGATGAATGGAGTTATTTGCAAGGAGATCCAAAGTAGTTTTAGCACTTGGCATAGGCCAAAAGGAGGGTTTGTCAAAAGAGAAATGGTATCGTGCCTCCTATTGCAATAAATATATGTATATTGGCCTACGCCAAGCTGCTCGAAAGTTGCTTGCAAAAGAATCCATGTTGCAAGGTCCTGACCTTAAAATAAATCTAAGCCGCCATTTTAGGTCAATCCGTCATTTTAGGATTCGCTTTGTAAAGTCACCCTGTGAGTTAAAATGGTGGACGATGTCATTCCAAAATACACCATGGCCGTCTTGTCTTCTGTACATAGCTAATATGTAACTTGCCTGCAGGCCACTTGTTGAGGTCGTGAACTGAGACCTTGTCCTTCGTTGACTTGTGTATAAGGGATTACTCGTGTAAAGAAACTAATTCACGAGTATACTATGAAGACAAAGTATTCAAATACTGAACAAAGAACACTTGTTTAACCACATTGTATTAATGTTTAAGAAGACTAACATGGAAAATCCCAGAATACACAGTTGCTGTATAGGCTTGTTGATACATGTATTGAAAGCAAACCAGTTATATGCGGTTGTTTCGAGACTTGGCATGAACCCTAGATCGATGATGTATTAAGTGGAATATTAACCCAAAGTGGGGCTGGACATCGTGCTCACAAAATGTATAAAAAGCCAATGCATTATAATGTACAGCGTCTCTCACTGAACACACTGAACCACGCTGGAGTTCGTTGTGTTGTACTGAGGGCCGATAGCTATCTGATTTTGCTCTGTTTTTGTAACTGGATTCAGTATAAAATAAAGTACTTTGTATGTTCCTTTGTAGCCCGTGTTCGGTGTATTTCCTTTTGGGGTACTCAGCCTCGATATTTTGATTTTGTTTTCACAAGATAATTGTTAATAAAACAGTACTTTTCCATCTTCCTGAGTTGGTTCGGTTATTTGGACTCAAAGTTATTCTGTGAACCCATCCATTGCATGCACGTTCCTAAAGAGCCATAAGCTCATGTGGTAGTGGTGCTGATGGTTAAAAAAGATCCAAACTAGTTTGTCTCCAAAGTTTCAGACGATCAGGCATCCTCCGCCATCAGCTGGAAGAATGCAGTGTTTCCTGTGGAGAGTGGCCGATAGAAATAAACTTGCAGAAGAACCGAGATAGTGGGCAGGTCCCCATTTGACGAAATCCCTGTCCGGTTTCCACAGACACTCTGCAGATGGAATGTGAAGTGGACAGATTGGAGGAGGAGTCAATACCGAAGGCCTTGACTAGATTAACGAATGGTGAGTAGGCTAAGGGGAATGGCAAATAAGGGGACGGGATTGTGATCATTTTTGAGTAACGGGAAATATTATGAAGAGAAGAGGTAGTGCCTAGAAGCCCTGTCTCAAGGGAGTAAGAAGGAGACATCTCAAATCCCAGCGGGGGTAGAGTGAAAAATAAAACGCGTAATCAGAATTACGTAAGGTGATGTCTCAAACCCTGTATAGGGTATAAAGTAAAGGTGAGGGAAAAGGTGATCATATTGTTTATAATGTGTAATGTTTGACTAGTCTGAATGTTGTTTGTTGAGTAAAAGTATCAAAGAGTGATAGAGATTGTGAAAAATTAAAAAATCTGAGGAGCAGCAGTGATTGGGAATGGCAAAGTGATTGGCGCCAATCAAGAGAATAGACAGACTATTGAAATAAGAGTCTTGAGCAGCAATTGATGGTGCTCGCTCATATTTGTTGTTTTAAAAAAATGTGAAAAGTGGTGATTTAAGCCAAAGTATAAGGTTTATTTAACAATCTGGTAAGTATTGACAGTCAATTGAGACTTGTCATTATGGGGGATAGTCCTCTCATGCACCTATGCAAGACACTGCCAAAGCATATGCCCAAGCTCAAACAGTACAGTGCAGAATGGGTAAAAGGCACAGCAGATAAAATGTTCATGCCGTGGCCACAAGGGGGATCGTTGTCAAATGCTGTATTGCAAAACATGACCACATACTATTGCGCTGCGCACATAGGGAAGAAATTAGAGTAAATATTAGCGATTCTAGAGGTCTAGAAGATGTATCAAGAGGAAAGAGAAGACCCACCACCTGAGGAGTTGATGCTTAATCGGCATAATTAGGTAGGCGTTGAGCTCTCAGCTCCCCTTACCTCACCTGAAGCAAAGGGTGTTGCTCAGAAGAAATAGGGGTGTATACTTGAAAGGAATTGAGAGCAGCAACGGGGGTACAGTAATCCGAAATATTAATCCCACACTTGTAGTATTGACGATAGTCTGGAGGAGAATAAGAGAAAGGAAGAGATTTATAAGATCATACAAGTGCAGGAAGACAAGAATGAGCGGTCAAATTTGTCGACAGAAATAGACAGGGAGATTAAGAGATGGAAAGGAGAAAAGGATAAGGCTGACGAGATAGCACTCGTACAAAAAGAATGGATGGGAGAAAAGTTATTACTTAAGATAGATGGGAAAAGGTATTTGGTCATTGCATCTAAAACCATTGCATCTATGTTACACTCACCTGGTCTCTGCGGAGGCATTGGGGCACGGTTGCAGCCCTCCCAGGAATGTGATTACCCCCGTTGGATCTCTCTGTGGACTGCGACAATTGGTGACTCTGATCCTGCGCGGATATGAGAAAAGGTGAGTGCGCTGCTCTGTGACTATGGTACCTCTGAAATCCTTCTGCCCAAGGTACGATTTCTGTGGGCGTTTACCGGCCTATAAGGCTCACCTGGTATTTCTTGATGATAAGCTCTCCATCCTGCTACTTCTGGCAGGGGTGCTTGTTGATGGGATCTAGTTCCTTCACTGATCCCCTTTGAGTAACAGTCCAATCCAGCTACGACTATTCTTCTCTTGATTGTTAATAAGTGTTTCTCAATGTCTCTTGTCTTTTCCTCTTTCCGCTTTCTGTCTTGTATTATTGCTCTCAATTTTGTTGTTTTTCCTGAATAACGTTTTCTCTTCTGCTTTCTTCCCAATAGATGGAATTGCGGCTCAACTGCAGCTGTAGAGGTGCGGCACACGGCCGGGAGGACGATAGGTGAAACCGCAATGTCCGACAACAGTTGAGTGATGGTTTAAGGGAAAGCACAAGATGGGATGGGAGCGCAACCTTAAACTCAATGGCCCTCATTACGAGTTTGGCAGTAACCATGCCGCTATTGGCAGCATGGCTGCCGCCGAAATCGCGTCGGCGTCCGGGTCCTCGGAATGAGGACTTACCGGGCCATTCCGAGTTCGTAAGGCCCGGTAATTCCTCCCTCCAAGGACCCGGACACAGGCCTTGAGCATTCCCATTTTAGCCCCCATAGGGCTGAATGGGAATGGGCGAGGGAGCAAACAACGAGCCATTACGAGATGGCCCATTGTTTGCTCCGTCTTCCCCTCGCGGGACCCGGTAAGCATGCCTGGTTTTCCCAGGCGTGCTTACCGTGCCCCGCGAGAGGACTCGTAATGCGGCGGTATGGAGTGAACGGCGCCGGCACCTTTTACGGCGCCGTTCACTTTGTACCGCCAGGGTCGTAATGAGGCCCAATGTCTTTTTAATGTCTAACCTTACTTTTGGCTTTTTTCTTGCAGGTGCTGCAGTCACGGACAGAGCGCGTAGTGCTGCGGTGTCAAGAAGAAGAATTCAGCATCCCTGAAGTCTTGAAGGTGAGCTGCAGTGTCCAGATGAAGAGTACGGCGCTACGGCCGTTTGAAGGTGAGCTGTGGTGCCAGGATGAAGAGTTCAGTGCTCCGGAAGATGTGAAGAAGACGTACACAGGTGAGAGCTGATTCCCCAGATGGTAAGTATGGAGGCAGGAAGCAGGATTTCCAAGGTAAGTTCAGATCCCAGGCGACGGGGAGCGTTACGCTGCATGGATGTGCAGAATAACCCGAAGCGTCTGCCTCGTGGATTGGAGCAGCTTATATAGCTGTGAGCGTGGGCACGCCCAATAGGCCTGGCTTGCCTGCCACTCCTAGTGAGTCAGCACATGCAAGGGAACCCAGTGAATAGCAGCCCCACCCAAGAGTACATGTGGGGCTGCTTTAAGTGATGAAAGTGTCCAAGTTAAATGCACCTTGCACTCGGAATGAGGTTTCTCTTCTGCTTTCTTCCCAATAGATGGAATTGCGGCTCAACTGCAGCTGTGGAGGTGCGGAACGCGGCCCGGAGGAAGATAGATGAAACCGCAATGTCCGACAACAGTTGAGTGATGGTTTAAGGGAAAGCACAAGATGGGATGGGAGCGCATTTATTGGGGACAAAATGCTTTACAATTAAAGCATTTTGTCCCCAATAAATGTTCCTTGTTGTCTGTTATTTATGAGCCTGGCGCCAATCGCACCAGGACTGTGTCCAACCGGGCCCTGTCTGTGTTCTTGGCCCGATGACTATGACAATCTAATGCCATTCCATCGAATTCTTTACATCTAAAAAATGTCCATTTAATGCATATTTTTTTTGGGGCGGGGGTAAAGGGTTAATTTTGATTCAGGTGCATTTTAAAGGGTAGAAAACGGGTGTTTGGTGGGAGGGGCCCAAAAAAAGAAGAAAAATATGCATTAGATGGACATTTTTTAGAATGAAAAATTTTGATGGAATGGCATTATATGCAAAAGTTTTAGATGAAATTACCATAAACCATGGGAAAAGTATCGAGGAAATTAGGCAAAGAGAAGATAAGGACGAACAAGAAAGCAAAGATAAGGAACGAGAGAAGTGATTGAAAGTGATGAGCAGAAAACGAAAAGCAGGGAGCGACGAGAGTAGATATATCAGGACGAGCAAGAGAAAATAGAAGTACAGCCAGAAGAACAAAGAAAGTATGACAATAGACAGAGAACGATAGAAGAAAGGGATAGAAAGGAAAGAAAAAGAGAGGAAGAAGCACACAGATTAAGGGACAAAAGATTACCAAGACGAAGGGAAGAAGAGGAAAGAAGGCAAGGAATAAGGCGAGGAGTAGAACGAAGGCAAGAGGAAGAAAGAATTAGAAGGGATGCGAGAAAGCAAAGGGCAGTAGATGAAGAAATAGAACAGAAAAGGAGACAGCGAGGTCTCAACGCCAGTCTCATTTGTAAAGAAGAAATGAGGACGAGCCCAGAAATATGATGGGACAGGGTGGAAGAGATTCTTCCGATAAAGGAAGTAATGCCAGCAGTATCTAGAGTAGCATTAGGAGAAGAAAGATTTGATGAGGAAAGCATTGGAGAAAGGATTGATACGGTCTATCAACAGTTAAGGCGAAGTAGCGAGTATGGAATGCGATGGAATGGTGATCGATCCCCAGTACCTCAATCACGAAGTGAGGTGGGAAACCTGTTCCGTGATGAACGTTGGGCATTGTATTTGAGCAGTCTGAACTTAGATAAGGGGGAGGGGGATGATAGTCACCCTAGTTGGGGACTAGATATGTCAGACGTGGAAGGAGAGTCCAGTCTTGGGGCAGAAGGAGGGAGTTTGTGTGCCCCCGACGGAAGCCTGCAAATGGATAAGGAAGTGAGATGGTCAGATTTGGAACAACCAAAAGATAGAACACCAGATTCCATAGCATATTGTGAGCATTCCTGAGGACGATCACATAGTGAGAAGGGAGAGTCGCCACCTTAGGTAAGCAGGTTAAGATCATTACCCACAAGGAGACAGACAGGGATGATTAGCCCTGCCATGGATCGACTAATAGCGGGATCCAACTATGGCATGGGGTTTACACAGTTTCCCTTGTTAGAAAAAGGGGAGCAATACCGCACTATATTCCATGGCCACAAATGGACAAGGAAAACTTAAAATGCAAGCTCCCTAGTTTGACCTCAGGCACTGCTAAATGGCTATATGAATTAGAGAAAATGACAGGAGGAAATACATCAGCCAGTTGGACATAAAAGTTCTCCCGGCAGCTATTCTTGGGGAGAGAGCTGATGACATATGGAGGAGAACAGGATATTAAAGTGTGACTGCACACAACACAGCACATGATGGAGTGCTGTTTGATAATTGTAGAGCAGATATTTGGAGGGCACACAGGGTACAGTATCCTGACACATCAGATATGGGTGCAATTATGACGCGTAAAAGGAAGGAATATGAAGACCCTATTGCTTACATTCGGGAAATTCAGGAGAAATGGCAACTTGAAACTTGCAAGTCCTGGGAAAAGACAATGGCATTAATTTACCACATTTTATGTCAAGGGTTGCCCGAGCCAGTACAAAGGCAGATGAAGAAACAAGTAGGGATGGAACTGAAAATAATGAAGGTGGGTTTAAAGGTACACAGAATGAGAATAAGAATGCTCAGGGAGGATTTTACCAAGGAGGGACTTATAGGAGAATTCCACCAGTATGTTGGAATTCTGGAATGACAGGACATATTGCACGCGTATGTGGGAGCAAAGGGAATGTACAGAATGGATCGTTCTCTAGAGGGGGACAGCTTATCCTCCACCATATAGCACACAGACCACAGAAGGCTTTGTCCAGGATCACATATGTTATTAGACACAAGCGCTGCGATTACAACAGCAGAGACAGGTACAAATGAATCCACCACAGGGCAATCGCAATAAGCCCCTATGCAGACACAGCAGTATGCAAACACAGGACAAGTATTGACATCCAGAAAAGGAGCTGTCACTGTGGTAGGAGGAAATCCTTTCACAAGGACGGGGATGAGGGTGTATCCACAATAGAACAGGCCACAGGGTGATTTGATGTGTTCAGAACTATCTGTGACACCAGACCCCCAAAAGGAACCAAGGGTCGATGTGACGAGAGGAGGCAAATTCTTTTCTTTTCTTGAAGACACTGGAGCAACTTGTTCGTGTTTACGAGAGGGAAAGTATCAAATGTCAGGTATTGCCATGAATGCTCAAGGGTTCTCTGGAGCTACAAGTTGAGTTCCTTTACTGATAAATTACCAGTCTCCATAGGAGAATGCGACATGTCCGTTCCCTTGTTATATTCACAATAGACACTGGTTTATATTTTGGGAAGAGATGTAATGACAAAACTTAACATGACGATTTCATTTACTGATCAAGGAATAGTGTGATCCACTCCAGGAACACACTATTTAAACATGGGAGAGTTCATACTGGCATTTACAGGACAAGTGGCTCTGCGAGGTGTTCCGATAGATCCAGAGATCTTTCGATACGGAGTGAGCATTTTACTGACATGGCTACCTGGCCAGGTGGGAAAGATTGTGAGAATCCCTGATGAGTTTCTGTTTAGACCTCAAATACCTATGGATGAGAAAGGTGGACAGACTATTCCTATAGAGTTAGAAGCAGCCATAGTACAAAGGGAAATGGTAATGCTCAAATAGGAATAGACGATGAGGGTAGACCATGGAGATCAGTGATAACTCTTGAGGAAGGGTATAGAGTGACTGACATAACTGATGACGATATGTTCAGGGAAGACCGAAGAGATGATGAAGTAGTGTTCTTCATGAGTATTACATACTGGATAAGGATAGAGAAAATGGAAGTCAAAGCAGAAATGGTGATAATGCTGCAAAGACCAGCATAATTTGTTTTTAAAAGGTGCCAAGTGCCTAATGGACCACAGGCCCCTATGGCATAGGTTTATTGAAGGGGCTAGGAGAGGTTAAAATGAAGCTTAAGCCAGGAGTGATTTTACCTCAAGCAAAACAGTACCCGATGTCTCGAGAAGCTGATGAGGGTATATTTCAGACTATTTCAGCGCTGATGAATCAGGGGATTCTGGTGGCATCAGAATCATTGTGTAAAACCGCAGGGTATCCGATTAAGAAATCTAAAGGGGGGGTCATGGAGATTTATCCAGGATATGAGACCTCTTAAACAGTTTGTAGATGCAGAGTTTCCTTTAGTTCCTAATCCAGCAACATTATTATATAGTATCCCAGGGGAAGCCCAATATTTTACGGTGAACGATTTGAAAAATTGTTTTTTCTCAATCCCGTTGCCCAAGGACTCACAAGACTTGACTTCATTTACATTTCACCAAAAAAGACTGAAACATACTAGGCTGCCTCAAGGGTACTTTGAGTCCCCATCAATCTTTAACAGAGTCCTACGGATGGATCTAGGTAATATTGATCTCAAAAGTGTTGTGACACAATACGTAGATGACATTTTGATTTGCAGCACCACAGAAGATGAGTGCAGACAGGATTCTATTCAGTTGATGACTAATCTAGCAAACAAGGGTTATAAAGTAGACATGGAGAAGTTACAATACTGCCAAGAAGAGGTGTTATATATAGGACATTTGATTTTGCATGAAGGAAAGAAAGTGACACCTGAGAGAGCTGAGGCAAATATAAAAACCTAAAAACCAAACACAGTGAGTCAGATGCAACAATTGTTAGGTTTATGAAACTATGTTAGAGCCTGGGTGTTAGATTATAGCACATATACTAGGCTACCTCTGCAAGCATTAAAGAAAGCACTAGTTGGTAAAACAGAACTAGAATGGACTAAAGGAATGGAGGAAGAATTTGAAGAGTTGAAAAAATCAATTTGTACAGCCCCTGTTTTAGGAATTCCCAATTATGAGGAGGAATTCTATTTCTTTTTCGCACACAAATGGGACAGTTATGATGGCAGTGCTTACACAGAGAACCACATTGGGGTACACATCTTTGGCATATTACAGTGAGATTTCAGACCCAGTTATGACAGGACACTTCCCTTGTGAACAATCTTTGGCAGCTGCCCCATTCCCAATCAAGAAGTCTACAAGTATTGTCATGGGCTGCTCTATGAGCCTCTTCGTGGCGTATGCTCTATTTGCTATTTTAGAGAAACCCAAGGGCACATTGACATCCCAAAGAGCTTCAGCTTATGAGGTAATGATTTCTAACCCAGCAAGTAAAATCGTAAGATCTAAAATAGTGAACCCTGCCACATTTATAGCTGAGCCAGTAGAAGAATCTGATCACGTGCATGACTGTGCTAATTATGTCAAATTTTATGATGATATACTCTGTGTGAAAGAAAATGCTTGAGCGGGAGGGGAGATTCTCTTTATTGATGGTTATTCGAACATTGACTAGACTAGTGGGGAAAGGCATTCACGCACTACAGTAATAAGACACAGGTTAAATGGAGAATTTGAAGTAGTGGCAAGCGCATGGCTACCGTCTCATTTTTCAGCGCCAGCAGCAGAATTTGGAGCGCTTATTATCACACTTGAGAAACATGAAGGGCAGGAAGTAACGGTGTACAATGATTCCGCGTACATGACATCAACTGTACATGCAGGATTGTCACGTTGGAAAAGGAGGGTTTACCTCCGCGCAGATAGCTCTCCAGTGCAGCATGCATCTTTATTGGATAGGCTCATTAAGGCACTCCAACTGCCAGTGGCCATAGCAGTTGTTAAATGCGCAGCGCATACCAAGAAAACATATTTTATCACTTGCGGGAATGTAGCCACAGACAAAGAAGCCAAAAGGGTTGCAAATTCCCCAGAAATTTCGAGTTTTGGCACTGAGAGTGTTAAAGAATATTTAGTAACAACAATGCTAGTGCAAAAGGGGTTTAATAAGTTGTTGATAACCCAATTAATAGAGATTCAAGGAAGAGCGTGACAGGAGGAGCAAGAATTATGGAAACAAAGGTGGTGTTCTTTATCCCCATGGGAGCATTATGGTGACAGGGCAGTACTGGAAAGCCAGTGATGCCAGTAACTTTATTAAAAGTTGCTCTTGAACAGCTGCATTACCCCGTGCATGTAACTAGAGAAAGTCTTGCCGCCAGTATTGCAGAAGTTGCAGAAGACTGGTTCATTCCTAATTTGTTGGAACATGTTCCAATATTTATGGTGAACTGCATTGTGTGTCTACGGTTTACTACTGGGCACACAGTGAGAATGATTAGAGGAGTAATACTTCGACCAAATGGTCCATTTTAGCATTTACTTATCGACTATGTCGATATGCTGCAGACATGTAATGGATATAGGTATCCATTAGTGGTGGTGCGTCCCTTTTCTAGGTGGATTGAGGCAGGTCCAAGGTACAGTGAGCAAAAAGCAGATGGCTGCAAACTCTCAAAGTGGTTAATACCCACTGAATGGTTTATCATGCGGTGCTCTTTCGAGAGAGGGGCGCCTGCTACCTTTTTTATATTTTTGGAAGGAAGTTGGGGTTGGTCACCCTAAGTTACCTGGGGGCAACCAGACGTGGACTCCCTGCTCACTGTGCTCAAAGAGGCACAGCTCCACCACACTGATGAGGCCCAACAAGGCTGAAACACGTGTATGGGGTTGCTGTTGGTAATGTTGTTCGGAAGGGAATTGCCATAGCATTTCAGTGCTGGACTGCCCATGTGGGCGGGACAAAGACTGATATGCAAATGAGTATTCTCATCTGTGAAAGGTACAGTGAGCAAAAGCAGACAGCTGCAAACTCACAAAGTGGTTAATACCCACTGAACAGGTCATCATGTCGTGTTCTGTCAAGAGAGGGGAGCCTGCTACCTTTTTCGTATATTTGAGGCAGGTCCATGTACACACCCTGATGCCACTTGCGCACCAAAGTTTTTAGTGTACAAGGTGTTCCTGAGGTGGGGTCTGTGTCAGGTGCTAAGATCCAATAATGGGCCACATTTTGTCAATGAGTTATTTGAACAAATAGGGCTTCTATTTAACATAAAGCACACGTTTTCTTCTGCTTATCACCTGCAAGCAAACAGGATATGTGAGAGACTCAGTGGCCTCCTTATAGGAAGGATTGCCAAGATCAAATTGACTTTGAAAAAGGGATGGCTGTATTGCCTACCCCAGCCTTATGTGCCCTTCGGAATCAACCAGAATCAGACCACCACCTCACCCTGCACAAGCTAGTTACAGGGCATTAAATGGGAATGCCCCTTGCACCTCTGTCTAGGAGTAGCTAAAACTTTAGGTGATGAGATGCATGATTATTTGACATGTATGTATGACCTCTAGTATTTCCTTCATTTTAGATCAAGTCACGCACCAGGGGGATCTGTCTAAGAACATAGAAGAAGTTAATTCAGTAACCAATCCAAGCAAACTCTTACCACCACCTAAGTTATATGTTGGGGACCTAGTGTTAATAAAACATTTTATCAGGAAGTGGCATGAGCCACATTTTCATGGCCCTTTTATTATCAAAGAAGTGTCCCCTTTTGCTGCCAAAATACAAGGAAGAAGAGCTTGGCTGCACCTGGGTGATATGAAGATTTATAAAGGCGAGACCTTCTCTCCCACTGTTGCTGATCCAGAAACAAGACAAGCAGAAGAATTTCAGTGTGTGCAAACCCAATCGATGACCAAGAAGAAGGATGATAAAACAACGAGTGTTTAATACATACTTCATTTGGATTGGAATTCAATAAGACACACCTTATAGATATTCTGGCAAAACTTGAAAGGACTTGCGTAGAATTCCAGGAATTCTTTGAAATACATATTGAAGCACAAAACAATGCATCAGAGTTATGCCTAAATGTCACCTGGCCTGTTGACCATTAAATATATGGCTAATAACCATCATTTTGATCAAGTGAGATCCATTTTGGCAATTGCCCCCTGTGAGCTTAATGCCCACCTTCACATGATGCAGTCCCTGCCTGAGAAGCTGCACAACCTGCCTAGTAAGGCCCCTTAACCTCATGCAAAGCCCATTGTTCTGGAGGCTGTGAGCAGTGCACAATGGGAGTCCAGTGCCTCAGTGAGAAGGAATCAAGATCACGCAAAAGTTGCCCTGGAAGGAGCATGCCTAAGAGTTACAATCATAGGAGGCTAAGAAGTGCAACAGTTTTCCTCCATGGGGTTCCCAAATTGCCACCCGACAAGCAAGAACCAACAAACACCATTTTAAACAAATTCTTACATTGGTTTCGCTTTGTTGGGGCTGTGCTTTTGTTTCCCAAGAAGCCTTGGCAGGCTGTTACAGATCACCTAGCGAGGGTGATAATCCCCATGACTCTGTAAAATTGGACTTTTGAAACCAGAGAATTGCCAAGGATGTCCTGGGAAGATCTGGGAGTCTTGGCCGGACTGCCAATAGTGGGATTGTAATTGCCCGGTATCCCTACTTGGGCTCTGTCAGCCCACCTGGAAGCTCCCCAATTAGCCATGTTTTATCTGTTGTGAACCTTACACCCTCGGGGACAAGGCTAACTGGGACCTGTTGAGGGTTTGGGAACTGCAGAGCCACGAACTGCACCTTGACTGCAAACAAGGGATTCCCCCCGGTAGCAAATTACTGTGCCTCAGTGGGCAGTCATCCATGTATGAGTGCTTCGACATGAGCAACAGCATCCAGGTTGCCAAGCAACTGCTGCAGTGTTGCTAAAGTGGAGTGGAGGGGCGGTACGTGGAAGAGAGGGACACATAAAGAGGGCGCTGGCAACCATATAGAATGTGTGGAGCTGGCAAGATGTAACACACTCGCCAGCTAGGTTTGCATTTTATAAATGCTTGCATGTCACTTACAAGCTACACAATTTAAATTTAAATCTTTGATCCCTGCCTAACCCCAAAAGCTAATGAATGTAGGAATGACCCATCATTCAGAAAGATGTAAATAGTGAGAATTCAGAGAGACATAGGTCAGCTTGTACACTCTGTTTATTAAGTAGAAAAGATAAAAATGGGCGAAACAGAACCGACACACCAAACCATTATGTCAGCAACAGTAATGCTTTTGGTCTTCAAAGTGTTCATCTCTTGGGAAAAGCGCAGACTTTAAAGCAGAATGTTCTCACGTGCTCCTCTAGCTGAAAGGAAAGAAGAAAGGGTTACATCTCACAGATCTCATCGGCAGTGTGGCTCCTGAAGAAGGCCACTTTGCACAATCACACGGGAAATGAACCAACAAGTATATAGAGAAGGGCCTAAAGTCTGCACCACAGAGCACACTGAAGCAGAAGCAAGTAGCAGAGCTCAGTAGCTAAATGCGCCTTATGCGTGCATGAGGATTCCGCAGCATATGTTTGATCAGCGATTGCGTCCTGATGTCTATTATGTCTATATATATATATATATGGAGCTTGGAGAAAGAAGGGCAACAAGGGCAACTTTGCACTTGAAGTTGTTTGTCAAGGAGTTCTCTCCTGTGTGTTTTTGTCAGTCATGAGATGAGATGGCACATAAAGTAAATGCAAGTCCTTATAGTAGGTGGCTATTATAATCGTAGACGTAATAGAACAATGATGAAGGAACAGAACAGCCAACATGTGTTTCGACCGAAGGGTCTTTATGAAGGCAAAGTGGTGTGATTGGTGGGTCCACCGCTTGGGGTGGTCATAAGGTTCTGGAGTCCATGGTGTGTACAACTACAAGGCGCATTCACCAGATAGAGTACTGGTGATGTATTGCAGGTTCCTGGGCTTGTTCTGAGTGGTTTTCTGCAGATGCATTCAGACCAAAGGGGTTGATCCATTTCTTAATGTTCAAGTTCCTTAGTTGTTCTAGTTCTGCTGTTTAATAAACAGCTAATAATCTGGACTTTCCCGAGTACCGGCTACTGTGTACTTGCGGGAGCTGGTTCTCCGGGTGTGCCGGCTGCTGTGTACTCACGGGAGCTGGTTCTCCTTGTGTGCCGGCTGCTGTGTATTCGCGGGAGCTGGTTCTCCGGGTGTGCCGGCTGCTGTGTACTCGCGGGAGCTGGTTCTCTGCGTGTGTCGGCAGAAATGGTCACATGGAAGACAACTAATGTGTTGGCTGTTCAGTTCCGTCATCATTGTCCGATTGTGTCTACAATTATAATAGCCACCTACAATAAGGACTTGCATTTCCTTTACGTGCCACCACATGACTGACAAATAAAACACAGGAGAGAAATCCTTGTTTGTTTGTTTGTTTCATCACTTGTATAGCGCGCCAGACCCAATGGTATTAGGGCGCATTGTATAAGATCACTCAAAGCTTAGTTACACATAAAAATATACATACAGTATAGTTACACATAGTAAAATTTGTAGAGTTACATATATACAGTATATTTACAGGAATGAGATTCAGACTCAGGCTGGTAGCAGGCAGGTGTAGTCTATAGAAAAAAAAGCAAAGTTTGCTGGAGTGTATGCAGTGACCGGTGACTGGGGTGGGCCAGTTAGTCATGGTGTTACGGGTCCTGCTAACAGTCGGAGGCTTTAAGTCACTTTATTAAACTCTGTTGGAATTTTTGGTAAGACTGCTCCACACTAAGGGGGGAAGGAAGCGAGTTCCAGAGTTGGGCTGCCTTAACCTGGAAACTACTGCCTCCCACTCTGGTCAATTTAAATCTGGGAATCAGAAGGCAATTTTTATTGGAGAGTCTGGTTGTTCTTGTCATGGTTTCCGTGACAATTCTGTCCGATAGATAAAGTGGAGCTGCCTTATTTATGCATTTATGAGTGAGCAAGGCAACTTTTAGTTTGATTTTGTCAGAGGTCGACAGCCAGTTGTTGGCTCTTCTCGTCTCTGAAATATGTTCTCTCCTATTAATTCCCAGTGCCGCTCTGAGAGCATTATTTTGCAGGAATTGGATTTTCTTAGTCATTTGTTTGTTCGCCCCTATGTACATGGCGTTGCAATAGTTGAGCTTTGATAGTATAAGTGCTCTGGCAAGGGTAATGCAGCTGTCTTTGGAAAGGAAGGCTTTGCCTACTCTTATCAGTTTGCAGGTGTAGGGTGTGGCAGAGGTCATAGCATTTACCTGTTTGTTAAGGGAGAGAGTGGAATCCAAGTAGAACCCCGAGGATTTTACTTCCTTGGTGACTGTGAGGATGTTTTGGTCGATATTAAAGGCTGAGTATTTGGGGTTCTGTTTTTTGAGAGACGTGCCTGGATGATGAGATACACCTTGTTCACCAAGGCCAAATCCTTTTCGTAATCACCAGTAAGAGGTAGGAGGATCTGTGTATCATCTGCATAGTTGGTGTAGGCGATACCCAGATGATCCATATCGTCGAAAAGGAGCTTGGTGAAGATGTTGTATAGGGTGGGTGAGACACAAGATCCTTGAGACATGCCACACGTGATGGCAATGGGGTCGGCAGCAGCTGTAGGTGAGAAGACTCTCATGGTACGATCGCTAAGAAAGGATTGTATCCACGCTATGACTTCAGTGGAGAAGTATGCCGCCGAGACCAGATGGCTGCATAAGACCTGGTGATCAACCAAGTCGAAGGCAGCCGATAAATCCAAGAGTAGATGAAGGGCTGAGTCTCCTTTATCCCTCAGTTCATCGAACTGGGCCTTCAAGTCTATTAAAGTGGTTTCTGTCCCGTGCTGAGGATGGAAGCCTGATTGCCTTGACCCTAGTAAGGAATATGATTCCAGATGTTTTTGGATTTGTGTGTAGGCCTTTTTATCTAGGATTTTCAAAAGAAGTGGCACTGTAGTGATGGGTTGGTAGTTGGTGGGAAACGAGGGGTCTAGAGTCTGTTTTTTTAATAGTGGGAGCACCCATGATTCCTTAAGGTTGGTTGGGATAGTATTGGACGCAAATGATGCATTGATAAGTTTTGTGATAAAAGGTGACAGATCTCTGGCTGCATCCTTTATAAGTTGAGAGGAGCATGAATCGCCCTGACAGTTAGATGGTTTGAGTGATAGTATGGTTTATTCTGTTTCAGTTATGGTGACTTTAGAGAACTTGAATCAGGGTGGCTTGACAGAGTTTTTAGAGGAATCTGATAAAGTTCTAATAGGCATATTACTGGTTAATGAAGCATTTTTATTAGCAATTTTTACTTGTAGAGTCGAAACTTTGTTCACCAGGGCTTGCTGTATGTTCGAGCACCAGAGTTTATCCTTGGTGCAGTTATCTGGCACAGGGATTGGGGCTTCTAGCTCTTTAAGGATGATGAAAAATTATTTTGTGCTCGAGTTAGCTTGGGCTATTCTGGCATTATAAATTTCACATTGGGCTGGGAGTATTTCATTTTTGTATAAGGCTGTGATGGCACTGAGTTCGGTCTTATTTTCTTCAGATGGTTGTGTTTTCCAGGATATCGCGCATAACCTTTTTTTGGTACGTAGTGTTTTCAGGTATGGTGTGTACCAAGAGTTGAGGTGTGCCTTGGGTTTGCTTTGTCTAAGTTTAAGTGGCACTACTGAGTCTAGGGAGGTGGTTATGAAAAGGTTGTATTCCCTGACCAAAGCATCCGGTCGCAAGTTATCTGGGATGGCATTACGTGTAGGTAAAATGAGAGGGAGTAGGTTGTCACAGGTAATAATCTTTTTATTCAGAGTGGGAATAGGTGGAACAGGGGATACAGGTATGGAGATGGGTTTATCGGTAGCTAGGGTGAAGGTTATAAGGTAATGATCCAACCATATCTGAGGGGATATGGAAGAGATAGTAACATTACAATTGATTGTGGTTTGCTACCCAGTCCAGGGTTCTTCCTTTTGTGTGAGAAGGGTGGAGCACTTTTTGGGTAAAGCCTTGTTCTGTTAGGATATTTGCCACACTGGATGCGTGTGCATCCTTTGGGTCGTTATAGCCTAGGTTAAGGTCCCCTAGTAGTAGAACTTGGGAGGAGTTTTTTTAATTATTGGAAGCAATATTGGATAGGTCATCCTCGAAGGATGGAGGTCTATATATTAGGTGGATCGTAAGGGTCTGGGAGCTATTTATGTTAAGTTTGGCTGTCAGGTTCTCACAAGAATTGGTATCTGGGGAAGGCAGTAGTCTAATCAGTAGATTGTCTCTTGCAATGAGTGCAATGCCTCCTCCTCGAGTATCAACCCTATCAGATCTTAGAATAGTATATCCCCTGGGTATGGCTATTGAAAGAGCTGGTCCTGCAGCGACATGAAGCCAGGATTCGGTGATCGCTAAAAAGTCAAGGTGTTCTGCCTGTATAATATCTGCTATCTCGGTAGCATGAGTGACCATGCATCTTGCATTTATTAGAGCACCCTTAAGGCTATTGCAGGCTGAGGTTGGTGATGGGGAGCCTGTTGTTTTTGGGTCCTGGAGGTAATAAGGTCAGAGGCAGTAGGTATAGATTGAGCTTTTGATTTAGGGATGGGCGTAACGGGTATAGGGGTAGATCTTTTGTTGCTAGAGGCGAGGGTTCTCGCTGGTGGTTCATAAAGTTTGGAGAGTCTTGAACAGAGTCTTCCATTTCTGTTGAGCATAGTACATGGATGTGTCTTCAGTGGAAGATCTAGTGTAAGAGGTTTAGTAGGCCCTTGTTTACTTATGAGGGTAGGTGATTGGGCCATGGTGGGGTTCAGGGTGCTATGGTGGTAGTCAACCAGTATAGTCGCTATAAACAGTATGGCTATCACAGTAGTAAGGAAAGGCGGTAGACTCCTTGACAAACAACTGCAAGCGCAAAGTTGCCTTGGTCGCCCTTCTTTCTCCAATCTAACCCCTCGGGGCCCTGTGGGTGTGTCCTCAGACTAAAGCACATGCAGCATGCGCTCTTTAACCAAGCGTCGCTATACATGACTTATGTCCAGAGCACTTGAGTGCACGCTGCATCATGCGCTCTCCTTGATCCCTATATATAGAGCTGTCTGATCAAAAGAGTTGCCATTTACTGAGCTTTCAAATCCCTGTGGGGTTCAATGCAGCCCCAAAGCAATACATTCCAGCTCTTGGGCATTATTGTGCTCCATCCGGGGCGCTGTAGACACATTTTGCCAATTAGAGGGATTGCAATAACCAAAGATCCCCTTATTGACTGGTGCCATGCCCCTGCCATCCATGCTGGCTAGCCCAGTTCCTTTTCCCAGTAGGGAAGCAGACACTTTCCTGAGCATTGACCCTTCTGGTTCACCTGTTCTTCCCCAAAGTCACCCTGCTCTGCCCACCCTCACCTTGTGGTCCACCATTAAGGGGTAGCGGGCATCCAGTAAGATCACATCAAGCACCGATAGTGCTGAAACTGGCACTCTTGCCACCCGGGAGTCTTGGGATGCACATTATACAGTAAGGCAATGTACAGAAGCCCATGGGATGGAAACTCTTCCTGATCAAGCACGGTTTTAGATTCTAGAAGCTCTAACAGGTAACAATGTCCCTTACAACAGCTCCAAATTCAACTTGTTGTGCCCACAGAACAAAAGCCAGTAGGGCAATGAGTCTAGAGGACTTCCTCAGCTCGATGCCCGCAAGGAACACCACCACAAAACAGCGTCATGTTGGGACAAAATCCCCACCAACCTACCCCATCGGAGACTAGTGAGTGAAGTGCTCTGAAGCAACACTCAGGATGCATGCAGCACTTGACAAAAGCCCTGATAAGTAATGATGGGGAAATTAATTATCCTGGGCAGCAACACCAGGGCGTGGGTGCTGTATTAACCACGCAACACTCTCTTGTCCATTTCAATGTGTTGATGAAAGACACAGGAGCATCATTTGTGTTGAGCAAACTTTTCTCCATGGACAAGGAGACATGGGACCAGCATCAAAGGAATAGTGCGCTAAAATGTTTTATTGTCTTAAAAGATGGGAAATAATCAAAAACATACATTAAACATCTTTTTTTTTTTAAAGTTCCTATGTAATTTTATTAGCAAATAATGTTTAAACCCAATAATTTCAAGCACTAGTAGGCATCAATTTTCTGAAATGGACGAGTCTCCTGTGCCTGTGTTAATCTCTGCCCTCGCAGCAACAATGAAGCCAAAGCCTCCTGCTGGTAGCTTTTATTACAGCAGCTTTTGTATCATTATTGCATGAGACGCAAAGAGCAGAGAATGCAGGCAGGAAAGCTGATGCCGGTAAGTGCTTTTATAAATACAATGTTGTGGTATTTATAATTGCAGTGGCTTTCACTTTGAGTCTCCCGGGCTCCCCCAGCCCTGCGGTGTCCAGGAGACTCAAAGCACAAGCCAGCGTAATCATTAATACACAACGTTTTATTTATAAATGCAGTGGCTTTCACTTTGAGTCTCCCGGGCTCCCCCACCCCAGGGGAGCCCGTGAGACTCAAAGCAAAAGTAAGCATAATCATAAATACAAATTTGTTGTATTTATAAATGCCATGGTTTTCTTTTACGTTTCCCGGGCTCCCCCGGGCCGGAGGAGCCCAGGAAACTTAAAAAGAAAATCCCAGCATTTATAAATACAAAAATGTTGTATGTATAAATGTCGGCACTTCCGCTTTGGGTTTCCCGGGCTCCCCGGGGCCGGGGGAGCCCAGGCGACTCGAAGCGGAAGCCACCGTAGTGATAAATAAAACATGGTTGTATTTATAAATGCTGTGGTTTTCTTTTAAGTTTCCCGGGCTCCCCCGTGCCAGAGGAGCCCGGGAAACTTA
Source organism: Ambystoma mexicanum (assembly GCF_040938575.1). NCBI lineage: Eukaryota > Metazoa > Chordata > Amphibia > Caudata > Ambystomatidae > Ambystoma > Ambystoma mexicanum. Next base: position 27,100,964 of record NC_090938.1, on the reverse strand, counting down.
AAAAGAAAACCACAGCATTTATAAATACAACAAAGTTGTATTTATAAATGTCGATACTTTCACTTTGAGTCTCCCGGGCTCCCCCATTGCGGGGGAGCCCGGGAGACTCAAAGCGGAAGCCACCGCAGTTACAACTTTGTTCTATTTATAAATGCTGTGGTTTTCTTTTAGGTTTCCCAGCCTCCCCCGGGCCAGAGGAGCCCGGGAAACTTCAAAAGAAAACCACAGCATTTATAAATACCTCAAAGTTATATTTATAAATGCCATGGTGTCAAAGAAAATAATAAGCACTTACCAGCAGCAGCCTTCCTGCCTGCATTCTCTGCTCTCCTCATCTCCCTCTTGCATTCTCTGCTCTCTGCATCTCTAGCAACAATGAAGCAGAAGCCGCTGTAACAAAAGCTACCAGCAGGTGGCTTTTGCTTCATTATTGCTGCGAGGGCAGAGATTAACACAAGCACATGAGACTCGTCCATTTCAGAAAATGGATGCCTCCTAGTACTTTAATTATTGGGTTTAAACATTATTTGCAACATTTTTTACATAGGAACATTTTATGAAAAGATGTTTAATATATGTTTTTGATTATTACCCATCTTTTAAGACAATAAAATGTTTGAGGGCACTATTCCTTTAATCTTCTTTAGGGAAACTTCATGAAACTCGAGTAAAAGAAATTACTTCCTTACTACTGGGGGCCTTTTAAAAATGTTCGTTTAGAGCATTCAGCGTTACCCTCTGGTGCCCTCTTCCTGGGTGCAGGACTGCTAATGCCAAATGATGTCAGAACAAAGTAGTTACCACACAAAATTATCCCAGGATCCTAATCAAATTGAAGTTTCTTTCCACAATTCGAGTTTCTATTTCATAAGAGTGTTTGGAAACAGGCTTAGGAGGCCAGAGAGTCAGTGAGATGTCTGTAATAATAGTGTATAACTCAATGGGTTCATTTGAATGCTACAGAGACTTTATGTGACCAATCTATTCTAAGGTAGACCCAATGATCGGCCTTGGGGTGTAGTAACATGAGCTGTTAGTGCTAAGAGATGATGCCGTGTGTGCAGTGTGTGCAGTATGTGCAATATCGAATGCAGCCATTCAGGAGGCAATGGCCTAGTCCACTCAACGAGCTCCGACTCAGTATAATCACAGTCTTTAGAGTGACACCAACAAAGCAAATGTCATGAAGTGAATCCCAGGTGGCCGCCTTGCATACTTAGAGCAGTACAGGAGGTTGATCTTGTTGATGTCCGTGCTGGTGAACTGGCGGGATGTACCAATAGCAACATTGGGATCTGGCTTCGGGACAATGGTGGGGCGTCCATTGCGTGAGAAGGTGTTCCTGTAGGGCAGCACAGAAAGGAGAGATTTGAAACATTTAGCAAGTACACTGTGCCGAGAAGCCATTGTGAGCAAACCATTCAAGCGCACGGATTCTAAGAAGAACGCTGGAGAGAGATATGATATGGAATTTATAACGCGCCTATGCACAAGTGTTTCAAGGCGTGACAAGGCAAGCAGGGGGAAACAAAGGGAGGACAAAAAAACCCCAAAAAACAATGATCTTACTATGCCGAGTGACATTCAGATCGTACAAGTGCAGGGGAACAGGATAGGGATAAGTGCTGGGGGGGGAGTGGAAGGTTGGACAATTGCAGGACAAAGGAACAGGAAACAACAAGTAGTGTAGCCAACGGGTGACACGTGTGAGTGTTCGGAAGTGCAGACAACAAATGTCTAGTAAGTGCAGGAGAGGGGACTGTAGGGTTACAGATACAGACCACAAGTGCAGGGGGTGTCAATGGGCAGTGCGGGTTTGCAGCTGGACAGGCAAGGACCTGGGTCTGAATTCAGAGGGTGGTCAGGTGACCAGTGCAGTATCAGACAGGAGATCAGCATGGGAGAGGAAGAGAGAAGGCAGAAGCAAATAGGAAAGTCTTGAGGTGCTTCCGGAGCCAGAGATGGCTCTGCTCAAGTTCCAGAAAACAGGGAGGATGTTCCAGATGGAGGCGCCAGCCAAAGAAAGAGATCTGCCCCCAACTCATTGCTCGGAGAAGCGACTGACCCTCAAGGAGTTGGAAGTGGAGGAGTGAAGAGCTTGAGTAGGAAGGTATTTCCGAAGAGAGAGTTGGAGGTATTGTTGTCCCAGGCCCCGGAAAGTTTCGTGGACAATGCAGAGGGTCTTGAAATTGATCCTTGCAGCCACTGGGAGCCAATAGAGAGATTTCAGTGCTGTTGAGATACGATCCCTGGTCTTGAGGCCACGGACAACTCTTGCAGTTCTGTTCTTGATGAGTTGTAGAGGACGGAGAGTAGAGGCAGGAAGATTTAAAAAGAGTCTGTTGCAGTAGTCAAGCCTAGAGAGAACCAGAGCTCTGGAGACAGTTAGCTTCTAGGGGAAAGAGAGGATGGGAAGAATACCTCTGAGGAGGTGCAGCTGGTAGTTTGACTTCTTAGAGTCTTCAGAGATGTGAGGAGAGGAGAGTGCGGAATCAAAGATGACCCAGAGGTTCTTAGCCTCATAGGTGGGAGCAGGTTGAAAGTCAAGGGAGGCCGACCAGAGAGTGACAGAAAAGGAAGGTGCAGGTGTTCCGATGAGGAGGATCTCAGTCTTACTGGCATTTAGGCAGAGATCTTTGGCGGCACACCACTCCTGGATTGCAGAGGGGAGCCTGAAAGTGAGCTGAGTGTCATTCGCATAGCACTTAAAGTTGTAGCAGAGAGCAGCAATGCGGTGGGCGATATATGCCAGGTATTGGTCTAGAAGCCAGGGAGAAAGGTTAGACCCCTGGGGAACACCACAGGTAGAGATTGAGATAGAGGCGAGGAAGGACCAAAGTTGGACCTGGGAGGTTGGTCCGAGAGGAAAGAGGTCAGCTAGGCCAGAGCCTGATCAGTGATACCCAGGTTATCACAGAGCCAGTTGAGCAGGATGGCATGGTTGACTGTGTCAAAGGCAGAAGAGAGATCAAGTAAGATAAGGACAGAAGGGTGATTAGCATCAAGGTTAGAGGGCAGGTCTTCACGGATGTTCAGGAGAGCAGTTTCCATGCTTCTGGCTGCTCTGAAGCCATACTGATGGTCATGGAGACAACCAACAGATTCAGTGTGAAGATTAAGCAGAGAGATGGGCAGTTCTTTCAAGAGTTTGCCCAAGAAAGGGGAGATGGGGATCGGGCGATAGTTAGCCAGGCAAGAGGGGTTAGCTGAGGTTTTCTTGAGAAGAGGGTACACAAGAGAGTGCTTCAGGGGGGAATGGAAGGTTCCAGTGGTGAAAGAGTGATTGCAGAAGTCAGGCAGGGCTGGAGTGAGGTGTCAATGTGGTCCTTGATGGTTTTGGAAGAACAGGAAAGAACCTGTTTTGTTGAGACTTTCATAGATCGGACTTGTCTAGAAATCTTGTCGGGGTGAACAGAGGAAAGGCAGAGAATGGAGAAGAGGTGGTTGCAGGTAGGCCAGAGGTTGAGGAGAGAGTAGAAGGAGAAGGAGGAGAGGACGAGAGGGTGGACAGGATGTCCTAGGTTTTTTAGATGAAGTTGGAATCCAGGGCCGTGCAGAGGGCCTGGGAGGGGACAGGAGAGGTAGAGACTGCAGCAGGATTGTCCAGCTTTTTGCAGATTTTCAAAGGTTTGGCAGAGTTGTTAGATACTGCAGAGACGCGGGCCTGGATGTGAGCTCTCTTCTTAGTGAGGACAGAGAGCCGGTATTGCCTTTGGAGCATGCAGCAGTCCAGTTTGTCAGAGTATGCACAAGATGCCTGTGATTTCCTCTCAGCCACCCTACACTTGCGTTTAAGGGTGACAAGGTCTGAGTCATACCAAGAGTTGCACTTGGCTTTGGGCTTTAAGCGGATCCTCACGACAGGGGCAAGTACATTATGAGTGTCAGAGATAGCACAGTGGAGCATGGAAAGGGCTGTGCCAGGATCTGAGTCAGTCAGAGGTGCAGGAGGGGGAGAGAAAGTGGTGGCAAAAGCCTCAACTGACACAAGCTTCATGGATCGGATGACTGAGAAGGTGGGTGGCAGTGTGGGGTAGGCTCTGCCTGAACAGTAGAGAGAGAGAGGGAGACGAGAGGAGAGGAGAAAGTGGTCACTCCAGGAGAGAGGGTTGGTGAGAGGGTTAGAGAGGGTGAGATCTGAGGAGATCAGAACATCCACAGTGTGCCCTGCAGAGTGAGTCAGGCCAGAGGGAAGAATAGAAAGAGAGAGAGAGTCACAGATGTCACAGAAGAGTCCAGTGGAGGGACTGGAAGCATCCAGGTGGATGTTAAAGTCTCCAAGGAGGAGGAGTTGAGTGGTAGAGGCCAGGAGGCAGGAGGAGAGGTCCGCCCACTCTGAGAGGAAGGAGGTGATCTGGCCAGGTGGCCGATAGATAGTAGCCACAGTGAGAGAGTAGCCAGGAGAGGGAGAATGCCTGCAGAGAAGGCATTCGAAGGAGGAGTAGGCCTGCATAGGAATCACAGAGGTAGGAATCCACTCCGGGAAGATCAAGGCTACACCCCCACAGGTATGGTTGGATTGGGGGGTGGAGAGGATCTTGTAGCCATCAGGGATAAGAGTGTCAAAGCTCGTGACAGAGCTGGCCGTGAACAATGTCTCAGTGAGACCAAGTACTTCCAGGTCGGGTTCTTCCAGGAGACGGCAGATGTCAGAGGAATGTTTGACAGCTGAGCGAAAGTTGAGAGTGGCAATGTGGAGAAGATTGCCAACCTTGAAAGACTTCCGGGGAGGGGTGCACATCAGAGGTGCATCCCGCGGAAGCGTGGAAGGATCCCGAGGGTGGGCAGAAGAGGAGGAAGGGAGGGCAAGGTAGCCAAGGAGGAGGAATAGGGTGCCAGGGAGGTGGCAGAGGGAAAGCAAGAAAGCTGAAGAAGGGAGAGAAGGGACAGCAGAATTTACAAAGGAAATTGATAAGGCGCAGGAAGCATCTATCAAAGAGGAGGAGATTGGTCTGAGGGCCTTGGACCAGGACAGTGCCATTCAGGTAAACATTAATGATGACCTTAGAGGAGTGGAAGGGGGCCAGGAGGGTCTCCCACCGTGTGCCACCATTAATGGGAGAAGAAGAAATAGGAGAGAGCACAGAGACCATATAAGGAGTCCATAGGTCTGGCGAAGGAGCCACCAAGAGGATGTCAGTGAGGGTCTGTCTGGAAGAGGCGCTGGTATAGGTATCCTCGATCGAGAGGCCTGGGTTGGACCCCAGGAGTGAATGAGAGCACTCACTCATGCCAAAGGCATATCTAAGAAATGTCTTATTCACAGCGCAACACATGGCCTGAAGTTGACTACTACTGCATGTACGAGCACAGAGGAGAAACTTCCTGAGTCCTATACATTGAGAATACCTCCATATTCTAGTGGAGGCCCACCACCCTTGGGCCCTTCCTCCCACTTTAGGACCCACTAGTGAGCTAGCACATGTTGGCCACTGGACCAGGCTCTACGGCAGGAAGTGAGCCTCGGGCAGTTCACCAATCCATAGATGGTTTCAAACTCCCACCAACACAAGTGGACATGCTGATAGGACTATTTCATAACCAAGACCAAAATAGACCTTTATCCTGACATATTTTTCAGAGAAAATGCTGTAGTCTATTCTTTCTTTCCATTAGGAAAATGCACTGAACCAAAGGTGTGAAATAATGAATAATATTATTATTATAAATTCACATTTTTCAGCATGATACAAGGTCAGAACTGCAAAGTCATCACGCGTGTGAATGAAGAAGCACATACATGGAATGCCTGTCCCAGGACCAGTATCACAAGAAACAGTTTATGTGCCGTTCACTGATATAAAAATGCCCGAAACCTCTGTAGACAGAAACCATTGCACATTGAGATTCACAATACTTAATAATAATAAAAATAACTTGCTTTGAGTAGTGCATGATTGATGCATAGTCATAGCGGGTGCCTAGATTGTTGGTGTTCACCTTCCGAAAATCACGTTCCATGCCTAAAAAGATACAGCTTGTTATTAGGAGCAGTTTTCATCCAGCGTTTTCAATATTATTAAGTCTCGGGGTCACAGTAATATACCATTGCTTTCAACTATACATTGCAGTTCTAGCAGGTTTTCTGAAGGGGTGAGCAGTCCTTCACAAATCACGTGTACATAACTTCAATACATCAGACTTTACAGAGAATTATACTTAAATCTCTAAATTTCTGGATATTGTGGGGTGCGCAATATACCTCTGAACTGGTGTCAGCTTTGTGATATTAAATTACGCTGGTAGTAAAATTGTGATGTGCCAATATATAATACTTTTTATTGTCAGTAGCGAAAACCTAAGCTATTAAACCTAATTGGTGTCAGGAATGGGATGTGCAATACAGCACTCCTCAACACAGTTAGAAGTTAAAACCCTGGTAGCCTGATTCATGGAATTATTTGCGTGAAAAACACAGATTAGCACGCCTTTCTGCCCGAAAATCCCTGTTTGAAGTCTGGGGATTTTCGGGCAGAAAGGCGCACTAATCTGCATTTTTCACGCAAATAATTCCATGAATCAGGCAGTGGGTGTCCACCTAGATGCAAATCTAACAATGACTAAACATGTCAATGCCCTCTCATCGGATACTTCGTATACATCCAAACTGATTGCTTTAAGCCGTCAATTCCTCACGCCGCAAAACTGTACCACTCTTGCCCTTGCTCTCATTTTGTCGAAATTAGATTATTGCAACATTTTGTTGCTAGGCTCTTTGAACGCCAACCTGCCTAAACTACAACTGTTGCAACATAAAGCCCTGCGAGCAGCCCTTAGTTTAAAAAAATCTGACCACATTTGTAACATTAGGAGGGAAGTCCACTGGTTACCTGTCAAAGCTAGAATTATCTTCATAACACTTCGTGTCACCCAAAAGTGTCTCGCCAAGGAGGCCCCCACATACATCAACATCACTGTCACCTTGAATAAGACCACGAGAATTCTGAGATCTAATAATAACACACAACTCTTTGCCCCACGCTTCAAAAGTTTGAGGGCAGGGGGAAGCAGCTTCCCAGTAATGGCACCAAAACTTTGGAACTCCCTCCCCTCGCACACTAGAAATGAGCCATCCCACCAGCGTTTCAAGAAGACGCTAAAAACCTGACTCTTTAACAAATTGGAACTCATTTTTCAGCCCTTCCATTCCCCTAGCTCTACAACCCCAGTGATGCATTATGCAACCTTACCTCACACCTGGACCCACCTGCACTGTAACTGTTGACTCACATGTACTCCAGTAAAGTGGTACGTAGCTTAATTATATAAGTATGTAGTTTCATAGTTCTAGTAGCACTGTTATCAAATATTTGTGAAATGTAATGTCATTCCCTATTGTTACCAAAAAATTAAGTTGTCTGTAATCTACGCTGTGCCACCTCCGGGTTTGGGTGTATAACAAATGCAATAAATAAATAAATAAATAAAATAAAATAAGTACAATACTAAAAAGCTGTTTTAGCCGCTTTGGCATCTATTAGACAAGACTTCTCCTTGGTGGCACTGCTAATATCTGTAATGTTCAACTAAATTGGTGACAGAACATTATTTTTGTCATGGTGAAGAAGATAATGCATCACAACAAAGCCCCTCATACAACTTCTAAAATAACACAATGCATAAACTGCACAATTGCACTGACGATTCCCAGCAGATCAGCAGTGAAGCAAAACAGCCTCTAAATCCAAGCCAGCATCGGATCCTGCTTGCTACAGCTCGGGTACCAAGACATCGTGCTCTTCTGATGGCCCTTGAGACTCATTTGGTGGATCAGTTATCGCCGATGTGTCTCATGAAGCTGAACACTTTACGGTATGCATTGGCAAAAGCCTCAACTATCAGAGTAGACATGAGGGTTGGACAGGAAAGTCACGGCGTACAGCACTTACAATCTAGGAACTAATCTGTGCTACCAAGTGATGAGAGAACCTTGCTGTCACGATCCTACTCACCTGTCGCCCAGCACACCTATATGCGCACATTCAGAGACTCTGTTTATGGTATACTTGCAAAGTTAAAACCTGCAAACTGCCTCTGCATTTATTACTTGTTTTACCGCTGCAGTTTTGGACCAATCTAATGCCTTCTGCCCTGCTCCTGTGGGCTCCCTGCCTTTCAGCCTGCCTGTTATTCAACCTTTCCTTGATTTCCAGCTTTTGTCTTCTGATACCTTTTTAGATATTCAGTTCTTAACTGATATCTTTTCTGCCTTTCTGACTGTCTGTAAACACCCTGGTTTCTGTAAGCATTTCTGCTTCACATACTTGTCCTGTTTCTGCCTTGCCTTTCTCTCTGCAAACCAAGCCTTTTGAAGTTTTCCTGTTTGTTCCTTGCCTGCAATATTTCCCGACTTCAGTCTATAGTTCTAGTACCTGTTCTTAAGTACTCTGAGTTTCCTGAGTCCCTTCTATTCGCTGTTTTGGCAGCAACCTATCTTGCATTAGTCCTTTGCTTTGTATATATTGTTAGTCCTGTCTATGCTTTGTACTTTGTTTCTCTATCCTGTCCTGTACCTGGTTATTTCTTTCAATGCTGCTTTCTACCTGTAATACATCATGGTCCACTGTTGTGCCTCCGCTTTGAACCCGTTTACAGTGTGACCCCTGGGTTGGTCTCCGTTCAGATCAGATAAGGGAAAGACTTCTGTTGCCTTCGCCTAATCCGTTGAAGTCAAACCTGCCTCAGTATATGGTCTCCAGTGTTACCCTTACACTGCATACAACAGTCTCTTCGGCACGCCTAACTCATGACGCTGCTGTATGAGCGTTGTTAACAGTAATATGCTGGTACCGATCCCAAGGGCGTTCCATAATCACTGGAGACCCCTTATCATATTCCAGTACAATCTTTATTCTGATCAATCCGTGTTGCCCAGTGTATTTGCTTGTCTTTGCTCTCTCTCTCTTTGTTTACAGACAGCTTCTGCCCCTGTAGTTCCTGCGAATATCTGTTTCAACTCAGAGCAGCTTGGTCTGTACTCTGTTTCTGTTATATGCTAGCATTGCCTCTGGAATCTCCCCTAATCTACAGTGCGGTATAGCCTTTGCCCTGTGCTCCCCGGCCAGACTTGTTACAGTTGCTTAGACCCGAAAACCCAACTTCGGACTTCTTAAACCCATCTTTGAATTTATGCATAAGCATTCCATTCTAGTATACAAAAAAACAATGTCAAAGACCCAAGTGCATTCCTGGATGTTATCACTAGTGCAGCAAAGCAAAGACACTGCCCACTGGCCCGAACTGAAGCAAATCCATCCCTTGCCCCAAGAGCCAGATCATGCCTAGAATGTCAACGCTTCCGCCTCGTGTGTAGAACGCTCAACATGTAATGTCTGTCCATTGCACACACAAGCCACCTGCGTTAGTTATCTCTCTTGGGTCACTTACATACATAAGTAGGTTTCTGAAGAATTTGAAGCATATTCATGGTACCCCCAAAACAACCAATATGCTAAATATCCCCTAAAATTCACGAAATACCTCCGGGTTACTCAGTGTCCCTGCAAACACTCAACAGAAATATTTCTACGATCTGCCCTTTACCACCTGTTGAACTTTAGATTGGCATTCACCCCGTCTGATGTCTTTAAACTAATGTGTTCAATTTACAAAAAATATTTTGTCCCTCATTGCCAACCAGAACTAGCAGATGTGCATCACCCGCCACAGCACCAACCTTTTTGGGATTAAACACGCAGCAAGAGACATTGCAAGTCTTACCAGGAATCACGTTCTGGAGCAAGATGTCAACAAAGTCGTCGCGGTCACCACGGTTCTGTTCGTGGTGGAATCCCAATGCATGGAGGAGCTCATGCTGCGCCGTGCCCAGGAAGAGGCATCCTTTCTGCTGCAAGGAAACAACCTGCCGCCCCCCAGTTCTTCCAATCAAGGACCAGCATCTGAAAAGTGGAGGGATTAGTACTCACATGGGCACATTTGCTGACTGTCATTGGGTGCACTGATATCTGTAGGGCTCAAAGACCTTCTCACAAGGAAGGGTGCCAACCCTTGAGGACTGACATATTTCTGAACCTCTACATACATGAACCATCTTGAAGAGTATGATGGCTTGAAGGCTTTACAATGATAAAGGCGTTCCTCGCCAATGACAATTATCATAAACAGAGGGCCCACCTAGAAAGGAGCACTCAAACCTTCAGCTGCAGATATGCACCAATTAGAGGACTTCAGTGGTTCAACTAGGAGGACTAGGCAAACCCAGGCTCTGAAACACTCAATGCAGTGGCCAAGAACAGTGCTAGGGGCCAGCGCTGAGGACTACGACACTGAATGGGGTTACAGCAGGGGTCTTATTTCCTGCCCCTCTGACTTTGTTCCTTCTCTGGAATACAACATCTGAATCCTTAGGACACAGCACAAGAGGAATTTCTCAGTAGGTTGAAATGTAATATCCGGCTAGTGTGTAAATTCACACAGCCTCGGAGAACCGTGTGTACATAAACAAGGAATGTGGGCACAGCCTGGTAGCACCAACCTGGGACCCTTATCAGCAGATATAGGACAAATACGGGGCTTAAGAGCACAGCTGAGGCTGCCCTCAGGCAGGACCACCTTCTGTGTTTCTAAAACAGGACATCAAGAAGGCCACAGATAAGCAACCCCCCCCTTCCTACCATACCCCTGGATAGGTATCAATCAGTCCCTGATCTTCCCCATGCAGATCCCATGTGATATTCTCTCTGACACACCACTGAGTGTCACAGAATTACAGCAAAAGATGCCTATCAAAGACCATGCCAGGAAAAGCCACCACAGACCGTGCCATGAAAAGCCCACCTCAGACCAGGCCATCAAAAGCACACCACAGACAGTGCCATGAGAAGCCCACCACAGACCGTGCCATGAAAAGCCCACCACAGACAGTGCCATGAAAATTCACCACAGACCGTGCCATGAAAAGCCCACCACAGACCGTGCCATGAAAAGCCCACCTCACACTGTGCCATGAAAAATGAAAAAGCCAACACAGAATGTGTGTCATGAAAAACCCACCACAGACTGTGCCAAGCAAAGCCCACCACAAACCGTGCCAGAAAATCCCACTACAGACTTTGCCATGAAAAGCCCACCACAGACAGTGCCATGAAGTGTCCACTACAGACTGTGCCATGAAAAGCCCACCAAAGACTGTGCCATGAAAATCCCATCACAGACCGTGCAAGGAAAAGCCCAGTACAGACCGTGCCATGAAAAGACCACCACAGACCGTGCCATGAAAATCCCACTTCAGACTGTGCCATAAAATCTCCACCACAGACCGCACCATGAAAAGACCACCACAGACCGTGCCATGAAAATCCCACCTCAAACTGTGCCATGATATGTCTACCACAGACAGTGCCATGAAAATCCCCCCAACAGACTGAGGCATGAAATGTCCACCACAGACTGTCTCATGAAAATCCCACCACAGACTGTGCCATGAAAATCCCACCACAGACTGTGCCATGAAATGTCCACCACAGACTGTCTCATGAAAATCCCACCACAGACTGTGCCATGAAAATCCCACCACAGACTGAGCCATGCAATGTCCACCACAGACTGTGCCGTGAAATGCCCATCAAAACTGTGCCATGAAAAGCCCACCACAGATTGTGCCATGAAATGTCCATCAAAACTGTGTCATGAAAAGCCCACTACAGACTGCGCCATGAAAAGCCCACCACAGACAGTGCCATGAAGTGTCCACCACAGACTGCCATGAAAATCCCACCAAAGACTGCGCCATGAAAAGCCCATCTCAGACTGTGCCATGAAAAGCCCACCACAGACCATGGAATGAAAAGCCCACCACAGACTGTGCCATGAAATGTCCACAACAGACCGTGACATGAAAAGCCCGCTACAGACAGTGCCATGAAAAGCCCACCACAGACCGTGCCATGGAAAGCACACCAAAGGCCGTGCCATGAAAAGCCCACCTCAGACTGTGCCATGAAATGTCCACCACATACTGAGCCATGAAAAGCCCACCTCAGACTGTGCCATGAAATGTCCACCTCAGACTGTGCCATGAATTCTCCACCACAGACTGTGCTAAGAAAAGTCCACCACAGACTGTGGCAGAAAATCCCACCACAGACTGTGCCATGAAATGCCCACCACAGACTGTCTCATGAAAATCCCACCACATACTGTGCCATGAAAAGCCCACCTCAGACTGAGCCATGCAATGTCCACCACAGACTGTGCCGTGAAATGTCCATCAAAACTGTGTCATGAAAAGCCCACCACAGACTGTGCCAAGAAAAGCCCACCACAGACCGTGCCAGAAAAGCCCACCACAGACTGCGCCATGAAAATCTCACTACAGACTGTGCCATGAAAAGCCCACCACAGACAGTGCCATGAAGTGTCCACCGCCGACTGTGCTAAGAAAAGCCCACCACAGACCGTGGCAGAAAAGCCCACCACAGTCTGTGCCATGAAATGTCCACCACAGACTGTGCCATGAAAAGCCCACCACAGACTCTGCCATGCAAAGCCCACCACAGACTGTACCATGTAAAGCCCACCAAAGACTGTGCCATGAAAAGCCCACTTCAGACTGTGCCATTAAAACCTCAGCAGAGACTGTGCCATGAAATGTCCACCGCAGATTTTGCCATGAAAATCCCACCTCAAACTGTGCCATGAAATCTACACCACAGACAGTGCCATGAAAAGCCCACCACCGACTGTGCCATGTAAAGCCCACCACAGACAGTGCCATGAAGTGTCCACCACAGACTGTGCTAAGAAAAACCCACCACATACCGTGGCAGAAAAGACCACCACAGTCTGTGCCATGAAATGTCCACCACAGACTGTGCCATGAAAAGCCCACCACAGACTGCGCCATGAAAAGTCCACCACACACTCTGCCATGAAATGTCCATCACAGACTGTGCCATGAAAATCCCACCTCTCAATGTGCCATGCAAAGCCCACCACAGACTGTACCATGTAAAGCCCACCAAAGACTCTGCCATGAAAAGCCCACTTCAGACTGTGCCATTAAAACCTCACCACAGACTGTGCCATGAAATGTCCACCACAGATTTTGCCATGAAAATCCCACCTCAAACTGTGCCATGAAATGTCCACCACAGACAGTGCCATGAAAAGCCCACCACAGACTGTGCCATGAAAAGCCCACCACAGACGGTGCCTTGAAAAGCCCACAAAAGACTATGCCATAAAATGTCCCTCACTGACTGTGGGCCTGATCACGACTTTGGCGGTAATCCTTAAATCAGGCGGTAGAGCTAATACCGCCAGGTTTAAGGGTCCGCCAAATCAGGACTTCGGCGGATTTAGCCCCAGCTCTTAGCTGGGGGGAAATCCGTAGAAAATTTGCGCTATTACCGCCGGCGGAAAATCCGCCGGCGGTAAGAGCGCGAATTTTCCCCATTGAGCCCAATGGGGAATGGGGCATTCCCAAATGGGCTCAATGGGGAATGAGGAATTACTTTACCGCCAAACTCATGATCCGGCGCTATTAGCGCCGGGGAGTTTGGCGGTAGGGCTATTATCGCCGGCGGTAATACTGCCGGCGGTAATGCCCAAGTCGTGATCAGGCCCTGTGTCATGAAAAGCCCACCTCAGACTGTGCCATGCCATGTCCACCACAGACTGTGCCATGAAATGTCCATCAAAACTGTGTCATGAAAAGCCCACCACAGAATGTGCCAAGAAAAGCCCACCACACTCTGTGCCAGAAAAGCCCACCACAGACTGTGCCATGAAAATCCCACTACAGATTGTGCCATGAAAAGCCCACCACAGACTGTGCCATAAAGTGTCCACCACAGACTGTTCCATGAAAAGCCCACCAAAGACCATGCCATGAGAAGTCACCACAGACCATGCCATGAAAATCCACCACAGACCATGCCATGAAAAGCCCACCACAGACCGTGCCATAAAGTGTCCACCCCAACCGTGCCATGAAAAGCCCATCTCAGACTGTGCTGTGAAAAGCCCGCCACAGACCATGGCATGAAAAGCCCTCCACAGACTTTGCCATGAAAATCCCACCATAAACTGTGCCATGAAAAGCACTCCACAGACTGTGCTATGAAAAGCCCACCACAGACTGTGCCATGAAATGTCCACCACAGTCTGTGCCATTAAAAGTCCACCACATACTGTGCCATTAAAAACCCACCACAGACTGTGGCATGAAAAGCCCACCACAGATGCAGCCATGAAAAGACCTCAACAGACTATGCCATGAAAAGCCCGCAACAGACTATGCCATGAAAAGCCCACCACAGACTGTGCCATAAAAAGCCCACCACAGACCGTGCTATAAAACGTCCATTACAGACTGTGTCATGAAAAGGCCACCACAGACAGTGCCATGAAAATCCCCCCAACAGACTGAGCCATGAAATGTCCACCACACACTGTGCAATTAAAAGTCCACCATTGACGGTGCCATGAACAGCCCGCAACAGACTCTGCCATGAAAATCCCACCACAGACTGTGCCATGAAATGCCCACCACAGACTGTCTCATGAAAATCCACCACATACTGTGCCATGAAAAGCCCACCTCAGACTGAGCCATGCAATATCCACCACAGACTGTGCCGTGAAATGTCCATCAAAACTGTGTCATGAAAAGCCCACCACAGACTGTGCCAAGAAAAGCCCACCACAGACCGTGCCAGAAAAGCCCACCACAGACTGCGCCATGAAAATCTCACTACAGACTGTGCCATGAAAAGCCCACCACAGACAGTGCCATGAAGTGTCCACCGCCGACTGTGCTAAGAAAAGCCCACCACAGACCGTGGCAGAAAAGCCCACCACAGTCTGTGCCATGAAATGTCCACCACAGACTGTGCCATGAAAAGCCCACCACAGACTCTGCCATGCAAAGCCCACCACAGATTGTACCATGTAAAGCCCACCAAAGACTGTGCCATGAAAAGCCCACTTCAGACTGTGCCATTAAAACCTCAGCAGAGACTGTGCCATGAAATGTCCACCACAGATTTTGCCATGAAAATCCCACCTCAAACTGTGCCATGAAATCTACACCACAGACAGTGCCATGAAAAGCCCACCACCGACTGTGCCATGTAAAGCCCACCACAGACAGTGCCATGAAGTGTCCACCACAGACTGTGCTAAGAAAAACCCACCACATACCGTGGCAGAAAAGACCACCACAGTCTGTGCCATGAAATGTCCACCACAGACTGTGCCATGAAAAGCCCACCACAGACTGCACCATGAAAAGTCCACCACACACTCTGCCATGAAATGTCCATCACAGACTGTGCCATGAAAATCCCACCTCTCAATGTGCCATGCAAAACCCACCACAGACTGTACCATGTAAAGCCCACCAAAGACTCTGCCATGAAAAGCCCACTTCAGACTGTGCCATTAAAACCTCACCACAGACTGTGCCATGAAATGTCCACCACAGATTTTGCCATGAAAATCCCACCTCAAACTGTGCCATGAAATGTCCACCACAGACAGTGCCATGAAAAGCCCACCACAGACTGTGCCATTAAAAGTCCACCACAGACTGTTGAATGAGAAGCCCAACACAGACTGTGCCATGAAAAACCCACTACAGTCTTTGCCATGAAAAGCCCACCAAAGACCGTGCCATAAAATGTCGACCACAGACTGTGTCATGAAAAGCCCACCACAGACTGTGCCATGAAAAGCCCACCACAGACTGTGCCATGAAATGTCCACCACAGTATGTGCCATTAAAAGTCCACCACAGACTGTGCCATTAAACACCCACCACAGACTGTGGCATGAAAGGACCACCACAGACGGGGCAATGAAAAGACCTCAACAGACTATGCCATGAAAAGCCCTAAACAGACTATGCCATGAAAAGCCCACCACAGACTGTGCCATGAAAAGCCCACCACAGACTCTGCCATGAAATGTCCATCACAGACTGTGCCATGAAAAGTCCACCTCTCAATGTGCCATGCAAAGCCCACCACAAACTGTACCATGTAAAGCCCACCAAAGACTGTACCATGAAAAGCCCACTTCAGACTGTGCCATTAAAACCTCAGCAGAGACTGTGCCATGAAATGTCCACCACAGATTTTGCCATGAAAATCCCACCTCAAACTGTGCCATGAAATCTACACCACAGACAGTGCCATGAAAAGCCCACCACCGACTGTGCCATGTAAAGCCCACCACAGACAGTGCCATGAAGTGTCCACCACAGACTGTGCTAAGAAAAACCCACCACATACCGTGGCAGAAAAGACCACCACAGTCTGTGCCATGAAATGTCCACCACAGACTGTGCCATGAAAAGCCCACCACAGACTGCGCCATGAAAAGTCCACCACACACTCTGCCATGAAATGTCCATCACAGACTGTGCCATGAAAATCCCACCTCTCAATGTGCCATGCAAAGCCCACCACAGACTGTACCATGTAAAGCCCACCAAAGACTCTGCCATGAAAAGCCCACTTCAGACTGTGCCATTAAAACCTCACCACAGACTGTGCCATGAAATGTCCACCACAGATTTTGCCATGAAAATCCCACCTCAAACTGTGCCATGAAATGTCCACCACAGACAGTGCCATGAAAAGCCCACCACAGACTGTGCCATTAAAAGTCCACCACAGACTGTTGAATGAGAAGCCCAACACAGACTGTGCCATGGAAAACCCACTACAGTCTATGCCATGAAAAGCCCACCAAAGACCGTGCCATAAAATGTCGACCACAGACTGTGTCATGAAAAGCCCACCACAGACTGTGCCATGAAAAGCCCACCACAGACTGTGCCATGAAATGTCCACCACAGTCTGTGCCATTAAAAGCCCACCACAGACTGTGCCATTAAAAACCCACCACAGACTGTGGCATGAAAGGACCACCACAGACGGGGCAATGAAAAGACCTCAACAGACTATGCCATGAAAAGCCCTCAACAGACTATGCCATGAAAAGCCCACCACAGACTGTGCCATGAAAAGCCCACCACAGACTCTGCCATGAAATGTCCATCACAGACTGTGCCATGAAAAGTCCACCTCTCAATGTGCCATGCAAAGCCCACCACAGACTGTACCATGTAAAGCCCACCAAAGACTGTGCCATGAAAAGCCCACTTCAGACTGTGCCATTAAAACCTCAGCAGAGACTGTGCCATGAAATGTCCACCACAGATTTTGCCATGAAAATCCCACCTCAAACTGTGCCATGAAATCTACACCACAGACAGTGCCATGAAAAGCCCACCACCGACTGTGCCATGTAAAGCCCACCACAGACAGTGCCATGAAGTGTCCACCACAGACTGTGCTAAGAAAAACCCACCACATACCGTGGCAGAAAAGACCACCACAGTCTGTGCCATGAAATGTCCACCACAGACTGTGCCATGAAAAGCCCACCACAGACTGCGCCATGAAAAGTCCATCACACACTCTGCCATGAAATGTCCATCACAGACTGTGCCATGAAAATCCCACCTCTCAATGTGCCATGCAAAGCCCACCACAGACTGTACCATGTAAAGCCCACCAAAGACTCTGCCATGAAAAGCCCACTTCAGACTGTGCCATTAAAACCTCACCACAGACTGTGCCATTAAAAGTCCACCACAGACTGTTGAATGAGAAGCCCAACACAGACTGTGCCATGGAAAACCCACTACAGTCTATGCCATGAAAAGCCCACCAAAGACCGTGCCATAAAATGTCGACCACAGACTGTGTCATGAAAAGCCCACCACAGACTGTGCCATGAAAAGCCCACCACAGACTGTGCCATGAAAAGCCCACCACAGACTGCGCCATGAAAAGTCCACCACACACTCTGCCATGAAATGTCCATCACAGACTGTGCCATGAAAATCCCACCTCTCAATGTGCCATGCAAAGCCCACCACAGACTGTACCATGTAAAGCCCACCAAAGACTCTGCCATGAAAAGCCCACTTCAGACTGTGCCATTAAAACCTCACCACAGACTGTGCCATGAAATGTCCACCACAGATTTTGCCATGAAAATCCCACCTCAAACTGTGCCATGAAATGTCCACCACAGACAGTGCCATGAAAAGCCCACCACAGACTGTGCCATTAAAAGTCCACCACAGACTGTTGAATGAGAAGCCCAACACAGACTGTGCCATGGAAAACCCACTACAGTCTATGCCATGAAAAGCCCACCAAAGACCGTGCCATAAAATGTCGACCACAGACTGTGTCATGAAAAGCCCACCACAGACTGTGCCATGAAAAGCCCACCACAGACTGTGCCATGAAATGTCCACCACAGTCTGTGCCATTAAAAGCCCACCACAGACTGTGCCATTAAAAACCCACCACAGACTGTGGCATGAAAGGACCACCACAGACGGGGCAATGAAAAGACCTCAACAGACTATGCCATGAAAAGCCCTCAACAGACTATGCCATGAAAAGCCCACCACAGACTGTGCCATGAAAAGCCCACCACAGACTCTGCCATGAAATGTCCATCACAGACTGTGCCATGAAAAGTCCACCTCTCAATGTGCCATGCAAAGCCCACCACAGACTGTACCATGTAAAGCCCACCAAAGACTGTGCCATGAAAAGCCCACTTCAGACTGTGCCATTAAAACCTCAGCAGAGACTGTGCCATGAAATGTCCACCACAGATTTTGCCATGAAAATCCCACCTCAAACTGTGCCATGAAATCTACACCACAGACAGTGCCATGAAAAGCCCACCACCGACTGTGCCATGTAAAGCCCACCACAGACAGTGCCATGAAGTGTCCACCACAGACTGTGCTAAGAAAAACCCACCACATACCGTGGCAGAAAAGACCACCACAGTCTGTGCCATGAAATGTCCACAACAGACTGTGCCATGAAAAGCCCACCACAGACTGCGCCATGAAAAGTCCATCACACACTCTGCCATGAAATGTCCATCACAGACTGTGCCATGAAAATCCCACCTCTCAATGTGCCATGCAAAGCCCACCACAGACTGTACCATGTAAAGCCCACCAAAGACTCTGCCATGAAAAGCCCACTTCAGACTGTGCCATTAAAACCTCACCACAGACTGTGCCATGAAATGTCCACCACAGATTTTGCCATGAAAATCCCACCTCAAACTGTGCCATGAAATGTCCACCACAGACAGTGCCATGAAAAGCCCACCACAGACTGTGCCATTAAAAGTCCACCACAGACTGTTGAATGAGAAGCCCAACACAGACTGTGCCATGGAAAACCCACTACAGTCTATGCCATGAAAAGCCCACCAAAGACCGTGCCATAAAATGTCGACCACAGACTGTGTCATGAAAAGCCCACCACAGACTGTGCCATGAAAAGCCCACCACAGACTGTGCCATGAAATGTCCACCACAGTCTGTGCCATTAAAAGCCCACCACAGACTGTGCCATTAAAAACCCACCACAGACTGTGGCATGAAAGGACCACCACAGACGGGGCAATGAAAAGACCTCAACAGACTATGCCATGAAAAGCCCTCAACAGACTATGCCATGAAAAGCCCACCACAGACTGTGCCATGAAAAGCCCACCACAGACCATGCCATAAAACGTCCATTACAGACTGTGTCATGAAAAGGCCACCTCAGACTGTGCCATGAAATGTCCACCACAGACAGTGCCATGAAAATCCCCCCAACAGACTGAGCCATGAAATGTCCACCGCAGACTGTGCCATTAAAAGTCCACCATAGACTGTGGCATGAAATTCCCACCACAGACGGTGCCATGAAAAGCCCACAACAGACTCTGCCATGAAAATCCCACCACAGACTGTGCCATGAAATGTCCACCACAGACTGTCTTATGAAAATCCCACCACATACTGTGCCATGAAAAGCCCACCTCAGACTGAGCCATGCAATGTCCACCACAGACTGTGCCGTTAAATGTCCATCAAAACTGTGTCATGAAAAGCCCACCACAGACTGTGCCAAGAAAAGCCCACCACAGACGGTGCCAGAAAAGCCCACCACAGACAGCGCCATGAAAATCTCACTACAGACTGTGCCATGAAAAGCCGACCACAGACAGTGCCATGAAGTGTCCACCACAGACTGTGCCATGAAAAGGCCACCACAGATTCTGCCATGAAATGTCCATCACAGACTGTGCCATAAAAATTCCACCTCTCAATGTGCCATGCAAAGCCCACCACAGACTGTACCATGTAAAGCCCACCACAGACCGTGGCAGAAAAGCCCACCACAGTCTGTGCCATGAAATGTCCACCACAGACTGTGCTATGAAAAGCCCACCACAGACTCTGCCATGAAATGTCCATCACAGACTGTGCCATGAAAATTCCACCTCTCAATGTGCCATGCAAAGCCCACCACAGACTGTACCATGTAAAGCCCACCAAAGACTGTGCCATGAAAAGCCCACTTCAGACTGTGCCATTAAAACCTCAGCAGAGACTGTGCCATGAAATGTCCACCACAGATTTTGCCATGAAAATCCCACCTCAAACTGTGCCATGAAATCTACACCACAGACAGTGCCATGAAAAGCCCGCCACCGACTGTGCCATGTAAAGCCCACCACAGACAGTGCCATGAAGTGTCCACCACAGACTGTGCTAAGAAAAACCCACCACATACCGTGGCAGAAAAGACCACCACAGTCTGTGCCATGAAAAGCCCACCACAGACTGCGCCATGAAAAGTCCACCACACACTCTGCCATGAAATGTCCATCACAGACTGTGCCATGAAAATCCCACCTCTCAATGTGCCATGCAAAGCCCACCACAGACTGTACCATGTAAAGCCCACCAAAGACTCTGCATTGAAAAGCCCACTTCAGACTGTGCCATTAAAACATCACCACAGACTGTGCCATGAAATGTCCACCACAGATTTTGCCATGAAAATCCCACCTCAAACTGTGCCATGAAATGTCCACCACAGACAGTGCCATGAAAAGCCCACCACAGACTGTGCCATTAAAAGTCCACCACAGACTGTTGAATGAGAAGCCCAACACAGACTGTGCCATGGAAAACCCACTACAGTCTATGCCATGAAAAGCCCACCAAAGACCGTGCCATAAAATGTCGACCACAGACTGTGTCATGAAAAGCCCATCACAGGCTGTGCCATGAAAAGCCCACCACAGACTGTGCCATGAAATGTCCACCACAGTCTGTGCCATTAAAAGTCCACCACAGACTGTGCCATTAAAAACCCACCACAGACTGTGGCATGAAAGGACCACCACAGACGGGGCAATGAAAAGACCTCAACAGACTATGCCATGAAAAGCCCTCAACAGACTATGCCATGAAAAGCCCACCACAGACTGTGCCATGAAAAGCCCACCACAGACCATGCCATAAAACGTCCATTACAGACTGTGTCATGAAAAGGCCACCTCAGACTGTGCCATGAAATGTCCACAACAGACAGTGCCATGAAAATCCCCCCAACAGACTGAGCCATGAAATGTCCACCGCAGACTGTGCCATTAAAAGTCCACCATAGACTGTGGCATGAAATTCCCACCACAGACGGTGCCATGAAAAGCCCACAACAGACTCTGCCATGAAAATCCCACCACAGACTGTGCCATGAAATGTCCACCACAGACTGTCTTATGAAAATCCCACCACATACTGTGCCATGAAAAGCCCACCTCAGACTGAGCCATGCAATGTCCACCACAGACTGTGCCGTTAAATGCCCATCAAAACTGTGCCATGAAAAGCCCACCACAGACTGTGCCAAGAAAAGCCCACCACAGTCGTGCCAGAAAAGCCCACCACAGACAGCGCCATGAAAATCTCACTACAGACTGTGCCATGAAAAGCCGACCACAGACAGTGCCATGAAGTGTCCACCACAGACTGTGCCATGAAAAGGCCACCACAGATTCTGCCATGAAATGTCCATCACAGACTGTGCCATGAAAATTCCACCTCTCAATGTGCCATGCAAAGCCCACCACAGACTGTACCATGTAAAGCCCACCACAGACCGTGGCAGAAAAGCCCACCACAGTCTGTGCCATGAAATGTCCACCACAGACTGTGCTATGAAAAGCCCACCACAGACTCTGCCATGAAATGTCCATCACAGACTGTGCCATGAAAATTCCACCTCTCAATGTGCCATGCAAAGCCCACCACAGACTGTACCATGTAAAGCCCACCAAAGACTGTGCCATGAAAAGCCCACTTCAGACTGTGCCATTAAAACCTCAGCAGAGACTGTGCCATGAAATGTCCACCACAGATTTTGCCATGAAAATCCCACCTCAAACTGTGCCATGAAATATCCACCACAGACAGTGCCATGAAAAGCCCACCACAGACTGTGCCATGTAAAGCCCACCACAGACAGTGCCATGAAGTGTCCACCAGAGACTGTGCTAAGAAAAGCCCACCACAGACCGTGGCAGAAAAGCCCACCACAGTCTGTGCCATGAAATGTCCACCACAGACTGTGCCATGAAAAGCCCACCACAGACTCTGCCATGAAATGTCCATCACAGACTGTGCCATGAAAATCCCACCTCTCAATGTGCCATGCAAAGCCCACCACAGACTGTACCATGTAAAGCCCACCAAAGACTCTGCCATGAAAAGCCCACTTTAGACTGTGCCATTAAAACCTCACCACAGACTGTGCCATGAAATGTCCATCACAGACTGTGCCATGAAAATCCCACCTCTCAATGTGCCATGCAAAGCCCACCACAGACTGTACCATGTAAAGCCCACCACAGATTTTGCCATGAAAATCCCACCTCAAACTGTGCCATGAAATGTCCACCACAGAGTGCCATGAAAAGCCCACCACAGACTGTGCCATGAAATGTCCACCACAAACTGTGCCATGAAATGTCCACCACAGACTGTGTCATTAAAATTCCACCACAGACTGTTCCATGAAAAGCCCACCACAGACGGTGCCATGAAAAGCCCCAACAGACTATGCCATGAAAAGCCCACCACAGACTGTGCCATGAAAAGTCCACCACAGACTGTGCTTTGAAAAGCCAACCACAGGCTGTGCCATGAAATGTCCACCAGAGACTGTGACATGAAATGTCCACCAGAGACTGTGCCATTAAAAGTCCACCACAGGCTGTGCCATTAAAAACCCACCACAGACTGTGGCATGAAAGGACCACCACAGACGGGGCAATGAAAATACCTCAACAGACTATGCCATGAAAAGCCCTCAACAGACTATGCCATGAAAAGCCCACCACAGACTGTGCCATGAAAAGCCCACCACAGACTCTGCCATGAAATGTCCATCACAGACTGTGCCATGAAAAGTCCACCTCTCAATGTGCCATGCAAAGCCCACCACAGACTGTACCATGTAAAGCCCACCAAAGACTGTGCCATGAAAAGCCCACTTCAGACTGTGCCATTAAAACCTCAGCAGAGACTGTGCCATGAAATGTCCACCACAGATTTTGCCATGAAAATCCCACCTCAAACTGTGCCATGAAATCTACACCACAGACAGTGCCATGAAAAGCCCACTACCAACTGTGCCATGTAAAGCCCACCACAGACAGTGCCATGAAGTGTCCACCACAGACTGTGCTAAGAAAAACCCACCACATACCGTGGCAGAAAAGACCACCACAGTCTGTGCCATGAAATGTCCACCACAGACTGTGCCATGAAAAGCCCACCACAGACTGCGCCATGAAAAGTCCACCACACACTCTGCCATGAAATGTCCATCACAGACTGTGCCATGAAAATCCCACCTCTCAATGTGCCATGCAAAGCCCACCACAGACTGTACCATGTAAAGCCCACCAAAGACTCTGCCATGAAAAGCCCACTTCAGACTGTGCCATTAAAACCTCACCACAGACTGTGCCATGAAATGTCCACCACAGATTTTGCCATGAAAATCCCACCTCAAACTGAGCCATGAAATGTCCACCACAGACTGTGCCATTAAAAGTCCACCACAGACTGTTGAATGAGAAGCCCAACACAGACTGTGCCATGGAAAACCCACTACAGTCTATGCCATGAAAAGCCCACCAAAGACCGTGCCATAAAATGTCGACCACAGACTGTGTCATGAAAAGCCCACCACAGACTGTGCCATGAAAAGCCCACTACAGACTGTGCCATGAAATGTCCACCACAGTCTGTGCCATTAAAAGTCCACCACAGACTGTGCCATTAAAAACCCACCACAGACTGTGGCATGAAAGGACCACCACAGACGGGGCAATGAAAAGCCCTCAACAGACTATGCCATGAAAAGCCCTCAACAGACTATGCCATGAAAAGCCCACCACAGACTGTGCCATGAAAAGCCCACCACAGACCAGGCCATAAAACGTCCATTACAGACTGTGTCATGAAAAGGCCACCTCAGACTGTGCCATGAAATGTCCACCACAGACAGTGCCATGAAAATCCCCCCAACAGACTGAGCCATGAAATGTCCACCGCAGACTGTGCCATTAAAAGTCCACCATAGACTGTGGCATGAAATTCCCACCACAGACGGTGCCATGAAAAGCCCACAACAGACTCTGCCATGAAAATCCCACCACAGACTGTGCCATGAAATGTCCACCACAGACTGTCTTATGAAAATCCCACCACATACTGTGCCATGAAAAGCCCACCTCAGACTGAGCCATGCAATGTCCACCACAGACTGTGCCGTTAAATGTCCATCAAAACTGTGTCATGAAAAGCCCACCACAACTGTGCCAAGAAAAGCCCACCACAGACCGTGCCAGAAAAACCCACCACAGACAGCGCCATGAAAATCTCACTACAGACTGTGCCATGAAAAGCCGACCACAGACAGTGCCATGAAGTGTCCACCACAGACTGTGCCATGAAAAGGCCACCACAGATTCTGCCATGAAATGTCCATCACAGACTGTGCCATGAAAATTCCACCTCTCAATGTGCCATGCAAAGCCCACCACAGACTGTACCATGTAAAGCCCACCACAGACCGTGGCAGAAAAGCCCACCACAGTCTGTGCCATGAAATGTCCACCACAGACTGTGCTATGAAAAGCCCACCACAGACTCTGCCATGAAATGTCCATCACAGACTGTGCCATGAAAATTCCACCTCTCAATGTGCCATGCAAAGCCCACCACAGACTGTACCATGTAAAGCCCACCAAAGACTGTGCCATGAAAAGCCCACTTCAGACTGTGCCATTAAAACTTCAGCAGAGACTGTGCCATGAAATGTCCACCACAGATTTTGCCATGAAAATCCCACCTCAAACTGTGCCATGAAATATCCACCACAGACAGTGCCATGAAAAGCCCACCACAGACAGTGCCATGTAAAGCCCACCACAGACAGTGCCATGAAGTGTCCACCACAAACTGTGCTAAGAAAAGCCCACCACAGACCGTGGCAGAAAAGCCCACCACAGTCTGTGCCATGAAATGTCCACCACAGACTGTGCCATGAAAAGCCCACCACAGACTCTGCCATGAAATGTCCATCACAGACTGTGCCATGAAAATCCCACCTCTCAATGTGCCATGCAAAGCCCACCACAGACTGTACCATGTAAAGCCCACCAAAGACTCTGCCATGAAAATCCCACTTTAGACTGTGCCATTAAAACCTCACCACAGACTGTGCCATGAAATGTCCACCACAGATTTTGCCATGAAAATCCCACCTCAAACTGTGCCATGAAATGTCCACCACAGAGTGCCATGAAAAGCCCACCACAGACTGTGCCATGAAATGTCCACCACAGACTGTGCCATGAAATGTCCACCACAGACTGTGCCATTAAAATTCCACCACAGACTGTTCCATGAAAAGCCCACCACAGACGGTGCCATAAAAAGCCCCAACAGACTATGCCATGAAAAGCCCACCACAGACTGTGCCATGAAAAGTCCACCAGAGACTGTGCTTTGAAAAGCCAACCACAGGCTGTGCCATGAAATGTCCACCAGAGACTGTGACATGAAATGTCCACCAGAGACTGTGCCATTAAAAGTCCACCACAGGCTGTTGCATGAAAAGCCCACCACAGACTGTGCCATGAAAAGCACGCCACAGACTGTGCCATGAAAAGCCCACCACAGACTGTGCCATGAAATGTCCACCACAGACTGTGCCATTAAAAGTCCACCACAGAATATGCCACGAAAATCCCACCACAGACTGTGCCATGAAAAGCCCACCACAGACGGTGCCATGCCATGTCCACCACAGACTGTGCCATGAAATGTCCATCAAAACTGTGTCATGAAAAGCCCACCACAGAATGTGCCAAGAAAAGCCCACCACAGACTGTGCCAGAAAAGCCCACCACAGACTGTGCCATGAGTATCCCACTACAGATTGTGCCATGAAAACCCCACCACAGACTGTGCCATAAAGTGTCCACCGCAAACTGTGCCATGAAAAGCCCACCAAAGACCATGCCATGAGAAGCCACCACAGACTGTGCTGTGAAAAGCCTGCCACAGACCATGGCATGAAAAGGCCTCCACAGACTTTGCCATGAAAATCCCACCACAGACTGTGCCATGAAAGCACTCCACAGACTGTGCTATGAAAAGCCCACCACAGACTGTGCCATTAAAAGTCCACCACAGACTGTTGAATGAGAAGCCCACCACAGACTGTTGAATGAGAAGCCCACTACAGACTATGCCATGAAAAGCCCACCAAAGACCGTGCCATAAAATGTCGACCACAGACAGTGCCATGAAATGTCCACCACAGACTGTGCCATTAAAAGTCCACCACAGACTGTGGCATGAAAAACCCACCACAGACTGTGGCATGAAAAACCCACTGCAGACTGTGGCATGAAAGGCCCACCACAGACAGGGCCATGAAAAGCCCTCAATAGACTATGCCATGAAAAGCCCTCAACAGACTATGCCTTGAAAAGCCCACCACAGACTGTGCCATGAAAAGCCCACCAAAGACCATGCCATAAAACATCCATCACAGACTGTGTCATGAAAAGGCCACCTCAGACTGTGCCAAGAAATGTCCATCAAAACTGTGCAATGAAAAGCCCCCCAGATACTGTGCCATGAAATGTCCATCAAAACTGTGTGATGAAAAGCCTGCCACAGACCATAGCATGAAAAGCCCTCCACAGACCGTGCCATGAAAAGCCTACCAGAGACTGTAGCATGAAAAGCCCACCACAGACTGTGCCTGAAATGTCCACCACAGACTGTGCCATGAAAAGCCCGCCACAGACTGTCATGAAAAGCCCACCACAGACTGTGCCATGGAAAAGCCCACCACATACCGTGGCATCAAAAGCCCACCAGAGACTGTGCCATGAAATGTCCACCACAGACTGTGGCATAAAAAGCCCACCACAGACTGTGCCATGAAATGTCCACCAGAGACTGTGCCATGAAATGTCCACCAGAGACTGTTCCATGAAAAGCCCACCACAGACTATGCCATGGAAAGCCCACCACAGTCCATGCCATGAAAAGCCAAACACAGACTGTGTCATGCCATGTCCACCACAGACTGTGCCATGAAATGTCCATCAAAACTGTGCCATGAAAAGTACCCCAGAGACTGTGCCATGAAAAGTCCATCAAAACTATGTCATGAAAAGCCCACCACAGAATATGCCAAGAAAAGCCCACCACAGACTGTGCCATGAAAAGCCCACCACAGACTGTGCCATGAAAAGCCCACCAAAGACCATGCCATGAGAAGCCACCAGAGACCATGCCATGAAAAGCCTCCACGGACCGTGCCATGAAAAGCCCACCAGAGACTGTGGCATGAAAAGCCCACCACAGACTGTGCCTGAAATGTCCACCACAGACTATGCCATGAAAAGCCTGCCACAGACTGCCATGAAAAGCCCACCACAGACTGTGCCATGAACAAGCCCACCACATACCATGGCATGAAAAGCCCACCAGAGACTGTGCCATGAAATGTCCACCACAGACAGTGGCATGAAAAGCCCACCACTGAATGTGCCATGAAATGTCCACCAGAGACTGATCCATGAAAATCCCACCACAGACTATGCCATGGAAAGCCCACCACAGTCCATGCCATGAAAAGCCAACCACATACTGTGCCATGAAAAGCCACCCCAAACTGTGCCATGAAATGTCCATCAAAACTGTGCCATGAAAAGCCCACCACAGACTGTGCCATGAAAAGCCCACCACACTCTGTGCAATGAAATATCCACCGCAGACTGTGCCATGCAAAGCCAACCACAGACTGTGCCATGAAATGTCCACCACAGACTGAGCCATGAAAAGCCCACCAGAGACTGTGCCATGTAATGTCTATCACAGAGTGTGTCATGAAAAGCCCACCTCAGACAGTGCCATGCCATGTCCACCACAGACTGTGCCATGAAATGTCCATCACAACTGTGCCATGTAAAGCTCCCCAGAGACTGTGCCATGAAATGTCCATCAAAACTGTGTCATGAAAAGCCCACCACAGACTGTGCCAGAAAAGCCCACCACAGACTGCGCCATGAAAATCCCACTACAGATTGTGCCATGAAAAGCCCACCACAGACTGTGCCATAAAGTGTCCACCACAGACTTTGCCATGAAAAGCCCACCAAAGACCATGCCATGAGAAGCCACGACAGACCATGCCATGAAAAGCCACCACAGACCATGCCATGAAAAGCCCACCACAGACTGCGCCATGAAAAGCCCATCTCAGACTGTGCTGTGAAAAGCCCGGCACAGACCATGGCATGAAAAGCCCTCCACAGACTTTGCCATGAAAATCCCACCACAGACTCTGCCATGAAAATCACTCCACAGACTGTGCTATGAAAAGCCCACCACAGACTGTGCCATGAAATGTCCACCACAGACTGTGCCATTAAAAGTCCATCACAGACTATTGAATGAGAAGCCCACTACAGACTATGCCATGAAAAGCCCACCAATGACCGTGCCATAAAATGTCGACCACAGACTGTGTCATGAAAAGCCCATCACAGACTGTGCATTGAAATGTCCACCACAGACTGTGCCATTAAAAGTCCATCACAGACTGTGGTATGAAAAACCCACCACAGACTGTGGCATGAAAAGCCCACCACAGACTGTGGCATGAAAAGCCCACCACAGACGGGGATATGAAAATCCCTCAACAGACTACGCCATGAAAAGCCCTCAACAGACTATGCCATGAAAAGCCCACCACAGACTGTGCCCTGAAAAGCCCACCAAAGACCATGCCATAAAACGTCCATCACAGACTGTGTCATGAAAAGGCCTCCTCAGACTGTGCCAAGAAATGTCCATCAAAATTGTGCCATGAAAAGCCCCCCAGAGACTGTGCCATGAAATGTCCATCAAAACTGTGTGATGAAAAGCCCGCCACAGACCATGGCATGAAAAGCCCTCCACTGACTGTGCCATGAAAAGCGCATCACAGACCGTGCCATGAAAAGCCCACCAGAGACTGTGGCATGAAAAGCCCACCACAGACTGTGCCTGAAATGTCCACCACAGACTGTTCCTGAAATGTCCACCACAGACTGTGCCATGAAAAGCCCGCCACAGACTGTGCCATGTACAAGCCCACCACATACCGTGGCATGAAAAGCCCACCATAGACTGTGCCATGAAATGTCCACCACAGACTTTGGCATGAAAAGCCCACCACAGACTCTGCCATGAAATGTCCACCAGAGACTGTTCCGTGAAAAGCCCACCACAGACTATGCCATGGAAAGCCCACCACAGTCCATGCCATGAAAAGCCAACCACAGACTGTTCCATCAAAAGCCACCCCAAACTGTGCCATGATATGTTCATCAAAACTGTGCTATGAAAAGCCCACCACAGATTATGCCATGAAAATCCCACCACAGACTGTGCAATGAAATGTCCACCACAGACTGTGCCATGCAAAGCCAACCACAGAATGTGCCTTGAAATGTCCACCACAGACTGAGCCATGAAAAGCCCACCACAGACTGTGCCATGAAAAGTCCACCTCAGACTGTGCCCTGAAACATCCACCACAGACTGTGCCATGAAAAGTCCACCTCAGACTGTGCCTTAAAATGTCCACCACAGACTATGCCATGAAATGTCCATCAAAACTGTGCCCTGAAAAGCCCACCTCCGACTGTGCCCTGAAATATCCACCACAGACTGTGCCATGAAAAGCCCACCACGGACTGTGCCAGGAAATTCCCAGAGGCCACGCAACAAAAGATCCATCAGAGAGTGCCAGATAAAACTCGAACCAGAGAGTGTCCCATGAATTGCCCACCACAGGCTGTGCCATGAAATGTCCATCAAAACTGTGCCATGAAATGTCCACAACAGACGGTGCTATGAAAAGCACACCACAGACTGTGCCATGAAAAGCCCACCACAGTACGTGCCATGAAGTGTCCATCAAAACTGTGCCAGGAAATTCCCAGAGGCCATGTAACGAAAGGTCTATCAGGAAGTGCCACATTAAATGTGCATCAGAGACTGTTCCATCAAATGTCCACCACAAACTGTGCCATGAAAGGTTCACCACAGACTGTGCCATGAAATGTCCAGCACAGACTGTGCCATGAAAAGCCCACCACAGACTGTGCAATGAAAAGCCCATCACAGACCGTGCCACGAAAAGCCCACCACAAAATGTGCCATGACATTCTTAGAGGCAAGGCAATGAAAGGTCTATCAGAGAGTGCCACATTAAAAGCCCATCACAGGCAGTCCCATCCAATGACCATTAGTAAGAGTGCCACACGATGTCCAGACTGTTGTGGGAACTCCCAAGCACTGTGCCATGCCATTCCCACTCTTGCGCACATGCGACTGTCCCCTGAAATGCCCACCAGAGACTGTGCCATGATATGCCCACCAGTGGCCACAGAGACCCTTACCCACCCAGTCTGCGGCTCGATGAAGAGATAGTCGGTTTCGTCCGTTCGGGGTTTGAAGGAGATGCAGGTGCTTGGCGAGAAGGACTGGATGGCGGCCATGATGACGTCGCGCTCGTTCGAGGCTGAGGAGGAGAAACAGAGGAGGAAGGAGTTCATGATTTCATTCCACACAAACATTCAAAGAAATGCCGCAGTTTAAGATTAAATCAAGCTAGTGGTTGGAATGGGAGCATCTCAGTTTGAAAATAAGGTGGAAAACAATGACAATAAAAGAGAGTGGTGAACAGGAACTAAATTTGAGAGTCTTGAAAGAGCTCAGCTGGCGCTGAAACACAATCAGAACATTTCACAAGCTTGTCCAAAGATATAATCAACAAAAAAATAACCACTTAATACTTTTGAGGTCCTTAAATAAATATAGTCTGTGTAGTGGCCTCTAAGGACGACAGGACGCTCAGATGGGTCTTAACTGTCTTTATTAACAAGACAAAATGGTGGGCATAACTTGTCCTTGAGCAGGGCAGTTACTCACAGTTCCAGTCTGGGCCTCCCAGTTACTTCACTGGAGGCAGGGTGTGCTCATGGATGGCACGCTGTAAGCTTCCAGGGCCCCCATGTGGCCTCCTGTGGCATTGGACTTATGCCCTGGAAGCTGGACTGTGGAGACCTCTATGGGCCTCTTTTATAGTGGCTCCTTAACAGGAGCAGCGCTGTGTGCAGACCTACGGGGACTGGCGCTCTGCCAATACTGGCGGCAATAGTCTCCTGAACGTTCTGTCGTGGAGCGCGTGCTCGCGAGATCCCGTTGCATCGAGATCTCGCGAGATCTCGCAAGATCGCACTCCCACGAACACATGACATCCCCACACACGTCCTTTGCTGAGAAAAGGATATAAGGTCATTCCATGACAATGTCTGTAAACTTGCTGGGTTTCCTTTTCTCTCTCTGAGGTCTGCCTTGATCCGGAAACGGGGCAGGGCTGAGGGAGCACTCTTGTGGAGGTGCGGGTGATTCAGGTTCTCCTTGTCTTGCTCTTCGCTATGACTCCCTGAGTGGAGTTGGGGGGTAGACACTTGAGAACTCGTCGCCGCTGGGTGACTCCGAGGCATCTCTTCCTGACTGGTGAGGGTTTTCGGATAGCTTTTGTTGGTCTGGGTCTTCTCCGTTTTCCCAGTGTGTCTGCTCAACGGATTCTTTTCTGCGGTACATGGCCACCCTTTCTAGAATCCATTTCCTTCCGTCGCTGGTGCAGATGTGGTTTGACCCTTTCTCGATGATTTCTATGGGACTGCTGTATCTGGTCGAAGTGTCTTTGTGAGGGAGACGTATCTTTACCAGGTCGCCTTTGTTAACTGCTGTCTGGCGAGCGGCTTGACGCATGTCCCTTTGAGCCTTCATGGCTTCTTTGTTACGCTGCATATGGAAAACAACATCTTCCATGTCCGCATCTTCATCAGCCCTCACTTGATGGAGCCAAGGTGGTACCAGTGTGGATGCTGCCCTTCTCCCCCTTAGTAGATAGAAAGGTGAAACGCTCTTGACGGCGTTGGGTGTGATGCGGTGGGCTGCGACAGCCTCCTTGACTGTCTTGTACGGGTTTAGGCCCGAGGCATGCGCTAGTTGCAGCGCCCATTTGATGAAACTGTTCGCCCGCTGGACCAGGCCATTGGCTTGTGGGTGGTAGAGACTTGCTCTCCGCTGCCGAATGTTGTTGAGGTTGAGGAATTTCTCCATCTCTTGAGAGACCAACTGGACTCCATTGTCCATCACAATTTCCTCGGGGAGGCCTTCGCGCTGGAATATGGTGTTGAGTGCTTCGATGACTGTGCTTGTGGTGATGTCCGAGGTGAAGTCGACTTCGACCCATTTGGAGAAATAGTCGACCGTGACTATCCCATATTTATGTTCTGGGGGCATGCTGTCCAGAGGCCCGATAAAATCCAACCCTACTTTGCGCCACACCCCTTTGGGGACTTCGGTGGGCAGCATTGGGGCTTGTCTCACAGCCAGACGCTTGTCACTGTTTGTGCACTCATTGCACCTTTCAACCATTTGTCGTACGTCCTGATCCATGCCTGGCCACCAGTAGGCATCGCGTATCCTGCATCGGGTCATGTTGCATCCCAGATGGCCTAAGTGTGCCCTGCACTGGATCACTTTGCGAATTCCGCTGGGCGGGATCACTTGGTCGCCTCTCAGAATGAGACCTTTCATGGTGGTGATTTCATTGTTCACCTTCTAGTATGGACGTAGGCCTTCAGGGATTGCTCTTTCGTCAGTTCACCCTTCGCGGGCCCAGGCTGCTACGTGCCTTAGAGCATCGTCCTGCTCGAACTCTTCCTGCCAGTGCCGCTCACTTAGATCCATGTACTCGCCGTACCTCAAGTCACTTATAGAGGCTACGACACATTCATCTTCCAAGAATGTGGTCCCAGGGGCGTTTTGGTTGATGAGCCTGGACTTGCAGTCCGCTTGCGCGTTTTTCCAACCAGCAATGTGGGCTATCTCGTATGTGTACTCTTGAAGTTTTGTGGCGGTCCTGGCCAGTCTCGGGGTGGCAGTCTTGGTGCTGCCCGGGCTCAACATGTGAATGAGGGGTTTGTGGTCGGTGACCAGTCTAAATTTCGTGCCCCAAACATAAGATCTGAAATAGTCGACGGCCCAGGCACATGCCAACATTTCTTTCTCAACGGTGGAGTAATTCTTCTCCGCTGATGATAGGGCTTTTGATGCAAACACCACGATATTTTCAGTGTCGCCCTTCTTCTGGGTCAGGGTGGACCCCAGCCGGTATGCGCTGTTGTCCGTTGTGATACAGGTGTCCCATTCATGGTTGAACGGTTTCAGGCATGGTGCGTGTCGAATTCTCCTTTTGATTTCAGTGAAGGATTCATTCTGTTCTGGCCCCCAGGAGTAGGCTGCCCCCTTCTTCAGAAGCTCCCTCATGGGGGACGTGGTTTCGGAGAACCTTGGGATGAATTTTGCATAGTACTTGGCTAGGCCCAGGAACGAGCGGTAGTTCTTCTCTGGACATCGGGGCTGGGGTGTCTGTAATGGCCTCCATAAGTTTCTTCTTGGGGCTCACCCCTTCGCTTGAGATGCAGTACCCAAAGTATTCTACCTTGCTCACTGCAAAAACGCATTTCTTTTGGCATAGATGGACACCTGCGTCTTGAAGCTTGCTCAGGACTGCCCTGAGTGCTTTGTCATGTGTCTCGTTGTCTTTGGCGTACACGAGGATGTCGTCCTGAAAGAATTAAACATTTGTGAGTCCTTTGAGTAGGGAATTCATCATCCTCTGGAATGCGAACGCTGCCGAAGACAACCCAAAACGCATGCAGGTATATTGAAAGGTGGCGAACGGATCAGGTGGCGTGAAGACTTGTGTAGAGGAATCTGGTGATAGGCGTCACATATGTCCAGCTTCGAAAAGATTGCCGCCTCTTTCATCATGAGGACAATTTCACTGATGCTGGGGAGCAGAAAGCTATCGGTGACAACCTCTAGATTCAGGCTTCTCAGGTCGATACATATTCTGAGGTCGTTGCTGGATTTCTTTTTAACTAGAACCACTGGACTCAACCATTCGGAGGATTCCACGGTCTCGATGGTTCCTTCTTTGACCATTTTCCGAAGGTGGGCATCTAATGCAGGTCTCGCCGTGGCAGGTACTGCTCTAACTTTGTGTTTCACCGGCACCACATTGGGCTTCAAACGAATCTTGTGGACAAAGCCTCTCACTTTCACCTGGTTCTCGGAAAACAGGCTAGGGAACATCTCCTTGAAATTTTGCGCTGCTCCTGAGGAGACCATGAGTACCAGTTCCGGAGTGCTGGGATCCAGTTTAATGCTGAGGCTGTGTTGATCGTCCCATCCAAGCATGGCTGGGCCTTTGGGTGAGAAGTACACTTTGGTGGTGGTAGACCTCCCTTTGAAATCAATCCAGGCTCTGATGTAGCCCAGCAGGTTGACAGTTGCACCTCCGAAGACCGTCGGTTTTTGCCTGGTCGTTCTGATTTCCACTTGTGCTTGTCCCATCATTTCCATATATGTGTCGATGGGGAGGTGTCAAGAACCCAAAACCACCAGGGTGTTCTATGATGGGTTGGATAAATTCAGAAGGCTGACCAGTAGACAAAGAATTCTTCCCCCGTTATACCTCAATGCTGTTCAAATAAGAGACAGACAGAGAGATCGAGCAGTTGGAAGAGGAGACCACCCGGGAATCACCATCTGCACGAAAACAAAACAAACTGTCACCCAATTGAAACAAGAGGCAAGAAGCAGAACAACTTAGGGTGACTGTAGTAGACCCACCGTGTAGTTTCTTGAAAGGTGCAGGTCAGTCTTGGGTGTAGCTGGTATGTCTCCTGGAGCCAGGAATTGGTTCTAAAAGAAATACCAGTAGATCAGAACTAAATACAAGGAGGGCATAGGATGAACAGGTAAGGCAGAACGCCATAGGACTAAGGCAGAAAGATATACAGATAGAGCTCTTACCGATTCCTGTTGTAGATGGAGACTGAAGAGTTCCTGATGATTCCGATTGTTCCAACTGATGGACGGGATCTGGTATCCAAGGAAACCTATCCGACGGCACGAGGACGCCTAATGGTTCCCAAGTCACAAACCTATCCCGACAGCAGGAGGACGTCTATGGCACTTGCTCTATAGCATAGCGTCTCTAGTCCTAGTGCCAGGTGAACCCAGTGATGGAGGAGCAATGGAAAAGACAATCCTTTAAACACTCCAGATCAGGTGGATGCTTGTAGAAAATCCAAACGCAAAGCATAAGAAGTCTGTTGGGGAATCCGGGGCTGGCAGGATACTGGCAGTAACAGTGCAGAAGGATTAGGCAAACAGAGTCCTTTGGGAAATCCGGGTCTGACAAATGTGCGGGCAGTGACAGTGCAGAAGGATTAGGCAAGCGGAGTCCAATGTTCAATCCGGGTCTGGCAATGTGCGGGCTGTGGTAGTACTGAAGGTTCGGGCAGACAAAGTCCTTTAAGCAGTCTGGGTCTGGCAGCCACTAGAGTAAGTAGCAAAACGTAATATTACCAGAGGGAAGGGGTAGGGAGCAAGGTTCCGGAGTACTTGGAAGGGTCCAGAGAGGTTTGAGAGGAGAGTCCAAGCCCAAACGTAAATTAGCGGGAAACGAGGAACTAGGGCAGCAGGGGACGAAACAAAGTCCAAGAACAGGAAACAAACAGACTCACGAACACAGAGCAGAACGAAGGACAGAGCGGGTCTCAGAAGAGCAGACTAAAAGGCACGAAGCGAGGACAAAGCAAAGCAGGTCCAAAACTTCAATCAGAAGCGCTGAGATAAGGTAGGAGGTGGCTATAAGCCAACGAACGTGTCATGTGGCAGTGCGACTCGTGATTGGAGCACGTCCTCCGGACTTGCGGCATGACGTAGCCTGCATTCTTTGTTTCCATGGGGCTCTTCCGGTATGTGGTGTGTAGCTGTACACGTTCCTCGTTTCCATGGAAACCTATAACGCACCAGGAATGGGGAGCGCAGCTGGAGCCGTGAACACGGCAAACAATATTTATGCTTGGCACAGAATTATTACAGGAAATGGCACTAGCACGAGGTAGATTCCTGACAAGAATATTGTGAGGTCTGATCCCGAATCTGCCATGACACGTGTTTCCATTCCGTCCACTTTAATGTTGCAGTGGGGCTTTTCTCTCCTGGCGTGGAGGGCATTGACCATGATGACCATGGGTCTGTCCTGTACCTCGTCGTCATCGCTAGAGGCGCGGTCGCCACCGACGCGGGAAACAGGTTTCTCCCGCCAAGTACATGCCGAGGCCAAATGACCAATGCGTCCGCACTTGGAGCACTCCTTATTCCTGGCGGGGCAGTCACGATCATTCGCCATGTACTTGGTACTGGCGCATCTATAACATTTCGGTGGATCATTTTGTATGGGGCCTTTGTCTCTGGGGCTGTCGCAGGATTGCATGTCTCTGCGCCCTCTCCATTGCAGCGCCGCAAGTTCGGGTACGGGCAGGTGGCTTCCCACCTCTTTGCCTGCTGGAGGTTTCTTCCTCTGCCCTGGCAATTTGGATGGCCTTTCCTATGGTCACTTCTTTTTCTTGGACGAACTTTAAAAAGGTAGAGAAAAGCAGAGAATACATTGAAACAGATCCCAACACT
This sequence comes from Ambystoma mexicanum, assembly GCF_040938575.1. Taxonomy (NCBI): domain Eukaryota; kingdom Metazoa; phylum Chordata; class Amphibia; order Caudata; family Ambystomatidae; genus Ambystoma; species Ambystoma mexicanum. The sequence continues at coordinate 27,063,895 of NC_090938.1, read as the reverse complement.
TTTTCACGAACACAACAAGAGAGGAAGGCAAAGTAACACCGTGAATTCAGAGTCAGTAGGCCGGATCCACTTTAAGAGGATCAAAATGAAATGTGTCCAAGGTCACACGGTTGCAGTGCATAAAAGTCTTGTAACGGTTAAAAAAAGGAGTTGGACCAAGGAAAGGGACCAGTTAGAGGGTCAAGGCAGCCAGCCCAGTCCAGAAGGTTAAGGGGTTATTATTACCTTGTAGCAATCTTTAGAAAGGGAGGCCTGGCAGACACAGTACCTTAAAGTGGTGAGAACACTCCAGCGGGGGCAGTTGTTCCTGGCAGAGGATGCAAGTCAGTGCTTCATCCGGGGGAAGAGAGGATCTCGTCGGGGAGGAAGACAGGAGTCCGTTGCACTGCCAGGGAAGAAACCAGACGCAGAGTTTCTCAGGTACAAGGAGCGGTCCGTTGATTCGCGGTTCAGTGGTAAGGGGCTATCCGGCTGCCGGGGTGCTTGGCACGGGCAGTTCGACCACAAACTGGTCTGGGGTGCGAAGAGAAGAAGGTAAACTGGTTGTGCCCACCAGTCAGGGGAAGAAGCCTCTCCAGCCGGGAGATCTTCTCAGTCGTCGGGAAGTGGTGAGTCGGTTCCGCAGGGCTCCACCGGTGGTGTCGTCGTGGTCGGTTGGCTCAGCTTCTCCCTCGTCGGATTCTCAGGTCCTGTGGCGACTTCTGAAGTTCCAGTCCCCAAAGCCCTGCTTTTATGCAGCATACCCCCATTCACTCAGCCTAGCTGTCAATCAAACATGCTAAGTGGTGAGCCGGCCGGCTCACCACTTGGGCCAATCACACAAGAGTGCGACTTGAGTTACCAAGGTAACTCAGTCCAGGGTGCCTAAACCCCCTCCCACACTCCCTGTGGTACCCAGACAGAGTGGCACCACTTTTGGAGGCTTCTGTGGAGAAGCCCGCCAAAAAGTGGAACAAAGGGCTCGACTTGGGTTGGAGTCACAGAAGAGAACACAAACGCCATTTTAGAATCGAGTCCTGGCAAAAAATACCAACTGGCGAATTAATATTAATTAAATAAACCGGCGGTATGAGAATATGAGAATAATTAAATTCTCATATTCTCTATGAGAGGCTATGAGAATTAAATAATTAAAGTTGGTAGCCTCGAACAATGGGAAAATCCCATAGGGAAATATTTGCGGTCGAATATAAAAAGTAGTTTCCACTGCCACCAGCCAAAACTCGATCAGGGGGGACGGAGACGTGCCCCCTCGACTAACAGACCCCGGGGCAATCGAATTGCCCCGACCAGTACGTCCACAATATGATGGTTTGTACTGGTTTCTGTTAATAATTTGGGACTAGTACAGCCAATGGTGACTTTACATGCCCTGGGAGACAGTAGTCAGTCCCAGGGTATGGAGTCTATGGTGGGGTGTCACTATGACACCCCTGTGTTACTGCACGGAGGGTGCGGTGTAACACACATAGTAAAAAAAACACATGAGACCCTATGGAGTAAAGGACCCCATAGCCCATAAAACACATTGACAGTCAAAGGAACACCATAAATCAAGTCCGAGAGTGGGAGAAAAAGAGTCTCACTCTTGGCAGGAGAACAAAACAAACTCCAGAAATCCAGCAAAGCTTCTGGGGGACTCACTAGGTTAGGAAATTCAGCCTAAAGAGAGAATTCTCCCTAACACTCTCCCGCCCCCCAGACTAAGGGACAGGAGGATTTAATCCACTCCTGGATGAATCTCATACCTCTAGTCGATGACATACATCCTAGAGAGACCATCAGCATTTTGGTGGTGACACCCTGACCTGTGCTCAATGGTGAAATCAAACCCTTGTAGGCAGATTGACCATCTCAATAGTTTTGGGTTTTCCCCTTTCATTTGCATTAACCATATCAAGGGTTGGTGGTCAGTCGCAATGACAAAAGTAGAACCAAACAAGTATGGCCTAAACATCTTCAGAGCCCACACAATAGCAAAACACTCTCGTTCGATGGTTGCCCACCTTGTTTCAGGATCCTTCAGTTTTCTACTGATGAAACAAATGGGGTGCTCCCTACCTTTCCCATCCAGTTGACTGAGGACTGCACCTATTCCTACATTTGAAGCATCTGTTTGCACAATGGAAGTTTGCTGGTAGTCAGGAGCTCTGAGTACTGGGGCTTGGCAAAGAGCCTTTTTCAGGGTTTCAAAGGCCTGATTGCATTCCTCATTCCACCTAACCTTTTTAGGGAATTTAGGAGAGGAGATGACATTCAGTGGAGAAGCTATTGGACCCATAGTTCTCAATGAAATTCCTGTAATACCCAGTGAGACCTAAGAAGGCTCTCACCTGGGTCTGAGTAGTAGGTGTTGTCCAATTTTGCACAGCTTTAATCTTACTTGGCAAATGCCTTATTTCTCCACCTCCTACCTCATGTCCAAGGTAGACCACTTTACTCTGTCCAATCTGGCATTTACTCGCCTTTATGGTCAGATTGGCCTTTCCAAGAGCCTGCAAAACATCTCTCAGGTGGGTTACATGTTCTTCCCAGGAATTGCTGAACACTGCTATGCCATCCAAGTATGCCATGCAGAAGTCCTCCATCCCATTCAGAACCTGGTTTACCATCCTTTGAAATGTAGCAGGTGCATTTTTCAATCCAAAAGGCATAACCTTAAACTGGTATAAGCCAACTGGGGTAGAAAATGCAGTTTTCTCCTTGGCATGGTCTGTCAGGGCTATTTGCCAATAGCCTGACGTCAAGTCAAATGTGCTGAGGAACTTGGCTGCACCAAGTCTAACCACCAACACATATGTCCTTGGCAAAGGGTGGCCATCAGTCTTAGTGACTGCATTAAGAGCTCTGTAATCCACCAGAATCTTAGTTCTTTAGATCCTACCTTTGCTACTAACACAACTGGGCTAGACCATGGACTAGTAGAGGGCTCTATTACCCCGAGATCAAGCATCTTGTTGACCTTACCTTTGATGTGGGTTCTTACATTTTCTGACATTCGATATCCTCTGCTTTTGACTGGCAGACAGTCACCAGTGATTATGTCATGCTGTCCCAAAGGGGTCAAGCCTGGTGAAAGTGAGAACAGAGAGGCAAACTGATTTAACATAGACTTGCACTCTTCCTGTTGCTCAGGTGTCAGATTTGAAGAGAGATTTGCTCCTTCAATCTTTTCGTCTAAAGGTAAGCCTCTGAGGAGATCAGGAAGAGCTTCACTCTCTTCTTCTTCCTCTGATGATGCTAGAAGCAAAGCTCCTACATCAGGTCTGGACACATACGCTTTTAGTCTTTTGGTGCGGAAGACTGTTCGAGCCTCCTTGGGGTTGCCCAAGTCCACCAGATAGTTGACCCCTCCAAGTTTACCCACAACTTTGAAGGGTCCCATCCATTTGTCTTGCAAGGGCCTCTGCCTTGTTGGAATCATAACGAGAACTAGCTGGTCCTGAGTAAACTCAACCATGTTAGCCTTTTGGTCATGCCAGTGCTTGACCAATGCTTGTCCAGCTTTCAGGTTATCACTTGCTTCTGCCATCATTTGTGACATTCTCCTTCAGAGACCTATAACGTAGACAGTCACTCTGACTGGCTTGGGGGAAGGAGCACTTCCCAACCCCTCCTTGATCAGGGCCAATGGACCTCAGACCGGATGACCATAAAGAAGTTCAAAGGGAGAATAACCTACTCCCTCCTGAGGGACTTCTCTATAAGCAAAGAGAAGGCATGGCAGTAGAAGGTCCCACTTTCTTTTAAGGGGGTCCTCTAAAGCACCTATCATGCTCTTCATGGTTCTGTTGAACCTTTCAACCAGCCCATTTGTCTGAGGGTAGTATGCGGTTGAGAACTTGTAAGTAACTCCACAGGTTTTCTACATGGCTTTCATGTAGTGGGACATAAAATTTGGCCCCCTGTCAGAGATTACTTCCTTAGGAAACCCAACCCTGGTAAAAATACCAAGGAAGGCCTTAGCCACAGCCGGAGCTGTAAAAGTCCTCATAGGAATTGCCTCAGGGTACCTAGTAGCATGGTCTACTACAACAAGTATAAACCTGTTGCCTGAGGAGGTTGGAGGATCAAGGGGACCAACAATGTCAATCCCTACTCTCTCAAATGGGACTCCCACAACTGGGAGAGGCACTAAAGGTTCCACATTCTTGGAGCCAACCTTACCAGAAGTCTGGCAGGTGTGGCAGCTCCTGCAGTACTTATCTACTTCAGCCCCCATCTTTGGCCAATAAAAGTAGAGTGAGAGCCTTTCCTTAGTCTTCTTGAAACTCAAGTGACCAGCCAAAGGAATCCCAGGGGCTAACTGCAAGAACTGTGGTCTGTTCTCTTGGGGTAGTACAAGTTGTTTGTTGTCCCCAGGGGCAGACTCGGTTGGTTCACTGTAGAAGAGGCCATCTTCCCAGTGTAACCTATATTTCCCAGGCTCTTGCCCTTCAGCCTAATCATCTGCCTGGTGGTGAAGACCTTCCAGAGTTGGACATTCTCTTTGTCCCTTACTGAAGTCTGCCTGTTGGGTCCACCTTCTTCCAGTAAAGACTGCAGCTCAGGATGGTCAACAGGATCCAGATCTCCAATGAGTTCCTGGCCTTCCACTAGCTCTTCTTCAGAGTCTAGTTCAACCACACAGGGTTGTAACACCTCTCAGCCTCAGCTGGAGGGGGAGTTACTGGTGTAACTTTGGACAACCTAGGGGAAGTCCTTGTTGGCTGCACTGGAGTGCTGAATGCTGGTTTCCTGTTAGAAGTCTTAGGTTTCCCCTTTGCTTCTTGTTGCTTAGAGACAGCAGCTGACAACTCCAGTGAAGCAGGAGTGATCTCTTTCTTCATCATCTCCTTGGGAGTACCTCTCATGGTTCTCTCCCTTGCAGGTCTGGTGAGCTCCTGTAACCTTTTACTAGGAGGTCTGGGGGTATGTGACACTACTCCAAGAGTTTTCAAGTCATTACCCAGCAGAACCCTTCCTGGCACCTCACTTCGTATGCTGACAGGTATCTTCACAGTCATGTCATTACACTGGATGAGAACTGGTAATTGGGGAAGCATCTGCAAAGCCCCTCCGGCTAACTTGGTGAGGCGTTTGGGTGCCTTAGCAACATCCTCAGCCTGAAAAAAAGATTTGTCCACCACAGTTATGCTGGCCCCAGTGTCCCTAATGGCAGGAGTCTCCTGACCATTCACCTGGACACTGTCCTTATAATACTCTTTAGTATTATCTGGGATAGAATTATAGACATCTAAGTTCTGTTGTTCCCACAAACCCAGAGACACTAAAGAAACACTGGCTGAGACTCCAATGGGTTCATCAGCCAGTAATAGAAAGTTTCCACTTGCCATTTGTACTTCCTCCTCTGGAGCGAAGGCTAAGGAGACAGGCTGGACCCCTGAAGGTTTACCCTTACATCTGGGATCTCCTTTCACATGGTCAGTAGAGCCACAAACAAAGCATTTACCAAATGCTTTCTGGAATGGTGGCTTGTTCTGACCTCCTTCTGGTTTGACACCAGGAGGTACACTAGCCTGATTTGGTTTCCCTGGTGGCTTACCCTTTTGGTTCTGTTTGGGGCCCTCTTTGGAATTGGAATTATTAGAATTCTCTTTGGAGTCCTTCTTTGGCTGTTTTCCCTCATCCTTTTTCTGAGTAGCCCCAGAAACCTTGTGAGTGGCCCTGTTGGCAACCCACAAGTCAGCAGCCTTAGCTAACTTCCTGGAATGTAATTCCTTTGAATCAGCCAAGTGCTGTCTGAGCTCAGGAGAGCAGGCATCATAAATTGACTCCAACATTACAAGATTCTTCATTCCTTCATAAGTGTTAACTCTGTAACCCTTAATCCATCCCTCGTAGTTTTTCAAACTTTCACTCACCCAGGTAGCCCAAGGGGTACCATCATGCTTTTTGAGGGTCCTAAACGTCTTAAGGTACTGGGAAGGGGTCTTCCCAAATCTAGCTATCAAAGCTAGTTTCACACATTCATAATCCTTCTTATCCACCTCCCCCAACTCCATTACCACATCAGTTGCAACAGGGGGAAGCCTAGAGAACAACCAGGGAAGTAACTCATTCCCTGTGATGTCCTGGAGCCCATGATCATACTCAAACATTTTTAACCAATCCTACACATCCAACTTAGGTTCATACATACCCACTAATTTCCTAGGCATCCGGGGTCTTTTGGGACTGGAACTCCTAGAAGAACCAGAGGAGAGAGAAGCATTTTCCACAGACAACTTTTTCATTTCTAGTTCATGATTAAGCTCTATCTCTCTGAGTATTAACTCAGCTTGCTTCTGCTCAGCCTGGGCATTCATTCTTCTGAACTCTAGCTCTTGGTTTCTTTCAGATTGAGCAATAAAACGTTTGTACTCTAATTCAAGCTTCATTTTTTCAAGTTCAAAATAAGCAGGGTTACATGTGGGACCTGGTATAGGCCCAGTAGGTACAGTAGGTAAGGCAGACAGAGGCTCAGAGTGGCTAACTTCATTAGGTTCACTTTCCTCTTCTGACTCATTATCAAGACTTTGATTCAGATCAATACCATCACTGTTTTCTACATTTGCTGGGGGGTAGATTCCTCTGCACCACCCAGACTTTGGTTTTCCAACAATCCTTCTATAAGTTCCATTTTCTTTCCCTTCTCAGAGAGATTCTTATGTCTACACAATACTTTTAAGCAATCAGCAGTTTTGGCAGACAATGATTCTAGGGTATAACTCTCCATAGCAGACATAGATAGAAAATCAGCTTCTTAGTGCTAAACTCTGTGGTTACTTGTCCTAAAGTGTTCAACAAGCACTCTAAAGTGTATACTCAATACAAATCCCACTGCTGTACACCAGTGTTAGGCAGAAACCTGTGCAGTTCCCTCTGGGACCACTGCAAAAGATTTAGGACTACAGGTGTTTGGCAGTAAACCCTCTTGGTAGCAGTCTGTACCACACAGATTCACTTGGTAGCTGTGGCTGAGCAGTCAGACTTTCCTCAAGAAGAGTTAGGCAGTATGCAGAGTATTCACAATAGGTCAAGAGAACACAATAGAACAAGTAAACACTGACCAGGGCTTGGTGTAAAAGAGATATCATTATTTATTTAAAACCACATCTAGAAAAACACACAGGCACTAATAGTAAGCAATTCAAAAACACAGTACTAAAAGATATATACCCCCTTAAAAGAATATTAGACAAGTCTCAAGGAAAGCCCCACTTATTTTCAGACAGCGGTGAGCGCTTAACGTAGATGGCACTCTAATAATTCGTTTTAAAAAGGGAGAGAAAAGCAGAGAATAAATTGAAACAGATCCCAACACTTTTTCACGAACACAACAAGAGAGGAAGGCAAAGTAACACCGTGAATTCAGAGTCAGTAGGCCGGATCCGCTTTAAGAGGATCAAAACGAAATGTGTCCAAGGTCACACGGTTGCAGTGCACAAAAGTCTTGTAACAGTTCAAAAAAAGGAGTTGGACCAAAGAAAGGGACCAGTTAGAGGGTCAAGGCGGCCAGCCCAGTCCAGAAAGTTAAGGGGTTATTATTACCTTGTAGCAATCTTTAGAAAGGGAGGCCTGGCGGACACGGTACCTTAAAGTGGTGAGAACACTCCAGCGGGGCAGTTGTTCGTGGCAGGGGATACAAGTCGGTGCTTCATCCGGGGAAAGAGAGGATCTCGTCGGGGAGGAAGACAGGAGTCTGTTGCACTGCTAGGGAAGAAACCAGCCGCGGAGTTTCTCAAGTACAAAGAGCGGTCCGTTGATTCGCGGTTCAGTGGTAAGTGTCTATCCAGCTGCCGGGGTGCCTGGGACGGGCAGTTCGACCACAAACCGGTCTGGGGTGCGGAGAGAAGAAGGTAAACTGGTTGTGCCCACCAGTCAGGGGAAGAAGCCTCTCCAGCCGGGAGATCTTCTCTGTCGTCGGGAAGTGGTGAGTCGGTTCCGCAGGGCTCCACCGGTGGTGTCGTCGTGGTCGGTCGGCTCAGCTTCTCCCTCGTTGGATTCTCAGGTCTTGTGGCGACTTCTGAAGTTCCAGTCCCCAAAGCCCTGCTTTTATGCAGCATACCCCCATTCACTCAGCCTTGCTGTCAATCAAACCTGCTAAGTGGTGAGCCAGCCGGCTCACCACTTGGGCCAATCACACAAGAGTGCGACTTGAGTTACCAAGGTAACTCAGTCCAGGGTGCCTAAACCCCCTCCTACACCCCCTGTGGTACCCAGACAGAGTGGCACCACTTTTGGAGGCTTCTGTGGAGAAGCCTGCCAAAACGTGGAACAAAGGGCTCGACTTGGGTTGGAGTCACAGAAGAGAACACAAACGCCATTTTAGAATCGAGTCCTGGCAAAAAATACCAACCGGCGAATTAATATTAATCAAATAAACCGGCGGTATGTTCGAGGCTATGAGAATTAAATAATTAAAGTTGGTAGCCTCGAACAATGGGAAAATCCCATAGGGAAATATTCGCGGTCGAATATAAAAAGTAGTTTCCACTGCCACCAGCCAAAACTCAATCAGGAGGGACGGAGACGTGCCCCCTCGACTAACAGACCCCGGGGCAATCGAATTGCCCCGACCAGTACGTACACAATATAATGGTTTGTACTGGTTTCTGTTAATAATTTGGGACTAGTAAAGCCAATGGTGACTTTACATGCCCTGGGAGACAGTAGTCAGTCCCAGGGTATGGAGTCTATGGTGGGGTGTCACTATGACACCCCTGTGTTACTGCACGGAGGATGCGGTGTAACACACATAGTAAAAAAAACACATGAGACCCTATGGAGTAAAGGACCCCATAGCCCATAAAACACATTGACAGTCAAAGGAACACCATAAATCAAGTCCAAGAGGGGGAGAAAAAGAGTCTCACTCTTGGCAGGAGAAAAAAACAAACTCCAAAAATCCAGCAAAGCTGCTGGGGGACTCACTAGGTTAGGAAATTCAGCCTAAAGAGAGAATTCTCCCTAACACGTGTCCTGCACTTTCCTGGAGTTAGTGTGAACGACCAGCATGTCGCAGATAACTTGTTCTGCGTTTTTCCGAACGCGCAAAGAGATGCCAGCTCCCTCATCCTGGTGATATAGTTCTCCACGGGTTTGCTCCCTTCTTGTTTACGGGTGTAGAACCTCAGCCTGTGTAGCACCACGTTCTCCTTATTGGTGAACCTCTTCACAATGCGACGGGTCGCCTCCTTGTAGACGTTATCGTCGTCATCGACTACTAGTATGGCTGTTAAGCTGGCAAAAATATGCTGACCTTCAATCCCCATTGCGTTCAGCAGCATCGCCTTCTTCCTGGCGGGGGCATATCCCGTGCCGCCCACAGCCTCCAGATACGTGGTGAAAAGGGGCTCCCATTGCATCCATAGAATTGCCGGGGTCCCAGGTGAAGGGGGAAATGGAGGGGCGGTGTGGCGCCTTGCATGATGGGCCCGTGGGTCTTTTGGTATCCTCGTCGCCAATTATGTAGTGACCTCTAAGAACGACAGGACGCTCAGATGGGTCTAAACTGTCTTTATTAACAAGACAAACTGGTGGGCATAACTTGTCCTTGAGCAGGGCAGGGGAGTTAATCACAGTTCCAGTCTGGGCCTCCCTGTTACTTCACTGGAGGCAGGGTGTGCTCATGGATGGCACGCTGTAAGCTTCCAGGGCCCCCGTGAGGCCTCCTGTGGCATTGGACTTATGCCCTGGAAGCTGGACTGTGGAGACTTCTATGGGCCTCTTTTATAGTGGCTCCTTAACAGGAGCAGCGCTGTGTGCAGACCTACGGGTCTGGCGCTCTGCCAATACTGGTGGCAACGTTATGTCGCGGAGCGCGGGCTCGCGAGATCCCGTTGCATCGAGATCTCGTGAGATCGCGCTCCCGCGATCACGTGACGTCCCCACCGTCTGATTTGACCTTGAGGCGCCCATTGAAGCGCTCTGTACCTCTGCCACAGTACACGCTTCTAGCCTGTCACCGCGCCGGCCTAGTGGCTCACTACATCGCTGCCCTACCTCTGTCTTCACACCACGCAGATCCTCCACATTTCAAGATGGCCTCTCTGAGCCAAGTCAACACTCTGGCATTCATACTGTTTCTTGTCACCTCTTTTGGGCGACTGATGGGCAAGTGGAGTAAACACCACCGAAACGTAGGAAAAATGCTACAGGGACTAAAAACCCCCCTACTCCAACTGCTCCTGTGGGAGGAGGCTTGCGCCTTAGCCTGGCATCTGATGGCTCGCCTACAGCTCAATGATATAGTGACTCTTTTTACTACTTCAAGTGATAAGGTAAAGTGGTCTTGTAAAGTGCCCTAGTGGTCTTGTAAAGTGCCCTTCCCACAGTAATGTTGGCCTCGGTGTGTGTTGTTTTATAAAGTGACGGGTGGTGGTGGGCTGTGAGTGCGATAGAGCGTGTGGCAGATGCAGAATACTGCTGTGCTGATGAGTGCAGGTCGGAAGCACCCCTAACTATTTGGCGGGAGGGCTTCTCTGTGTTCAGGGGAGGAAGGACGCCGGGGAGGATATCCATGAGACAGGCCTCAGGCTTGGAGAGCTGTGGTAGATGCGGTGTAGGTGCTGATGGAGCAGAGCATGATGGCAGTCTGTGATTCCGATGCTAGGCCTTGTGGGCCGTCGGATGGGGAAGGAGTGTAGTGTGAACATCAGAGATTTTAGCAGTGACGGTGTTAATGAGTGGCGAAGGAGGGATGGTAGTGAGGGCCCAGGAAGTAGACCCCCAGACACCGTGCTAGGGCTGTTCCTTGGTTGAGGGGTTGTCGTCCAGTTTGAAGAACGTGGAAAAGACACTAGTGGTTAATCAAAGCTATGTGAGTCGTGGTCTGTAAGTGGGATGTAGAGTAGACTACCCCCTTGCTCAGCACAGGAACGGTGGTTATAGCAATTAGATAAAGAGTCATGTCTTGACCTATTTCCAGAAAGTCTGATGGTGGTCTTCCATGTGAATACGCTTGGGTAGTAAGTTCCAGAGTTTGGTGGCCAGTACTCTGATGCAAAATAAGCAAACAGTGAGGAATACACCTGAATTTAAGAAATAAGTATGTGTATGTTATGACGTTAGAGGGTGCGAGGGACAAATACAACCCTGGCACTGGGTCCAGTACAACTAGGACCGACAAGGAGTGGCCACAATCTGTGGAGCACTTGCGTCCCCTGCACACCTATTGCTGCTGGGTACCAGTCCATTCTCTTAATATAGTAGTTTATTTACAACAATTGTCTTTAAATTTCGTCCGGGCAAATTCTTAAAATTGTTAAGAAAATACTTGCACACTATTTCGTAATAGCAAAATGTAAATCATTTTGAACTTTCTGTTTTAAGTTTAAAAATAAAACCAATATATATTGATATTACGAAATAATGTGGACGTATTTTCTTAAACAGTTTAAGAATGTGTCCGAATGAAATTGATGTTCCTTCCAAGGACAATTGTTATGAATATACTATTACAGTAAGAGAATTGACTGGTACCCAGCAGCAACCGATGGGCAGGGGACGCCAGTGCTCCACAGGTTGTCCTCACTCTTTGATATGATATGATATGATATGGCATTTGTAACGCGCCTATACACAAGTGTTTCAAGGCGCGAAACAGACTCTTTGTCTGTCAAATACTGTGATGCAGAAAGGCCTGATGCCAAATGGCTGCAGCTCTAAAGTGTCATAACTGATGCAACATGGCTGCCACAGCTTTGCCTGACCTGACTCCAACATGTCCTCTGCAGTGACACACAGTGACACGCCGTGCCTGACTATTACATGGCCACCATCATGAACTCACTACTAAAACCATACATCCAAACATTTTACATTGATAGCAAACATTTGAGACTGCTAGGAAGGAGCTTTTAAGGCAACAAGTGGGATTATCGTGCTGCCACAAAAGTAAATAAAATATTGATAATTTATAAATTGTGTGCTTCCTGGATATGTCTGTAAATATTTTAGGAAGTTAAAGTAGCTGGACATCGACAACAAACGGATGTGCGTGTGAATGAGATTGGCTTGCCCACCGAAAAATAAGTGCATGTTAATTGGATATTCATTCTACAATATTTACTTCAACCTAGACAAATAGCATTGCAAGCACCTGTACATAAAGGAGTAATACATGGAAAACATAACTGGGTGTAATCTGTATATCCCTGGTCAGATTAAACTCATAAAGCTATGACTATGTTCTCTGTGTGATACGTAAATTATTGAATAGAGTATGTCCCATAAGGTCCAATGATAAACATATGTTACTCTTCTGACCCAGGAAATCTAGTTCTCTCTGTAAGAACCATAAGCAAGTAAGATGTACAGGATATTAGATACACCAATTTATATGTAATTCCTCATTCATACCTCTGGAAAAACGATAAAATATATTAATTTAATATGCTTCTCTTTGCTCAAGCAATAGATGGGGAGCCGGTGCAAGTGGATCTAGGTCACCTGGCCTTAGCCCGCCCATCTGGTGCCTTCGAGGTTGCTGCTCTTTTTCCCCACTCAGCAAGCCCCGCCCACCTGGTGCCTTCCTGCTCTTTTCCCTACTTAAGGAGCCCTCCAGCCTCTTTTCCTTTGCAGATGGGGAGCAGGTGCAAGTGGATCTAGGTCACCTGGCCTAAGCCCTGCCCACCTTGTGCCTTCCAGGTTGCCGCTCTTTTTTCCCCACTTAGCAAGCCCCACCCACCTTGTGCCTTCCAGGTTGCCGCTCTTTTTCCCCACTTAGCAAGCTCCGGATGGGGAGCAGGTGCAAGTGTATCTATGTCAACCAGCCTAAGCCCCGTCCACCTGGTGCCTTGCAGTTTGCTACCGGCCGAACTCGTAATGAGGGCCATTGTATTTTCCCTTGTTCCCTCCCTTTCCTTGAAGCGCTTTGAAACACATTCTGTATGGGCGAAATATGAATAAACTATCATATCATATCATAGTAATTACAGGGCCTGCGGTTGCGGCCCTGTAGTTATGGTTAAATTGCTCAATCCATAGGAAGAGCACTGTTTGGGCGGCTTATAACTTCGCCCCCCCAACGAATCCTCACAAAACTTTGCAAGAAATGTATATGGTCCCGTCAGATTGATCCTGCGAAGTTTGGTGAGGTTTCGTCAAGCGGGGGGCAAAGTTATAGGTGGACCTCAAAATGTTTTTTTTTCCCATAGACGCAATGGAAAAAAATGTTTGCTCACGCCTACAGCCCAAGCCGCTGGGCAGATTTTCACCAAATTTGCAGCAGGAGTGGTGGCTTGGCCCCAAAAGCGTGCTTTTGTATATTTTGTGTAATTCCGTCCAGTAGTTTTTTTTAAAAGTACCAAAAAGTAGGTAAACAAAAATTACTGATATCTGGGTCCGGTCCATGCACTCACTTCCCCGTTCGGTCAGCGGACGGGTTTCTGATTGGCCCAGAGGTCGACGTGAGGTCCACGGACATCAGACACACTCACCGATTGGATGGTGAAAAGCGTGGGGTGCGTCATATTTTTGGGAAACACCTGGCATGTACGGTTCACGAACAGCGCCCTTTGTCCGCCAATATCGCGGTAAAAACATGCTAAAACATACCACATTGCACTTGTCAAACTAATGAAACTATGGCTGGGGGGTAAGGGGTGATGAAGATGGGATGGGATATGGCCTTAAAAAGCCAAAAAAGGGGCGTGTTTCTTCTCCGATATCCGCGAACAGTAAGGGGCAGTCCTGTAATGTCCGCAAACATATTAGGTTTTCGGGGGCATCTATGCTTATTTGTGCATTACAGGGTTGGTGAAAAGCAGTTTTTGGATGGCTTATAACTTTGACACCACTGAATGGAACTGCATGAAATTTGGGAATTTCATTCAAGACCTCCTGCTGAATGGTTCTACACAGTGTAGTGTGGTTTTGTCAAGGGGCAATGAAATTAGAGGGGGTTCCTACAATATTGCAAAGGCTTATACATATGGTGCCACTTTACTAATCTGTATACAAGTTTGCAGAAAGATTTTAGATCTAGATATAAATGTTTTTGCAAAGTTTGGTGGGATTTTGTCAGGAGGGGTCAAAATTAGAGGGGGTGTCTCAACATTTTTAGATGGCTTATAACTTGTTGCAATTTGACGAATGTGAACAAATGTTTTCAGAAAGATTACAGACTCAACCTTGAGGGGCTGATTCATGGAATTTGTGTGCCGAAAAACACGGATTTGTGCACCATTCTGCCCGCAAATCCCCATTTGTTAAACAGGGATTTGCGGGCAGAATGGCGCACAAATCCCTGTTTTTCAGCGCACAAATTCCATGAATCAGCCCCTGAATGTTTGTGCAAAGTCTGAATGGATTTTGTCAAGTGGGGCTAAGGTATATGACTATTGTATGTACGTACATTTTGATATTTTTGACAAAATAAAACATGGACGAGTTTCAAGCAAACTCGTGTAAGGAGCATTGGCAAGGACCCGAAAGCATGATTTTGCAAATGTGTCCATGTTTTATTTTCTGACAAGTGTCATAATGTAGGTACAAGAAATAGTGATATACCTTTGGTGAGTGAGCTACATCCTGTGGCTATGGGCAGTGGCCAGATTGTTTGGGTTATGGCGTGACCACGAGGGACCAACAGTGGATTTGGAGACTGGTCATGGTTGGAAGCCGTGAGCACTGGCCATTGGTTACATTATTATGGTATAGTGGACACTGAGCTAGTAAGCAGGGTAGGTGCAGTGAATAATAGGGGTGGTTGGGTTCAGCTGGGGTCATGGTGGAGCCTTATGCCGTAGGCAATTGGACGATGATTTCCATCCCCGGCATGCACTGCTGATAACAACTGACATAAGTATGTGTTGCACAAAATATGTTTCTTAAAGGCGCTTTATAGTTCTTCACTACGTGTGAAAAGAGGAATTATTAATAACTTATATATAGTGATGTAACACAGTGAAACATTTCACTCATAAAAATCTATTAAAATGACAGAAAAATGTGTGTTAAAGGGATCTAACGGTTAAACTTCATCCCTCCCTTGGGACTCCTCTGCCCCAGTAGTTACCCAGTGCCATCCCACCTTGGCATACCTTGGCATTTCCCTCATGGGTTCTCATGAGCACTTGCCCATCAGTACTGCCCGTTCTATTTATGCACTCTGTCTCTGCTTAATGCATATGTGCATGTATAGGAGCATTGTGTACATTTGTTTTGGATAATCTACCTCGACTCCACCCTCTCCCTTCACAGACAAACTAATGCAATTGCGGCGGCCGCCGCCTATACCTGCAAGCTGATCACAGCATGTCGCCCTTTCCTCTCCTCGCACAACTGCACTATCCTCGCCAGGACCCTGGTCATGTCCAAACTTGACTATTGCAATGCATTGTACCAGGGCACTAATCAGGGTAACCTAGACAAGCTCCAAATCATACAAAATAACGCCATCAGGGCAGCCCTCAATATCCCCAGATCTGCACACATTTTGGATACCAGGAAGAACCTCCATTGGTTGTCAGTCACCCAAAGGATCTCACTAAAATCGCTTGCCCTTACCCACAAATGCATGTACAACCTGGCCCCCACTTATCTCTCCTCACGATTCACGCTGTACACTCCAGTTCGCTCACTTAGATCTACCCTGAACCAGAGCCTACTGATACCTAGATACAAGCTCCAAACAGCTGGTGGATCCAGCTTCCCAGTCCTGGCAGCCAAATTGTGGAATGCTGTCCCCTTGACTATCAGAAACCTCCCCTTCCTCAACCTTTTCAACCATAGAGCCAAACGTTGGCTCGCCTCTTCCAATGCCTAAGCTACATTCTGAAAACGTGTTGCAATAACCTATGTAGGGATGTACTACTTGACAAACCATGTATCGTTGTACTACCTACCGATGTCTATTTCTGTGCCATATTTATTGTTTGATATATTATCACTGTATGCAACTTATGTAACCATTGCCTTAAGGAATGCGCCCGGATGCCTCCGGGCCTGGTCTGCGCTATACAAATAAAATAAATGCAAATAAGTAAGGGAAATGTAGATGGAAAAGGCTTGTAAAAGATTGTTACGTGGCAGTCGGTGTGTGGAAGCTTAATATGGTCATAGGGTTCTCTCTTTGCCTTCTGCGGCTGCCATGGAAAGGGAAGAGGGGCTCTGTACGGAGCTCCGCACCCATTTACATGGTGGCTATCTTGGAAAAGGATTTTCCTTCCTACAGCGGGATGCTGCACGCATCCCGCTGTAGGAAGAAAAATCCTTTTTTAGCACCCTAGGGTTATCACTTTGGCAACCGGGGGTGATAATAGCCTTCATTCCGCATTGCAAGGGCAGGAACGGGGGATAATGGTCCGGAGCACTCGTTATCCACCATCGCTTTGCTTGGGCCAATAACTTGGGCTGCCGGGCTGTTATCCCCGTTCCAGGCCCTGGAACGGGGGATGAACTCCACATTATTTCCATTAGCATAACACAAAATGCCATTGGAAATGTTGGAGGATCTTACTTAGTCTATCTACTTTACTGAGAAATGTAAAGTAGATGGAGTCTATAAGATTTTTT
This sequence comes from Ambystoma mexicanum, assembly GCF_040938575.1. Classification (NCBI taxonomy): domain Eukaryota; kingdom Metazoa; phylum Chordata; class Amphibia; order Caudata; family Ambystomatidae; genus Ambystoma; species Ambystoma mexicanum. Next base: position 27,047,392 of record NC_090938.1, on the reverse strand, counting down.
TAGTTCTATTTTTTAACTTTGAAAGGTGGTTCGTAAAGGAACCTTTTTTTGTTGTTTTATGATTATTCTTTTGCAGGAGAGGTTAGAATGTAAGGTGGGGAGGGAAATGAGGGAAGAGGCACCAACCACAAATATGGAGGGGCACGTGGACAGGGGAAGATGTTGCACATTTGTTACATCTAAGGTAGGGGGCAGTGTTTCTCATGCTCCTTGATTACAGCTTCCAAAGCACTTCACATTTGCTCCCCCTGCAGAATGGTGTGTTGCAGTGTATACAGAGAACTGTTTTCTTTGAAAGATGTGGATTAACAGCCTCTTTTATTGCTTGCAAGGTACCTTGTGGGATTTTGTGCCCCACAGACGCGGGGTGTGTGGTTACAGTATTGGTTGAGGAAGATGGGGTGGAAGAAGACAGCCTACTACTTGCTAAGAAAGGAACAACCTTTCTGAGAGCATTGCAGTGTTTGGATTTGGTGTGGCGGCGCATGGTGGTGGCCCCGTAGGAGTACTGTCCTGGTAGTCCGCGACTGAGTACAAAGTTGCACTCAGTGCATTTCACATTGCCAGCTTTTGCCTTTAGTACATTCCCAACAGTGGTAAAGAACGGCCACACCCATGATTCTCTCTGGGTGCTAGAGGTAGGCACTTCCTCTACCTCATCTTCTTGGTCCTCCTCATTGTCTTTGGAAGAACTGCACTTTTTTTTGTTGTGTAGGTCCTCCAGCTGGTGGTGGTGGCTCTTGGGGAGGAGGGATGGCAATAGCTGAGGCCATGTTTAAAATAAATAGCAGTTTTGCTAATATTCTTCCAAGTATGTGCTCTGTACTAGAATGTTCATGGATAATGAGTAAGAACAGGTGTAAGAGCTGTGCAAGGGTACATTTTGAGCTTGAAAGTTGCTAGATCAGCAGAAAGTACAGTTCTGAACTGCCCGCGAAGCACGGTCCTGCGAAGTTTGGATGCGCTCGCAAACTCCTCATCAGGCATCGCACGTGCAAGGTCACGTGAGACTGTCTGGAAAATCTGCGATGACGTTAGATATTTTCTACCTTTGATGAACGCAAAAAAGTGGAAAAAGTTGCAAAGTGTATAGAAGTGTTAAAAATTATGCTAAATGGTGGGAAATGGCAGAGTTTTCAGGTGAAACTTTCTAAATTGAACAAAAATGTTGCTATATTGGCATAAGTATGATGTTAGTAAGTTGTAGGAAATTAGCATGCAGTGGTAAAAACCCATGAAATTCACTGGAATAACTTTGTTAAAGGGACATTATGGTTACGTTGCAACATGGCGGGCGTTTCCAAAAATCTGACGCACTTCACTTCTTTTTCACCATCCAATCAGCGGGCGCGTCCGATGTCCGCAGACCTCACGTCGGCCCCTGGACCACTCGGCGAAGTTATAAGCTGCCTAAAAAGTGCTCTTCCTATGGGTTCAGTGTTCTTTTTTAATTGTTGCATCCTCCATTGTGTGCTATTTTAGTGCTCTTTGGTAAAGTTAAATATAGATTTGCTTTTTTAATTGCTGCATCCTCCATTTTGTGCTATTTTAATGCTCTTTGGCAAAGTCAAATCTAGGTGTGCTTTTTTAATTGTCGCATGCCCCATTTTGTGCTATTTCAGTGCTCTTTGTCAACGTCACATCTAGGTGTGCTTTTTTAATTGTTGCATGCCCCATTTTGTGCTATTTCAGTGCTCTTTGTCAACGTCACAGCTAGGTGTGCTTTTTAAATTGTTGCATGCCCCATTTTGTGCTATTTCAGTGCTCTTTGGCAAAGTCAAATCTAGGTGTGCTTTTTTAATTGTCGCATGCCCCATTTTGTGCTATTTCAGTGCTCTTTGTCAACGTCACAGCTAGGTGTGCTTTTTTAATTGTCGCATGCCCCATTTTGTGCTATTTTAGTACTCTTTGGCAAAGTCAAATCTCTGAGGCCTGCACTTATTGTATTTGCTGGTGACCCCTCTCCCACCAAGTGGTCACTGCCTGGCACTTACCTGTTGTCTTTGCAACTGGTTCTGGCACTTCCCCCCTCTGTGGAACCTCGAGCACTTACCCGCTTCCACTGTCCCTTCTCTCTCTCTGCACTTGCACCTCTAAATGTTCACAAGGCCTAGTAGGACCGCTTTTGTATTTTGTTCATCACTGCTATCTTGTTCCACTGTCTTGCTCTTCTCTTGTTCCCTTCCCTTTGTTCTGTGGGAACTTTGAAACACAATTTCTTGATGTATAAAATAAAACAATACATTATTGAATTTAACCGTTTTCTTGCATTGTTGTGATATTTAATGAGAGAAAAAGTAAAAAATCTATGATAAACAGCAGTAGTTTTGCCCAAAGATTTGTGAATCTCCTTCGTCCACAGGGAAAGTTGTCTACATGCTAGTACAGGGTCAGCGCTGTAACAAGGCCATGCCGTAAGCATCCAATGGCGGACAGGGGATTTTCTGGCATGGGCAACATCTGTAGAGATACCATTTTAAATAAGAAGTCCAGGGAGTTTGGGAGGTGGGCGGCTGGGGCCATCAAGACACAGCTTAGTCGTTCAGCTGCAGCACCACTGCAGGGTCACACTAAACCCCCCTAAAGTAGGATATGCGATGGCACTGAGCAGCGGTGGGCAAGCCTCCAGGGAGGGAAACTCACCTGTAACTGACTCTGCAGAGCCTGTCTGACATATGACTGACTCTGTCCCCGTCCCACCAGACCACGAGGAATTTTAATCCCACGTAACTGACCGCCACCTCTTTATGGAAAAAACAAGGTTTTATTGTAAAATGCCAAACTTAATGGTTGCCCCCAGTGCTGATGAGACCCATGACATGAAGTTGGTGATGGCACTTACTGTAACTGGACGAGATCTCATATGGTACCAACACTTGGCCGTTGGCGGCACGTGGCCAGCGGCATCGGTCAGAAGCGCACTGGTCAGCATTTCCAAGGGGGTTCACAGCGATATCACCGAACTCGAGGGGCGGCCGCCCAATGGGGGATTCACCTATGAAATGGGGAAGAGAGAACAAGGAGTTAAAAAGCTGATCATGTGTGCTTCCAAAATGCAGTCTCTACTCATACCCCTGCTCTATCGTTACCCCGCCACCAGTTCCAGGTCACTAACAAAATGCTTGGTGCTCCTGCTTCTGACCCCTCGACCATCTCTTCTCTTTCCTCTTCTGACTTTGCTAACTTCTTCACATCTGAACCCACTACTCTACTCTCTTCACTGACCTACTACTCCCTTCGGTAACCTCGCCTACACCCCTTACCTCTCCTTGCCCATCTTTTTCATCTCTCTGATTCTCCTCTGGCTGATTCAGACACTGCGTCTCTACTCTCCCGCACCCACCCACGGCCTCCCCACTTTATCTTCTGCCATCTTCCCTCATCCCCTCAGTCTATGCCTCGATCAGTCCCTTTCTGATGTCCTAATCTCTCGTTGGGTTCCTTCACCTTTAATTCTTCCTTTAAGTATGCTTCGGTTATTCCTATCTTAAAAAAACCCCTCTTAATCCTTCTTCTCCATCCAACAATGTCCGATTTTGCTCCCTTCATTTCTTTTCAAAGTCCTTGAGCAGGCTGTGTACTCTCAAGTTTCTTCCTATCTTAATCCTCAATAACTTATTCCTCCAACTCAGTCTGATTTTCACCACGCCCCTTGCACTGGAACCGCCCTTCTACACGTCTCTAACTCTCTTCTTTCTGCTCTTCACAATAAATCATCCCCCATTCTCATTCTCCAGGATCTATCTGCAGCCTTTGACACTATCGGCCACCCTACTCTACTTTCTGCGTTCACTGCACTCATGTTCTCTAGCTCTATTATCCACTGGTTCCATTCTTATCTTTCTAATCACCCTTTTTCTGTGTTCTGGGCCGGCTGCCCCTCTTCTGCACAACCTCTCTGCTACGGGATCCCAAAAGGCTCAGTACTTGGCCCCTAACACGTCTCTATATATACTCTCCCGTTGGTCTCTATCATTGAATCTTTCAACTTTCCTTGCACTTTCATGCCAATGACTCTCAAATCGTTTTCGCCATTTCTCCGTTTTCCGGCGCAGTCTCATCATGGCTCTCTGCCATAAAGGATTGGATGCACTTCCATTTTCTTCATTTTAACCCTTCGAAAATGTAGATTCTGTACTTTGCACCAACTTCTCCCTCTCCCCTCTTCTCTTCTTTCCCCATCTGTTCTCCCCTTTTCATGATCGAGGCGTCAGTTATTATTCTTCTCTTTCCTTCTCCACTCATATTTACCTAACTGTTCGCACCATCGCTTCTTTCTCTTTAACTTTCGTAAAATCTGCCCTTACCTGTCTTTTCATGCGACTAAACTCCTTATTACCGACTCAATCTTTTCACGCCGGGACTGCTGCTCTGCTCTCCTCATTGGACTACCATTCTCCCATATCAGTCCCTCTGTTCTGTATTTAACTCTGCTATCATCTTCTGCTCTCACTTTCTCCTCTCTCATCCCTTACTCCCTCCCTTCTATGTATATCTCTCCTTCCCCACTTCGACTGCATCGTTTTTAAGTGTTACCATGGCCTTGCTTCTTCTTCCCTTATTTCTCCATACACATGTCCAATACCCCTATACTTTAGGAATCTCCCCAGGGCAGCCACTGTCCAGACAGCCCTGGGATAAGGGCCAGAGGCAAAGGGCAGCTCCCCGACAAAGCAGTTCCACTCCGTGTTTGCCTGTGTTCACCGGGGACACCTGCCACAGTCAACCAGCAGTGACTGATAAGGTAAGTGTGGTGTGGGCAGGGAGTAGCACCATTACTTTACTTCATTAAAACCTTAAAAACCGAACGATTCTAATTACCTATTATAATTAAGCCTAAATATGTAAGATAGCCTGATTCTGCATTTAACCCAACTGTGTAAGGTAGACTTGCCTGCTTTTAGCCAATTTGTTGTTAGTCAGCCATATCTCGTAGTTATCCAAATTGTGTCAGGTAGCCATATTCTGCACTTAGCAATTGCAAGGACTAGCCACTCGTCACACTCAGAACTGTGAAGATTAGCAAAGTGTTGCTTAGTTAGATTGTGAGGCGTTGGAAATGCACCACACTTAAATGGATTGTTGGGGGTGGGAAATGCACCACACTTAGATGGATTGTGGGGGATGGGAAATGTACCACACTTAGATGGATTGTGGGGGCAGGGAATGCACCACACTTAGATGGATTGTGGGGGGATGCACCACACTTAGATGGATTGTTGGGGTAGGAAATGCACCACACTTAGATGGATTGTTGGGGTGGGAAATGCACCACACTTAGATGGATTGTTGGGGGTAGGAAAGCAGTTACACTTAGATGGATTGTTGGGGGAGAAAATGCACCACACTTATATGGATTGTTGGGGTAGGAAATGCACCACACTTAGACGGATTGTTGCGGATAGGAAATGCACCACACTTAGATAGATTGTTGGGTTGGGAAATGCACCACACTTAGATGGATTGTTGGGGGTGGGAAATGCACAACACTTAGATGGATTGTTGGGGGGGTAGGAAAGGAGTTACACTTAGATGGATTGTTGGGGGTAGGAAAGGAGTTACACTTAGATGGATTTTTGGCGGGAGAAAAGGAGTTACATACACTTAGATGGATTGTTGGGGGCAAGAAATGCACCACACTTATATGGATTGTGTGGGTGGCAAATGCTACACACTTAGATGGATTGTGGAGGGTGGGAAATGTACCATACTTAGATGGATTGTGGGGGGTGGGAAATGCACCACACTTAGATTGTTGGGGGTGGGAAATGCACCATACTTAGATGGATTGTGGGGGGTGGGAAATGGACCACACTTAGATTGTTGGGGGTGGGAAATGCATCACA